>NW_028270140.1:63145995-63768995 GCF_037043375.1 Chiloscyllium plagiosum
GCTCTAGCTGAAGCATCCTACTCCGCTGCTGCCTGCAAATCCGTAGTCTTCGTTTGCATTCTTTCTGAAGGTCTGAGTTCAACTGCCCCTTCAGTCTATGATAAGCAGCTACTTAAAATTCAAACAGCTTTTATTAGGCAGCTTTTCAATCTAAAAAAGCACCTAGTGTCAACTCATCTGCCAGAAGTCTCAGTCCAGCTGCTGTGTTATGACACCAGCAGACAGCCAAATCAAATCAACCTTTTGCAATACAGTAAAATTAAAACCTTCATTAGTCACTCCAATAGTTCTTAACCAGACTTTTGAATAACCAATCCCAGACTTGGTGAATAATTAATTCCAGATACCGTTTTTGTGTCTTAAACAATAGACTTTATATATTAAATACATAATAAAACAGAGAAAAAGACTAAAGTAATCTAATGTCGTCTATGCTTTAAACCCGAAATATTTGTTTACAGCCCCCAATCATTCAAAAGACAGACATACAAACAAAGTTAAGGAATACAGAAACAAAAATAGCAAGACTGGCCAGATCACTTAAATGGTTTTCTTGGAGCATTGATTCAGAGGCATAGATATAAACTCATTGGTTGCATTCCTTGAGATATTGATCAGAAGTACCTTTTCAGTTCATTCAGATAAAAGACCGCAATACTTTCAACTCTATGGGCTTTCAAAAGCTGGTATGGGACTTTAGGCAGGGAGTTTTCAAAACCTTCATCAAAATCTTCCTGCTGTCTCATCAGAGCTAAAACTCTTCTCCCTCAAAAAACACAATTCAAACCACAACTCCAAACCTGGTCCATCCCTTTTTGAGGGGTCTCAATTACCTTTCAACATCTGTCTTCTGCTTGAGTACATGGTCTCTCTCAGACTTGCTGGGACCATTCCCAGTTAATACGTTTCGTTAATAGCCAACCCCTACAATCTGTTTAAGCACAATGCTCCTCCCAGGGTTGCTGTCTGTTGGGAACAGTTTTGATCAAGAATTAGCCTGCAATTAGCCTCCAAGTTTGGCTTCACCAACAAATTAAAGATTGTTTGTCTGTTCCTTTTCTCCAAAGGCTGGTTACCAAAATTCAAAAGGTCATCTTCAGCTCACAATTCCCAATTCATAGCCCCACACCAGAATATATATTAAAATAATGAAAAATCAGCAAGATTTCTTAGTGTCCAAACTTCTATTTTCTATTCCAAGAAAATGTAGTCTTCGTACATTTTATATGTATAAATAGACAGACATCAAGGGACATTTTGTATCTTCTGCAGACTGTAAAAATGCCCAATTTTATATTCTCTGCATACTTGATCATCTGTAAAACTCCAACGTTTCAGGGTTGGAGCAGCAGCAAGAACTAGATACATTTTGTTTTAAAAAAATAATACTGGCAGACAAGGAGTAAACCAGCTTGACAGAAGTTTTAACAAGAATCTTTATCCTAATCTTTTTTTCCCAGAGCGAGAGAGAAAATTGAGACTGCTGAATTCAAATAATGTTGTTCATTTATAAACAAAAAGTTCCAACATAGTATTTTTCTTCTCGAGACTATTATTTCTAGGTAAATAGATGTTTGGGTAAAAGGTCTATTAATGCTGTGTGCACACATCATAGTGAAAATCTGTCAATTTCATTTTTTGGGGGATGGGGGGGGGGGGTGTCCTTCAACTTCAGGGGGATTAATAAAAGTTTCAATGGACATTATGTACACTTCATGCTTCAATATTTCTGACCTTCCTTGAGATTAAGTCTACCCAAAAGCGGTCAATCCAAACTGTAAACCTTCAAATCACGACTGGGTGCTTTATTGGGTATGTGATTTAAAACACCATTGAGGATTAGTGAACTTTAAAAAACCCACAACCCTTAAAAGCTCAGTCACACACTAAGTTATAGTCTTGATGACAAATTACAACATGACACTAACTGTTCATAAATCCAGTTATTCATAGCTGTTCTTCATTCTTCTGCGCTTTGAAACCATTGAAATCAGAAATAGACAGCCCTCAAATATGCTATTATAAACGTAGACTCCAGCATGATAAAGAATCAGTCAACTGCCCCTTCATTCTCTGATTAGAAGCACTGCAAGTGCAATGCTATTGTACGTGAATGAATGCTAAAGATGCACAGTATGGGGGCACAATGGTTAGCACTGCTGTCTCACAGTGCCAGAGACCTGGGTTCAATTCCCGCCTCAGGCGACTGTGTGTGGAGTTTGCACATTCTCCCCGTGTCTGTGTGGGTTTCCTCCGGGTGCTCCGGTTTCCTCGCACAATCCAAAAATGTGCAGGTTGGGTGAATTTGCCATGCTAAATTGCCTGTAGTGCTAGGTGAAGGGGTAATTGTAGGGGAATGGGTCTGGGTGGATTGCACTTTGGCGGGTCGGTGTGGACTTGTTGGGCCGAAGGGCCTGTTTCCACACTGTAAGTAATCTAATCTAATCACAGCTACATCAGACACACTGTAAAACCGAGGCATCTAGCACTAGCATGATATTTTTGTGTTTAACAGCAACTCCAATACAAAGAACAAAGAAAGAACAAAGAAAATTTACAGCCCAGGAACAGGTCCATCGGCCCTCCAAGCCTGAGCAGATCCAAATTTACTGTCTAAACCTGTCGGTCAGTTCCTAAGCATCTGTATCCCCCTGCTCCCCACCTACTCATGCATTTATCCAGACGCATCTTAAACGATGCTACAGTGCACGACTCTACCACCTCTACTGGCAACGCGTTCCAAATGCCCACCACCCTCTGTGTGAAGTACTTGCCACGCGTATCCCCCTTAAACTTTCCACCTCTCACCTTGAAAGTGTGACCTCTCATTATTGAATCCTTCACCCTGGGAAAATGCTTGTCTTTATCTACCCGGTCTATACCCTTCATGATTTTGTAAACCGCAATCAGGTCCCCCCCCCTTAATTTCCTTTTTTCTAATGAAAATAAACCTAACCTACTCAACCTTCCTTCATAGCTAGCACCTTCCATACCAGGCAACATCCTCATAAACCTTCTCTGCACCTTCTCCAAAGCATCCACATCCTTTTGGTAATGTGGTGACCAGAACTGTACACAGTATTCTAAATGCAGCCAAATCAATGTCTTGTACAATGTTAACATGACTTACCAGTTCTTATACTCAATACTCCGTCCAATGAAGGCAAGCATACTATATGCCTTCTTGACCACTCTATCCAACTGTGCAGCAATCTTCAGGGTACAATAGACCTGCACTCCCAGATCTCTCTGCCCATCAACTTTTCCCAAGCCTCTTCTGTTCATTGTACAATTCGCTCTAGAATTGGTCTTGCCTAAATGCATCACCTCGCATTTGTATGGATTGAAATCCATCTGTTACTTTTCCGCCCAACTCTCCAGTCTATCAATATCCTCCTGTATTCTCTGATAGTCCCTTATGCTCTCTGCTACTCCACCAATCTTCTTGTCATCTGCAAACCTGCTGATCATACCAACAGTGCTCCCCTCCAGATCACTCATGTATAACAACAGTGGCCCCAACAATGACCCCTGTGGAACACCACTGGTCACCTTTCTCCATTTCAAGAAACTCCCTTCAACTACTACTCTGTCTCCTGTTGCTCAACCAGTTCTTTATCTACCTAGCTAGAACACCCTGCACACCATATGACTTCACTTTCTCCATTAGTCTACCATGGGGAACCTTATCAAACACCTTACTAAAGTCCATGTATATGACATCAATAGCCCTTCCTTCCTCTATTAACTTGGTCACTTCCTTGAAGAACTCTATTAAGTTGGTTGGGGGTTGGGTGAAGACGAGAAGTTGGAAGATGAAGTGGATGGCTTTCAACATTTATTATCAGTCACGGATTTGCATAGCAGCAACGCAGGAATGTACATTTTGAAACAATGGCTCAGATATTCTGATCAGAACTGGACAGAACCAGAAAGGGAGCTCCTGTTACAAACCTATTGAGGAATCCTTGAATCCAGCAATGAAGAAAACTCTTTTAGAAACCATGTACTCTTTATAGTAGCCAGTGTGCTTTGAGCTGCACATAGCCAGAACCCTCCAAAGTTTCCAACTTTAAGGGGCTTTTTCAGAAATTTCTTGTAGAAAGTTCCAAATTCTTAGGCAATTTCCATGGAGACGACTGCAATGGGAATTCCATGTGGTCCTGACTCACAACTCTAGTCTGCATTGCTCCATTGACTCTGGCCATCAGAATTTCTGGGCCAATATATCATCATTATATTGTGTGCATACAGAAAGATTACAAACACTAACAACGTTCAAAGTATACAGTACAATGGTGCAAAGCTGGTCAGGCTTTGATTATATGCTTTTATTTATCATGCTAAGATTTTATGTGCTTTAGTAACGTGTAAATCATACTCCACAGATCATGGCAATACAGGACACAGAAAGCAAGTAAGATTAGACAGCATGTTTCTGACATTAGTCACTGTGACTTTCTTAAGGATGATTCTATGATGATGAAATAAATAATATTATGAGGACTCTGTCTCCTCAGCCAAAACATATTTTCCACACTTTGGATTTGTGCTTGGATGACTATTTAAAATGAGGACTATCAAATATTAAAATTTTGCAATATCTGACCAACACACAAAACACACTCATTCTAATTTAAAACACTATGTCACTATGTGCTCATTTTACACTCTATAATGTTAGTCTGCACCTTTGGGGAGAGTTTAATTGGACGAAACAATTGATTTCTCATACCTGTTCAAGTGGAGATACAGATTTCCATTTTACTTCCAGCTTTGTATCCTCAAGATATTTAGGTACACCAAGCACACATTTTATGAGTAAAAGTGCAGTGGAACTCATTGTAACACAAGGCAAACTAATCTTAACCTTAACCTGAAATTGGCAGTAACATAATGAAAAGATCCACTTTATAATACAGGAATATATAGATGCAACATTCCATACCATCTTAAATTAGTTTTGTACTCGAAATGTTTAATTGTGGAATTACTAGTTCAAAATCAACTGAAGTCGCCTCTTCACAGTTTACGACTCAATTATCCAGGTGTATGCGCAAATAGATTTAACGACTTTTGAACAGGTTTAACAGATCACAACTTAAGGGAGATCTTAAACAATCTTATGCTCTGGAGGGCTATGAAGTTTCAGCTGTTGAGTATGCTCAAGACTGAGATCAATAGATTTCTGATGTTGCAAACACAAGATGAGCCATAATCACACAATGACAGAGCAGGCTCTAAAGGGCTGAATAGCCTACTCTTAATGTTCAGGTGTTACCTTCTTATTTCAATCTGACAACAGTTGTCATGAACTTCTGATTTCATAACTGAAATGTTTTTAGAATTCTGTCTTTTGACTTGTAAGATGGTTATCGTGTACAGCCTTATCTTTAGGATAAATGAGAGGGATGATGTGATCTGTGTTGGGAGTCTACCTGACGAGAAAAGCTGGGAAGTAATTAGTAAGAATCGCATAGAAAATTCAAATTGAGTTGGTGACCAGTGTTTAAATTCAAGGACAATCACAGCTATTGCCATATCCACAACCAAAAGACTTTAAATCTCCTTAAAGCCAAAGAGCTGATTTCAATATCAAGATTGTAAATACCTGTGCGAAACCCTGCTTGTTTGATTAAAAGAAATTAAATTCTTTTAATTTCACTAAAGATGAAATTAGTTAAAAATCATACAACACTAGGTTATAGTTCAAGAGATTTATTTGGAAGCACTAGCTTTCAGAATGTTGCTCCTTCATCAGATGGTGATCATCACCTGATGAAGGAGCAGTGAGCAGCGCTCTGAAAGCTAGTGCTTCCAAATAAACCTGTTGGACCAACACCTGGTGTTGTGAGATTTTTAACTTTGCCCACCCCACTCCAATACTGGCTCCTCCACATCACATCGAAGACGAAAAGCTGTTGCGGTCAGGTAACGAATGAAAGTTTCTTTTTGGACACAGGGCTAAGGTGTTTCTGGTTGCCATGAAGAAAGGGATAGGAGAAGCCATTTTAGGATCAGGTTACTGGCAGTTCAACCCAGGAATATGAGAGATTAATTGCAGCTTTGTGATCTTTGTGTACTATACAAACAATCTGCAGTCATGTCAAAAACAGAAATTGCTGGAAAAAACTCAGCAGGTTTGGCTACATCATTAACTGTGCTTTTGTCTCCACAGATGCTGCCAGACCTACTGAGATTTTTCAGCAATTTCTACTTTTATTTCTGATTTCCAGCACCTGTAGTCCTTTGTTCTTTTTTCTATAGTGCTATGTTGCCTGTCTTCATCAGGTTGACATCTCAAAACCTTTTTTTTGAGGGTGGGGAGGGAAGTGGAGCTATAATTAGCAGATGGTTTCCTTACCCAGGTATGGCCTGATGCCTCAAGACATCACGGGATCCAGTGTCAATGTTGAGGACTTCCCCAGGCAATTCTAAGTATACAACTGTGCCACCGCCTCAGATGGGTCTGTGGGTCTCAGTAAAGAGGATTTTGTAGGTTCATATGTGCTACTATCACTTCCAGTGCCTTGGTCAGTGCCAAATTGGCTGCCCAATCCCTTTTATCAAAATTTGTAGGACCTTGATACAACAAAGTGGCTTATTTAGCCATTTCAGTGTCAACCACATCACTAGATCTGGAGTCACATGTAAGCCAGCAGAATTTTCTTCCCTAAAGGATAGAAGTAAGGATAGTCATAGTGAAAAAGAGGAGGATAAAAAAATTCAATGACACATTGTACACAATAACCCAAAGACATTCATTTTGTTGTGTTTGCTTTACTTGATTCTTTTGTGGTAAAATTCATTTGTTTTTAAATCATGGAATCTTGTGACTTATTCTTTCCCAACATAACTGGGAACTCAAATTTCTCTTCACACATTAATGGTGTCTCCCAGGATCTGAAGTGGAATTAGTTTTCTAATATTATATTTACTTTTTTTTCGAATGACACTTGTATGGAAGCATTCATTGCCCACTTCCACTTCCCAAAAGGGCAAATTGTTCAGTGTCATGACAAATATATGCCAAGAAACCAACTGGTTGGCATTTACTCCTCAGTATGACTCTAAGAAAAGTTGCTTTGGTTGGCTCATGAGTCATTTTAAATCACTTGGGTATTGCTGAAAATGGGAAACGTTACAGAACCAGTGTGTTTATGCACTCATTAGAAAAAATGCAAACGTTTACAATAATTATGCTGCAGGACAAAAGATAGTTGGCAAGTCTACTCCATGGTAAAATCTTGGTGAATTGGAAGACTAAACTTCTTTCTGGGGATTTTAAAAACAAAGTGTAAAGCATGAACATATTCTTGTCCTGATATCAGAGAACAGGCCCGTGTATGAATGTGCATAAATTCAAGCAGTAAAAAAATTAGTCACAGTACATACTTGACCAACTATCTTAAATTAATAGTTAGTGTAGATGCTTGTGCACTCAGGATTACTTAGTGTCACCTTATCGCAAAATTCTAACAGACAGTGTGTTTTGGAATTCAAATACTAAAAATTATATTAAAAAAGCTGAAATATAGTTGCCATTTCCTTGCATGTTTTCTTGGAAAACTAGCATTTCACATTTGATTTTATCTTGGATGTAAGGTATAATTTAATCTACCAAACCAGTGTGCTCACTTATTACACCAACTAAAACATTTGTGTTATATGTCAGAAGAATATTTAACTTTTGAAAATAAATTTTAAGTGCCAAGTTTTAACTGATCCATGCTACATGACTTCACATATTAAATTTAATTATTTATTCAAGCAATTCCAACAATTGTTGTAGCACATTACTAATAGAAGTAAAGATAATGTTAAAACTTACTTTGCTGACTTTGCTTTCCAATCTCTTTGCTTTTTATCTAATTTTGACTATTTTCTCTCTTGGAGAAAAGCAATTTGCTTTACAAGAGCCGTGAGATTTTGAAGAATATGTCCTGCAAACTATTTAAAAAGGAGCTTAGAATGAAATTTTAATTTGAAAGCTATCCTGACAAGATGGAGTTGAATTGTGTGTAGTGTTTCAAAAGTACAGGTCTCAGCTAATAAAACAAAACATTTGTGACTTGTGTGTTTATTAAATCAAGTTCAACAGATTTTTAAAGGAAAAAATCATTCACAAGATGTGAGCATTTATTGCCTATCCCCAAATGCTCAGAAGGCAGTTAAGAGTCCACCATTCTAGAGTCGTATGTGGACCAGACTGGAAAAGGAATGCAGATTTCTTTCCCTAAAAGGACATTAGTGAACCAGATGGGATTTGTCAACAATGAACAGTTTCAAGGTTATCATTAGACTCTAAATTCCAGATTCTTTCTTTTTTTTAAAAACTGAATTCAAATTCCTCCACCTGCCAGGAGTGATTTGAACTCAGGACCTGAAAATATGATCTGGGTCTCTATTACAGTAACATGGTGAATAAGATTTGAATAAAGACATTTTTTTTCTCACTATCTTTAAAAACCTATTTGGGAAATTCAGCTCCAGACACTGCCCATGGATGACAAACATTTTATTAAAGATCTCGTGTTTTGTTTAAGGTAAGACTGCAAGGTAAGCAGTCGGGTGAAATGGTTTTCCTATGGTGAGTGGTTAGGATTTGAAAATCTGTAATCACCTCAGTATTGAGAAGACAAGGTCTCTTTGTTCAGCAACACTCCCTAAGACCTTACCATTAAGTGTAGAAGTCCTGCTAAGATTTGCTTTCCCAAAATGCAGCACCTCGCATTTATCTGAATTAAACTCCATCTGCCACTTCTCAGCCCATTGGCCCAGATCCTGTTGTGCACCTCCAATTTTGGTGTCATCTTCAAACTAACTAACTGTACCTCTTATGCTCGCATCCAAATAATTTATGTAAATGACAAAAAGTAGAGGGCCCAGCACCGATCCTTGTGGCACTTCACTGGTCACAGGCCTCCTGTCTGAAAAACAACCCTCCACCACTACCCTCTGTCTTCTACCTTTGAGCCAGTTCTGTATCCAAATGGCTAGTTCTCCCTGTATTCCATGAGATCTAACCTTGTTAATCAGTCTCCCATGGGGAACCTTGTCGAACGCCTTACTGAAGTCCATATAGATCACATCTACTGCTCTGCCCTCAATCTTCTTTGTTACTTCTTCAAAAACTCAATCAAGTTTGTGAGACACGATTTCCAACGCACAAAGCCATGTTGACTATCCCGAATCAGTCCTTGCATTTCCAAATACATGTACATCCTATCCCTTAGGATTCCCTCCAACAACTTGCCTATCACCAAGGTCAGGATCACCGGTCTATAGTTCCCTGGCTTGACTTTCACACCCTTCTTAAACAGCACCATGTTGGCAACCTCCAGTCTTCCGGCACCTCACCTGTGATTATCGATGATACAAATATCTCAGCAAGAGGCCCAGCAATCACTTCTCCAGCTTCCCAGTGAGTTCTAGGGTACACCTGATCAGGTCCTGGGGATTTATCCACCTTTAACCGTTTCAAGACATCCAGCACTTCCTCCTCTTAAGTATACTCCTGCTTTCTTTATACTCTAAGGATTCACTCGATCTATCCTGTCTGTACCTGACATATGCTTCCTTCTTTTTCTTAACCAAACCCTCAATTTCTTTAGTCATTGAGCATTACCTATACTTACCAGCCTTCCCTTTCACCCTGACAGGAATATACTTTCTCTGGATTCTTGTTATCTCATTTCTGAATACTTCCCATTTTTCAGCCGTCTCTTTACCTGCGAACATCTGCCTCCAATCAGCGTATAAAAGTTCTTGCCTAATACCGTCAAAATTGGCCTTTCTCCAATTTAAAACTTCAACTTTTAGATCTGGTCTATCCTTTTCCATCACTATTTTAAAACAAATAGAATTATGGTCACTGGCCCCAAAGTGCTCCCCTACTGACACCTCAGTCACCTGCCCTGCCTTATTTCCCAAGCGTAGGTCAAGTTTTGCACCTTCTCTCGTAGGTACATCCACATACTGAATCAGAAAATTGTCTTGTACACACTTAACAAATTCCTCCCCATCTAAACCTTTAGCACTATGGCAGTTCCAGTCGATGTTTGGAAAGTTAAAGTCCCCTACCATAACTACCCTATTATTCTTACAGATAGCTGAGATCTCCTTACAAGTTTGTTTCTCAATTTCCCTCTGACTATTGGGGGGGTCTATAATACAACAATAAAGGTGATCATCCCTTTCTTATTTCTCAGTTCCACCCAAATAACTTCCCTGGATGTATTTCCGGGAATATCCTCCCTCAGCACAGCTGTAATGCTATCCCTTATCAAAAATGTCCTCCTCCTCTTTTGCCTCTCTTTCTATCCTTCCTGTAGCATTTTCATCCTGGAACATTCAACTGCCAGTCGTGCTCATCCCTGAGCCATGTTTCTGTAATTGCTGTGATATCCCCATCCCATGTACCTAACCATGCCGAGTTCATCTGCCTTCCCTGTTAGGCTCCTTGCATTGAAATAAATGCAGTTTACTTTATTAGTCCTACCTTGTCCCTGCCTGCCCTGACTGTTTGACTCACTTCTGTTCTCAGCTGTACCCGTCTAACATCGATCTCTTTCCTCACTATCTCTCTAGGTCCCACCCCCACTTTACTAGTTTAAATCCTCCCAAAAAGTTCTAGCAAATCTCCCTGCCAGTATATTAGTCCCCTTCCAGTTTAGGTGCAATCTGTCCTTCTTGTACAGGTCACTTCTACCCCAAAAGAGATTCCAATGATACAAAAATGTGAATCCTTCTCCCATACACCAGCTCCTCAGCCATGCATTCATCTGCTCTATCCTCCTATCCTGCCCTCAATAGCTCGTAGCACTGGGAGTAATCCAGATATTATTACCCTTGAAGACCTCCTTTTTAAATTTCTACCTAACTCTCTGTGATCTCCCTTCAGAGTGTCAACCTTTTCCCTTCCAATGTCGTTGGTTCCAATGTGGACAATGACCTCCTGCTGGCCCCTCTCCCCCGTGAAAACATTCTGCACCCTCTCTGAGACATCCTTGATCCTGGCACCAGGGAAACAACACACCATTCTGCTTTTTCCTCTGCTGGCCACAGAAACGTCTGTCTGTACCTCGGACCACAAAATACCCTAACTCAATTGATCTCTTGGAAGCCGACGTACCCCTCGTTGCATTAGAGACAGTCTCAATACCAGAAACTTGGCTATTCGTGCTAAGTTCCCCTGAGAATCCATCACCCCCTACATTTTCCAAAACAGCATACCTGCTCCAGCTGCCTACCTCTCTTACCCTTCCTGGAGTTAACCCATCTATGTGACTGTATCTGAGACTTTCCCCCCTTCCTATAACTGCCATCCATCACATACTGTTCCTGTTGCTGATGCAAATTCCTCATCGCTTCTATCTGTCTCTCCAACCGATCCACTCGATCTGATAAGATTCGCATCCAACAGCATTTATGGCAGATATAATCCGCAGTAACCCTTAAACTCTCTTTAAACTTCCACATCTGACAAGAAGTACATATCACTGCAAAGGCCATTTTTGCTCCTTCACAATCTACAGACCCAGAAAATAACACCATCTTATTCCTCTACAAACACTGCCCCAGGTTAAATTAATAGCTATGGCTTATATTTTAAGTTTAATCAAGAGACTTATCTCCAACAACATATAATCAAGAAAGAATCCACTGTAGCCACTACTGCAGCCTCTCTCTTGGACGGACTTAAAACAACAATTAACTTATCTGATTCCGTGCTGTGAACTTCGCCCAACAGTTCCTCCAAGATCAGTTGTGAATTTCACTGTTTGTTAATCTTCCCAGATGCAATCCGATGTCCAGCGATACACGAATTCAAACAGCAAAGGCGCTAACTGTGCAGGTTTTCTCTCTCTCTCTCTCTCCTGCACTGTCCACACCATGTGCTTCCTTTGTCTGCTCTTCTCCCTCTTAAACTGCTGTTGTTTTGACTTTTTTTTCCAAAGTTCCAAAACAATGCAATAGCATATAAAACAGTAGTCGCTGCTCCTGGAATTGGAGGAAATCACCTCTAGCACCTGAAATACCTCAAAAAAGTAGCAGCTGTTACAGCCAGAAATGTTTCCTGTCCTCCATCTTGGATTACCCAGAATCCTTTGAATTCAATAAAAAATTCTGGAATTAAGAGTCGACTGATGACCATGAAACCATTGTCTATTGTCAGAAAAACCCATCTGGTTCACTGATGTCCTTTAGGGAAGGAAATCCGCTATCCTTACCTGGTCTGGCCTACATGTGACTCCAGTGCCATAGCAATCTGGTTGACGCTTAACTACCCTCTGAAATGGCCTAGCAAACCTCTCAATTGTATCAATCGCTAGAAAGTCACAACAAAGAAATGAAACCGGATGGACCATCTGGCAACAACCTTGGAACCAGAAAAGACAACGGCAAAAACACAAGCAGCCCTTGTCGACCATGCAAAGTCCTCTTCTCCCTTTTAAACTGCTGTTGTTTTGACTTTTTTTTCCAAAGTTCCAAAACAATGCAACAGCATATAAAACAGTACTTGCTGCTCCTGGAATTCGAGGAAATCACCTCCAACACCTAAAATACCTCAAAAAAAAAAATAGGAGCAGCTCTTACAGCAAGAAATTTTTCCCGTCCTCCATCTTGTGCAGGTCCATAGCTCCTTAAAAGTGGAGTTGCAGGTAGATAGGATAGTGAAGAAGGCATTTGGTATGCTTCCCTTTATTGGTCAGAGTATTGAGTACAGGAGTTGGGAGGTCATGTTGCGGCTGTACAGGACATTGGTTAGGCCACTGTTGGAATATTGTGTGCTATTCTGGTCTCCTTCCTATCAGAAAGATGTTGTGAAACTTGAAAGAGTTCAGAAAAGATTTACAAGGATGTTGCCAGGGTTGGAGGATCTGAGCTACAGGGAGAGGCTGTTTTCCCTGGAGCGTCGGAGGCTGAGGGGTGTCCTTATAGAGGTTTACAAAATTATGAGGGGCATGGATAGGATAAATTGACAAAGTCTTTTCCCGGGGGTCAGGGAGTCCAGAACTAGATGGCATAGGTTTAGGGTGAGAGGGGAAACATACAAAAGAGACCTAAGGGGTAACTTTTTCACGCAGAGAGTGGTACGTGTATGGAATGAGCTGCCAGAGGATGTGGTGGAGGCTGGTACAATTGCAAAATTTAAGAGGCATTTGGATGGGTATATGAATAGGAAGGGTTTGGAGTGATATGGGCCGGGTGCTGGCAGGTGTGACTAGATTGGGTTGGGATATCTGGTCGGCATGGACAGGTTGGACCGAAGGGTCTGTTTCCATGCTGTACATCTCTATGACTCTACGACCTGTTCAATGGAAGCATTTAAAACAGAACTGGATGTTTGTTGAAAGGGAAAAAAGGTGTAGAGCTTTGGGGAAAAGATAGGGCAGTAGTTCTAAATGCATTGGTCTCGCAGAGGGCCAGCATGGACATGAACAGCTGCATGGCTCTTGTTGGTACTGTAACCAATCTACCATACAATGAAGCAGATTATCCAGATGGCCATTTTTGGTGACTCCCAGGACATTTATGTTTGGAATGACTGCTATGTACAATATCTTCTGCAATCTTGATCCATGCGGACTACCATTTTTATATCTGCATCATAAATTGTACCTCAATATCTATTTCAGTTGTTGAGATAATCAATTCCATTCTTAATGAAGCATACTGAATTGCAGAATGATTACATAGTACACATTAATTTCACTTTTCTGTTGGTAAAGAATTTTCTACAATGGGAGAACTTCCTCACAATCTCAATAACTAAGTAATTTTATGTTTGTACAAACAACACACCTGAACAATAATTCAAGAAGGTGACTCCAAGTTCTCTATGACAACTGGGAGCAGACAAAAAGAAACTGGCCTTGCCAGCAATGTCCACATGCTGGCATTTAAACACAAACTTCTCTTAAATATCTGAAACATTCGTGAGAACTTATTTACTGTACCTCACGATCCCTCCCAACAAGTGACATGCAGAAGGGAGTCCTGTAGAGCTCTCCTGGGTTTGCACTGTTCCATTTCATCATATGAAATGTCACAAAAGTAAAGCCAGATGACTCGTATACATGCATTTTCTAATAAGTATGCATGACAGCTTACATATTAACCATATTTGAAAGAGGAGACACCACTGGAGTACTAATTCAAGGCAGAGACTAAAGCTCTGGGACGTGGGTTCAAATCCCACCATAATTGGTGAAAACAACATTCAACAAGAGTCATGGAGTCACAAAAACAAACCCCTCAGTACAACTTGCCTATGGTGATCAGATATCTTAAATAAATCGAGTCCCATTTGCCAGCATTGGGCATGTATCCCTCTAAACCCTTCCTATACACATCCAGATGCCTTTTAAATGTTATAAATTTAAAAGTCAGCCTCCACCACTTCATCTGGCAGTTCATTCTATATATGAACTACCATCTGCATGAAAAATTTGCCCCTTAGGTTGCTTTTAAATCTTTCCCCTCTCACCTTAAAATTATGCCCTCTACTTCTGGACTCCCCCACTCCAGGGAAAAACTCTTATCTGCTTACCCTATATCTATGCCACCCTCAATTTCATAAACCTCTATAAGGTCACCTCTCAGCCTCTGACATCCCAGGGAAAATAGCCCCCGTCTATTCAGCCCCTCTTTGTAGATCAAACCCTCCAACCCTGGCAACATCCTTGTAAATTCTTCTCTGAACCCTTTTAAGTTTCACAACATCCTTCCTATAGTAGAGAGACCAGAATTGCACGCAATATTCCAAAAGTGGCCTAACCAATGTCCTGTACAGCTGCAACGTGACCTCCCAACTCCTGTACTCAATGCTCTGACCAATAAAGGAAAGCATACCAAACACCTTCTTCACTATCCTAACTACCTGCAACTCCACTTTCATGGAACTATGAACTTGCACTCCAAGGTCACCTTGTTCAGCTACACTTCCCAAGACCTTACCATTAAGTGTATAAGTCTCACCCTGATTTGTCTTTCCAAGATGCAGCACCTCACATTTATCTAAATGAAGTTCCATCTGCCACTCCTCGGCCCACTGGCCCATCTGATCAAGATCCCACTGTACTCTGGAGGTAACCTTCTTCACTGTCAACTACACCTTCAATTTTGGTTTCACCTGTAAATTTAGTAAGTATACCTCCTATGTTCACATTCACATCATTTATATGAATAACAAACAGCAGTGTACCCAGCATCAATCCTTGTGGTACACCACTGGTCACAGGCCTCCAGTCTGTAAAGCAATCCTCTGCCACCACCGTCTTCTACCTTCCAGCCAGTTCTGTATCCAAATGGCTGTCCCTCCCTTGTATTCCATGTGATCTCACCTTGCTAACCAGTAACCATGGAGGAACGCTGTCGAATGTCTTACTTAAGTCCATATAGATCACGCCTATTGTTCTATCCTCATCAATCCTCTTCATTATTTCTTCAAAAAACTCAATTAAAATAGTGAAAGACAATTTCCTACATACATCGCCATATTTTCTATCCCTAATCAGTCCTTGCCTTTCCAAATACATGGAAATCCTGTCACTCAGGATTCCCTCCAATAACTTGCCCAGCACCCATGTCAGGCTCACCGGTCCACAGTTTTTCCTTACCATCTTTCTTAAATAGTGGCACCATGTTAGCCAACCTCCAGTCTTCTGGCACCCCATCTGTTACTATCAATGACACAAATATCTCTGCAAAGGGACAAAACAATCATTTCCTTAGATTCCCATAGAGTTCAGATAGGGTACACCTGATCTGGTCCCAGGGATTTATCTATTAAAAAAAAAGAAATTGAGAACTGGTTGCAGTAATAGTGATCACAAAACGTATTATCATCAAAATCTATGTGCTTCACCAATTCCCTTCAGGGAAGGAAGGAGATTGTCCTTATGGATCTGACCTACATGAAATTCCAGATCCATAGTAATGTCACTCTCTTAATTGACCACTGAAATGACCCAACAAACTACTGGATACAAAAGCCATTAGGGTTGGGCAAATATTGGCTTCAAGAGGGATGCCCACATCCTTTCAAAAATAACTGAATGCAGGAAACCTATCAGAAGTTTTTTGTAACCTCTAACTTTGAGTATTTCAAAGGGATGAATAAGGAACCACAAAGCTGGAGTACTATGTGCAGCTGTGGTTCCTGTACCATTAAGATGACGTTATTGCCATTGAGGCAATGAAAGTTCACTGGACTTGTTGAAGAATGTAGGAGAGAATGAGAAGTGATCTAATTGGAAATTAGAAAATACTTAAAAGGGAGAGATGGGGCAAATGTAGTTAAGATTTTCACTTCTGGGACAGGGGATGGAGAAAAGATGGATGATTTGCAGAGGAATCTGTATCACAAAGGCAGTTTGACAAGTGGTACTGGAGGGTTAAGTGAGATGGTTATGTAAGGGCAGAGCTGGGTGCCATCAGTTTACACATGTTACCCAAGCAATTATGTCACTGAGGGTCAATGTGTAAATAAGGGAGAGAAGGACAATAATGGAAGCACAAGACTTCTGAATAAGAAAAAGATGCAGGTTTGGGGCCAGAGGTCAGTTGGAATTGTCGGTTGCCAAATGAGAAGGAGGAGGGAAAATAGCAAAAACAGCTGAATACATCAGCTTGACCTTCATGACTTGTACTATTTGGGCTGGAGTTGGATAGGGGAAGGGAAAGAAATTAAAAAAGGAGACTGCGTTAGTGAATAAAAGCAGCTTAAACTTGCAGAACCAGCACAGGACAGGATCTTTGCTCTCTGGGATTCCCAGAGCAGAGCGGTGCGTGATTTTTCCAGAGGATACAAAATACAATTGTGCTTCATCTGGTCCAGCCCAATCTAGCTAACAATGGCTAAATGAACTCCATACTTAACACACACTCTTGACTTTAAGGGTATGAAAGTAAGGACAACACTAGAGGTAAAGCTTAAGCTTTTACTGGGGCTAATCCTACGTAGCCATGAGGGTGAGAAAATACAGAATCATTAGGCAATCTGAAACTGCAGTTGTAAGTGGCATGATTTATTCTCAGGGTAGACATAAAAAGAAATGGAATAGGAAAGACGAAGATGAATAGATGGTGGTGAAGAATAAAAGGATGTAGTTGTTGAGGCTTGGGAACATCAAGATTGAGAAGCGATGCAAGATGAGAAGATCAGGCAGAGGACTCTGAAAATAGGACAGGAATTGAGAGGTAAAGTAACCAAAAAGGAAAAAATGGAAGATGGCTATATTGTAGGCAGGGGAGAAGTCAAAAAAGAAAGGTTGAATTGTAGGTTCTTTACTGAATCAAGGCAAAATCACATTTCTAACAAGTATTTCAAGACACTGATATTATAGTTTTGGTTTCATCTTCCCCTAGCAGGTTGTTCACAGCCAGACCAATTTCCAGAAGCAAACTGCCCACCATTAGCCTTATCTTATGCCATTATTCATCACCAATGTATCCAGGTTTAATAATTACAACAAATCATAGTAAACCATGAATGCAGGCAATATTCAGATATTCTCTTACTACCTCCTTTGCAGCCAAAACCTATTAGGAATCTCTTCTGGCTATGTTATATCGGGGATGATTCAAATCAAAGAGCCCATATTACCTCCAATGTACCAATGAGCAGAAAAGACAGGAAATGTTAGAGCACAAAAACGCACATTAATTGATTGTGAAAATGTCTTGGGGTCAGAAATTAAAAACATTAATTATATTAACAATGTGCAATTTGAAATTTCCATCCACCAAGGCTGTCTTGTTGCTGAGACCAGCACCAGACAGTAATTTCAAATTCAACTATCTCCATGGCACCAAATGAAATATAATAAAATATCCTTTTTGGAAGGGGAAATCCACAGTTTTATTAAATATGGAATTGAAAGCTTTACGGAGTTTTGAATCAGTGTTAACTTCAGCAATTGCAAATTTTTCCAAATAAACATTTGGATTTAATTTTGGGAACACTGTCAATTATGATGACACAAGAGACAGTCAGCTGAACCAAAACAGCCTTTCTACCTCTGTATTTCCAACAGAGTAGAGCATCCATGGAACCTTTTGATTAGGAACCTACAATTAACTTACAGGGTTGACCTCATGAATGAACAAAGGCTTGTGTGGTCTGTTTTCCTTTTAACATAAGCCGTTATCCACAGTCCAGAAGCCATCTTCAGCTCACAGTTCCCAGTTCATAGCTCCAAACCAAGAAAATTGATAAAGGAATAAAATTTTTAAAATGAAAAATTGATGAGGTTTCTAACACTATTTACTGTTGATTATGATATAGTAACCTAATATTTTTGCAAGCTCACTACTATACTGCTACTTTCTCCATTGTAAACAACTATAGTAAATCCTCTGTATCCATAAAATCACAAATTTGCTTATCCACACCAAAAAAAAGGCAACTACAATAATTAACATCTACAACCAAATGACACGTTTCCACAACATTTTAAATCATTTTAACAAGCTCTGCATTTGCGGATTTCATCGTTGACTGATTCATCATTCACAGGAGTGCCCAGGAAATTACTATGACCATATTGATAATAGAAATTGCCTAGGTGAACAAGTAATTTTACAGTTAAAGGCATGCCACCACCCCAGTTCAGACAGTGACAGCAAAATGCTTGGAGGAATATATAACAGTGCGCAGTTGCACCAGCTTCACTACAAGCGTTGACAAAAAGAATTTACAATGAAAATATAAAAACAAAAGAATTTGTAGTCAAGCACCTGTACCTAGATTTCTAAGTGACATCATAAGTGGCGATTTGCAAATTTTTCACTGTACTCATGTGAGTACATGGCAATAAAACTAATTTAGTATATTGGGAGAAGCCACAAAGATGACACAATATGTTCCAAGTTGTTTTATATACAGATATTCTACTGAAAATACATTAATGACTGCATTATGTCTACTTGACAGACAAATTAAATTGCACAAGAAATTGGACAACTTCATTTTTGGCCACAGGGATCACGAAGCATGACTTCTCCACTCCAGTTCGAAAGGAAGTAAGCATATATAAACTGGTGTAGCTCCATACTGTACTATGTCCCAAATAGGCTCCCACCCTAGAATTGATGTCTATATCCTCTTGTGCACAGCTGAGGAGCATTCTGTGCAAAGCATGTCCTGCCCTAGCTGCAGAACAAGTGGTAATACAACATCTGCCCCCAAAGCTGCATAAGCCACATGCAAGAAATAGGGTTTTATACATTTTATCTTGCACTGTGAATTTTACAACTGTGCCATTTAACTACTAACGTGAATGATTGTTTACCTTGATTAACTTAACCATTAATGATAACATATTGCATGAAGCTAAATTTTTTGAAAACAAAAATTGGGGAGGCTCTGTGGTGCAGAGATATCGTCCCTATTTCTGGGCTTAAGTCCCACTTTCTCTAGAGGGGTGCAGTAACATCTCTGAACAGGTTGATTAAAGAAGAGTAGGCCATTGGAACAATTCAGGAAGAATGAATGTAAGCAAGAAGAGATTCAGTCCATGTCCGCAAACATGTACAATCTGACAGTTAGAGACAGGAAGAATACAAGTAAAAATGTTTATTCTGTCTGCATACCTCATTGTTCTTTAGCAATCATGGTCTTCAGCTTAGCAAAGGTGTTGCATGCTAACTTTGTTAACTGTAATGCACAGTATAGCGACTGATTATGCATGAATGGTATACTGAAGGAAATGTGGGTGAAACATTAACAGCGAGTTGATGTAACCATGAATGGAGTATCGATCGTAATGACTGTACTACGAACTGGTTAATCAACTGCTTTAACATAATATCAGAGCTGAAATCCTGCATATGGGAGCTTCAGGCAAATGAAAAGAACTCTCCTAAAGGGCCCAGTATGCAGATGTTAAGGTTCATAGAAGTGATATGGAATGGCCATTTATTGAACATTGCTGAAAATTCAAATTTTGTCAAAGAGTTTCTTCTTGCACTCACAAGGGCAACTTTTGAGAACACCTATGTAAAGGGAAGTTCTAATTTAGTATTCAACGTTTTGAAAAATAACAAACAGAAAATGTGCATTGTGAACATCAAATTATACTGAAGCACCTCGAGAGTGGAACATAGTTCATGATTAAGTTTATTTCTATTGCACTTTGGATTTTTCAATTTGAGACGAATTGCTGAGAAGTGGCTTGCAATGACATGGATTGTGTACAGTAAATATCAAGACTGTTACAGTTGTATTGAGGCGCCTAACACAGAACCTGCAGCATGGTGAGAAGTTTTTTTTGCACCTTCTGTAATTTAAAAGTCAAACATTTTTTAAAATGTATTTTGACAAATGTTATTAAGAAAACATAGTCAAAAAGTATAGTAGGTAGTTAGTGAGGGAAGTTTGGTAAGATAGCACAAGAATATTCACTTGGTATCACTGAGAGATACATGCCATGGAACTCAACGAAATTGATGCTTTGTCAAAATTCAAGACTCAGTCCTTTATTATGAGTGAGACTGGATAAAGCCAGTATATGCATTTATAAAGTCAAATCACATTTACAAGCTATTGAAGGTTTTTTTTGAGAATGTAAGTAGTAAAATAAATAAGGGAGAACCAGGAGATGTGGACTACTTGGATTTTCAGTAAGCTTTTGATAAGATCGCAGAATCTCTACACTGCAGATAAAGGCCATTCAGCACATCATGTCTGCATCAACTCTGAAGAGCATCCAACCCAGATCCAGCCGCCCCCCTCCTCCCAACTCTATCCCCATAACCCCACCTAGTCTGCAAATCCTTTGGCACTATGGGACAAATTGGTATGGCCAACCCACCTAATCTGCATATCTTTGAACTTTGGGGGAAACTGGAGAACCAGCAGAAACATAGGTAGGCATGGAGAGAGTATGCAACCTCCACTCAAAAGGTCACCCAAGGCTAGAATTGAACCCAGGTCCCTGGGACTGTGAGGCAGCAGTGCTAACTACTGTCCCTCCAGCCTTCGTAAGTAGTTAGTGGGGCAAGTTAAAGCACATCAACTACATTAATATAATGGAATGGATCAAAAATTGATTTTGACATATAGGAAACACAGTGGGAATAAAAGGACCTTTTTCCAAGTGACAATGACTTGTGGAGTTTTGCAAGGACCAGTGCTTGGACCTCAGATATTCATGATTTAAATAATGACCTGGATGAGGGAACAAAATGCAACAAATAAAGAAGGTGCAGCAGAGGTTCATTAAGCTACTACCAGGAATTAAAGGACTGTCATTTAAGGATAAATTGATTTGAATGGGTCTGTGTTCAATAAAGTTTGTAAGGATGAGAATATCTGATTCAAACATAAAATTCTAACAGGGATGGACAAATCAAGAAGTAGGGAAGATGATTTCCCTGGATAGGGAGTCTAAATCAGAGCAAGAGTCTCAGGATAAGGGGTAGAGCATTTAGAACTGAAAAGTTTCTTCAGTTAAAACAGATCATGAATCTGTGGAATTCTGTACCTCAGAAGGCTGCAGAGGCCAAGCCATTTAATATACTCAAATTCTTTTTTTCCATTTTAAAAGGCATCAAGCTGCATGGAGAGAAAGTGAGAATATGGCTTTGAGATAGAGGATCATCAGTGATCACACTCATGGACTGAGCAGGCTCAAAGGGCCAAATGACCTACTCCTGCTCCCAGCTATTTTTCAATGTTATTTTTGATGTTGGGTACTTGTGGAGTGCTCTTACCCAACATATAAAATCTTAACAAATGACCTGGGAAAGCATGAGTATGCTAAAGAGCCAAGATGCATTATAATTATTTCAATTCAAACTCTATCACTTACAGTAGATTAAAAAAAGGTTGGCTAATTTCCAAGAAATCAATTTCCAACCAGTTACTGGTCCCATCAGGGCAATGCCAAACAGAGCTTGCTTGCAGAGAGTGTTGCTTGATGCAACAGTCATAAGTGATCAGCAAATAATCAACATAAAGAAAGTTTCCTTTGGGAATTTTTCACACAAAACAGACTCATCTAAGTAAATCAAACTTCCAGATCTTGAAGGATTACAAATTGTTGCTTTCTCATTGATTTAAATGGATAAATAAACGGTCAAACATTACTGAACCAAGAAGCACTTATTTAACTCAGGAAGTTTAAAACAAGACTGATACAAAACCTCTGGTTTGACAATGCAAAGCAATCAGGGAACATCACAATACAAAAGCAAGAAACATTCACAACAATATTTCATTTTAAAGAAATATGGAAATATATTGAACATTTCTTTCTTCAATCCTTTCTTTAACATACATTAATATCAAAACTTTTGTTAATTAAACTATTCAATAACTTACATTTTCTTCCCCAAGGTTTTCCAGTTGAAATGTTTAATTTGCCTATGTTATGTTTTGAAATGGAATTTGCCAACAGTTTTTAAACAATAAATCTTCAAGATTAAAAGGCACATTTCAACTAAGCTCAGTACATGCTGCAGAGGCCAAAATGGGAAGATTGTACATGGACTTTGGTGTTAAAAGGATCCATTATCATATGGAAATTAGGAGAACTTTTTTTAAAAAAGTCAAAGATTGCTTTATTTAGAAGATTGATCATTTTAGAACATGGACATTGTCCCAGTTGTCACGTGATAAGCATTTTTTGAACAAGATGATTTTAGAGCAGGTGATTGAATATAGACTGGCCTGAAGCCTTCTCAGGTGAGACGAAAACTCTTAATAAAGTAATTTCTCTTTAGTTCACAGCGGCAGCAAGCAGGAAGCAAAAACCCAAGAAAGACCAGCAATAATGTTGTGCTAGTATTAAAAACGATGAAGACATGCACTGTCCTCTTCATGTATGTTCTGTAAGCCTTCTCTATTATTCAAGTAATCTAAAAAAAATCTAATTTATGATCAAATCTTAAATGTCACTTAACAAGGCCAAATATTTTATACTACGAAGAATCTGTTACCATGCTGTATGACTGTGAATTTATGAAAAAAGAACTGAATCTTCAAACATTTTCTAGGCAAAGTTATTTGTACTACAAATTAGTAATATTTTGTTCACTTGAAGTTTTTTCCAGTTTTTCTTAATTACAAGTCGGTTGGGGGAATTGAAATGGGCAGTGATTGCGAGGTCCGGTCGGTCCCTGCGGACCTGACCACGATGCTTGGTGAAACAGTTTCTACTTTCTTTTTCTGTTAGAACCCATATGCAACGAAAATTGGCCACATTTTTCATTTGGTCTGACACCTACCTTCAATACAAGATTGAAGACAACCTGATCAAAGACATGCAGCCATCAGTAACTACAGCAGAAAGTGGAGATCCAGCGTCTTAAAGGTAGTGTTTTCAGGCTTCCATTTTCATCACACCACAATTTCACAGGAATGCAACCTTTTTGGTGGCGACTGATCTGTACAAATAAAGTATTACGGAAATAACTATTATACACTTACACCATAAAAAAAAGTGATGGGAGGAGATTAGAAATCTAAACTGAAAAATCAAGGCATTAGAGTACTTAGCAACTTGGGTAAATACACGCAAAATGAAACATAATATTATGTCAGCTAATAACATCCATGCAAAGAACAGTAGTAAAAAAATTAATGGCTCTTTCCCCAAATGCGTGAAGCAATCATAATAAATGATTTAGATTTAATTAATATTAGAGACATGGCTACAAGATGAGCAAAGTCGAAAATAAATACTGCAAGGTACACAACCTATCAAAAGAAAGGCAGAGTCAAAATACAGTATCAATCCTGACATTAAAAGGATGTCACAAGGTCAACAGCAAGAAAGGATGCTTGTTCAGAAGATCAGGATACAGAATCGACATGTGATAAGTTTATGAACAGCAAGGGACGGAAAATGCTGATGGGCTTAGATAATAGATCTACAGTCTTAAGATCATAAGAAACTCTTACAGTTGACTTCACTGTTTGACTGAATTTTAAGTAATAAATAGTAAAAGTCTGTAATGAAGGCAATGTAATTATGAGTCAGCGATATTATAGCACAGAAACAGACATCTTTGATCCAAATATTCCAAATAAATCTAGTCCCAGCATTTGGCACATATCCCTCTCAATTCTTCCTATTCATATACCCATCCAGATGCCTTTTAAATGTTGTAATTGAAGCTGCCTCCATCAATTCCTCTGACAGCATGTTCCATTTATGCACCACCCTCTGCGTGAAAAAGTTGCCCAAGATCCCTTTTAAATCTTTCCCCTCTCACCTTAAACTTATGCCTTCTAGTTTTGGGCTCCCCCACCCCAGGACAGAATAGGTTAAATAGACCAGTAGTGAAAATAAATAGCAAAAACACAAGGAGCAAAACTGACAAATCCCTTGGACTAGACCTTAACACAGGGGTGGGGAACCTTTTTTATATTGGAAGGCTACATTTTATTTAGCCAAGATCCTATTAGGCTGCATGCTGAGAATTTAACATATACAACAAAATATCATATTTGTGTCATCACATTTACTAATTTTAATTAAAGCCTGCTATTATAGCACAGGACTTTAAACAAAATAAAAATTCAATGACATTTATTTGTTTGACAAAGTTAACAATAGAACTAATAATATGCAAAAAACTTAGACAATAAACCATTAACTGACTTTTTTCCGACTGTTTATTGAGTGATCAGAATCAAATATTTGGTTCAAACATCGTTTGATTGGGGTCCTCCAGGTGAATATCCATCTCTGAGATTTCAGCATATTTTAATTTGTGTCACATATGAAAATATTGATGCACAATAGTAGGTTGTGCCAAAACAAAACAGCATTCGCTGAGCATGTTAATACGAATACAGACTTCAGAATATTATCTTCCAAGAGCTCAATCAATTCCATCTGTAAGTCCTCAGGTACTTTGGAGGCATCAACCAGGTGCGGTCGAAAGCTAGTTTCAGTCTGAGATCACGTTTCTCAAAATCTGCCAACCTTTCATTATGAACCTTTCAATCAATGAAGTCAAGAACAGCTGTGTATTCTTTCACTTAGTGATTTCCTTGTACCCTGTTCATTAATTACCTTCACCAGTTCAGGAAAATTCAGATGAAAGTTCTGTTTGGGTAGGAAGAGTTTTGAAAAAGGTCAGCTTTTTCTGAAATGCCTGGATTTTTGGCCATGTATCGTACATGGATTTACTTTACCTTGCAAAACAAATTCAGATCATTTTGCTTGACATTATATCACCCTAAAATGCATTTCTACAGAAATTTTCTTTTGACGATTCACACATTTCATTCAGTTCCTCAAAAAGTCTTGTGATTCGTTTTTGCAAAGTTTTACAAGTATTCGTCCTTATGACAATCGGACACTTCAGAATGATATGGCAACTCCACACTGAGTGTTTCACCATCAAGCTGATGGTATGATGCAATTGCTCGAATGGAGTGTACAATACCTATAATTTTCTTTAATGTGTCACTTAAAACAAGATTAGGCACAAAGATTCTGTCAATGCAAAAGAAAATGAAAAGAAATCAAAGTATCTGGGATCTGGCAATTCATTCGTAGTAATGCAACAAATCCTTCATGTTTCCTTCTTATGGAAGGTGCACCATCTATGCGTCCACTTACTAAATTATACAAATTCAATTTGGCTTCATGACATTTTTCTTTGAAGATAGCGAAGTTGTTAATTCCATATGCCATAAGGATGCGCAAAGCCAGTAACTCCTCATGACAATGAAAATCCGCAGTTATCACACAATTCAAAAATAACTCCTGCACTGAGTCAGTAATGTCAGTGGATTCATCCAAGGCAATCGAATAATAAATATCTTCACTTTGGCACATTGTACGAAGTTGTGCTGCTACATTGAGGGCTAATTCATGTTGCTGATCAGTTTTGGTCCTTCTTGAAAGAAGAAATTGTTTGTACTTATTAATATTATCTGAATCTAAACATCCTAAAACTTCAACAATGCATTATTTTATGATTTCCACATTGCTAAATGGTTTACCTCTTCTTCAAAGTATACATGCTACTTTATAAGTTGCTTCAGTGATATCTGTCCCTTGTCCAGATATTGTTAAATACCTGCTGCTGCTTTTGATCTTTCACTTTCTCAAGTGCAGACATTCGGGGTTCTCCTTCCAATTGAGCATTTTTGTGCTTCTTAGGAGTTGCATAATGCTGACATGCATTATATTTCTTCAGAGCAAAGACGTCATTTTATCTTTCACAGCAACTATGTAATATTGCAATTCCCATTTTTCATTGAATACTGTGCTCGCTTCCTTTAATGTTCTTCTCTTTGTTTTTGACATGACTGGATTACCAGTAAAAAATTTTGAAATGGTACACAAATTTAAAAAAGTCGGATTTTGTATTTGCAGACAGTTAGGTGGAAGCCCACAACTGGTATCCTAAAAGGCCGCAGGTTCCCACCCCGCCCTAAGATTTTAAAACAGATTGCACACCACTGTATGCAGAGTTCTGGAACCCACATTATTGGAAGCAATGGGACAGCACTGCAGATTTACTAGGAGGTTGCCTGGGCTGGAGAATTATAGTTATGAAGAGAGAGTGGACAGACTTGTTTTTTTCCCTTGGAGCAGAGGAGTGTGAGGTCTATAAAATTACATGAGCACTGACAAAATAAACAAGAATGGAATGTTCTCCTTGATCGAGGGATCAATGACCACAGGGTACAGATTGAAAGGAAGGGGCAAAAGTTTTAGAGGAGATGCGTGGGTGAAAAAGTTTCATTCCATGTAAGGGCTGTAGAGGCAGAAATCGTAATAATGTTTCAACTGGCATTTAGATGTGGACTTTTGATGCCAAGGTATACAAGGTCAAGTCTGGAAAATGTAAATCAGATGGATAGGTGCTTGATTTTGGCTGGTGCAGGCTCCAAGGGCCAAAGGGCCTTTTACTCTGCTGTGGTGCTCAATAATTATGAGATGGTGGATACACTGGTTTTAATTTTCTAAATCTCCCCAAGATCTAGAACAATCCCAAGGATTGCAAGTTAATAAACACAACTGCCAATCAAAATAAAGTGTGCAATCAAAAGTTTACAGGCCAGTTAACCTAAAACTAGTAGTTGAGAAAATGTTGGAATATATTAAAAGAACATCTTTTCATACTGTTATCTCCTAAGTATATAAACAGACAAAGTCAACTCGGTTCTATGAAAGAGAAATTGTGTTTGCAAGGAGGTTAAGTAGTAGGGTATATAATGGGAAGCCAATGGATGTAATATACATGAATTTCCAAGAGGCATATGGTAGGTGCCACAAAAAATGGCTAATAACGTGAAAAGAGCACATGAAGTCCGAGATATTGAACTAAAAAGACAGTGGAATGGATAGAACAGGAAAGCACAGAATGAGGATAGATGGAGCTTTTCAAAACTGCTAGTCTTGTAACTCATCAATGCCACAAGGATCAGGTTAGGTTAGATTAGATTAGATTAGATTAGATTAGATTAGATTAGATTAGATTAGATTAGATTCCCTACAGTGTGGAAACAAGCTCTTCAGCCCAACAAGTCCACACCGACCCTCCGAAGAGCAACCCCCCCGATCCATTCCCTATATTTATCCCTGACTAATGCACCTAACTACGGGCAATTTAGCTTTGCCCAATTCACATGACCTGCACATCTTTGGACTGTGGGAGAAAACTGGAGTACCCAACGGAAACCCATACAGACACAGGGACAATGTGCAAACTCCACACAGACAGTCACCTGAGGCAGGAATTGAACCCGGTCCCTGGCGCTGCGAGGCAGCAGTGTTAACCACTGAGCCACCGTGCCGCCCCTGGAGTCTCAGCTAATTATAACTTCTGTGAACAATTTGGATTATAACAAGTTGGATGAGAGTGTAAATTGAGAAGAGGATACCTATAGCTATAAAGAGGTACAGACAGGCTAAGTGAGCATGTCAAGTGGACAACAATCCTATTCATATAACCATCCTAATGCCTTTTAAATGTTGTAACTGTACCAGCCTCCACCACTACCAAAGCTATTTCATGTCCCCTTTTTGCCCTCCTGATTTCCCTCTTAAGTATACTCCTACTGCCTTTATACTCTTCTACGGATTCACTCGATCGATCCTGTCTATACCTTACATGTGCTTCCTTCTTTTTCTTAACCAAAACCTCAATTTCTTTAGTCATCCAGCATTCCCTATACCTACCAACCTTTCCTTTCACCCTAATAGGAATATACTTTCTCTGGGCTCTCATCTCATTTCTGAAAGCTTCCCATTTTCCAGCCATCCCTTTACCTGCGAACATCTGACCCCAATCAGCTTTTGAAAGTTCTTGTCGAATACCATTCAAATTGGCCTTTCTCCAATTTCGAACACAACTTTTAGATCTGGTCTATCCTTTTCCATCACTATTTTAAATCTAATGGAATTATGGTCGCTGGCCCCAAAGTGCTCCCCCACTGACACCTCAGTCACCTCCCATGCCTTAATTTCGAAGAGTAGGTCAAGTTTTGCACCTTCTCTAGTAGATACATCCACATACTGAATCAGAAAATTTTCTTGGACACACTGAACAAATTCCTCTTCATCTAAACCCTTAACATTATCGCAGTCCCAGTCTTTGTTTGGAAAGTTAAAATCCCCAACCATAACCACCCATTTATTCTTACAGATAGCTGAGATTTCCTTACAAGTTTGTTTCTCAATTTCCCTCTGACTATTAGGTGGTCTACAATACAGTTCCAATAAGGTGATCATCCCTTTCTTATTTCTCAGTTCCACCCAAATAACTTCCCTGGATATATTTCCGGGAATATCCTCCCTCAGCACAGCTATAATGTTATCCCTTTTCAAAAATGCCACTCCCCCTCCTCTCTTGCCTCCCTTTCTATCCTTCCTGTCGCATTTGTATCCTGGAACATTCAGCTGCCAGTCCTGCCCATCCCTGAGCCATGTTTCTGTAATTGCTATGATATCCCAGTCCCATGTTCCTAACCATGCTCTGAGTTCATCTGCCTTCCCCGTTAGGCCCCTTGCATTGAAATAAATGTAGCTTAATTTATTCATCCTACCTTGTCCCTGCCTGCCCTGACTGTTTGACTTGCTTCTGTTCTCAACTGTACCAGTCTCAGATTGATATCTTTCCTCACCATCTCCCTGGGTGCCACCCCCCACCCACCTTACTAATTTAAATCCTCCCAAGCAGTTCTAGTAAATTTCCCTGCCAGTATATTAGTCCCCTTCCAGTTTAGGTGCAATCGGTCTTTCTTGTACAGGTCACTTCTACTCCAAAAGAAATTCCAATGTCCAAAAGTGTGAATCCTTCTCCCATACATCAGCTCCTCAGCCATGCATTCTCCTATTCTGGCCCTCACTAGCTAGTAGCACCGGGAATAATCCAGGTTTTACTACTATCGAGGACCTCCTTTTTATATTCCTGCCTAACTTTTGTAATCTTCCTTCAGAATCTCAACATTTTCCCTTCCTATATCCCCTATGTCGTTGTTTCCAGTGTGGACAATGACCTCTTGCTGGCCCCTCTCCCCCTTGAGAACACTCTGCACTCTGTCTGAGACATCCTTGATCCTGGCACCAGGGAAGCAACACACCATTCTGCTTTTTCGCTGCAGACCACAGAAACGTCTGTCTGTACCTTGGACTGGAGAGTCTCCTAACACAATTGATCTCTTGGAACCCGACGTACCCCTCGTTGCATTAGAGCCAGTCTCAATACCAGAAACTTGGCTGTTCGTGCTACGTTCCCCTGAGAATCCATCACCCCCTACATTTTCCAAAACAGCATACTTGTTTCAAATGGGTACAGCCACAGAAGGATCCTGCACTAGCTGCCTACCTGTCTTACCTTTCCTGGAGTTGCCCCATCTATGTGTCTGTATCTGAGACTCCCCCCCCCCTTCCTATAACTGCCATCCGTCACATACTGTTGCTGTTGCAAATTCCTCATTGCTTCTAACTGTCTCTCCAACCGATTCATTTGATCTGATAAAATTCGCAACCAACAGCATTTATTGCAGATATAATCTGCAGTAACCCTTAAACTCTCTTTAAACTCCCAAATCTGATCAGAAGTGCATATCACTCTACTCAAGGCCATTTTTGCTCCTTCACAATCTACAGTCTCCGAAAATAATACTGTCTTATTCCTCTACAAAACATTGCCACAGGTTAAATTGATAGTTATGGCTTATATTTTAAGTTTAATCAAGAGGCATATCTCAAAAAACATATAATTAAGAACCCACTCTACTCACTACTGCAGACTTTCTGTAGCTCTCACTTAAAAACAATACACTTATCTGCTTCTGCGCTGTGAACTTCACCCAAACAATTCCTACAAGATCAGTTGTGAATTTCACTGTTTGTTCATTTTCCCAGATGCACTCCGATGTCTAGCGATACATGAATTCAAACAGAAAAGGCAGTAACAGTGCAGGTTCACTGCTCTGTCAGTTTCTTTCTCTCTCTCTCTCTCTCCTGCACTGACCTCACCATGTGCTTCCTTTGTTTGTTCTTCTCCCTTTTAAAACTGCTGTTGTTTTGACTTTTTTTTTCCCCAAAGTTCCACAACAATGCAACAGCATATAAAATAGTAATTGCTGTTCCTGGAATTCAAGGAAATCACCTCCAACTCCTAAAATACCTCACAGTTCAGAAAAGAGTCTCATAATAAACCCTTTTAAATGCTTCAGCTGGCTCCATCACATTTCAGCAGTGCACTGCACTCAGTGAGAGAAGTAGTTTTTTTCCTCATGGCACTTTTGTTTGTTTTACAAATACTTTAAAACTTACATCTTTTTGTTCTTGATTCTTTTGCAAATGGGCACAGTTTATCACTATGCACACTATCAAATCTCCTCTCCAAAGGAAGTGGTCCAAACTTCTCTAACCTATATGTGTAACTGAAGTCCCTCAGCTCTCAAAACATTCTCATCAATATTTGCTGCGTTTTCTCAAACGCCTTCGCCTCCTTTCTAAACAGCGGTGCTCAGAATCGGATGCAATACTCCAGCTGATGCTAAGCTAATTCAAATTTGACATAACCCCCTTGCCTTTGTACTTTAGACCCCATTCATAAAGCCTAGAATAATGTATGTTTCGTTAACTGCTTTCTCAACCTGTCCCAGCACCTTTAACGACCTATTCAGATGTACCGGCATCCAGTAGAATTGTGCCCTTTATTTTATATTTCGCTTATTTTATAACCATGCTCTTATAGCAAATTGAATATCATCACTTGTCTGCTTTGAACTTTATTATCCATCGAAATGTCTGCACACTGCACCAACTTGACTATGTTCTTTGAAGTGTTGTGTTACCCTCTTCACATTTGTTTTGAATTTTCATATTGTTGACAATTACTGAAATTAATTCATGTATACCCAGGTCAAATCTTTTACAATTAGAGAAAGCAATGGTCCCATATGGACTCTGAATCAATTCCACTGCAGACCTTTCTCCAGCCATAAGCATATCATCAACCACTACTGCCTCCTGTCACTAGGTCAATTTTGGATCAATGTTGCAACTATAATTTTTACTCTGTGAGCCACAACTTTGCTCAAGAGATTGTGTAACACTGTATCAAAAACCTTTAGCAAGTCAACCTACAACACTTCAGCCTTTTCATTCCAAAATACTCCAGTAACAGACATGATTTTTTCTCAATAAACATAAAGTGACTTCATTTTATTTATTTTCCATATCACTATTATTTGATCAAATAATAATTCATTATTTGTAATTTTTAGATGAATCAAAATCCAAGTTAAACTGTATCTGCTGTGCTAATCTCTATACTTTTTTTGAATAAGGGGGTTATTTGCAAATCTCCACTCCTCTACAAGCACCTCACCAACTCCACATTCTCAGCCAGTCCTAGGAGCCCCAAAGATAGTCTATCCAATAATGCCATCAATTTTAAATGTTTCCAATGTACTGAATAACCTCCTTTTTCACCATAGTCTGGGTAACAACTTGCTGGGTAAGACAGCTGCAAAGTAATCATATAATATATGTCAGCTATGCCTCCTGCTTCCATGCATTTACCTTTCTTAGGCTTCTAATTTACCAATTCCAATTATTAGGGGGAATTATAAACAGCTTCCAATATTTTTTGCTCCTGTTTGTTGATTTAACCCAAACTGTTGCAATTTCCGGATTTTATGCACCAAGTCCTCTTCATCCATTCCTCTATCAGGGAAACACCACCTTTGCAAGTTGCTTTTTTTTTCCAAAAAGTTGCATACCACCAAGAGAACAGTCTGAGCCTGATTACGTGCAGGCTGACATAATAGAACAACTTCCCATCCCACAGTACTGGGACCAGTGGACTGTGAAATAAAAATCCCCCTACCTGCCACATCATTTTTTCTGTTTATTCCTTTGCTAATTCATATATGCCTAAAATGTCAGACCAGAGACTATTACTTTAAGGTTTCCTGTTTCAATTCGGACCACAAAACATAACCCTCTCTTAGATAAAAGTAGGAATGATGTTCTACAATGTTTTCACATCACCCCCCTCCCACTTCTGGTTCATCTAAATCCACAAACGTCTTTGACCATAGCACCAGTCAAACATGCAATCTTTGGAACTCTTGACTGCAATTACAGCAAACATTATTTAGTTTCCTTAGACAAAGTGTCGGGAATGCTGGATGACAAGTGAAATTGAGGTTTTGGTCAAGAATGAGAAGGAGCATATGTCCGGTATAGACAGCAGAGATTGAGTGAATCCTGAGGAGACTATAAAGGTAGTAGGAGCATACTTAAGAGGGAAATCAGAAGGGCAGAATGGGGACATGAGATAACTTTGTCAAATAGGGTTAAGAAGAATCCAAAAGGTGTTCTACAAATACATTAAGGACAAAAGGGCAACTAGGGAGAGAATAGGGCCCTTCAAAGACCAGCAAGTCCACCAACGTGTGGAATCTCAGGGGATGGGGGGAGTACTAAGAAGGAATTCTGCATCAGTATTTACTGTGGAAAAGCATATACGAGAGAGAATATGACGAAATAAATAGCAACATCTTGAAAAATGCCCACATTACAGAGGTGGTAGTGCTGGACATCTTAAAAACACAAAAGTGGATAAATCCCCAGATGTACCCCCAGAACCCTGTGGGAAGCTAGGCAAGCGATTGCTGGGCACCATGCTGAGATATTTCTACCGACAGTCTCAGGTGAAGTACAAGACTGGAGGGTGGCTAACGTGGTGCCATTATTTAAGAAAGATGGTAAGGAAAAGCCAGGGAACTATAAACCAGTGAGCCTGACATCGGTGGTGGGAAAGTTGGTGGAGGGAATCCTGAGGGACAGGGTTTACACGTATTTGGAAAAGCAAGGGCTTATTAGGGATAGTCAACATGGGTTTGTGTGGGGGAAATCATGTCTCTCTAACTTGACTGAGTCTTTTGAAGAAGTAACAAAGAGGATTGATGAGGGCATAGAAGTGGACACGATTTGTATGAACTTCAGTAAGGCGTTTGACAAGGTTCCTCATGGTAGACTGGTTAGCAAGATTAGCTCTCATAGAATACAAGGGAGAACTAGCCATTTTAACACAGATCTGCCTCGAAGATAGAAGACAGAGGGTGTTGGTAGGGGGTTATTTTTCAGACTGGAGGCCTGTGACCAGTGGTGTTTCACAAGGATCAGCGCTGGGTCCACTGCTTTTTAGTCATTTATATAAACGACTAGGATGTGAACATTGGATGTATGGTTAATAAGTTTGCAGATGGCACCAAAATTGGAGGTGTAGTGGACAGCGAAGAAGGTTACCTCAGATTACAACAGGATCTTGATCAGATGGGCCAATGGGCTGAGGAGTGGCAGATAGAATTTAACTTCGATAAATGTGAGGTGCTGCATTTTGGAAAGGCAGGTCTTATACACTTAAAGGTTACATCTTGGGGAGTGTTGTTGAACAAAGAGACCTTAGAGTGCAGATTCATCGCTCATTGAAAGTGGAGGAGTTGAAGGTAGACAGGAAGTGAAGGTGGCGTTTGATATGTTTGCCTTTATTAGTCAATGTATGGAGTATAGGGGTTGGGAGGTCAAGTCGCAGCTGTACAGGACATTGGGTAGGCTACTTTTGGAATACTGTGTGCAATTTTGGTCTCCTTGTTATAGGAAGTATGTTGTGAAACTTGAAATAGTTCAGAAAAGATTTACAAGGATGTTTCCAGGATTGGAGTTATAGAGACATGTTGAATAAGCTGGGGCTATATTCCCTGGAGTGTTGGAGGCTGAGGGGTGACCTTACAGAGGCTTACAAAATAATGAGGGGTATGGAAAGGGTGAATAGCAAAGGTCCAAAACTAGACGGCATAGGTTTAAGGTGAGAGGAAAAGATATAAAAGGGACCGAAGGGACAACTATTTTACACAGAGGAAGTGACTTTTTATAACTATGTTCAACAAACTTCTTTATGCATTCTTCATTATATGTTCTTTTTCTGTGCAGCAGATCCTTTCCACTCTCCTGCAAACACACATTTCAATACCATTTAGCAGATTGGTTGGAACTGTCCATAAGATTCACATCTCTGATCAATATAAACACTATGCAATGAAGAATAGTCACTGGACTCAAACCATCAAGTCTGCTGTCTGTCATGCTGAATTTCTCCAGCAGTTTCTATCTTTGAATTGTTCATTCAAATATGGATGGGAAAAAAACTGCGCTCTTTTTGACATATTCTAAGTGTTGGAGGAGATTTCCTCAAATTCCAGGAGCAGCAATTACTTGTTTTATAAACTGTTGCATTGTTTTGGAACTTTGGGAGAAAAAAGATCAAAACAATGGCACTTTAAAAAGGAAGAAGACAGACAAAGGCAGAGACCACAAAAACCCTTCATCAGGCTTTTGCCCAAAACGTTGATTCTCCTGCTCCTCGGATGCTGCCTGACCTGCAGTACTTTTCCAGCACCATACTCTCGACAACAGTGAATCTACAGAGTTATTGCCTTTGCTGTTTGAGTTCAAGTATCTCTGGACATCGGAGTGCATTTAGGAAAAATTTGCAAACACGGAAATGCACAGCTGACCTTGAAGATACCTGCGTGGGAGATCTCACAGCACAGGAGCATATAAGTGCATGGTTTTTAAGTGTAACCTTGCTGTAAATTTGCAATAGTGAGTACAGTGGATTCTTTTTTGATTAAATGTTTTATCGCGATCAGTCTCCTGATTAAAATTTAAAAATATAAAACATAAGTATCTAAGTTAGCCTATAGCAATTTTTTTTTTTAAACAGTAGTAGGACTGTGCTATTTTCTGGCTCTGTACACTGTTAAGGAGCAAAGATGGCCTTTAGTAGAGTGACATGTTCTTCTTGTTAGTTGTGGGAGATAAGGCAGAATTTCCACTTTCCTGATGATTATGTCTGCAGGACGTGTCTTTGGTTGCAAATCCTGTCAGATCACAAGGATCGGTTTGAGCAGCAGTTAGAGGCAATAAGGAATTTACAGGAGCTGGGGTATGATGAAGGAAGAAAAACCACAGACAGGTCAGGTAGATGGGATACCTCCAGGAAAGGTAGACGAGGGAGGCAGGTAGTGCAGCAGTCTCCTGTGACCATCCCCATCTCAAACAAGAATGCTGATTTGGAAAATGTGGGGGCGGGGTGGTGTGATGGACTCTCAGGGGTACGTAGCACAAACAGCCAAGTTGCTGGTACCGAGAAAGGCTCTAATGTAACAACGGGTATGTCAGGTTCCAAGTGATCAACTGTGATTGGGGACTCTCTAGTCAGAGGCTCAGAGATGTTTCTGCGGCTGGCAGCAAGAAATCAGACTAGTGTGTTGCCTCCTGGTGCCAGGATAAAGGATATCTCTGAGAGAGTGCAGAATGTTCTCAAAAAGGGGAGAGGGACCAGCAGGAGGTCATTGTACAGACTGAACTAATGAAATAGGAAGGGAATAGAATGAGATCCTCAAAGCAAAATATAGAAAGTTAGGCAGGAAATTAAAAAGGTGGCCCTCGAGGATAGTAATACCTGGATTACTCCCGATGCTACGAGCTAGTAAAGGTAGGAATAGGATAGAGCAGATGAATGCATGGCTGAGAAGCTGATGCAGGGGAGAAGGGTTCACATTTTTGGATCATTGGAATCTCTTCTGAGATAGAAGTGACCTGTTTAAAAAGGACAGATTGCACCCGAATTGGAAGGGGACTAATATACTGGCAGGGAGATTTACCAGAGTTGCTTGGAAGGATTTAAACTAGCAAGGTGGGGAGGTGGGACTAGGAAGGTGGCAAGGAAAGAAATCAATCTGAGACTGGTACAGTTGGGAAAAGGAACAAGTAAAACAGTCAGGGCAAGCAGGAACAAAGCAGAGAATGAGGCAGACTGATAAATTAAACTGCATTTATTTTAATGCAAGAAGCCTAACAGGGAAGGCAGATGAATTCGGGGTATGGTTAGGAACATGGGACTGGGATATCATAGCAATTACAGAAACATGGCTCAGGGATGAACAGGACTAGTAGCTTAATGTTCCAGATAACAAATGCTGCAGGCAGGATAGAAAGGGAGGCAAGAGAGGTGGGGAGTCGCATTTTTGGTAAAGACTAGTATTACGGCTGTTCTTAGGGAGGTTGTTCCTGAGAGAAACAACCAGGGGTATTATTTGGGTGGACCTGGGAAATAAGAAAAGGGATGATCACCTTATTGGGATCGTATTATAAACCCGCTAATAGTCAGAGGGAAATTGAGAAACAAACTTGTAAGGAGATCTCAATGATTCGTGAGAATGGTTATGATAGGGGAGTTTAACTTTCCAAACATAGACTGGGACTGCCATAGTGTTAAGGGTTGAGATGGAGAGGAATTTGTTAAGTGTGCACAAGTCCGTGGATGTACCTACTAGAGAAGGTGCAAAACCTGACCTACTTTTGGGAAATAAGACAGGGCAGATGACTGAGGTGTCAATGGGGAGGCACTTTGGTGCCAGCGGCTACAATGCTATTAGTTTTAAAATAGCAATGGAAAAGGGTAGACCAGATCTAAAAGTTGAAGTTCTAAATTGGAGGAGAGCCAATTTTGACGGTATTAGGCAAAAACTTTCAAAAGTTGATTGGGGGCAAATGTAAAGCCTTCAAAAATGTGATGAGTCCCCAGAGACATCATATTCCTGTTAGGGTGAAAGGCAAGACTGATATGTGCAGGGAATACTGAATGACTAGAGAAATTGAAGTTTTGCTTAAGAAAAAGGAAACATATGTCACATAGACAGCAGAGATCAGTTGAATCCTTAGAATATAAAGGCAGTAGGAGTATACTTAAGAGGGGAATCAGGAGAGCATAAAGGTGACATGAAATAGCTTTGACAAATCGAGTTAAGGACAGTCCAAAGGGATTCTGTAAATACATTAAGAACAAAAAGGTAACTAGGGAGAGAATAGGGCCCCTCAAAGATCAGCAAGGCAGTCTATGTGTGGAATTGTAGGAGATGGGGTAAGATACTAAATAAGCAATTTGCATCAATGTTTACCGTGGAGAAGGTTATGGAAGATATAAAATGTGGTGAAATAGATGATGTTATCTTGAAAAATGTCCATAATACAGAGGAGATGGTGTTGGATGTCTTAAAATAGATGAAAGGTGGATAAATCCCCAGAACCTCATCAGGTGTACCCTAGAACTCTGTGCAAAGCTAGGAAAGAGATTTGTGTGCCTCATGCAGAGATATGTGTACCATCAATAATCCCAGGTAAGGTGACAGAAGACTGGAATTTGATTAATGTCATGCCACTATTTAAGAAAGGTCCTAATGAAAAGCCAAGATACTATACACCAGAAAAAGTGGTAACATGTGGAATTCATGGTGAGAAGAGTAGCATTTCATTTCCATTGGAGAGGTGTTCCATTGGAGAGTCTGGTGAGAAATGAAGTAGTGATGGCAGGAGAAAGAGAAATTCTCAGTTCTCAAAAATGCAGCTTATCCTCAAGAATGATATAGCTGGATCACAGGTGGGAGTAATATCTGCTGTGTCACTCAGACAACTGAGATGTTAAAGGAAGTTTTTTCTGTGATTTTTCCTGAATGTGGAGTAACAAAGTCAAAACCACAGGTTTAAACAGGAGGAGAAATCAAGGAATAAAAATAAGGAAGTCGAATTTCAATTACCTGAAACTACGTTTGATGAAAAGATTGAGAAAAAAAACAGAACAGGTGGAGGTCAAAGTGGATATTTTTAGTTGAGAGAAGTGAGTTGAACTGCACCAGGAAGAGGAAAAAAATAAAGCAATTGTATCAAATGCAAACACAGAAGAAGAATATAAGTGTATCCCAGAATGTTACTATCTTAAAAATTAAGTCTTGATGAGGAAATGGAGACCATTACACATTCAAGTGGATGAAAAATAGGCAAAAGTTCATCACGTTGTATTACTAATAGTTTACAGAAAGGTGGTGTTCCAGGTGGCACATGAGTTACAGGAGGCGATCATTTCAGAGGCAGGAAAATTCAAGCTAAAATACAAAAATATTTTTATTGGCCAGAACTGGCTAAGAACCTGGTTGAATTTTGCCAGACATGTCACTCGTCAAGTAATCGAATCAAATCTGGAACACAGGGCCTTAAATTTGCTTTTAAATAAAAGTAAGCCTAGACATGATCTCCTCAATATGTTTTGAAGGGGTATGTTCTGGTCCATAATACCATAAAGAATCAGTTTGTTTGCTCTGTCCTCCTTTTCGTGAGCTGCTGTTCTAAGTTCTATCCTCAACTTCAGCTCACAGCTCAAACCAACAGTTAGAAAATAAAGAAACACTAATGGTCTCAATACTGTAATCACAAGTGATTACAATAACTGCAAACAGAGGATTACTGGCCAATTTTAGCAAAACATTCAAAATTAATATGGACAGGAGACAATGAGATTACCCCACCAAGGACAGTCTACAATATTTAGTTACACATTTTCAAAAATAGTGCTAGGCCAATTACTTTGGAAAGTTGATAAAAAATGCAGAATTCAACTTGAATTCCTGTAGGTTACCATAGATTAAAGTATAGCTATTTCAAAATGGGTCAGATTGGAATAATTGGAGGAAGCCTCCAGCAACGTATTTAATTCACACAACAACAATTTATCCAGTTTCAATAGCTACTGTAGGTTCAAAGTAATGCACTGAAACCAGTTAAGTTTGATGTAAGTTGCACATGTCTTCTAGCCAAAGCTTGACATAAGCTCAACATGCTATAAAGCCAAGTGGCAGCAGTACAGATTTTTTTCACATTGCCTGTTATGATTGGACAGTATTTTAAATAAAATATTGGTTAAAATAGTATTCACTGTCAGAGTCTTCAACAATAGCTCATAGTTATATAGCATCTTTGATATAGCAACATTTAATAAGCTACAGGAACATTTAAATCAACAAACTTTCTACCAAACCACAAACAAATATTGGGGCTAATGACCAAAACCTGACAAGCACTTAGGTTTCAATAATTGCCCTTGAAGAAGAAAATGAATGGAGACTGAGAAGATAATTCCAGAGCTCAGGGCCTTGGCAGCTGGAAACATGGTCTTGTTAACATCTCCATAGAGACAACTTTTGAAGAGAAATCCAAACACCTAATGAGTAACAAAAAGAACTACTCCAAACACACACAAAAAATTAGTGTATCTAGTAATGCAAGAAAACAGAGCTGAAAATGTGTTGCTGGAAAAGCGCAGCAGGTCAGGCAGCATCCAGGGAACAGGAGAATTGACATTTCGGGCATAAGCCCTTCTTCAGGAATGAGGAAAGTTTGTCCAGCAGGCTAAGATAAAAGGTAGGGAGGAGGGACTTGAGGGAGGGGCGTCGGAAATGTGATAGGTGGAAAGAGGTCAAGGTGAGGGTGATAGGTCAGACTGGGGTGGGGGCGGAGAGGTCGGGAAGAAGATTGCAGGTTAGGAAGGCGGTGCTGAATTCGATGGATTAGACTGAGACAAGATGGGGGGAGGGGAAATGAGGAAACTGGTGAAATCCGAGTTCATCCCTTGTGGTTGGAGGGTTCCTAGGCGGAAGATGAGGCGCTCTTCCTCCAACGTTTTGTTGTGGTCTGGCGATGGAGGAGTCCAAGGACCTGCATGTCCTTGGTGGAGTGGGAGGGGGAATTGAAATGTTGAGCCACAGGGTGGTTGGGTTGGTTAGTCCGGGTGTCCCAGAGGTATTCTCTGAAACGCTCCGCAAGTAGCCGGCCTGTCTCCCCAATATAGAGGAGGCCACATCGGGTGCAGAGGATGCAATAGATGATGTGTGTGGAGGTGCAGGTGAATCTGTGGCGGATATGGAAGTTTCCTTTGGGGCCTTGGAGGGAGGTGAGGGGGGAGGTGTGGCCGCAAGTCTTGCACCTCCTGCGGTTGCAGGGGAAGGTGCAGGGAGTGGAGGTTGGGTTAGTGGGGGGTGTGGACCTGACGAGGGAGTCATGGAGGGAGTGATCTTTACGGAATGCTGATAGGGGAGGGGAGAGAAATATATCCTTGGTGGTGGGGTCCGTTTGGAGGTGGCGGAAATGACGGCGGATGATGCGCTGAACATGGAGATTGGTGGGGTGGTAGGTGAGGACCAGTGGGGTTCTGTCCTGGTGGCGGTTGGAGGGGCGGGGCTCAAGGGCGGAGGAGCGGGAAGTGGAAGAGATGCGGTGGAGGGCATCGTCGACCACGTTGGGGGGGAAATTGCGGTCCTTGAAGAAGGAGGCCATCTGGGTTGTGCGTTTTTGGAACTGGTCCTCCTGGGAGCAGATGCGGCGGAGGTGAAGGAATTGGGAGAATGGGATGGCGTTTTTACTGGGGGCAGGATGGGAAGAGGTGTAGTCCAGGTAGGTGTGGGAGTCGGTCGGTTTGTAGTAGATGTCCGTGTTGATTCGGTCGCCTGAGATAGAAATAGAAAGGTCAAGGAAGGGGAGGGAGGAATCTGAGACTGTCCAGGTGAATTTGAGGTCGGGGTGGAAGGTGTTGGTGAAGTGGATGAACTGTTCAACCTCCTCGTGGGAGCACGAGGCAGCGCCGATACAGTCATCGATGTAGCGGAGGAAAAGGTGGGGAGTGGGGCCAGTGTAGTTGCGGAAGATGGATTGTTCCACATATCCTACGAAGAGGCAGGCATAGCTGGGGCCCATGCGGGTGCCCATGGCTACTCCTTTCGTTTGGAGGAAGTAGGAGGATTGGAAAGAGAAGTTGTTCAGGGTGAGGACCAGTTCAGTCAGTCGAAGGAGGGTGTTAGTGGAAGGGTACTGGTCGGTACGGCGGGAAAGAAAGAAGCTGAGGGCTTTGAGTCCTTCGTGATGGGGGATGGAGGTGTACAGGGACTGGATGTCCATGGTGAAAATAAGGTGCTGGGGACCGGGGAAGCGAAAATCATGGAGCAGGTGGAGGGCATGGGTGGTGTCCCAAACGTAGGTGGGGAGTTCTTGGACTAAGGGGGACAGGACGGTGTCAAGGTATGCGGAGATGAGTTCGGTGGGGCAGGAGCAGGCGGAGACAATGGGTCGGCCGGGGCAGTCAGGTTTGTGGATTTTGGGCAGGAGGTAGAAGCGGGCGGTGCGGGGTTGTGGGACTAGGAGGTTGGAGGCGGTGGATGGGAGATCCCCCGAGGTGATGAGGTTATGGACGGTCTGGGAGATGATGGTTTGGTGGTGGGGGGTGGAGTCATGGTCAAGGGGGCAGTAGGAGGAGGTATCTGCGAGCTGGTGTTTGGCCTCAGCGGTGTAGAGGTCGGTGCGCCAAACTACTACCGCGCCTCCCTTGGGTATCTGCGAGCTGGTGTTTGGCCTCAACGGTGTAGAGGTCATGACATGACTAACTTAATACTACAAGGGTAGTACTACTGATGGGTAGAAACACAGTTCCCTTTTGCTTCTTAAATATAAGAGTTTACATTCCAAGATCTTGAGAATTTACTGACTTCTTCTGGGAACAAATCAAGTTAACCACAACTCTGCAGAGCTGAAAATGTGTTGCTGGAAAAGCGCAGCAGGTCAGGCAGCATCCAAGGAACAGGAGAATCGACGTTTCGGGCATAAGCCCTTCTTCAGGAATCCTGAAGAAGGGCTTATGCCCGAAACGTCGATTCTCCTGTTCCTTGGATGCTGCCTGACCTGCTGCGCTTTTCCAGCAACACAGTTTCAGCTCTGATCTCCAGCATCTGCAGCCCTCACTTTCTGTCACAACTCTGCAGAACTCACTTTAGATTTCTCTTTGATATTCTAGCGATCCTCGGCGGTACAGAATTAACTTTTGCCAAAACAACCTTTTAAATTTCCTTTAAGACCTTAAGTGTGGTCTCTTAGCTCAAGCTTGGCCTCTACTGCCTTCTTGAGGAGTGATATGAAAAGAAAATAGAAAATGTCTTGCGATTCCAATAGTCTTCTGGATCTCATCCTTATTTAGACATACTACTTTCCCTCAGTCTGTTCCCAAGTAAGTGGGCCAAATGGCTTCCTTCTGAACTTTAATCATTCTACAGTTCCATATACAACAGATTTTGTTCAAATTTTGCTTGATCACCACATACTAAGGAAACAAAACAATGAAGTCTACACAAAATCAAAGTTGCTCTTTAAAAGCTTCTCTTACCTGCTAAATCGTATACTTCATTGAGCTGCTTGAACAACAGTGAGCTACAGAAAACCTATTGACTCGTAATAGTCCAATGCAATTTCTCTTGATTATTTTCCCAATAATCACTAGACCTGTTTTCACAAGTCACCTTTTGTTTCTGAGTTAGCTGTATCATTATTGCACAAACTGCAACCATATTAAAAGACACAGGATACAGGTTCATATGGGAATTGTGTAATCTCAATCTGGAGACAAATTATTTCCTCCACAAGGGAGAAGGAGGAAATGAATAGTAAGGGATCAACTTGTGTTGCTATTGGCAGCTGGTCCCAAGTTGTCTACCTGCCTATCCTCATCACAGAATCATAAGAAGAGGCCAAAAGGTCTCAAGTTAAGTACCAATTGAAAAATAAATCCATCCGGACAGTGGAGTTTTTAAGTACATTTTCAAGAACCAATATTGGACCTAAACATTGTAAATTGCACAATATATCATCCACTCATTTCTAAAACATTCCATGTTCGCTGTCTGGCAGTCTTCAATCTGTACTTGTGTCTAGCGTGCATACCTACAAGATTTACTGGCTCTCAATACACGAATACAACACTCCATGGATAAAGTCTATACTAGATATACTCCATTGCAACTAATCCTGCTAAATATTTCTCCCACAGGCAAATGACAAACATCTTTCAAAGTAGTGAACAAATTGATCAATCTTCAATACAAAATACTTCAAGATGCTTTCACAAAATAAATTTGTAGTGTCAAACAATGAAATATTGAATGTTATTTACAAGATCTCTAGAATCCATGCAATTTTCATCACTTGCCTGACTCCTTACTTACTCATGAAATAGCTGGGTTATCCATCAGCTGTGCTTTAAGGCTTCTGTAAACAAAATTGCTCAATAAATAACAATTCAATAACCTATTAAAATCTGCATAAAAAAGGTAATAGCGCATCATCACTGACCAGGTGCTGCATTTTGAAAAAGCAAGTCAGAGCAGGACTTATATACTTAATGGGAGAAAGTGAGTACTGCAGATGCTGTAGACCAGAGTAGAATGGTAAGGGCCTGGGGAGTGTTGCTGAACAGAGACACCTTGGAGTACAGGTTCATAGTTCCTTGAAAGTACAGTCTCAGGTAGATAGGATAGTGAAAAGAATGTTTGTTATGCTTTCCTAAATTAGTGAGAGCATTGAGTATAGGAGTTGGGAGGTCACTTTGCAGCTGTACAGGACATTGGTTAGGCCACTTTTGAAATATTGTGTGCAATTCTAGTCTCCTTCCTATTGGAAGGATGTTGTGAAACTTGAAAAAGATTCAGAAAAGTTTTATAAGGATGTTGACAAGGTTGGAGGATTTGAGCTACAGGGAGAGGGTGAATAGGTTGGGAATTTTTTCCCTGGAGTGAAAGAGATTGAGGGGTAATGTCAAAGGTTTATAGGGGCTTATAAAATCATGAGGGACATGGATAGGATAAATAGACAAGGTCTTTTCCCTGGGGTGGGGGAGTCCAGAACTAGAGGGCATAGGTTTAGGGTGAGGTGGGAAAAATTTAAAAGGGACCCAAGGGGCAATTTTTTCCACACAGAGGGTGGTGTGTGTATGGAATGAGCTGCCACAGGACGACAGGCTGGTACAATTAAAACATTTAAAAGGCATCTGGATGGAAATATGAATAGAAAGGGTTTAGAGGGATATAGGCTAAGTATTGGTATATGGGACTAGATTAGGTTAGGATATCTGATTGGCATGGACAAGTTGGACCAAAAGGTTTGTTTCCATGCTGTACATTTCCATGACTCTAAAGCATGAAACCTATCACAGCCGAATGGGAAATTCTCATAGCCATTCTAAACTAATCCCATCTGTAGATAGTCTGTATCCCTCTATTCTCTGCATATTCAGGTGTCTGTCAAAATGCCTCTTAAACATTTGCTATTGTACCTGCTTCTAACATATCCCCTGGCAATGTATTCCAGGCACCTTGCGCCCTTTGTGCAAAAAAGAAATTGTCTCGCATATTTCCTTTAAACTTTCTCCTCCTCGTATTTGATGTCTTTATTCTGAGAAAAAGATCCTATTTATGCCTCTCATAATTTTATATACTTCTATCAGTTCACCCCTCAGCTTCAATACTCTGGCGAAAACAATCCAACCCCGCCTAGCTAAAAATAGCTAATACACTATAATCTAGGTAATATTCTGGTAAAACTCTTTTGAACTCTCCCTAAAGCCCCACATCCTTCCTATAGGATAGTGAACAGAACTGAACATAATACTCAAAATATGACCTAATTATAGTTTTGCACAAATGCAACATGACTCGCCAACTTTCATATTCAAATATCCCAACCAATGAAGGTAAGCACGTACAGAGGAACTTCAATTATCCAAATATCAAATATCCAATTATTGGATTATTCGAAGCAGATCTAGGAGGTCCCTATAGAAACATTACATCAAAGAGCTGTTCCAACCCTGATCGTGTCTTTTGTTTACAATGATTAAAAACAATCTTGGCTCACTGAAATGCTGCTGAGAACAGTCCTGGGCATCGATGGGAGCCCAGGCACCGTCTTCAAATGACTGACCTCCCACCCGCTCTCCCTCTCCCCACACTTTCATTGGAGTTCTACACAGAGGTGGAACCCTAAACCTTTCTTCCCCAGATAATCGCTCTAACAGTGTCCTGTATAGGGTGGAGGTAGAACTTGTCAAAAAATTGCAATTAAAAAGTTGTGTATGTGCGCGTGTGCAATATTTGGAGACTTATCCCACAAAGGCAACAGCATTCTTACTGTTGATATCTACTCTGGCTGCCACGGGAGGGGGAGAGGGAGAGGGAGAGGGAGGCTGATGAGTGCAGGAGCAGACAGGGGTGGGGGCAGGGACATGGATGGTGGGTGAGGCGGGCGGACGGGGATGTTGGGGGTGCAGGCAGTGATGGGCAGGGGGTTATGGCGTTGGGGCTCACGTGATGTGCTGCTGCCTAGTCTCCTGAACAGAGAGGCAGTGAATGTATTAACTGAATAATCAATTATCCAAACAAAATAGTGCCCACCTATCTCGTTTGGATAATTGAGGTTCCTCTGTAGCTCCTTTTCCACTTACACAGAGCTGTGGACCCTTGCACAGCAAAATGTCTTTGCCATTTGCTATATGCTTTCCTTTTGCATTTGACATCCCAAAATGCATCACCTCCCACTGTGTCTGGATTAAATTCGATCTGCCATTTCTCTGTCCAATTTTCCAAACCATCCATATCTTGCTGCATCCTTTCACAATCTTCCTCACTATCCACAGCTCCACCAATTTATGACTTTTGCAAAATTAGTAATCTGACCATCCACATTTTTATGCAATTCACTTTTTAAAAAAATTATTACTAACAACAGAGGTCCCAGTGCCAAAATGCCAGTTCTTTCTAGTAGTGCACCTTAACTCAATCTTCAGAATATTATGTCAAACACAACAGCTTGGCTTTAATACAGTGGTCATCTTTACACCAATCTTTGTATTTTATGCCAATTTGTAGAGACTTTTGCAGTGGCACTGCAAATGTAAGGTACTGGAATTATTTCAGGCGAAGCTTCACAAGTATCAAACGGAAACATGAACAGAAGGACAGGTTGAAATTAAGTAAAGGTAAGAAAAAAAACACAAACAGACCATAAACAGTAGTATAGATAGATCTACAGGTTTGAATGGCCTGACTCCATGCTGCAAAATCCCACATTAATTATTAGAAAAATGATCAATTTTACTTCAGATCTGTTGCTGTATCAATAACAAAAATGAGGAGTCAACTTACTGACACTACAACACAGGACTGCTTGTGTGCCAACCAGCGTCAACAGAATGGATTAACACAGTGTAATCACAGGAGAAAATGAGGACTGCAGATGCTGGAGAAGTCAGAGTCAAAAAGGGTGTCACTGTAAAAGCACAGCAGGTCAGGCAGCATCAGAGGAGGAGAATCAACGTTTTGGACATACCCTTCTTCGGGAATGTGGAGAGGCAAGGGGGATAAGAGATAAACGGGGTGGGGAATGCGGCTGGGGGCAACGTAGGAGGGGTGAGAAGTGGATGCAGGTGGAGGCGTAATAGTGATAGGTCGATGGGAAGGGAGCAGCAGATCAGTGGGAAGGAAGATGGACAGTTAGGACAGGTCAAGAGGGCAGTGCAGAGTTGGAGGGTTTTACCTGGAATGAGGTGGGGGGAAGGGAGATTTGGAAACTGGTGAAGTCGATGTCGATGCAGTGTGATTGAAGTGTCCCAAGGAAGATGATGAGGTGTTCTTCCTCCAGTTGACAGGTGGCTTTGATTTGGCAGCAGAGGTGGTCCAAGACTTGCATATCCTTGGGAGAGTGGGAGGGGGAGTTGAAGTGGTCTTTCCATTTCAGGGACCGCAAGCTCATCTGCCAGATGATCAACAAAGCCCTCCAGTGCATCACTTTCATTTCTCATACATCTGTCCTCAAAGCCCACACCTCCAACCGCAACAATGGTCCTCAACGTCTACCCCACTAATCTCCAGATCCTCTACCATTTCCACCACATTCAGTCAGATCCCACCTAATGATGTTTCTCTCCCTACCCCTATCTGCTTTCCACTGAGACCATTCCCTCAATGACTCCCTTGTTAGGTCTACACCGTCCACCAACCCACCCTTCACACTAGCACTTTCCCTTGCTGCCACACGAGGTGTAAACCCTGTGCCCACATCTCCCCCCTCCCCTCCATCCAAGGCCCCAAAGGATCTTTTGTTTTTTCACATCCAGTAGAGATTTTCCTGCATAACCATGCAACCCATCTACTGCGTCAGTTGTTCTCAACGTGGTCTCCTCTACATCGGGGAGGCAGGATGTCAACTCTCGGAGAATTTCAGGAAATATCTCTGGGATGCTCGCATCAAACAACCCCACTGCCCTGTGACAGACTACTTCAATTCCCCCTCCCGCAAGGATATGCAAGTCCTGGGCCTCCTCTACCTCCAGCCAACTGGAGGAAGAATGCCACATCTTCCGCCTTGGCACCCTTCAACCACATGGCATCAACATAGACTTTAATAGTTTCCAAATCTCCCCTGCCCCCTCCACATCCCAGATCCAACCCAGCATCACCCTCTTGATCTGTCCTACCTGTTCATCTTCCTTCCCACCTATACATTCCACCCTCCCCACTGACCGATTACCTGCATCGACCTAGCGTTTTCCCACCAATCTTCCCCCTAGCCTCACCATTTATCTCAACGCTCTTCTCTCTCCACATTCCTGATGAAGGGCTTTTGCCCAAAATGTTGATTCTCCTGCTTCTCGGATGCTGCCTGATCTGTTGTGCTTTTCCACTGCCACATAATTCGATGCAAAGTAATTCCACAAATAACAGGTCTGATTAAAGTTCTACAATCCTGCCATATCTAGCCATGAAAGGAGCACGATAATTAAAAATGCACTGATGGATGCTGTGCCACAAAATATCCCACTCTCAAAGATGGGGGAGACCATAGCATCAGTGCAAGGGCCAGCATATTCAGCTAGCAATGTCAAATTGATGATACATCTTGGCCTCCTCCTGAGGTCAACAGTGTCACAGATACCAGTTTCCAATCAATTTGACTCACGCTAAGTGATAACAAGCAATGGTTGAAAGCACTGAATGATGCAAAGACTTCCAGCAATGATAATATTCCTGCATAAGTGCTGGAGACTAACGGCCCAGAACTAGCTGCACCGCTAGGGAAGCTGTTTCAGTACAGTTATAACATTGCCATTTACCAGACAATGTGGAAGATTACCCAGCTATGTCCTGCAAACAAAAAGGTCAAATCCAAACCAGGCAATTACCACCCCGTTGTCTACTCTGGATTATCATGAAAAAGTGAAGGAAGGTGTCATTCACAGTGGAATTAGGCAGGACAGGTTTCACAATAACTTGCTGATTGATGCCCAGTTTGGATTCTACCCAGGCCACTCAACTCCTAACCAAATTACAACCTTCATCTAAATATAAACAGAAGAGCTGATCTCAAATGGAAATAAGAAGTGGCTACGCTTGACATCAACGAAGTCTTAGGAGAACTTTGGCTTCAAAAAGCAAAACCGGAATCAATGGGAACTTGGGAGAAAACTTTCTGCTAGTTGAAAATCATACCGAGCACAAAAAAAGCTGGTTGTGTTTAGAGGTCAATACTCACCCAAAAGGATATCACTGCAAGAGTTCTCTGGATAGTGTCCACAGCCCAACCACCTTCAATAGTTTCAATTACCTTTCCTCCATCACAAGGCCAGAAGTGGGAATATTTGCTGACAACTGCACAGCATGCAGTATTTTTCACAACACCTCAACATGAAGCAGTCTATATCCTGTCTGTATGCTTCAAGGTGGTGTTAGAGTAGCAGTACAGCATACAAACTCTTTAGCTCAGGAGTCCAGAGCTCATCTACTCCATTTTTTTTTGTTAGATTAGATTCCCTACAGTATGGAAGCAGACCCTTCGGCCCAACAAGTCCACAACGACCCTCCGAAGAGTAACCCACCCAGACCCATTCCCCATATTCACCCCTGACTACTAATACACCAAACATTACGCGCAATTTAGTATGGCCAATTCACCTGACCAGCACATCTTTGGGATTGTGGGAGGAAACTGGAGCGCCCAGAGGAAACCCACGCAGACACGGGGAGAATATACAAACTCCCACAGACAGACAGACAGTCGTCCAAGGTGGAAATCAAACCTGGGTCCCTAGCTAAGAGGCAGCAGTGCTAACCACTGAGCCGCCGTGCCGCCCTGTTTGTCTCCATTTGGTTTTAGATATCTTTTTCCTTTCTCTGCTTTTTTAACAAAATGTTTCGAGTTATTATAGTTATTATCAACATTCATCTTATCTTCTTTTAACGACTTCGAAGGGAGGCTTCTCAAAGCCGTACACCGAGGTGGCTTCCAGCAGTCCAGCATGGCAGTCTGGTGTGGTGGTCTTGTTCCAGAGGGAAGGCCTCATCCTCTTTGGCACTGGCTTCCAGGTATTCCAAACGCCGGCAGGCGGTCTCATCCAGGGGATGGTGACAGTCTTAGTCCAGCTCAGCAGTCTTCTTCAGCGGAGGCTTCTAGTCCAGTATGCTAGTGGTCTGGCATGGCGGTCTCATCCCAGTATGGCAGTCCTATGCCAGCACGGCAGTTTCATCCTGGCTGCTGCTTCCAGATATTCCACTGTTCTCTATTTGGTTTTGCCAAAGCCCAGGCGCCAATAACTGAACTGTGATGTACTTGACCTTAATTTTATTTTAATTATGTATGACTTCTGTCATTAATATAGGCACCATCGTTGGGTGACTTACAAAACTTTTACATGTAAAAGTACATTGTTAATAAATTTCTATTCAATTCTATCCAAATTAAGCAAGACCACAACAACATTCCTGGTTGTACTAAGCTGCATGTAACATTCGCCACGCCAGTGATAGGCATTGAGCTTCTCAAATGAGAGCATCTAACCATTGCCATTTTGATATTCATTACGATCATCATCTCCTCCACCATCAACATTCTGGGGGTTACCGATGTCTAGAAATGGAACTGAACCAGCTATATAAATAACATGGCTAATCGTGCAGGTCATAAGTTAGGAATCCATCAGCAAGTAACTCACTTGACTCTTCAAAGCCTATCCATGATTTACAAACCAATAGTCAGGATTCAAATGAATACTTGTCATTTGCCTGGATGAGTCGAGAGTGTGGTGCTGGAAAAGTACAGAAGGTCAGGCAGCATCCAAGTAACAGGAGAATTGATATTTCGGGTATAAGCCCTTCATCAGTATCATAGTTGGGTCAAGTCGTTCTTATCATAATGAATGTTCTGCCTCGCTTATTGTACTCTTTGCAATGCTCCCTTTGCTCTTTCCTAGGCAAACGTTTAAGAAATTAAATAGCTGGTTAGTTTTTTTTTTATTTGGAGTTATAAGTGCCCCCTTACTAAGCTTGTGAAACTGCAACTGCCCCAGAGATTGGGGGAAGTGGACCTCCCGGACAATAGACAATGCCAACTGAGCTATCTTTTGTAAGTGACTGGGCCTGTGGGAACTCAGTGTCGACATGGTTGGACATTGAGGACTCCCAGACAAAGTGTCCCCTTATCAACCTGTTGTTTTTAGACAAAATGAGGACAGTTGTGGAACATTGCCATAATCCAATAGTTACTACAACTGCCAAGGCATGGAAGGCAATAAGGCAGATAGAGGGTAATATGTCTAAAACATCTTTTCTTACTCCCATAGTTGGCATGCTGGGTTTCCGGCCAGGGACAATGGAACCCAGCTTTAAACTTTGGACCGATAGGGGAGTTTCTTGTTTGGGCGATCTGTTTGAGGGTGAAACATTAATGTTGTTTGCTCAAGTAACTTGGAAATATGGACTGTCGAGTAGAGATCTCTTATTAGAGATTTTACCTGAAAGGAGATCATGCTTTTGACTGAGTGTTATGGATCTGATACAGAAAAGAGGGTGCTTCAGGTTAAGAGCACTCTTTCAGTGAGTACCAGCTATCATTTGTTGGGGGGTGGTGCCTGGGTGACGTAGAGCATCTATGTGATGTCTGGAAGAGAAGTTAGGAGTTGAGATCAGTTGGGAGACATGGGAGGACATTTGTGAGAATTTAAGAAAGATTTTGATATGTAATAGGTCCCATGCTATGCAGATAAAAGATTCTTCATAGCTCATCTGGCCCTAGATCATCTTGCGAAATTTAAGCAGGGAGCATCTTCAATGTACTCCAAATGTAAAATAAATACAGGTACCCTTACTCATTGTTTGTGCTCCTGTCACAGGCTCAGTGTGTATTGGAGTGCTGTGGCAGGAGTAATAGAGAGGGTCTTGGAGACTGATGTCAAGGTGGACCTGGTCTCTTTGCTCCTGGGTTTGCCGAATTTACCTCACTTAGATGTACATAGGAGAAAGCTTTGTAACATCCTCACTTTTTGTGCGAGGAAGAACATTCTGGTTCACTAACATCCTTTAGTAAAGGAAATCTGTCATTCTTACCTGGTCTGGCCTACATAGGAGTCAAGACCCACTGCAATGTGACTGTCTCTGTGCACAGCAAATCCTAGCCTAGCTAGGATGCTACATACATCCTTTGAACTGACATTAAAAAAAACTATAATTCCAACTTCTTATGACTGGTGACGTCAATTAAATCTTAAGCCAAAGCTTTGAATGTGCTCTCACCTTCATTCATTCCAATTTAAACAGAATAACCTGCTCACACCAGGTTTTCGGCAGGATGTTACGCATACACCCCACCCCCCCAAACAAACAAAAAAACACACACACCCCTCAGAAGTGGAACAAATGGAGAGTGTCAAACTCCTGGGAGTGGTCATCAACAACAAGCTTTCTTGGACTCTTCATGCAGACGCACTGGTTACAAAGGCCCAACAATGTCTCTCCTTCCTCAGGCAGCTGAGAAAATTTGGCATGACAGCAAATATCCTTGCTAACTTTTATAGGTGCTGGATTAGTGGTGCTGGAAGAGCACAGCAGTTCAGGCAGCATTCAAGGAGCTTCGAAATCGACGTTTCGGGCAAAAGTCCTTCATCAGGAATAAAGACACTGAGCCTGAAGCGTGGAGAGATAAGCTAGAGGAGGGTGGGGTTGGGGAGAAAGTAGCATAGAGTACAATGGGTGAGTGGGGGAGGAGAGAGTGGAGTGAATAGGTGGAAAAGGAGATAGGCGGAAAAGGAGATAGGCAGGTAGGACAACTCCGGACAAGTCATGGGGACAGTGCCGAGGTGGAAGTTTGGAACTAGGGTGAGGTGGGGGAAGGGGAAATGAGGAAACTGTTGAAGTCCACATTGATGCCCTGGGATTGAAGTGTTCCGAGACGGAAGATGAGGCGTTCTTCCTCCAGGCATCTGGTGGTGAGGGAGCGGCGGTGAAGGAGGCCCAGGACCTCCATGTCCTCGGCAGAGTGGGAGGGGGAGTTGAAATGTTGGGCCACGGGGCAGTGTGGTTGATTGGTGTGGGTGTCCCGGAGATGTTCCCTAAAGCGCTCTGCTAGGAGACGCCCAGTCTCCTCAATGTAGAGGAGACCGCATCGGGAGCAACGGATACAATAAATGATATTAGTGGATGTGCAAGTAAAACTTTGATGGATGTGGAAGGCTCCTTTAGGGCCTTGGATAGAGGTGAGGGAGGTGTTGTGGGCGCAGGTTTTACAGTTCCTGCGGTGGCAGGGGAAAGTGCAAGGATGGGAGGGTGGGTTGTTGGGGGACATGGACCTGACCAGGTAGTCATGGAGGGAACAGTCTTTGCGGAAGGCGGAAAGGGGTGGTGAGGGAAATATATCCCTGGTGGTGGGGTCTGTTTGGAGGTGGCGGAAATGTCAGCAGATGATTTGGTTTATGCGAAGGTTGGTAGGGTGAAAGGTGAGCACCAGGGGCGTTCTGTCCTTGTTACGGTTGGAGGGGTGGGGTCTGAGGGCGGAGGTGTGGGATGTAGACGAGATGCGTTGGAGGGCATCTTTAACCACGTGGGAAGGGAAATTGCGGTCTCTAAAGAAGGAGGCCATCTGGTGTGTTCTGTGGTGGAACTGGTCCTCCTGGGAGCAGATCCGGCGGAGGCGGAGGAATTGGGAATACGGGATGGCATTTTTGTAAGAGGTAGGGTGGGGAGAGGTGTAATCCAGGTAGCTGTGGGAGTCGGTGGGTTTGTAAAAAATGTCAGTGTCAAGTCGGTTGTCATTAATGGAGATGGAGAAGTCCAGGAAGGGGAGGGAGGTGTCAGAGATGGTCCAGGTAAATTTAAGGTCAGGGTGGAATGTGTTGGTGAAGTTGGCGAAGTTGATGAATTGCTCAACCTCCTCGCGGGAACACGAGGTGGCGCCAATGTAGCGGAGGAAGAGGTGGGGAGTGGTGCCGGTGTAATTACGGAAGATCAACTGTTCTACGTAGCCAACAAAGAGACAGGCATAGCTGGGGCCCATACGTGTGCCCATGGCTACGCCTTTGGTCTGGAGGAAGTGGGAGGATTCAAAGGAGAAATTGTTAAGGGTGAGGACCAGTTCAGCCAAACGAATCAGTGTGTCGGTGGAAGGGTACTGTTGGGGACGTCTGGATAGGAAAAAACGGAGGGCTTGGAGGCCCTGGTCATGGCGGATAGAGGTGTAGAGAGATTGGATATCCATGGTGAAGAAGAGGCGTTGGGGATCGGGGAAACGGAAGTCTTGGAGGAGGTGGAGGGCGTGGGTGGTGTCTCGAACGTATGTGAGGAGTTCCTGGACTAGGGGGGATAGGACATTGTTGAGGTAGGTAGAGATGAGTTCAATGCAGCAGGAGCATGCTGAGACAATGGGTCGGCCAGGGTGATCAGGCTTGTGAATCTTGGGAAGGAGGTGCCTTCGAGAGCATTCTGTCTGGATGTATCACTACCTGGTATGACAACTGTACCATTCAAGATCGGAGATGGTTACAGAGCGTGGTCAACTTGACCCAGACAATCTCAAAGGCCAACCTCCCACCTATAGAGTTTAGATCAGAGTGGTGCTGGAAAAGCACAGCAGGTCAGGCAGCATCAGAGCAGGAAAATTGACGTTTCGGGCAAAAGCCCTTCATCAGGAATGGAGGTAGGGAGCCTCCAGGGTGGACAGATCCCATCTATAGAATCCATCTACCAGGTCCACTGTCAAGGAAAGGCTGCTTGTCTCAAAGATCCATCCCAACTTGGCAATGCTTTTCTACAAGCTCTACCATCAGGAGAAGGAACAGAAGCCTGAACACATGCACCAGGCAGTTTCGAAACAGTTTCTACCTTATGTTGTTAGAATACTGAATGAATTCTCAAACTCTTAACATTCGCCTGTACCGGTGTTTTGGTTTTTGCTGCTGTTTACCTATTATTTACTTATCTATGCTACTTAACTCTGTGATCTGCCTGTATTGCTCGCAAGACAAAGCTTTTCACTGTGCCTCGATACACGTGACAATAAATTCAATTCCTTCTCTAACGTTAGTCAACTACTTTGCTGCTGTCTACTTTCTACCATTCGTTGCATTTGATTCATCTGTTATATTTCTGCCTTAGACTTTCTTATCCCCTCCATTCCTGCTTTGTGAAGCTTTAAAATATTTGCCTGTTATTTTAGCACCTTATTAATTTCATTTATGAATTCTTCCTTTCTCCACGCATCCATTTGTTACACCACTTAAAAACTGGTCTGATTGGATTTTTCAGGTGTGAATTGTTTTTTTATGATGAATACAGACAAAGTAATAACTTTCACCAATCTCTGCCAGAAATCAATAAGAAAGCACGAAAAGACATGCCAGCTATTAAACCAATTAGGTTCTTTGTATTTGTTTTTAAGTAATTCAGAGCTAACATGAACTATGTGCAATGACAACATAGGGACTACAATCAGGTTTGTGCAATGAGGCAATGGTTCGATAAGCTGATGCAGTGATGTCCATTTAGAGGTAAGCATTAGCCAGGGTACGAAAAAGGAATTTTTCGTTTTCCATCAAAAATACAATGGGATCATGACTATCTGCACTATAGGTGAATGCAAAGTGGATATAACTGGATTCAGTTTAATGTTTCATCATTACCAATTCTGACTGTTTGTACACTGTACCCTCCTCCCCAACCTGGAGTTGATTGGGCCAAATTTTGTGACTCACTTCCAGTTTTGACAATCGATTAGCTGATTCTAAATTAAGAATCACAGAGGCGTACAGACGTACAGCATGGAAACAGACCCTTCAATCCAACCCATCCATGCTAATCCTATAGAGGTTTACAAAATTATGAGAGACATGGATATGATAAATAGACAAAGTCTTTTCCCCAGGGGTCGGGAAGTCCAGAACTAGAGGGTATAGGTTTAGGTTCAGAGGGGAAAAACATAAAAGAGACCTAAGGGACAACCTTTTCATGGAGAGGGTGGTACGTGGGGAATGAGCTGCCAGAGGAAGTGGTGGCTAGTACAACTGCAAAATTTGAAAAACATTTGGATGGGTATATGAATAGGAAGGGTTTGGAGAGATATGGGCTGGGTGCTGGCAAGTGGGACTAAATTGGGTTGAGATATTTGATCGGCATGGATGGGTTGGACGGAAGGGTCTGTTTCCATGCTGTACATCTCCATGACTTTTTGCAAGGTTTGTAGCTCAGGTGGAGGTTTAGGGTGTAGGTTTGCTCGCAGAGCTGTAGGTTTGATATCCAGATGTTTCATTACCTGGCTAGGTAACATCATCAGTGGCGACCTCCAAGTGAAGCGAAGCTGTTGTCTCCTGCTTTCTATTTTTATCTTTCTCCTGGATGGGGTTCCTGGGATTTTGTGGCGATGTCATTTCCTGTTCGTTTTCGGAGGAGTTGATAGATGGCATCTAGATCTATATGTTTGTTTATGGCGTTGTGGTTGGAGTGCCAGGCCTCTAGGAATTCTCTGGCATGTCTTTGCTTAGCATGTCCCAGGATAGATGTGTTGTCCCAGTCGAAATGATGGTTTTTTTCATCTGTGTATAGGGCTACGAGGGAGAGAGGGTCGTGTTTTTTTGTGGCTAGCTGGTGTTCGTGTGCTTGTGGCTAACCTTCTTCCTGTTTGTCCTACGTAGTGTTTGTGGCAGTCCTTGCATAGAATTTTGAAGATGACGTTGGTTTTGTCCATGGGTTGTACTGGGTCTTTTAAGTTTGTTTGTTTTTGTTTGAGCGCGTTGGTGGGTTTGTGTGCTACTAGGATTCCGAGGGGTCTTGGTAGTCTGGCTGTCATTTCTGAAACTTCTTTGATATATGGTAAGGTGGTTAGGGTTTCTGGCTGTGTTTGGTCTGCTTGTAGTGGTTTGTTCTTGAGGAATCTGTGCACTGTATTTTTTGAGTATCCATTCTTCTTGAATACGCTGTATAGGTAGTTCTCCTCTGTTTTCCGAAGTTTGTCTGTGCTGCAGTGTGTGGTGGCTCGTTGGAATAGTGTTCTGATACAGCTTTGTTTGTGTGTGTTGGGATGGTTGCTGGTGTAGTTAAGTATTTGGTCAGTGTTTGTCGGTTTTCTGTATACACAGGTTTGTAGTCCTCCGTTGTCCTTTCTTTCGACCGTGACGTCCAGGAATGCGAGTTTGTTGTCAGTTTCTTCCTCCTTGGTGAACTTTATGCCTGTGAGGGTGTTGTTGATTATGTTAAATGTCTCTTGTATCTTGTTTCGTTTTGTGATGACAAAAGGTGTCACCTACGTAGCGGACCCAGATTTTTGGTTCGATGGTTGGTAGGGCTGTTTGTTCTAGTCTTTGCATACTGCTTCTGCTATGAATCCTGATAGCGGAGATCCATAATCAAGGAGCCCCCCTCAGACCTATAGTCTCACTACCCGGAACACCAACTTACAGACTGGCCAAAGAACTACACGTGAGACTGAAATACCTAGTAGAAGAGTCACAGCAGTCCATCCACTCCACCCAGGAATTCCTAAAAATCAAAAACACCAAAATAGAGGAAGACAAAGCAATGATCTCATTCGACGTAACAGCATTGTTCACCTCCATCAACATCGACCTGGCAAAGGAAACACTTACCACACTTTTAGAAGAGACCATCACACACATCCCAACCACCATCAATCACTGTGCCAACGAAAACATCATGAAGCTAGTGGACCTGTGCCTCACCACTCACTTCACTTTCAACAACAACATAGTCTACAAACAAACCAACAGCACACCCATGGGATCTCCGCTATCAGGATTCATAGCAGAAGCAGTAATGCAAAGGCTACAACAAACAGCCCTACCAACCATCGAACCAAAAATCTGGGTCCGCTACGTAGCTGACACCTTTGTCATCACAAAACAAAACAAGATAGAAGAGACATTTAACATAATCAACAACACCCTCACAGGCATAAAGTTCACCAAGGAGGAAGAAACTGACAACAAACTCGCATTCCTGGACGTCACAGTTGAAAGAAAGGACAACAGAGAACTACAAACCTGCGTATATAGAAAACCGACAAACACTGACCAAATACTTAACTACACCAGCAACCATCCCAACACACACAAACAAAGCTGTATCAGAACACTATTCCAACGAGCCACCACACACTGCAGCACAGACGAACTTCGGAAAACTTCGGATACTTAAAAAATACAGTGCACAGATTCCTCAAGAACAAACCACTACAAGCAGACCAAACACAGCCAGAAACCCTAACCACCTTACCATACATCAAAGAAGTTTCAGGAATGACTGCCAGACTACTAAGACCCCTCGGAATCCTAGTAGCACACAAACCCACCAACGCTCTCAAACAAAAACTAAAACTTAAAAGACCCAGTACAACCCATGGACAAAACCAACGTCATCTACAAAATTCCATGCAAGGACTGCCACAAACACTACGTAGGACAAACAGGAAGAAAGTTAGCCACTAGGATACACGAACACCAGCTAGTCACAAAAAGACATGACCCTCTCTCCCTCGTTGCCCTACACACGGATGAAAAAAACCACCATTTCGACTGGGACAACACATCTATCCTGGGACAGGCTAAGCACAGACATGCCAGAGAATTCCAAGAGGCCTGGCACTTCAACCACAACGCCATAAACAAACACATAGATCTAAATGCCATCTAACAACCCCTCAGAAAATGAACAGGAAATGACATCACCACAAAACCCCAGGAACCCCATCCAGGAGAAAGATATAAATAGAAAGCAGGAGACAACAGCTTCGCTTCACTTGGAGGTCGCCACTGATGATGTTACCTAGCCAGGTAATGAAACATCTGGATATCAAACTTACAGCTCAGCGAGCAAACCTACACCCTAAATCTCCATGACTCTATGATTCTTAATTTCAGAATCATCTAATCAATTGTCAAAATTGGAAGTGAGTCACAAAACTTGGCCCAATCAACTCCAGGTTGGGGAAGAAGGTAGAGTGTACAAACAGTCAGAATTGATAATCACCGTTATTGAAAACGAACAAGTAAATGTCAGGCATGAAATGGATCAAGCCCGATTGTCATGCTCCTTACCTTGACTCAAAAATGAAGAATGATGAAGTCATGCACAGTAGCAGATAACCATAAAACCATATTTTTGAGTGTGTTAAGGCCTAAGAGAGGAAATTGGAAAGACATATCAATAATGTTTATGAATTTTAAAAAGACATTTAGTCATATAATATTAACCATATAGTTGGAATTATGCAGAACCTTAAGTACATTTTGATCATTATGCTGGTAAGCAATGCTGTATCTGTGACAGTATGTTGTTTTCAGGCTACCTAATCTGATTACTGTCCAGATAATTATTTTTCTCCCAGAAGAAAAGTTGTAATAGAGAACTAAATTTAAATAGAAAACTAAATGTATGACATTCTTAAACAACAATGAATTATGATGTTTAAATAGCTCTGATATGAAAGCACAAATTTCCTGACATTAGAATAAACGGTGGAAGGTGAAGCAAACCCTGTTAAATCCGCGCCATATCCACAACATGTGGCTATTACTGATTTACATGTTTAAATTATGCATCAATGTTTATGTTTACGTGTCACAAGGGAGTTTATTTAGTCCTGGGTCGGTTTGTTGGCAGAAACTGTGTAGATGGTACCTCTCCATACACGTCTTCCACAATGACATCATACTCAATGTATTTACTAAATTTTCAGTTAAACACTATGAAAGCAGCTCAAAAATTAAGTAAATATTTTGAACATATACGTGAAAATGCAAAATATTTAAACCTGCATTTGAGTGCTAAATGCAGAATTTGCATTCATAATAACAACTTCACAATAAAGAGAAATAGAATCCAGCGGACTTAGTGCCAATTTTTATTTCAAATCAAATCTTCACGAGTATTGATTTCTCTAAGTTTATATAAATTTTAATGTCTCTCGACAGGAACAAAACCATCCTCCTTCAATGACAGTGAACCTCAAGCACAGATGGGGGAGGGAGACGAGGCGGTGGAAAAGCAGAAAACAGACAAGCAAAACAAAACCTTGAGAGGTTAGATATCTTAGTAACTAAAAACGCAGCCCTACTTGCAGAAAAGTCCCTGGATGTTTGCAATTTGGGATGAGGAAAAGAGTCTGATGTCTGAAATCACAGCAGCAGTGTAGCAGCCATGATGCAGGTTAGCAATGCCGCATTATTTGTCTGCACGAGCAGCATTAGAATCAGGAGAGCCCGGGCTCGCATTTCAACCATCGCTCGCGCTCGAACAAAGGATCCGGAGCCGCCCTCCCTCCCTTTCTCTGTCCTTCTCTCACACTCACTCGTTCCTCTTCACTCCACTCCTCACCTCTCCCCTCCCCTCCAATCCCCTTCCCTCCCTCTCTCCCTTCCTTTTCACTCCACTCCTTCACACACTCACTTCATCCCCCACTTGTGCTGCCTCTTTCTTCTCTGTTATTCTCTTCTCCCCGTTACCTCACCCTGTGTCGCTGTTCGCATTATTCAGTTAGCACAAAAAAACCCCTTTACCTTCGTTTTATATATATATTTGCATATATACACATGTAGATCTAGGTATGGACAAAATCAGAGTCTGTGTCACCCGCGCCCACAAAACATTACGGCACCGTCTCACACAGTTACACACTGCAGGAACGACGACGCTAACACTCATTCGCCCCCTGCCAGATAGTGAGCTCTCACACAATTCCGCCTCGGTCTGTAACGGTCAGGTAACGTCGCGTAGGGTCGACTTCCTGCCAGAAAGTGTTCCTACTGATTTTCTGTGCAGCAGCGAGGAAACAGAGCACTGCTGGCCTACCCTTCACTGACATTATGCAGATACAAGAGGCTGTATTGTAAGAAGACTCAACTATTCTCATTCCCTCCCCTGCATTGTACGCAGGCGCGCCAGTTTAAAGCTCCCGGGTTTCTTTTGTTCTCATTTGAACCTAGAAGATGGCTGTGAAAACAAGTTTTGGGAACATACTTAAAGGATATTTTGTGTTAGCCTCAATGTTTTAAATGAGGCTTGTGGGTCTACCATAATTCCCTTGGCTAGTTTATTTAACTGGATAAGTTAATTTTGGAACAGTAATAAATGATTTTATTCGTGCAAAGCGATGCATCACAAAAGTGAAAACCTTATTTACAAATCAGACCAGATACTTAGGTAGTATAACATAATATGCATTTACAAAGCACCTCACGTTATAAAATATGCCATAATGCTACAAAGCAAAACTTGACACTCTACCCTTAGTTGAGAGTGTGGTGCTGGAAAAGCATAGCAGGTTAGGCAGCATCTGAGGAGCAGGAACATCGACGTTTAGGGCCGTAGCCCTTCACCGCCCTGAGGTCCAGTGACCAAAAGCTTGATCAAAGAGGTAGGTTTTAATGAGCGTTTAACATGAAGAAAGTGAAGTGGAAATGTTTAGGCATGCCCCAGAGCTTGGGGTCTACGTATCTGATGGCAAATTCATTGATAATGGGGTGATTAAAGACAGGGGTGCTCAGTAAGGCAGAAGTAGAGAAGTGCAGATATCTTGCAGAGGTGTAGAGTCATTGAGACATAGTTATATAGCACAGAAACAGACCCTTTGGTCCAACTTGTCCATGCTGACCAGATATCCTAAATTGATCTAATCCCACTTGCCAGCATTTGGCCCATATCACTCAAAACCCATTCAATTCATTTATCCTTCCAGATGCTTTTACATGTTATAAGTAATCTTACACACCTTCACCACTTCCTCTGGCAATTCAGTCCATACATGGACCAGCCTGTGTGTGAAAATGTTTCTCCTTACGTCCCTTTTGAATCTTTTCCCTCTCACCTTAAACCCATATCCTTGTTTTGGGCTCCACTATCCAGGGGAAAAGACCGTGACTATCCACTCTATCCATATCCATCATGATTTCTGCAGGGAAGATAGTCCCAGCTGATTAAGCCTCTTGCTTTAGCTCAAACCCTCCAACCCTGGCAACATCCTTGTAACTCTTTTCTGAGCCCTTTCAAGTTTACAACATCTTTGGGAGACCAGAATTGAACAGTGTTCCAAAAGTGGCCTAACCAATGTCCTGTATAGACGCAACATGACCTCCTAACTCATATACTCAATACACTGACTAATAAAGGCAAGTGCAATATATGCCTTCTTCACTACCCTGCCTATGTGTGACTCTACTGTCGGACCTATGTAGAGATGATTAGAGGAATTTGAAACTATGGTGAATTGGATTTGATGTGAGATGGGACACAATCATCAGAATTTTTTAGGAGTTCATGTTTACAGAAGATTGAACATGGCAGACTGGCCAGAAGTATTTTAGAATCAAGTCTACAGATAATAAAAATGTAGATGATGGTTTCAGCAGGGTTACACGCGAAATGTTGACTTCCTGACATCCTGATGCTGCCTGGCCTGCAGTGTTCTTCCAGCCTCCTGCCTGAAAACGTAAGGGCCATCCTGTGACATACAAAGTTCAGATAGGAGAGGCTGCCCTGACCAAGCACGTGGACTGCAGCTGTTAACCTGGTCCAATCATGGAGTCCTGGCTGACAGATATATAGAGAAGTGTCAAGGTTTCTGCTCACTCTAGGAGTGTATGGTTCTGTAGGAGTGTGTTTGTGAGTGTGTGTCTGTAGGAGTGTCTGTGTGTGCACGTCTGTGTGAGAGTGTATGTGTGTATTTAGTGCATGGGTTACCTGTAGTGTGACATGAACCCAAGATCTCGATTGAGGCCATCCCCGCAGGTACTGAACTTGGCTACTCTGAGGTAGCTGGATCAGTGTCATGTACTATGCACAAATAAATAAAAAGTGACCTGTTGATGGGATACCAGGCTTTGTGAAGTTATTTCAGTAACATTTTTATTCATGTAACTTTTCTTGCTAATTTTTTTTATGTCATGGTTTTTTGTTGGTAATTTTTTAAATGTAATGGGTTGTAACACATTGGGTAATGTTTTGGAGATGCTGGTGTTGGACTGGAGTGGACAAAGTTAAAAATCACACAACACCAGGTTATAGTCCAACAGGTTTATTTGGAAGCACAAGCTTTTGGAGCGCTGCACCTCCATCAGGTGGTTGTGGAGTATAAGATTGTAAGACACAGAATTTATAGCAAAAGTTTACAATGTGATGTCACTGAAATTATATATTAAAAAAGATCTGGATTGTTTGTTAAGTCTTTCATCTTTTAGAATGACCATGAACTTTAACAATTGGTGTCATGTCAGACCAGATAATGCATTGAAGGTGTGAGCTGGCCTGTGTGAGACTGACTGCCTGTGCCACAATGGTCAGACTGATTCTAATCTAAAAAATGGATTTACAGAATCTTACATGGATTCATGCAGTTTTAGAGCAAAGTAAAAATGTAATTCTGCAAGTACAAATTCACCCCATAAACTTGTGTGTGTGTGTGTGTGGGTAGGGGGGGTGGGGGGGGGCTTACGAGTGTATGTCAGAGATTGTGTGTATGTGTGTGAGTGTAAAGGGGTTTAAGTCTGTGAGACAGTGTGTGTAAGAGTCTGGGAGCATATGTGTAAGAGTATGAGAGGGGTCTGCATGAGTGTATGGTTCTGCAGGAGTGTGTTTGTGAGTGTGTGTCTGTGTGAGAGTGTGTATGTATTTAGTGCATGGGTTACCTGTAGTGTGACATGAACCCAAAATCCCGATTGAGGCCATCCCCATGGGTACTGAACTTGGCTATCAGCCTCTGCTCGGCCACTTTTCGTTGTTACCTGTCCCGAAGTCCGCCTTGGAAGACAGTCACCCGAAGGTCCGAGGTTGAACATCCTGGACCGTTGAAGTGTTCTCCGACTGGGAGGGAGCACTCCTGTCCATTCATTTGTTGCCGTAGCCCTCTGCATGGTCTTGCCATTGTACCATGCCTCAGGGCATCCTTGCCTGCAGCATATGAGATATCTTATCACAGTAGTTGCTGCAAGGCGTGTCAGAATGTTGACACGGATACCACCATTACGCATGGGGACACCTCCCACCATGTACGTGGCAGATACTCATGCGACGCAGCCAATGTTGTCTATCCCATACGCTGCAGGCAAGGATGCCCTGAGGCATGGTACATTGGCAAGACCAAAAAAAGGCCACGGCAACGTTTGAATGGACACTGCACAACAATTAATAGACAGGAGTGTTCCCTCCCAGTCGGAGAACACTTCAGTGGTCCAGGACATTAGGCTTCGGACCTTTGGGTGACCATCCTCCAAGGCGGACTTTGGGACAGGCAACAACGGAAAAGCTGCCAAGCAGAGGCTAATAGCCAAGTTCGGCACCCATGAGGATGGTCTCAACCCGGGCCTTGGGTTCACATCACACTAACAGGTGACCCCATTGCACTAAACACACCCCCCCCTCCTCCCTCATTAACACCCCCCCCCCCCCCCACACACACACACACACACACACACACACACATATAAGTTTGTGGGGTGAATTTGTACTTGCAGAATTACATTTTGCTTTGCTCAAAAACTGAATGAATCCATGTAAGATTCTGTAAATCCATTTTTTAAGATTAGAATCAGTCTGACCACTGTGGCACAGGCAATCTCACACAGGGCAGCTCACACCTTCAATGCATTATCTCGGCTGACATGACACCAGTTGTTAAAGTTCACTTGAGAATGTAACTTTTAAAAAGTTTTCGGATTTACATATGAAAGAATTTAAACCAACATGGTTAAAAATCACACAACACCAGGTTATAGTCCAACAGGTTTAATTGGAAGCACTAACTTTCGGAACGCCACTCCTTCATCAGGTGGTTGTGGTGGTAGCACAACCACCTGATAAAGGAGCAGCACTCCAAATGCTAGTTCTTCCAATTAAACCTGTTGGACTATAACCTGGTGTTGTGTGATTTTTAACTTTGTACACCCCAGTCCAACACCGGCATCTCCAAATCGAAACCAACATGGTCATTCTAACAGATGAAAGACTGAACAAACAATCTAGGTCTTTTTCAATATATAATTTCAGTTATATCAGACTGTAAACGTTTGCTATAAATTCTGTGTCTTACAATCTTATACTCCACAACCACCTGATGAAGGAGCAACTCTCTGAAAGCTAGTGCTTTCAAATAAACCTGTTGGATTATAACCCGGTGTTGTAAGTTTTAAACAAGATTTTGGCTGTGTAAGAAGTTTGTTAAACGTTTATACCCAAGTGCCTCCCACATCATGCCACCAGCTAAGTAAACTTTGAACCAGATTCATAAAAAACTCATTGGTTCAAAAGTGGGGAAATACATGTAGTGGAATGTCTTTTTTAAATAATTAACAGCTATTTTGGGATATTAAAAAAAAAATTGGCCAACTGAATGGCATGCTGGGACAAGAACTAAAGTAGAAAGCCAGGAAGCTTGCAGAATTCACTGTCAAATTGGATCAGGCCAGACAGATATCGAGCCATTTACCTTGATTGACTATATTGAATATGTGTTGATGAGAAAATTCCACAAGGTATCAGATTGGAATTGCAGTTTGAAGTTGTTTTTAAAACAACCCAGTTCTCAGGGTCGGCTCAATCAATAGGGAAATTACAATATCCAATAAACCCTTCCTGGGACAGAAACTCATTTATATGGAATAACTGAATTATGTTAATTACATTGTCGTATCAAACTGCTGTAACTACACAGGAGGAATGTTGGTTACTATGCCAACATAGTAAGCTGTAGTACTTGAGGATGACAGAAGAACTGTATTTAAAGGGGCCACTCGAATCAGAGGGGCTGAAATTCCACATGTCAGTGCAAGAAGCAGGAACCTTGGGAGGAAGAAGAACAGCCTCAACCTTAGTTTGGCCAGCAGTAATCTCAGTAGTGTAAACTTCTTTAACATCACGAGCTTCCAAAGCAGATATTAAATCAATGTGAGAACACAGAAATTTAAGAACTGTAAGGTTACTCAGGAAATGGAACAACGGGTTTCACAAAATTGTGTTTTAATGACACTAAACCACGTCTTGTGGTAAACTATGTCCCATTATAAGTAAGCAAGCAAGCAAGCATGTAAATCAAACAGACACGAAACTGACACTTATAGAGCCTGCTCTGCAAATCATTTGGATCATGGCTAATCCAACATTCCTGCCCTTTCTCCAAAGCCCTTGACTCCCAAACTGATCAAGAAACTATCTCAGCCCCCCAAGTATATACAAGGACTCTGCTCTCAAAGCTCTCTGTGGCAAGAAGTTCCAAAAACTCACAACCCTATGATAGAAGAAATTCTTTCTTACCTCAATCTTAAACTGGCATCCTTTATTCTGACAAAATGCACTCTGGTCCTAGACTATCCCAAATGGGAAACATCCTCTCAACATTTACCCTGTCAAGCTGCTTAAGAATCTGACATGTTTCAATGAGATCACCTCTCATTCTTCTAAACTCCAGTGAGTTGAGACCCAACCTGTTTAGCCTTTGCTTTAAAGATAGTCCATCCATACTGGGGATCATCATAGTAAACCTTCTCTGAACTGCCTCCAAAGAACTCCAACTGCATCTGCTGATGTAAGAAATGAACTGATATTTTACAGCTTTGTAGGTAATTATATCTCTTAAACTCAGTGATCAAGAATTATGACTGGCAAAATCTGGTACTAAATTTAACAACTTTATTAAGAATTTTAAAAATCAATATAAAGTTTCAAGCAATTTGTAAGTTTAACGCTAAGGTAGACAATCTAAGATGACTGTAAGCCAATCTTTGACTGAGATCTTAATGCTTGGTTCATCAGAACTATTCCCATAAATCATACATTCTGTCTTCTTCCTTTGAATTCTCCTAGTTGACAAGTATCTTTTTCTTGAAGGCTTCAGTGTGGGCCTTTTTCAAGGATTTACATAAAGAATATAGGTTTTGAAAGAGCTGAGGTACAGTTCTTTTCTAAATGTGGCTTAGTTGGTTGGGTTCACGGTCAGCTATTAGTGTATTTCCAGTTGTTTACCATTGTCTTATCCATATACAAACCTGGTCCTGCCCACATTGATTCCAGATATTTTCTGATCAACTACACACCTCTAGAACAGATGGGACCCAAAACAAGACCTCCTGGTCCAGAGATTGGGACAGTTCTATGCTGCAAGAGTCCTAAGGGAAAGAGCAAAAGTAGGACATCAGTTTTATTAAAATCAGCCTCTGTCTTTTCCAACAATTTTTACTGATTCCGGATATTTTGTAATCAACCTCTTCAGAGATGTTATGACACACATCGGGACCAGGTGGGCCTTGAACCCCGATCTGATAGGTGCAAGTAAGGTCATAAGAGCCCTCCTGACTGGTTTTAATCAGCATCAAGACTAGATTGGTACTGGAAAAACACAGCAGGTGAGGCAGCATCCGAAGAGCAGGAAAATCGAATTTTCAGGCAAATGAAGGGCTTTTGCCCAAAAAGTCGATTTTCCTGCTCCTCGGATGCTGCCTGACCTGCTGTGCTTTTCCAGTACAAATCTAGTCTTGACTCTAATCTCCAGCATCTGCAGTACTCACTTTCACCTAATTGGTTTTAATCAGCTTCCACTGATTTCAACCAGCTTGCTGCAATTCATATTTCTATAGAACTCAAATTGTTCCATTCAATTCAGGATTATCAGTAACAGGCACCTATAAATTTAGTAAGTATCTCATTTATCCAATTTTCATATAAACACTTCTCTGAAAATGTAACCAGAATATTAGTCCTTTCCTTGCTGCTTATTGTAGGCTAGCTTTTGAATATCCATAAAGAAAAATTGCAGAATTATATAGAAATTTGTGAGGAAGATGTTGTTCTTTACCCTAAGCCTAAGGCACAGTGGATGAGAGTAGTATAGCACAAGTGTGTATGTAGAATATAAATGAACATAGAAATATCTCAATGGGCCAAACATTTGGCACTGATATGGAGAGAAATTTATTCAAATGATGTAAATCTTTGGAATTTTCTGAGATGCCTTTGGCAGCTCAATTGTTTATTCAAGACTACTCAACCTATGCTACCCATGGTTATAGTCCAACAGGTTTAATTGGAAGCACACTAGCTTTCGGAGCGTCGCTCCTTCATCAGGTGATAGTGGAGGACTCAATCCTAAAACACAGAATTTATAGCAAACATTTACAGTGTGATGTAACTGAAATTATACATTGAAAAATACCTTGATTGTCTGTTGAGTCTTTCATCGGTTTGAATACCATGATCGTTTCACTCCTTTCATGTGTAGATCTCAAAACCTTCTTATTCTAACAGATGAAAGGCTTAATAGACAATCAATTCTTCAATGTATAATTTCAGTTACATCACACTGCAAATTTTTGCTATAAATTCTGTGTTACGATCAAGCCCTCCACAATCACCTGATAAGGAGCGTCGCTCCGAAAGCTAGTGTGCTTCCAATTAAACATGTTGGACTATAACCTGTTGTTGTGTGATCTTTACCTTTTTTTAAAAGTTGCATTCTCAGGTTAGCTGTTAACAATGGTGATAGCTAGACAATATGTTGAAGGTGTTAGCCCCCTGTGTTCTCTGTCTATGCCATGATGTTTAGATTGATTCTAATCTAAAAAGTGAGATAACAGGGTTTTACATGAATTCATGCAGTTTTTGAGCAAAGTACAATGTAACTCTGCAAGCACAAATTCACCCCACAAAATATATGTGTGCATGTAGGTCTGTATGTGTGTGTCTGTCTGGGTTGGGGTGTGTGTGTGTGTGTAGTGAGTGTAGAGTGTCTTAAGTCTGTGAGGGGGTGCATGTGAGAGTGTGGGAGTGCGTGCGTGTCTGGGGTGGGGGATTGTGAGTGTCTATGAGAGAGAGTGTATATGTGTGTGCATGAGTGTAGAGTGGTCTAAATCTCTGAGAGGATGCCTGTGAGAGTGTGGGAGTGTGTGTGTCTGTAAGGGTGTGTGTGGGTGTCTGTGTATGTATCTGTGTTTATGTTTGTCCGTGTGTATGCACACATATTTTGTGGGGTGAATTTGTACTTGTAGAGTTACAGAGATTGGGGCTGGGGAGATTTTGATGCTGGGGAACTCTATGTTGAGGCAATTGGACTGTAAGCTCCCAAGGCAGAATATAAGGTGTTGTTCCTCCAGTTTGCGTGTGGCCTCATTTTGACAGTGAAGGAGGCCCAGGATGGACATGTTGCCAGGGGAGTGGGAGTGAGAATTGAAATGGCTGGCCACCAGAAGGTGGTGTTGATTGGAGTGTACAGAACACAGATGATCTGCGAACTGGTCCCCGAGTCTGCACTTGGTCTCCCAATGTAAAGGAGACCAAATCGGGAGCAACAGATGCAATAGATCAAGTTAGAAGTGCAAGTGAATCTCTGCCAGATTTGCAACGATTGTTTGGGGCCTTGGACGGAGGTGAGAGAGGAGGTGTGGGGCAGGTGTTGCACTTCCTGTGGTTGCAGGGAAAGGTGCTGTGTGTGAAGGAGAGGTTGGTGGAATGTGTGGAACTGACAAGGGAATCACGGAGTGAGTGATCTCTGTGGAAAGCAGATAAAGGTGGGGAAGGAAATATCTGTTTGCTGGTGGGGTCTGACTGCAAGTAGCGAAAAGGTAGCGGACGATGCATTGGATTTGGAAATTGGTGGGGTGGTATGTGGGGCTCTCTATCCTAACTGTGGTTGGGGGGGGGTTTAAGGGCAGAGGTGCGGGAAATGAAGGAGATGCGGTTGAGTGCATTATTTGTCACGGAGAGTGAAAATTACGGTCCTTGAAGTAGGAATACATCTGGGATGTCCTGGAGTGGAATCCCTCATTCTGGGAGCAGATGTGGCCAATACACAGGAATTAGGAGCATGGAATCACATTTTTATGAGTGGGTGTGGGTGAGAGGAATGTAGTCGAGGTAGCTGTGGGAGTTGGTGAGTTTGAAATGGATGTTGGTGCTAACTCTGTTACAGGAGATGGAGACAGAGAGATCTAGGTAGGGGAGAGAGGTGTCAGAGATGGTCCAGGTAAATTTGAGGTCAGGGTGGAAGGTGTGGGTGAAGTTGATGAATTGTTCAACCTCTCCTGGGAGCAAGAGGCAGTGCTAACATGTCATCAATGTAGCGGTGAAAAGCTGATGGATGGTGCCGGTGTAGCTGCAGAAGAGGGACTGTTCCACATATCCTACAAAGAGGCAGGCATAGCCAGTACCCATGAAGGTACCCATAGCTTGTAGGAAGTGGGAGTCAAACGAAAAAATTGTTGAGGGTGAGGACCATATCAGCCAAGTGAATGTGTTTGTTGGTGGAAGGGGACTGGGTGGGCCTGCGAAAGAGGAAGAAATTGAGGACTTTTAAGCCCTTCTCATATGGGAAACAGGTATAGAGAGACTGAATGTCCATGGTGAAGATGAGGTGTTGGGGGCTGGGGAATTGAAAGTCTTGGAGAAGGTGGAGGGCATAGGTTGTGTCCTAAACGTAGTGGGGAGACCCTGGGGAGAAGACTGAGCCAAGGTTTATGGATTTTGGGTAGGAGATAGAAACTCCTAACTCCAGCTTAACACTAAGCCCCAGCCACAAGCCCTGCCAGGTATTCACCATCCCTGCAGGCATCCCCTCAGCAAAGGATTCACCTTCATTCCCCTACATCCATACGGCAACGAACTTCACTCACATCAGGATGTTGAACTCTTTTTTTACCCCCCTGCCTCCATGCCTATTTCTTTGTGAATCCAACTCACCCTTTGTAGACCCCTTCTCCTGCCTTCACCAAACTCCATCCTCCTGGATACCTCCTCCTGGCTTCGTACCCGCTCTCAACCTCTTCATCTCCAACTGTTGTCGCGATATCAGTCAACCCTTCCCACCTCCTCCAACTTCACCCCATTGGAACAGGCAGCCCTCCCCTCCAACCCCAACTTCACTATTAAACTAGTTAACAATGGGGCTGTGGTAGTAGTATGGCTTACTGACCTCCACAATGCTAAAGTGAGATGCCAATTCTCTGTCCCCTCAATCATGACCCCACCTCTCATCATCAAACCATCATCTCCCAGACCATCAACAACCTCTTCAACACAGGTGATCTCCCATCCACAGCCTCCAACCTGATAGTTCCCCAACCCCCCCATTGCTTGTTTCTATCTCCTACCCAAAATCCATAAACCTGACTTCTCCGGTCGACCAATTGTCTTTGCCTGCTCCTGCCCCACTGAACTCATCTCCACTTATCTCGACTCAGTCTACTTCCCTTTGGCCCAGGGACTCTCCACCTACAACCCATGCCCTTCACCTTCTCCAAGACTTTCAATTCCCCAGCCCGCAACATCTCATCTTCACCATGGACATTCAGTCCCTGTACACCTATACTCTCCCATGAGGATGCCCTAAAAACTCTCCAGTTGTTCCTCTTCTGCAGGCCCAACAAGTCCCCCTTCATCGACACACATTTGCTTGGTGGAACTAGTCCTCACCCTCAACACTTGACTGCTCCCACTTCCTACTAACCAAAGAGATTGCTACGGGCACCCACATGGGTCCAGGCTATACCTGCGTCTTCATAGGATATGTGAGACATTTCTTCTTCTGCAGCTACAATGGCACCATCCCTCACAATCATCAATGCAGCAGAGGAAAAGGTATCAGCGCCTCCCACTAGGAGCTTGAACAGTTCATCAACTTCACCCACACTTTCCAACCTGACCTCAAATTCACCTGGACCATTTCTGTCACCTCCCCCTGCCTTCCTGGCCCTCGCTGTCTCCATCACTGTTAACTGACTTAGCACCAACATTCGTTTCCAACACGCTGATTCCCACAACTACCTCAACTACACCTCCTCTCACTCACTCTCCCACAAAAATGCGATCCTGTATTCCCAATTCCTCCATCGTATTTGCTTCCAGGTTGAGTGATTCCACTCCAGGACATTCCAGATGTCCTTCTACTTCAAGGACCATAATTTCCCCTTTCCGTGATTAATGATGCCTTCAACCACATTTCCTCCATTTCCCACACATTTGCCCTCACACAACACCACACCCCGTCCTCCCCCACCCCCAATCACAACCACAATAAGGATAGAGACTGCTGGTCTTCACATACCACCTGACCAATTTCCAAATCCAACACATCATCCACCGCCATTTTCGCCACCTGCAGTAGGACCCCACCACCAAACAGGTATTTCCTTCCTCACCTCTATCTGCTTTCCATAGGGACCAGTCACTCTGCGACTCCCTTGTCAGTTCCACACTCTCCACTAATCTCTTCTCCACACACAGCACCTTTCCCTGCAACCGTAGGAAGTGCAACACCTGCCTCCACTCCTCGCCTCTTACCTCCATCCAAGGCCCCAAACAATCGTTCCAAATCGGGCAGAGCTTCATCTGTACTTCTAACCTGATCTAATCTATCTGATGTGGTTTCCTTTACATTGGGGAGACCAAATGGAGATTCAGGGACCGGTTCGTGGAGCATCTGCGCTCTGTACACTCCAATCAACACCGCCTTCTGGTTGCCAGCCATTTCAATTCTACCTCCCACTCACCTGGCAACATGTCCATCCTGGGCCTCCTCCACTGTCAAAATGAGAGGAAACTTGTAGAACCACACCTTACATTCCACCTCGGAAGCTTACAGTCCAATGACCTCAACTTGGAGTTCCCCAGCTTCAAAATCTCCCCGGCCCCAGTTTCATCCTATGTCTAGCCCTCCCTACCTCCTTGACCTGACCTGACCTAACCTGCTCATCTTTCCTCTCAGTATCTTCTCCACCCTTCTCCCTGACCAATCACATTAACCCCCTATCTGCATCCTTCTATCACCATCCCAACTGCCTTTCCCCCAGCCCCACCCTCCCTCTATTTATTTCTGAGCTCTCTCCCTGCTCTCCAGTCCTGATGTACCGTCCTGACTTTCCTGCTCCTCTGATGCTGTTTGACCTGCTGTGCTTTTCCAGCTCCAGATTTTATCGAGTCTGTCTTCCAGCATCTGCAGTCCTGACTATTTCCAAGCAAAGGAGTCACCGTCAATGACATGCTGCTGCATAGGTTATCTGCATCCACCACCTACAGAAGCAAACTGCTGTTATTCTTTAAATGTGCTGGCAATCTTTTGTCTTGGAAGACGATGGCTTATGCTAATGGTGTTCAAGTCTGTCAAGTATTACCTTGTGTGGCTCAGGCATCCCACTCAGTCATGGAAGTTTCTGTTGCAGAGGAAAACACTGGATTAGACACTGCACAATATTGTGGCCTCTCAGTTTTCACTTATTCATTTTAATGCTTGGTTTACTAAGATTTATTTCAGGAAACCAGCTATTTAAACTATTACTATTTTTGCTTATTGAGGCCAGCAGCAAACACAACATATTTGAGCTATATAAGCATCCAGTGGAGTCACAATTGGTAAGGTGAAAATGCTGGTTAATATATCATATGATATATATTTGTCATGTGCAATAAGCTAAAACATCTAAAGGAAATTTTGATTGACAGGAAAAGCCCTCAGCACTGAATGCGAGCGAGTTCTATTCCAATTATTACCCTATTCAGCTCAGACTTCAAATGAAATTTAAACCACCTGTACTAAATAATATCATTTTCATTTGAAATCATTTTCCTGTATTTAAGCAAGTAATAAGGATGTGCATGTCAGATGACAATTAACACTCCTTTCCCAAACAACTTCACCTATGGCGTGTCAGCTCATTAAGAGCTGACAGGCAGTAGGTATTTGGGTTTCTTGACCCATCACAGGCTTCAACACTGTTATCTTGGGTCACCAGATTGCCTTCAGAATATGACAGCATCTAGGTCCCAAAGATGCCAACACCTAAGGAAATTCAGCAACAAAAATGTGTTCTTTATCTTCTTGTCATGGAGTCGGGCTTGTGGTGAGAGGGATTTCAGGCAGGTCAGAAGCAAGGGCAGTAGGATGGCTCTTGCTCCTATCCATGCCTCTTTTTTCCCCCAGAAAGAGGAAGGAATTCCCCCCCCCCCCCCCCCCCAAGCCTACAGTCAGGTCATCCAGGTTTCCCATTTCAGAAACTAGTCAACTTTCTTGCCTGGTAAGAAGCAGTGATTCCAGGAGGTGTTGCATTACACCTTTACATGGCCTTTAATTAAACCAGTTTAATCGGTAGCAGGTCAAGGAAGTCCCTAATGGATCTTCTCACCCAGAACTAAATTGGTGAAGTGACAAGAAGGGGTGATAGCTTTCCAGGATTATCCAGGGAGGAGTAAATTCATTCCATAGGCTTTTTTTTCAATAATCTTTCATTATCAGTCCATAATAAAAATAGTTTATTAAAAATGAGTCTTTCAGGGTTCCTTACTGCCTTTGTCATTCACAGTTAGATTACTGAATTACTGAAGAATATGTCAAGCCAGTCTAACTCTGTATCTCTTCCCTGTTAATGCTTAAACTGGTAAACCAGAAAATGAAAAAGAATAATTCATAATCAAATACACTTCTCCAACCACATCAGTGACAGGAAATGTTCATAAACTATGTTGTTTGACAGTAACGCACTTATTCTTTTCCCAAGGGATAACTACAGCTGCATTGTGTGCTGATTATCTTTTTAATAAACAAAGCCTAACTTAAGTCATTCAACCATTAAACACATTAGCTGTTGACCTAAGAATGGGCCAAAAGCCACAAATAATTATATAATGTTAACTTACATTCTTTGAAAATTGTTGATATTACCAAAATGAATCTGAGATCTGTTACTCAATCGCAGAAATCAAATCTACCAAATCAGACCCTCACTATGCACATTTCAAGAATCCAAAATGACTCAGTATACAAAAGAAATGAAACTGATGGACCATCCAACATCAACTTCAGCACTGGAAATAACAATGACAAACTGAGTGTCAAGCCAGTGCAGTCCTCTTTGCTAACATCTGGGAGCTTTTGTCAAATTGGAAGGGCTATATCACAGACTAGTCAAAGTGTCAGCCTGATGTAGTCATACTTATGGAATCATACCTAACAAACAATGTCCCAAACATGCCATTACTTTCACTGGGTAAGTCCTGTCCCACAGTCAAGATAAACCTACCACAGGTTAAAGCCTCTTGATGTATTGATGGGAAGGAGTTGCCTTAATTTTTTTCAACTTTAATTCCAAATCCCATGAATTGTCAAGGTATAAGGTCAAATGTGGTCAAGGAGACCTGACGATTGGCACCTCCTGCACCCTCTCAACTGATGATTCAGCTTTCTGCCACATTGCTCATCACTTGGAGAAAGCACTATTGATGGCAAGGGAGTGTAACGTATTCTGGGTGGGGAACTTTAATATCCATTGCTGAGTGAGGACAGCAGAACCACCAAGACTTAGTCAGATTGGTCAGTAAAGAGCACAGCTGCTAGACCATGTGTACTGTAGGTGGCAAGGGAACGACCAAGAGGAAAAATGTATTTGACTTCATCTTTACCAAACCACCTGTCCCAGCTGCATTTATTCATGATAGTATTGGTAGGAGTGACTACTGCACAGTCCGTGTGGTGACAAAATCCCATATTCATACTGACGAGCCTCTCCATCGCATTGTTTGGTATTGCCACCACGTTAAATAGGACAGAATATGAACAGATCCAACAACTCAAAACAGGACATCCATGAGGGACTATAAGCCATCAACTGCAAAAGTGTGTTCAACTACTCTCTATAACCTCTTGGCCCAACACATTGCCAAATATCTTGAGCAAAACTAGAGTCAATCGGAATCAGGGATGAAACTCTGCTTGCTGGAAAAATACCTAGAACAAAGGATAATGATTGTGATTGTTGGAAGACAATCATCTTAGTATCTCAGTTCCAGGACATCACTGCAGGAGTTCCTCAGGATAGTAGTCTAAGTCCAACTACTTTCAGCTCCATCATTAATAACCTTTTTTTCCATTTTACAGTCAGATGTTTCCTGATGATGCACAATGTTCTGCACCATTCATGACTTCTCTGATACGGCAGCAGCTTGTGTTCATATGCAGAAAGGCCTGGACAACATCCATGCTTGGGTTGATAAGTAGCAAGTAATATTTGTGCCATCCAGGTACCAGGCAATGACCAAATGCAACAAAAGAGAATCTAACCATTAATCTAAACATCGCCTCTTTACGTTCAAAAGCATTACCACAACTTAAGCCCGCTGCCCCGCCCCACCATGATCAATATCCTTGGGGTTACCTTTGACTAGGTACCAAACAGGACCAACAATATAAATACAGCAGGTACAAAAGTAGATCAGAGGATAGGAATTCTACGGCAATTAACTCACTTTCTAACACACCAGTGCCTGTCTATCATCTACGGGGCTTAAGTCAAGAGTATGATGGAACACTCTTCACTTGAAATGGGGAACAGAGCTCCAATAATACTGAGGAAGCTCAATACCATCCTGAACAAAGCAGCTACTTGACAAGCACCCTCCACAGTTATTCCCTTCACTATGATGCACAGTATCAACTGTATGTACCATGTACAAGATGCACGGCAATAACCAAAGATCCAACATAAGCAACTTCTAAACCTATTATCCTTAACACTTAGAAGGAGAAAGGTAGCAGATGCACAAGATAACCATCTCTTGCAAGTTCCCTTTGATGTTACACACCATCCTGACTGGAACTATACCACCATTCATTCAATGTCACTGTGTCAAATGCATCTCCCTCCCTAATTGCACTATGGGTACTCCAATACCTTAAGAACTGCAGAAAGTTCAAGAAGGTATCCCACTACTACCTTTTCAAGGACAGTTATGGATGGGCAATAAATTCTGACTGAGCTAGTGACACCACATCCCATGAACAAATAAGAAAAACTCGCTATCCTTGCAGATCAATTGTCTTTCATTACTGTACTTCACGGCAAGTCATATATTGCTGACTGTAATTTAAGAATGTAAACTGTGACAAAATTGGAACATTACTATATAAGTTCAATTAATTGTTCAGATTATTTTATGTTAATCATGCATCTAAAGGTGTTAAAACAATATCTATATAAGATCTTTCCCATAATAACAACAACTTGCATTTATATTGGGCCTTTAAAGCAGTTCACAGGAGCATTATCAAAAAAAAATCACCTTGCGTTGATATGGAGGCATTAAGACACAGGAACAAATGCTTTATCAAACAGATGATTTTAAAGAGCATCTTAAGGGAGGAAAGCTATGTAGAGAGAAAATGAATGCAGTGAATTCCAAAGTTTAGTTACCAAGTAGCTGATAGTACAGCCACCAGTGGTGGATTGATTAAAATTAAGGATGCTGATGAGGCGAAACTGGGCAAAGGCAAAGCTGTTTGGGTATTGCAGAGGTATTAGAGGTTAATTCTGATTTTGCCTCCACCGTTGCTGCCAAACCTGCTGAGCTTTTCAAGCAATTTCTGTTTTGTTGGCAATTTCTAGCATTCACAGTTCTGTGTTTTTTAGTTTCATATAATTAATAATACTGTAATTGATAGCCAACATTGCTGTTCTGGTCCAAGATGGCAGCGGAGTAGGGCACATGTGCCAGATCGCGTCCACTCCAACTGCTTTTCTTTTTCCATCTCTTTTCTTTTTATTAAACTTACTTACCTCATCCTGAGCTTGGATGGCAGTGGCAAGAGTGGACCCAGAGTGCAGTCCTTGGGTCGGCCTACCACAGACCTCGAGCCGGTTCAGGGTGCAGACTTGGTGCGGTCCCAAGCTGGACCCAGGGTACAGACCAGGGTGCGCCACGACCGGGCCCAGTGCAGAGGGGAATGAGACTCAATTTACTTTTCCAGAGTAAGCACAGGACCTGGAATCAATGGCTGCTATATCGACAAAGACAATGTCAGTGAAGTATGCCCAGGGCAAAAGATGGCATCTGAGGATCGGCGACTTCGTTGTGGATTGGATCTGACACTGGCAAAAGTGAAGCAGCAGCACAAGAGCATCATGGCAACAACAATGAGGTAGGCCCAGCGGTAAAACAACAGTCTGACTTTGGTTGGTCTGGCACAGGTGGTGATGAAGCAGCGGTGGAGGAGTATTGGCCCAGTGGCAAAGATGGTGCCTGGGGATCAGTGTTGGTTGGTTTGGTGATGAGCAGCCTCAAGACTGATGGACTCTCCTCAAGCTATATCGTTTTTTTCTGTTTCTCCTTTTTTGTAAATTATACAAAATGGTGCAGTTTTGAGGCTTAAAATTACATTTTTTCACTGTATTTCACTGTATTCTTACTGTAAAATACACCTGACAATAAAATCAAAATCAACAACCCAGTTTTTAATATTTCTGTTGTAAATGGAAGACAATTAGATTGTTAAGCAATAATTCTTTCAAGTTCTAGCATAAAGTGCATAACTTTAAGTATTGTTACAGTAATGAAGCATGTTTGTGAGAGCTACAGTGTGTTAATTTTTTTTCCCAGTGTCTTGTCTTCACATGATCTTGCTGAGTCATTCAAATTATCTGGGACAGGTCACAGTATAAATCATTCTGAAGTATTAAGTTGATTGACAATGATGCCTAGCATACGTCAAATCTGAGTGTAATTGTTTCTTCATCATTTTAGTGACTTCCGTGATCTAATTCTCCAATTGGAGCTCATAAGTTTTTGTGACAAACAATCAGAATGTTATTTTTAATCCATGTTTTATTTCAGGATTTGATGTTAGCTCTTCTACTCAACTTTATTGTCAGTGACCATTCCTTTGAGTTGATCCTGTGTCCTCTATGAAATCAGAAATGTCTCCATCTGCCCAAATACGGATAAATAAATGATAGTGAGATCCTCAAATCAAACAGAAAATTCAATTTTTTTGTTATATAAGTAGTACGCAACCCCTTTCAAGATTCAATACTACACTTAACAATAGCTTAGAAAAAGAAATGGTGTTTTTGCTTTAACCTGGAGCAGTATCACTTTATACCAAATATTGTTCACAAACCTATTCAATGTTCAATATGTTGTCTGTTGGTTTACAGCTTCATAACAATTTGCCCCTGAAGACAACAAGAATCATATGATGGCATGTATACATTTCAGAAAGGCAAAGAAAAACTCGAACAACAAGGGTTCTCTGATCAATGTGGCTCACTCTATTGTTTATCCAGACATTGGGAAGTTGACAGAACAGTCCAGTTCATAAGAGGTCTGAGACCCATTTTGAGACAGTGAAGCTATGAAACATAACTGATCATTAGGAATAAATCAGAACTCAGACTGTACTAATTATATATGATAGAATCATTCTATCCTAAATATAGACTCAGGAATGAAAAATCCCTCAGTCAGTATTAAGGAACCATTGCCAACCATACATACGGCATAGCCGCTCACTCCCCCCAACTCCCCACTCTGCCCCATACACATTTAAAAATCAGAAGCACTTTTACACACAATGATCAGTCATAAAACAATCATAAGCACCTATCAGTACGCATTCAAAAATCAGATAACCCTCATTCCAGTCAGAAATCAGACCCTTCTTATAATATTTTCAGGAATCAGACATCCTTAACTACACAGCAATCAGACACTCCTCGCTGCACAGTCAGAAAACAATCATCCTTCACTACATGGGCAAGAAATCAGACATCCTGAAACTATACAGTAGGAGGTCAGACACATGTTTGAAATCAGACAGCCCTCATCATGCACAGACAGAAATTAGGCAGACATCACAATTCAGACAAAAAACAGCAATCTTCATCATAGTCAGAACTCAAACACTCTTCACTGCATAGTCAGTATCAGACAGCCTTCACCATGGAAGGAGAAATCAGACACTCCACATTACACAGTCCAAAATCAAACAATGCCCTCAAACAGTCAGCATCATACACCCTTCACTGCACAGGCTGACACCCTCACTAGCATTAGGAAACTGAAACTCAATATCCAAAAACTGGAATTGACCACTTTGCCTTCAATACCCAATTTCTTTCAATAAAAAGCTGAAGCTTTTAAATCAGACATATTTATGTTCTTATGAACTTGCCACACTAAACATTGCCCACCATTCTGCAGTATGACTGAGGTACATTGCCATTTCACTGTTAAGTACAGAGCTCCTCTGAATTAGAGTTTGTTCAAATTCAAATAATTTACATCTAATATGAGGAATCATTTTCCAAATTTTATTCAGTTCTTAATTAAATTGTATTTTGTTGCACAGTATTGTAAGTCAAACACTTTTTTGTATTCAGAACTCTATATTAGGTGCTAAGTCCATGATGTAACAAACTACCAGATTTGAAAAGAATATTATTGTTTTGGTGAATGTAGCACAGTTAAAGGCAATAGTCAATAAAATGTTTCTCCAATAAAACAATTACTTACCAAATTTCTTTTATTTATAGATCAGTAATGATCTTCAAAAGTATAGGTAAAGGGATTTCAAGAAACAAGAAGAAAGTTGATCTTTACTTCCCTTGTAGTATGTTAAAGGTGATATATTCTCAAGGTATTTTCAGGAGCAGATCCTTCAGGCTTTGTCTTATAAATTTGAAACATTTTATCAACTGGAACTGGAACTGGAATCATTTCAGGTTTATGATGAAAGTAGTTGCTTTCAGATTTGCAGATGTTATTCAGGAAAGCTCACATTTTCCAATCAAATCTTGATGGTGCAATGTGGTTCCTGATTTTAATTCAGATATGAATATCACTTGTTGCTGAAGGAAGATGCAATATATCTCAGAGGGGCATGTTACAATTGCAGCAGATTACATGCAGCTCTGTACTGGTGTGTAATTGGTGCCATGGGAAATAGTTAATTGGCAAAATGAAATGGAATACTGGAGGGACCTTCAAAGTTACCTGAACCAAGAGATATACCCAAGTCTGCAAAGACTATCCCTAAAAAAGAGGAGCAATAATATTAACCACAAATTATACCCTGTACTGTTAACTCCTCGGGATTGGGAAACATCACTATGTTGCCACAGGTTTTTTTGGGGAGAGTAGAGTTAACTGGACATGTATAATAATATAATATGCATTATACATAAATTCCCACAGCAGTTGTGAAAAGGACAAGGAATGCAGTAAATCAGCACAAATGCTGGACAAGTTGCACTACCATGTCATCAGTATGAGAAAGATTGGAATACTCATTGATAACCATAAAACCTCTACACTATGGAAATAGGCCATTCTCTCACATCAACCGTCCAAAGAGCATCCAACCCAGACCCAGCCCATCCCTGTAACCCTGGATTTCCCATGGGTAATCCATCTAGCATTTACATTCCTGGATACTCTGGGCAATTTAGCAAGGCCAATCCACCTAAGCTGCATATCTTTGGACAATGGGAGGAGACATTGCCACCCCAACCACACAGCCACTGTACCATCCTCTTTATAATCTCATGAGTTTCAAAAATTGCTGTATTTGTGCAGAATGAAATTCAGCTCCAAATGTGTGTTTGCATTTAGTGATCCAAGTGTTATATTCATGATGACATTTGTGTTCCCCCAATGCCACTAAAACACAAAGGACCAGAAAATGAATAACTGGAATACAGTCTCATTCTTGCAAGTTGTAAATTGTCCCGAAATATTTTACAAGTTAAAATGTCAATTTTCTTTTTCTTACTTTGTCTTATTGTTTCTTTTTTCAATTCAAATGTTCTTTTCCCACTATGTTTCACTTATAATGATACTGCAACACAGTGGCTCAGTAGTCAGGACTGTTGCTTCACAACACCAGAGCCCTGGGTTCAATTCCAACCTTGGGTGATTTTGTAGTGAAGTTTGCACATTCTCCCTGTGTCTGTGTGGATTTCCTCCAGGTGCTCTGATTTCCTCCCATGGTTTAAAGATGTGCAATTTAGGTGGATTGGGCATGCTAAATTGCCTATAGTGTCCACGGATGTGCAGGTTAAGTGGATTACCTATGGGAAATGCAAGGATAGGGTAGTGGGTTCAGCTGAGGTGGAATGCTCTTTGGAGGGGCTGTGAGGACTGCTTCCACACTGTAGGGATTCTGTGTGTCAAATTTGACTTTAATTCATCTTATTTGTTGCTGTATCTTCTCTATCTTTAAATTGGATTGAAGCGATAGACAATTAGTTGCATCGCTAATCCTACTGATCTTTGTGCATTGTTATCAGTTCACACTACTTGCAATTTGTGGCAGCAAACAGTGAAGAAAAGAATCCCATTCACAGGACATCTCATGAAATGTCCTGTGCAAGTTTATTACCTCGGATTCACTATGAACAATAAAAAAAAATTTAATTCGAAGAAAGCCTCACAATTGGAGAATAAGAAGCAGTTTTGTCCAGCTCCTGCTCCTCAGTAAATTAATAACCTCAAAACTGACACCAGTTTTTCAATAGAATGCAGGTTTAAAAAATGTACTTTTTGTGGGATATTAATATTGTTTACAAGATAAACAGATGGTGTTATCCCACATTGACTCTGATGAAGTGGTTGTGAACTGCCTCTTTCAAGTGCAGCAGTCCATTTTGTGTACTATATACTTAGAATACAGTTTGTAAGGGAATTTAAGGTTCTTGATCCAGAGAGTGTAAAAGGAATGATGATGCAGTTCCAAGGCAGAATGATGTGTGACTTGGGGAACTTGGAGGCAGTGGTTTTCTCACATGTCTGCTACTATTGTCCTTCAAGGGAGTGAAGATCACGGGTTTGAAAACTGCATTGGTAGGTGAAAGGAGTAACATGCAGATGGCACACACCGTTGCCAATATGTATCAGTGGTGGAAGAATCAATGTTGAATGTGGTGGATGGGGTGATATTTATCCCGCGGGACCAAGATTCTTGAATGTTGTTGGATCTGTACTCAGCCAGGCGAGTGCAAAGTATTCCATCACACTATTGTGCTTTGCAGGTAGTAGATAATGTTCAGTTAGCTATGAGATTAGTTATTCACAGAATTCACAGCTTTTAATGCTATTGTAGCCATTTTATTTTTATGGCTGGTCTAGTTCAGTTTCTGTTCAACAACAACATCTAGGAACAAAAACAGAAATTGCTGGAGAAACTCAGCAGTTCTGGCAACATTTATAGAGAGAAAGCAGAGTTAATGTTAATTGATAGTAGTTAGAAAAATGTGATATTTAAGAGAGAGAGAGAGAGAGAGAGAATGACAGTTAGGCAGACAAAGGAATTCATGTTTAGGGTGTAGGTTTACTCGCTGAGCTGTAGGTTTGATATCCAGATGTTTCATTACCTGGCTAGGTAACATCATCAGTGGTGACCTCCAAGTGAAGCGAAGCTGTTGTCTCCTGCTTTCTATTTATATGCTTGTCCTGGATGGGGTTCCTGGGGTTTGTGGTGATGTCATTTCCTGTTTGTTTTCTGAGGGGTTGATATATGGTATCTAGATCTATGTGTTTGTTTATGGCATTGTGGTTGGAGTGCCAGGCCTCTAGGAATTCTCTGGCATGTCTTTGCTTAGCATGTCCCAGGATAGATGTGTTGTCCTAGTCGAAATGGTGGGTTTTTTTTCTTCCGTGTGTAGGGCAACGAGGGAGAGAGGGTCGTGTCTTTTTGTGGCTAGCTGGTGTTCGTGTATCCTAGTGGCTAACTTTCTTCCTGTTTGTCCTACGTAGTGTTTGTGGCAGTGCTTGCATGGAATTTTATAGACAACGTTGGTATTGTCCATGGGTTGTACTAGATCTTTTAAGTTTGTTAGTTTTTGTTTGAGAGTGTTGGTGGGTTTGTGTGCTACTAGGATTCCGAGGGGTCTTAGTAGTCTGGCTGTCATTTCTGAAACTTCTTTGAGCCACCTCACACTGCAGCACAGACAAACTTTGGAAAACAGAGGAGAACCACCTATACAACGTATTCAAGATGAACGGATACTCAAAAAATACAGTCCGCAGATTCCTCAAGAACAAACCACGACAAGCACCAAACACAGCCAGAAACCCTAACCACCTTACCATACAGCAAACAAACCCACCAGCACTCTCAAACAAAAACTAACAAACTTAAAAGACCCAGTACAACCCATGGACAATACCAACGTTGTCTACAAAATTCCATGCAAGCACTGCCACAAACACTACGGAGGACAAACAGGAAGAAAGTTAGCCACCAGGATACGCGAACACCAGCTAGCCACAAAAAGACACGACCCTCTCTCCCTCGTTGCCCTACACACGGAACAAACAAAACCCACCATTTCGACTGGGACATGCTAAGCAAAGACATGCTAGAGAATTCCTAGAGGCCTGGCACTCCAACCACAACACCATAAACAAACACATAGATCTAGATACCATCTATCAACCCCTCAGAAAACAAACAGGAAATGACATCGCCACAAACTCCAGGAACCCCATCCAGGACAAGCATATAAATAGAAAGCAGGAGACAACAGCTTTGCTCCACTTGGAGGTCATCAATGGTGACGTTACCTAGCCAGGTAATGAAACGTCTGGATATCAAACCTACAGCTCAGTGAGTAAACTTACACCCTAAATCCCAACCTGAGCTACAAACCTTCACAAACCTTGCAAGGAATTGATGATCGTGTGTTCAGAAGAAAGAAAACCTGATAATTGGGACCATAAGTAAGTGAAAATGGGATGGCTATGCTGATAGCAGCCAGTAGGGTGAAGGGCTTATGCCTGAAACTTCAATTTTCCTGCTCCTCAGATAGTGCCTGGCCTGCTTTTCCAGCACCACACTCTCGACACTGATAGCAGCTAATGTCATGACAGGACCTGGGGTGAGGGAGTGACTAAAGGTGTTCAGATTATAAAATTATTGAACTTGATATTGGGTTCTGAATATTGCAAGGGCCACAAATGGAAAATTAGATGTCGTTCTTCCAGCCTGCATTGAGCCTCCTATGAGTACTACAGCAGGCCTGAACCAAAGATGTTGACCAGGTAACACAGTAGTGTATTGAAGCAGTAGATAACTGAAAGCTTGGGGTCGTTCTTGCGGACAGAATGTGGGTGTTCTGCAATGCAGTGGCCCAATCATTTCACCTCCCAATGTTGGAGAGAGACCACATTTGAGCAGTGAACACAGTAGACTAGATTGAGTGAAGTGCAGGTAAAATTGCTGCTTCACCCAGAAGCTGTTATCGAGCCTTGGATAGTGAGGAGGGAGGAAGTAAATGGGCAGCTGTTAGACTTCCTGCAATTGTATGGGAGAGTTCCATGCGGGTGTTGTAAGTGGAGGATAAGTGGAACAGGGTGTTCTTGAGGTTATGATCTCTGCAATGTTCTGACAAAGGAGGGAGGAGAATATGCATCTGGTGGTGGCATCCCACTAGAGATGCTGGAAATAGCATCTTACGATCCTCTGGATATGGATGCTGGTAGACTGAAAAGTAAGGGGGGGGGGTCGGGAATCCTATAGTGTTGTGGGAGGGGAGAAAAGGGGTTAGGGCAGAAGTGCAGAAAATAGATTGGATATGCCTAAGTGCCTTGTCAACCACAGTGGTGGGGAATCCTCAGTTGAGAAAAAAGGTGGCCATTTCTGAGGATTCCCCGCGAAAAGTGACATCATCAGACAAAAAGTGACTGAGATAGAGAAACTGGAAGAATGGAATGAAATCTTTATAGGAAGCAAAGCTTGAGAATGTATAATCCAAGTAAGTATGGGAACCACTATGGTTTTATAAAGATAATTGCTAGCCTGCCTTTCCCCAGAGATAGAACCAGGGATTTTGAGGAAGGGAAGGGAAAAGTCAGAGATGGACCAGGTGAAGGTGAGAGCAGGTGGAAATTGGAAACAAAATTGAAAACTTTTTCCAATTCCAAACCAGAGAGACAGAAGCTACATCAATGATATCGTCAATGTATGGGGAAAGAATTATGGGGAGGGACCCGAGTAGGATTGGAACAAAAAATGTTCTATGTGCCCCACAAAGAGACAGACTTAAATTGGTCCAATGCAGGTACCTACGACCATACCTTCGGCCTTCTTCATCATCATTCAGAAAAAATAATTTTTTAACATACTGATCGCTTTTTTTGTCTGATAAGACCAATTTCACTTACCTTATTTGGATTGTTAACACCCACCTGATAGAACTAGTTCCCATGGACAATGATGTCAAGCATCTGGAATAATTTATTCTTCCTTATTTTGTTTTTAATATTGTTCTTTGTTTGTTACCTCCTTTATGTGTGAGAGCTTATTATAAGTTTAGAAGTGCAGACGTCTGTCTGCCCTCACTCTCTTCCACATATCTCAGGGGACCTTCATTATTCTTAAGCAATAGAACAGCCCTTTTCATGTTTTGTTGATTATATGCACATCTAAATAAATGTAACAGTTGCTTTCAACATGCTTTGGAACATTTATCTTTACGTCAGCAAAGTCCTTGTTACATTTTCTCTCCATCAAGCTGTACCAGCAACAACGCATCCTTCTTTTTCAGGCACATACATTTTAGCTTATCTAAATATTTAACTCTTTTCTGTATAATTCAATTTTCAAAGATACTTAATTTTAGTTAGCACTGCATAACATTTGTATTTTTGTGATAAATTTACTATGTTTGTGCTGTTGAGTCAGGAGGTTAGTGTGAGTTCTTACATTATGGACATATGCTGTGGGTGCATTTTTAATGTGTGGGACAAAATAAAAACTAACTGTTAAAACATACAACACGATAGTAATATTACTATAAAGGATCTCTCTTTAAACATAGCCTAATCTCAGTATGATAAAACTAAATTATTAGTAACATCCATATTGAACATTTTCATGTCTACAAACTGTTGTTTGCTAAATTAATATGGGTCATATGAATAACAAGTTGTTTGAATGGTTTAATTAAGAACACTAAACCAGTTAACTCAGTTGCATAGTGTGTGTGAAGTAGTACTATTGGGACAGGTTCAGTCCTTGCACTAACAGTTCTTGGGCCAGGCCTGTTCTACTTGCTCAACTGTGAGATCACGGAATCATAGACCATCACATAATCAAGGATGTAATAAGAAGAGAGAGGATTAAGGATAAAATTCTGCAGACTGATCCAAGAGCTACAAGAAACTAAACTCTTGTTAACCATATACATGTTATATTATTCTGATATGAATTAAGAATTAAAAATTGATAAGAATCCAGAGTGCTATATCACTCACTACTTTTGATGTAGGTACTGTATTAGACTATATCAAAACCCTCAACAATGTGTTAGTCCACAGCACAGATTGAGATCTGAGAAATATATTAATTAAAGTTTCAGCATTGGACTCCAAACGTATTCCGGGAATGACAAGACATATCAATACAGTAACTAGTATGCAGTTAGTTTTCATTTTGGACTTTCTCTGAATCTTTGCAGTTCAATGTACAGCATGAAGTTTAATAATTTCTGGTAACAGTTGAACTGATTTATTTCAATAGGGTAAAAAACAGACAAAACTGGAGGGCATAAATCCAGCAAGGAGTGATCATCTAATAGTTGTTATGGACCAGACCAAACCACCTCAAAATATATGAAGAAGATGGCCTTGACCCTAACTTTTCTTATTTCATAGGTAAGTGTAAGGTGTTGCATTCTAGATGCAATTTTATTGGTCAAACTACTAGACTTTAAGCAAAATACACCTTATTTTCACATTGCAGTTATACAGACAAAATAAACATAAATGAAAAGAATTAGCTTAATTGTAACTCTATCAAAATGCTTAACAAAATAGTATATATCAATTACTACTAATTAACTGTTCTAATACACCCTTAGCAAAGGCAAATTCAGTAAAATATATAGTCTCACATGCAATTCTACATCAGGAAGAGAACCCCAGCTTTTAGCTATAAAAGCAAGAGAAATAAGAGCTTCCACATTCAGGCTCAAAACCCGAGCAACTGCAGAAAGATAAAACTAAAAATCCTAGATCAGTGGGAGCTTGACCCCACCCTTTCAGGGTGATTAGATTGTTCTAACTTTAAAAGCAAACCCAAGGCCTCATCAGCTGTTTAATTTATTATATTTGATCAGATTGCTCAGTATCTCTGTCTCAACTTATCTTCATAAGAAAATCAGAACAAAATACACCTTCCAAACCAAAGTATCATCACTCAGTGTTAAACATTCAGTTTTTCCCATGCATCTTCCTGCATTCCAGCCAAAATCTACACACATGTAAGAATTGATTAGGATTTAGCATTGATCCCTCAGTTTTTTTTTAATATAAGTCTGAATTTTAACTCTGGAGTGAGCATTATATGTAGAGAATAGGAATCAATTTTGTGTCGCTCATATATATGTCATAATTCAGCCATCAGATGAAAACCAATACATTAACTGATTTTCTTTTAAAAGATGTTAAGCTTATATAATCTTTAACAATACAATTTGACTGTACAAATATGCTTTGGAAACTGTGTATATCAAGTCAGTCTTTTATTTTCAAATAAAAATTGTCAGTGAATGGGAACTGTTATCAAAATGGTGCACTATTATTGATAATTTAATCTCAAGGACTTCAATACAAAATATGTAAGGTCAAGCAAAGTAAAACCCTATTTGTCTTGGCTATGTTTCCTCCGCATTCCTCTTGATAGTAGACATAACACTGACACATATGAGACAATTCTAATGGGAAAAAAAGAAATTAATTTAACATATATGCCACCCTTTAACATTGCATGCAAACAATTTTCTCAATCGGTATTATTGGGATTTCTCAATTACTTTGAATTCCACTCACCAAAATTATCATTTCATCCAAGTCTTAAATACATGATTTAATATAAAAAGTTTGTAATTGTGCTATGTAGTATAATCATTGATGCATTAACATGCTAAATGTATTTAATTGATACAGTAAATTGATACAGTACATTTAGCACATAGCCCAGTTATTTGAATAGAACAAAGAACATTACAGCATGGGAACAGGCCTTCGGCCCTCCAAGCCTGCGCTGATCCATATCCTCTATCTAAACCTGCCACCTATTTTCTAAGGATCTATATCCCTTTGCTCTCTGCCCATTCATGCATTTGTCTAGATACATCTTAAATGATGCTATCATTCCCACCCCACCCCCTCCGCTGGCAATGCATTCCAGGCAGTCACCACCCCCTGCTTGAAGAACTTCCCATGTGTCCAGAGGAACCTCGATTATCTGAACAAGATGGGCGGGCAGTATTTCGTTCGGATAATTGACTATTCAGTAAATTGATTCAATGCCCATCCCATGGGGCTCGGAGTTTTCTTAAGTTTCCTTTTTCCTCCCCCTGCCTGCCGTTCTCCCCCTCTCTGTCGCAGAGTTTGTTTCTGAGCAGACACACACTTGTGTATAAGGGGCTTGCTGCATTGCTGAAGCCCCTCACTCCCCCGCTCCCATTAGTTCAATGGGATTGATATAGCAAGCACTTGTTGAGTCTGCTCCCCATTCAGGAGACTAGGCAGCAGCACACTACGTGTGAGCACCTGACCGATCCCCCCTCCACTACCCCTTCCAACCCTGCTCCCGTCCACCCTGTTGGCCCCCCAAACACCATCCAACTCTGCCCCCATGCACGTACCCCCGTCTGACCCCCCCCCACCCCCCCCCCCCCCATCCCCACTCCCCCTGTCGGACCTCCCACCTCCTCCAGGCAGCCAGACTGGACAGCAACAGTAGGACTGCTGCTGCCTTTGAAAAGTGAGTCTCAAAATAGCATTTACACACACACACCTTTTTACTGCAACGTTTTGACAGGGTCCGCCTTTGCCCTGTACAGGAAATATTGGAGAGATTATCTGGGGAAAGGGGGGGGGGGGTTTAAGGTACAGCCCTGTGTGGAATTCCATGGAAAGTTGGACAGAGAGAGAGGGGGCAGGCCGTCAGTCATTTGGAGGTGGTGCCTGGGCTCTTATCGATGTCCAGGACTGTTCTCTGCAGCATTTCAGTAAGCCAAATCCACTTTTAATCACTGTAAACAAAAGACGCAATCAGTGTTGGAAACGCCTCTTTGATGTAATGTTTCTATCAGGACTTTGAGATCTTCTTTGGATAATCTGAAATTTGGATAATTGATATTCATATAATTGAGGTTCCTCTGTATCTCCCCTAAACGTTCCCCCTCACACTCATGTTCCCAGTAATTGAGTCCCCCACTCTGAAGAGAAAGTTTCTTGCTATCCACCTTGTCTACACCTCTGATTTTGTAGGCCTCAATCAGGTCCTCCCTCAACCTCCTTCTTTCCAATGAAAATAATCCTAATCTACTCAACCTCTCTTCATAGCTAGCACTCTCCATACCAGGCAACGTCCTGGCAAACTTCCTCTGCACCCTCTCCAAAGCATCCACACCATTTTGGTAATGTGATGACCAGAACCGTATGCAGTATTTCAAATGTGGCCAAACCAAAATCCCATATAACTATAACATGACCTGCCAACTCTTCTACTCAATACACCGTCCAATGATGAAAATAATCCTAATCTACTCAACCTCTCTTCATAGCTAGCACTCTCCATACCAGGCAACGTCCTGGCAAACTTCCTCTGCACCCTCTCCAAAGCATCCACACCATTTTGGTAATGTGATGACCAGAACCGTATGCAGTATTTCAAATGTGGCCAAACCAAAATCCCATATAACTGTAACATGACCTGCCAACTCTTCTACTCAATACACCGTCCAATGATGAAAAGCATGCCATATGCCTTCTTGACCACTCTACTGACCAATGTTGCCACCTTCAGGGAACAATGGACCTGAACACCCAAATCTCTCTGTCCATCAATTTTCCCCAGGACTTTTCCATTTACTGTATAGTTCACTCTGGAATTGCATCTTCCAAGATGCATCACCTCGCATTTGGCCGGATTGAACTCCATCTGCCATTTCTCTGCCCAACTCTCCAATCTATCTATATTCTGCTGTATTCTCTGAAAATCCCTTTTGCTATCTGCTACTCCACCAATCTTAGTGTCATCTGCAAACCTGCTAATGAGGCAACCTACACCTTCCTCCAAATCATCAATGTGTATCTTTTGCAGGGGGGGGGGGGAGAGCTGTAATACACTCGCAATAAAATGGCTGCCCCCTTAACTTTCCTACATTTTCACATAAAGCTTCAATTGAAGATCCTTCCAAAATATCATCTCTCCTTAATGCTGTACTTGAACCTTTAATTAGTAACGCTACACCACTACCAATTTTATACCCTCGTCTGCCTTGCCTAAAGATCCTATGGAATGGTGCACGATTGCTGATAATTTGATCTCAAGGACTTCAATGCGTTATACAAATATGCTAAAATGAATGGACAATAATATTTCACTGATGTTTGTTGCAAATAATAACAGCACAATTCAATCCAAGATCCGCCATAAATCAAAGAATTTATATTCTTACCATTTCAGTCTTTTGAGTAAATCCATATTTTGCAGAGATTTTTTCATCAGCATTTTCTTTCCATCCTTAATTACCAAGGTAAGCAACATGATACCAGGAAACTGACTACTTCAGATATACAGGCCCTGATTCTCAAGTCAGTTTTTGGTTAGAAATACCGAAGATTGTTCCATTGTTGTGATCATTTTGCTTGTCCCTCTCCTGGTTCCACTTATAGCTATTTAGTCATTGTAAAATAATCTCTTGCAATAGCTTTCCCTCCTACCCCATTAGCTCTAGATTCCCCAAATAATTTACTCTTCACCACTGCCCACCCCTGACATGTTTCCAATGTTTATGCTACCCCTTAATGAGATAATCTGAAGTCATAGCATCGTATGTGTACATCAAAAGCAAATACCTCTGTGCAAGCTCTTGAACATCTAATTGTCCTTGACAGTATATCAACAAGCAGATCTAGATCAGACAAAATTTCTTTCCATTAATTGTTTTTTTTAAAGAATTAAATTCATGGGACAGAGGTATCACCAGCTATGCCTGCATTTATTGCCCAGAAAACAATTAAGTGTCAAGCACATTGCTGTGGATCTCGAGTCACATATATTCCAGATCAGGCAGTAGATTTGTTTCACTTAAGGGGCATTAGTAAACCATATTTTTTTAAAAAACAACAATCAACAGTGATTATGTAGTCACCATTAGGCTAGCTTTTTAATTCTCAATTTTCACTGGATTCAAATTTCACCATCTATCATGGTGATTTGAAGTCTTGTGCCCAGACCATTAACCTGTGGGTCTGGGTTACTAGTCCAGTGACATTACCACCAAGCTATCACCTATGTCATGAGCTCTGTGCCTAGCCATTGGTTCCATCCCATTTCTGGCTACCACATTAGACTGAACCAAGCTGGCTTCAATATTGGCTTCCTAATTATAGAGTCAAAGAGCTGTACAGCACAGAACCAGACTCTTTGTTCCAACTAGGCCATGCCGACCAGATGTCCTAAATTAATCTAGTCCCATTTGCCAGCATTTGGCCCATATCCCCCCAAACCCTTCCTATTCATTTATCCATCCAGATGCCTTTTAAATGTTGTAAATGTACCAGCCTCCATCACTTCCTCTGGCAGTTCATTCCATACACACACCACACACTGCATGAAAAAGTTGTCCCTTAGGTCCCTTTTAAATTTTTCCCCTTAAACCTATGCCCTCTAGTTTTGGACTCCACTACTCTGGGCAAAAGACCTTGGCTATTCAGCCTTTCTATGCCCCTCATGATTTTACAAATTTCTGTAAGGTCCTCCCTTAGCCTCTGAGTGCTTTAGGGAAATGAGCTCCAACCTATTCAGCCCCTCCCTATAGCTCAAGCCCTCCAACATTGGAAACATCCTTGTATATCTTTTCTGAATCCTTTCAAGTTTCACAACATCCTTCCAATAGCAGGCAGACCAGAATTGAATGTAGCATTCCAGAAGTGGCCAAATCAATGTCCTGTATAGCCACAAAATGCCCTCCCAACTCCAATACTAAATGCATTAACCAATAAAGGCAAGCATACCAAATCCCTTCTTCACTCTCCTGTCTACCTTTGACTCTACTTTCAAGGAACTATGAACCTGCTGAAATTTACATTTGACTCTGTGCTCTATCCATCACCAAGACATCCTAATCCCAGTTTTTTGTATGGTCCATTTCTTTATCAGCTCATTTGCTGCTGAAATCCTTACAATGATTTTATGATCTGAGAACTTGACTATTCCAACAATCTCATGGCTAGCCTTCCAATTTTCACTAACTGTAACATAAATTTATCCAAAACTGCTGCCTGCATGGAGTTGGAGACATCCTGTTGGATTGAAAATTGCTTGATAGTAGTACGCAGAAAATAGATATAATAGGTTTGTATTCTTATTGGTAAAATGTGACCTCCCTGGATCTGCATTATGGATTCAGTTTTTCACTATATTTATAAATGAATTGAATGAAGGAGTAGAGAGATTGGCAATAACACTAAGTTGGGTGGAATGGGAAATAATGTAAATGGGAGAAGAAATGCAAAGACAGTTTGCTAGATTAAAAAGTGCATAGAAATGTGGCAAAAGAAGCTTAACTTGGAATCTACGAGGCCATCAATTTTAGAACTAAGGAAGGTAGGTTGAAGTAATTGCTAAATGACAAGAACCCATGAAATGTAAGTGCAAAAATTACTGACAGCTAGTGGCCAGAAGTAGAAAAAAGTTAATTAAATCTATGGGCTGAACTTAAGGTTTTTGGCTAAGCACTCAGTTTATTGGAGGGTTTGTAACATGAGGCCTAACAGGATTTCTCATCATATTTTACCAAGTTCATTACCAATGGTCTGCCTCAATAGAATCCACATCATCTGATTCTACACCCATTTACCACCTGATAGTCCCAGAAAAATTTCCCAAAGTCCATATTCATGAAAAGACCAAAATTCCATGAATCCAAGCCATTTGTAAAAGACAATTGTGGACTTGGATGACCACTACAATTCTGAAGCTGCTCTGCTCAATGACAGACACAGTGTGAAGACATCAAAGAAGGGAAAGATGGTGCTGCCAGGACCAGGAACCTGGTGGAGGGGGTGGTGCAGAGAAGGGGTGTCCCATTTCTGCAGGACCATCAGAGGAAGACACAGGCCAGATCCTGGCTGTTGATCTGAGGTTGCCACCAAGAATCATAGAGATCTTTATCACAGAAAAGGGTCCTTGATCTATTGCATCCATGCTAGTCAAAATCAAACACCCAACTATTCTCAGACCATTTTCCAGCCTGGTATGCCTTGGTATTGCAAGAGAACATCTAAACAGTTATTAAGTTATGAGGCTTTCTAACTCTACCACCCTTACAGGCAGTGAGTTGCTGGTTCCCATCAACCTCTGGGTGATATTTTTCCCCTCATATCTCCTCTAAACCTTCTGCTGCTGCCATAAATCTATGCACCTGATCACTGATCCCTCCATCAATGTGAAAACTTCCTTCCTGTGTACCCTACCTATGTCCCACATGATTTTAGACATCTCATTCATGTACCCTCTCAATTATCTCTGCTCTAAGGAAAACAACTCCATTCTGTCCAATCTCCTTTCAAACTAAAACTCTCCAGCACAGGCAAAATACTGGTAAATCTCTGCATTCTGTCTCATGCCATCACAAAAAATGGATTCCAGAACTACACACTATACTCTAGCCATGTTCTGACCAATGTTCTATATAGTTCCAGCATAACATTCCTGCTCTTAAACATCCATGTACTGACCAATAAAGGGAAGTATATCATATGCCTTCTTAACCACTTTATTCATCTGTACTCGTACCTTAAGAGACTGGTGAATATGCATATCTAGGTCCCTCTAATCCTTGGTGCTTCTGAGAGTCCGACCATTCATTATATATTCCCTTGCCTTGTTTGTCTTGTCCAAGTGCATCATATCACATCTATCCAGATTGAGTTCCATTTGCCACCGATTAGCCACTCTAACTGATCTATGTCCTCTTGTTGTCCAAGGTCATCTTCCTCACTATTTATCACTCCACCAATTTTTGTTTCATCTGTGAACTTAATAATTAAACCTCCTACTTTCAGGTCTAAATAATTTATGTAAACCATAAATAGCAAAGGCCCCAGCACTAATCCTTTTTAGGATCCTACTGGCCACAGGCAGCCACAGAAATATGCCTCTCAACCATGACCCCTTGCTTCCCACCACTCAGTCAACTGTGTATCCAATTTTCAAAATTTCCTTGGATCTTACCTTTGGTATCAATGTGGAACCTTATCAAAAACCTTGACCCCATCTACACACCTGGTCACTTCTTTGAAAAATTCAATAAATTTGGTCAGATATGACTTCCCCTTATCAAATCAATGTTGACAGTTCTTGATTAATCCCCGCCTATCCAAATTCAGAATTACTCTATCCTGCAGAAGTGCTTCCAAAAATTTCTTCACCATTGAAGTTGGACTGACCGGTCTGTAGTTTCCATGCTTATCCCTTGGCGGTCCTCCTGTCCTCTGGCACCTCTCCTGTGGCCAGAGAGGAATTGAGAAGTTTTGCAAGCGCCCCTATTGTTTCCTCTCCTGCTTTCCATTACCTTTCAACTCCCGGCCTGGCACGAACATCTGTGTTACCCATTTTCAGTTTACTCAATCCCTCCATTTTCTCATTCCAGGAAGAGTGCGGGTTGGCTGACGCCAAAGAATTCTGAGCGTAGACTCCTGCCCCTCACGTAGTGGATGCCGAGACATCCATGTCCCGCCAACCGATTAAGTACCATTCCTCAAACTGATACACGTACACAGCACACTTTTATATCATCATACACTCTCAAAATATAAACTAAACTCTAAATATCTCCAGATCCTAAGATCCAGGGGAGAGAAACACAAAGTAATACAAGACAACATTCTGACAACCAACAAATGAAAATGCACACGAACCAGATCACAAAAAGTTAACAGTTCAGGGACTGTTGACACTCGAAGAATTCACATGCAGACAGAAAACATTTACCTCAATCAGACACAAAAGTTGGTTTCTCTCTCTCCTACAATCTACGAACATTTTCTTCCAATCTCAGGTTTTTTTAAAATGCTCATCTACTCGCAGAGAGGATGAGATGTACAAACAGTTTCACGTCCAATGATATACATTCCGTAAGCACCAGTACACCCTCCGTACACCCTCATGATATGGGAGTGTTATCTCCGCGACTCCAGCACTCGTTTTGTTAATTCGACATAAGCTTGGAGTAAGTCTGGTTCTGGAGTAATACAGGTCCTGCTGGCAATAATTTAGCCATCTGTTGGTTGTTTGGTTTCATATATGTTTCCCTTTATTCATTTGTCGATCACACTAGGCGGGCTTTTTCAGTCAAATCCTGCCTGTGGGCGGTCACGCTCACAGATCTGCCATTGAGGACTTGTAGCTGTTGCGTCCGGCTAACTTTCAACCGCTCCAAAGGTCGTGACTGTGCTCCGTTACTAATTTTTTATCTACCACCCTTTGATATAGAGTGGACCTTCGTGTAAAGAGAATATATAACACTTGTAGGTGTACCATCTATTTTCAAAAGGCACCGACCATTTTGTTTTGTTTCCTCCTGCTTTTGTTCCTGTCTTTTCTCAGAATTCCCTTTACGCCACTCCCCTGCATCACCCAAGTCTTAACTTGGCTTTCTTCTATATCCGCTAACTGTCCTATTAACATTACAACTTCACCTTCTGGACTTCCCTATGCCGGCTCCGACAGAGCCACTAGTGCGTCCACCCTCCGTTCACCGCGGGTGGGTCAGTCCACTGGCAGTTCCCTCTGCTATAGTAATCAAAGGGGCAGTTTCCTGCTCCCAATATTTGGGAGCTCAGAAGCTGAGCCAACCTCTTTACTAGCACCACAAACCCATTATTAGAAGACTATCATTGGATAGCAAATGTTTTCTCCACGAGGGTGTCCTCCTTCTTCTTGAACAGTTGAGTGGAACAGGGTGTCTCTAAGACCCTGCGGTCGCCTCGACTAGTGTCCGCAACATTGATTCAACCCAGACACCTTAGCATGTATCGGAAAGGAGTCCACAGAATGAGTCTGCTGATATACTTTCAACAAATGCGCATAAAAATTAATAGTTACTTTTCAGATATTAATAATAAATGATGTTGCAAGGTCTTCGAGGATAAATCATTCTAGGAAACTATTGACTCAAACCTTCAGTATTGAACTTCACCATGTATGCTCACATATTTGAATTAACAATTTTAAGTTGTTGGATAATTATGGGTTATTCACTTGGCTAAGCAAGTTTTCTTGAATAAGCAATCTTCCAAATTGATAAAGTGCTCTTAGTACTACTTTATCACCTGCTCCCATTTTATAAACATTACCTTTGATCCAGTTTACTGAGTGTCTTCAACAAATCTGCCTGCTTCTTTGTCTATATGTGCTTTTGTATGAAGTTATTAATGGCTGACACCATGGGGATTATCTCACCTTCACAGATAACACACAAGATATTTTCAACCCATCATGATCTGAATCCAAGTTGCATGTACGAGTAGTCTATGTTTGCCCTTCATGTTTAAAGTAACTATTCATTAAATCTTTTAGTTAGTCCATTCATTTACAATTGAACTGCTAGTATAGCCTTCCATCTCCAAAGACAATGTTTACAATGGTGTTTCAACTCTGTATCAAACATCATCTCACGTGACTGAAAGCAACATTCTTCCCACCCCCGATCCATTCATCCATCTATCCATCTATCCATCCATCCATCCATCATCTATCCAATCCAGGACTGAATGGACAGGCTGACACCTGAAAAGAATTTGCTTTCACAGCAGCATCAGGAAAACCAATATCATAGCATCATCCATCAGCTTTGACATTGTGACGCTAGAGGATGCTGATAACTTCACCTATCTAGGATGTCCAGTCACCTGCAATTTCACAGTATTGACATCAACATAATCAGAAAAGCTGAAGCTGTTATGCCAAAGGTGAATAAGAGATGTGGAACAATAGCAACCTAATTCAGAACACCAAACTGTGAGTCCACCAAGCCTGCTCACCCCTTTAGTGACATCTAGACAACACAAACCAGTCATAAGAAAAGAATAGACAATTACGATCCATGTTGTTTCAGATATATCCTTGTAAGGCATCTCTGGATTGTATAAAGGGTATGTTTTATCATTTTTGTGCTTATTAAAATTGTGGACTGAAGTGAGAAAGAACTGTTTGAAAGGATTGCTGCATGTTTTGAAAAGCAAGTACTCTAGCAGATATGGCATGTATTGTGTAAACAGCTGTTTGAACAAGCAGTAGTCAAAGTTTGGATTCTACATAAACTAGAGCTGAGGGGTTGTGTACAAATGCAGCTGGGTGACAAAAAGAAATTGGTTTGCCTATGGACCAAATGATACAAAGCATTCATAAGTTCTAAATAAAAGCAGAAAATGCTGGAGAAACTCAGCATTTAGTATCTATGGAAAGAGAAAATAAATTAATGTTTCAAGTTGCCTTCATTGGTCAGTGCATTGAGCATAGGAGTTGGGATATCATGTTGCGGTCATGTAGGACATTGGTGAGGCCACTTTTAGAATACTGCTTGCAATTTTGGTCTCCTTGCTTAAGAAAGAAATTGTTAAACTTGAAAGGGTTCAGAAAAGATTTATAAGGATGCTACAGGAATTGGAGGATTTGAGTTATAGGGAGAGGCTAGATAGGCTGGAGCTATTTTCCCTGAAACATTGGAGGCTGAGAGATGACTTGATCGATAAAATGATGAGGGACATTGATAAGGTGAATAACCACGGTCTTTTTCCCAGCATATTTTGTGTCCAAAGCTAGAGAGCATAGGTTTAAGGTGAGTGCGGAAAGATTTGAAAGGGTCCTATGGGGAAACTTTTTTATTCAGAGGGTGGCGGTATGTATAAAACAAGTTACCAAAGGAGTTAAAGGCATCTGGATGGGTACATGAACAGGAAGTGTTTAGAGGGATATGGGCCAAATACTGGCAAATGGAACTAGATCAGTTTAGGACATTTGATTGGCATAGACAAGTTGGACCGAAGGGTCTGTATCTATGCTATATAACTCTATGAGTTCAAAATGACTCGAGTTTAATGTCAGCCATGGTGTGTGCCTGTGAATGTAATACTTGAACAGCAGTAATAAATGTCTGTTGGATCTTTCAATACCGCAGTACCCATGTCTAGATTGCTATGCTGCAGAAAGTAACATATGTATTGCTGCATTATTAAGAACCACACTGGAGTCAAAATACCAGTTCATGCTTTTGCGGTCTGATGGCATTTCATCAGGTCAGTTGGAATGGTGGATACAGTAAACAACGTCTGCCAAACATTACTGGCAGAGGTTGCACTGGATTTGGTTTCAGATTTAGCTAAGTGGAATGCACTTCAAGTCTTGGTCCAAATCCCCCGGTTAGCAATGATGCAAAGCAATCACTTCTGATTGTGAAAATCACTGCAGCTCATTTGTTTGAGGTTTTTTGGCTGGGACTTTGGAATAATGATGCTCCTGTACTGATGTACACATAGTGAACTAGCAAAAAGGAGCACCGCAAAGACCCCCTTTTATCAATTCAGCTGTTGCATTCAGGTTAAAGATCTCAGAGGTTTTCAATGGGTTAGAGGGTGGTTGAGCGGTGGATGTGTGATTTAATGATTGGCTGGGAGGATGGCTGTATGAGTGGGTGAGTCTGTGAATGAGTGGATTGGTGAGTTGTGGGAAAACAAGAGGGTAGGTGAGTGGATAGATGAATGGTGGGGTATAGTTGGTGATGTAGGAAATTTGCTTCGGGATCACTAAATGGGCCAGGGCTGGGAAGTCAATTTATTTGGGTTGGTGGTACATATATACAGACACACACAAACATACACAGTCAGCCTGCCTATAATGCTGTGTCATGGTAGCCTTCTTTTTGTCTAACTTATTTACCAATTTTCATGATAAAACAGCCTTTACCACTTCTGCCCACTTCAAACGCCTATAATAATATGACAGAGGAAGCATTTAAGGCTCTTCATTACCACTTAATTGGGCCCAAGAACCCACTTTACCTGCTGGAAACATGCCTGGTACAATGTGGGGAGGTGGGCATAAAATCTAGCCCAATGTCTTTTATTTAGATTTTATCCCAGTAATAGTGTTGAAACTTACATTTATTCATATAACTTCAATATTAACTGAGGTGGCTTAAAAACACTTGCATTAGGAGCATTCAGAAAAGATTAAGTATGCTGATTCTTGAAATGATTTGGTCTTATGAGAAAAGATTGAGCAGGATAGTCTTATACTCATTGGTCTTTAGACTTAAGAGGCAACCTTATTGAAACACGAAAGTTTCTTAAGGGGTTTGACAGGGTAACTCGAAGTACAGTTTCAAAATGAGAAGTCTCACATTTAAGGTGGAGATATGACCATTAGTGTTGGAATTCTGTTCCCCAACAAGCAATGAAGGTTGGGTCATTGAGGAAGTGGCCTTGTGGTAATGTCACTGACATACTAATCAAGAACCTTAGGCAAATGTTCTGGGCATATAGATTTGAACTCCACCATGTCAGGTGATGAAAGTTGAATCTAGTAAAAATTTGGAATGACTAACATAAATTGTGTTCTAAAATGAAGGTTGCCCCCCCCCTTAAAACTAAAACTGAAACTCAAAAACAGGAGCACCTTGCCCTATAATCTGTTTAAAGAGTGTGAAAAGTGGTGTAACCTGCTTTTCAGCAAACTCCAGTGGTTAAAATAAATAAATCCCTGACACTCACTTTATAAATCAACAAGTAACAATTTATTTATTTAACTGTAACAGTGAACAAATTAACTAAACTATTAACAAACCAAATACATTCCTTCTAACTACTAATTATTCTAGAATATTCAAATGGCATGCTGTTCCAATAACTACAAGTGCCACTCAGATACAAAAAAGTAGAATTTAGTCTCCCGAAATTACAGTCAAGTTACGCATCTTCTGGAATGTTCTGTGCCTTCTCTCATCAAGTCTTCTGTCAGAAATGCTTCCTCTGATTTTTCTTTCAGGAATGCCTTTTTCCATCGTTGGTACCAATATCTTTGAGATGATATTTTTTCTAATACGTAGATGACCGTGAGAGCCAATTTCTCTCAAGAGGGAGAGCTGAGAACTGATAGCTCTGGCGGATGGCAGTTAGCTTTGAGGTCTTTGTTCAACTGTCCCCTTCTTTTATATCCATGTAGACATAACAATATTTCTCACATTGGATTGGTCTTATGTTGTCAAAACCATCAGATTTAAATTTAATAGATTTTTGGTATCTAAGTACCTAGTTCAAATTGATTGGCTAAATTTAAAACCTGTTGTCTTGATAAAACCTGCTGCTTGGTCTGCTAACTGTGGTCTTTATCCAAATCTACAATTACTTGACCCAACTTCGCAACAATTGTAAAAACCAACTGGTTCCCCAGGGAAGGAAATCTGTTGTGCTTATTCAGTCTGGCAACATGTGACTTCAGATCCACAGCATTGTGATTAAGTCCTAATTGCCCTCCTGAATGCCAAACATGCCCATCAACAAATAAATGAAAGCGAGTCGAGGGTTATCAGGGACAAAAAGTGGAGTCAAGGCCTGCTTGAAAGGTGGAGCAGGCTTGGGGGCTCAAGTTAAAACATCAAAGATTTTCAGCTGAACAAAGAAATATGTAGAAATTTAGAATTCATAGTGAGGAGTAAGTCAGCCACTTAAATACAGTCCTATTAAGGAAAACTTACAAATAGATAAAGCTTCCATCTTATTCCTTATAAGACTGCGTGTCAATACTACCTTGACTTTTCTCATACCTATTTGCTACCTATTTGCAGAATTTTGGTACCTAAGAATAGAAGAAGGAAAGGCTGACAAAATAGGGCAATTTTAAACATTTTTAATTCTCAATGTTACTCCTCACATTCCCTTAAATTGCTGCATTAAGGAGAGTAGCTGCTGACTACGCATTTGAAGGTTTTTCTGCTCTTCACGCAACTTCTCTTGTTCCTGAAGCAATTCTGCCTGTAAATGGAGATTAATTTGTTAATTTAAAAGGGTATCTTCCCTCACAGCTGATTTTCTCATCTTTGCATCCATCACTTACAAATCTTTGGATCCATTGTTTACAAATCGGACCATTAAAAATCATCTTTTTAGAAGTGTTCTCATCTTTTGATCAGAAAAATTAATATTTTTACTCCATCAACAGGAGCCATTTTTTGTACTTTGTGCATGTTCACCTTTGTGGACATTTCTTCGACCCACCTCAAAACCTATAGTCAACCCATCCTGTTTAAAGAGGAAACAAAAACAGAAACTGCTGGAAAGGATTAGCAGGTGTGGAGAGACATCAGAGTTAATGATTCGGGTACAGTGACCTTTCCTCAGAACCTTCCTTTTAAAGAGGAGCTGTACTCTTGAAACGAATTGACAGCAAACTGTTTGGACTTGGATAGCAGCAAAAGCATCACAAATAGAGCAACTAATAACAAAGGCACTTTTACTTTTTCTTATCTGATGCTAATGCATCAGTAGACAAGGTAGGAAAAAGGAAAGAAGCAACATTTTCATGAAGATCCAGAAAGGGAACAGGCTTGGCTGGCCAAATGACATATTCCTATTCATGTATTCAAGGCACTGAGAAGCAAATGAGAGCAGATGGCATAAAGCGCAAGCTGCAGATAGTGTGACCATAAACCTTTCAATTCTATCTCATTTTCCCTAACTGCAAACTTCTGCTTCTGGATTTCTGCCTTCAGATACCTGAGAAGTGCCACCTGGGCAGCCAGTGCATCTTCACTAAAAAGGGTGAGAACCACAGTAAACCCCTGATAATGCCAAATTAACAAAAAAATAGAGCAAATGCATTCATGGATTACATGGGACTTACCAGTTCTGGGCTGTAAAAGACAGGTATATTATTCAATTTTCTGTATCTTAACGGCAGCATGGTTTATCATTAAATCATAGAATCCCCACAGTGTGGAAATAGGCCCTTTAGCCCAAGTCCACACCGATCTTCTGAAGAGTAACCCACCCAGACCCATTTCCCAACCCTATTATCCTATATTTACCCTTGTCTAATTCTCCTAACCTACATATCCCTGAACACTATGGGCAATTTAGCATAGCCAATTCACCTAACCTGAACATCTTTGGACTGTGGGAGGAAACCGGAGCACCCAGAAGAAACTCACGCAGACACAGGGAGTATGTGCAAACTCCACATAGACATCGTGCAAGAATGGAATTGAACCTGTCAATGAACCGTGGCTCAGACATTAGTGCTGCTGCCTTACAACCCCAGGGACCTGTGTTAAATTCCACCTTCAGGCAGCTGTGTGGAGCTTGCACACTCTCCCCCTGTCTGTGTGGGTTTCTTCTGGGTGCTCTGGCTTTTTCCCACAATCCAAAGATATGAAGTTTAGGTGCTAAGTTTCCCATTGTGTCCAGGATGTGCAATCTAGGTGGATTAGCCATGAGAAATGCAAGGTTACGGCGATGGGGTGGGTCTGGTGGAATGTTCTTCAGAGGATCAATGTGGATTCAATGGGCTGAATCTATGAATCTATGACTAATGCTCTTCCTGCAGCAGGTCACTGTCAGGTGTGCACACCAGATATTTACTCCTAGGATCTACATGTGGGCCAACTTGGCATCTGAGGCCACCCATTGGGGAAATTGTGGTGGTGAAATCTAAGAGCAAAGGTGTAGACAGTCTCATGGTGTTGGGAGTAATACTTTAGTATGTAAAGAGTTCTGGCTAACTAACAGGAAACAAAGTCAGATTAATGGTTTATTTTCTGTTTGGCAAACAGTAGTGAATGGAATGTCACAGGGATCAGTGTTTGGGGCTCAACTATTTGCAATCCATATTAACGACGTGGATGGATGAACAGTGTAATTTAGTTGATTTTGCTAATGTTACATGGACAAATAGGAAAGCATGGGTATGTTGTGCAAATGACACAAAGAGTCTGCAAAGGAATACACATATTTTAAGTGAATGGTAAGATAATTTGGCAGAGGAAGTATAATGTAGAAAAATGTGAGTTTATGCATTTTGAAAAGAATAGAAAAACAGAGTATTATTTAAATTGAGTCTTCAGAATGATGTCATACAGAGGGACCTAGTTACTTGTTAATTAATCATGGAATCTTAGCATGCAGGTACAGAAAGTAATCAGAAAGGCAATTGGAAAGATCACACTCGGAGGGCTGGATACAGTTTTCCTTAATTAAGGAGGGATGATAATTGCTTTGAGGCAGTTTAGAGAAGGTTCACTAAATTCAATACTGGGATGAAAGGTTGTGTACATTGCATCTATACTTATTGGAACTTGAGAGGTGATCTTTATTGAAGGTAGTGTAGTATATATTTATATAAGATTCTGAGAGAGCTTGATAGGGTAGATGCTGAGAGGACATTTACCCTCATTGATGAATCTTGTACGATGAGCACAGATTAGGAATGAAATGTTATCAAGTTAGGATGGAGATGATGAGAAACGTTTTCTCTCATAATGTTAGTTGTACAGTCATACAGCATAGACACAGACCCTTTGCTCCCCCATGTCTGTGCTGACCAGCAAACAACAAATTACTCTAAACTTGTTTACCAGCACTTGGTCCATAGCCTGGCATTTTAATTGCTTGTCCAGATGCTTCTTAAATGTTGTGAGAGTACCTGCCCCCACCACCCTCTCAGGCCACATGTTCCACATTTCCACCACCTTCTTTGTGAAAAATCTTTTCCTCAAAGCCCCCATGTAAATTCCTCACATTAAACACTTGCCTTCTGGTTTTAGACACATTGCCATGGTGAAAAGATTCTCATGATCTCTCCTGTAATGTGTCTCATAATTTCACAAACAGGTAGTTCTCCTATAATGCTGTAGTTATAGAAAATTGTGCAATAGGAATAATGGGGCGTTTGAGAAAAACAGGGTTAGAGGCGAACCATCAACAATGCCAGTAAAAGTTGAAACAAAATAGTAGTTAGCCTAACACAAACGACACCACTGTCTGAGTAAATTTTGACCTGTTGTAACTGACCTACTGTAAGGTATTGTATAGTGCAATTCATCAGAATCTTCAACTGATTACTCTCAATTGGCATCTATACCTGCTGTATGCACTACATTCCAGCCAGTCTTCTGATCCCATCCAAAGGTAACATTGCACAAGTCAGATCCTAGAATGAAACCTGCCATAATAGATAAAGCATTGAATCTTAATTTCTTTCACTAAGCGTCAGTTTTGTCAAGTTTCTTGGAGGGCTTCACAGACAGGGGTGGACAAAGTTAAGAATCACACAACACCAGCTTATAGTTATTCACTAGCTAACTGAAGAAGAAGTGGCACTCTGAAAGCTTGTACTTCTAAATAAACCCGTTGGGCTATAACATGATGTCGTGTGATTTTCAACTACGAACAACAAAGCCAAGTTTCAAACTGCTCCTCATCACTATCCTTTTACTGTTAGTCAATTCCAGTAAAATTTCACTCTTATCTCAACTCTTTAAGTATTTAAATTAACAGATTGTTCCCAGCTTCTTGTCTTCAGGCAGTAGAGATATTTTCACAATGCTTTTCCAAGTCCACCAGCACAATACCTATCATGAAGCTCTTCACAAGAAAGCGATCATGTGATGCCGATGCAAGGTCCTGTCCTCTGCACACTGCAACACAGTGCTGGGAAGAAGAATCGTGTAACAGCAAACAGGTGTTTGCTTTATTAAAAAAAAGTTCAGCAATTCACAAATCACATTACTGATAAATCATGTTTAATAAATGTGCTTTATAGGATAACTACCTGTGCCTTAATCAGATACCCCTCAGCCTCCTCTGCTCCAAGGGAAACAAACCCAACCTATCCAATCATTTCTTATAACTGAAAATTTTCCATCCTAGGCAAAATTCTGGTGAATCTCCTCTGTACTCTCTCCTGTGTCAGCATGTCTTTTCAATAGTGTGGCAACCAGAACTGCAGACAGCATTCCATCTGCGACCTAACCAATGCTTTATAAAATCGTAAGAAGACTTTCTTGCTGCTATATTCTATAACCTGACTAGCAAAGACAAGCATTCCTTATGTCTACTTCCCCATCTTGTCTCTCTGTGCTGACACCTTCAGGGATTTATGGACTTGTACACCAAAGTCCCTTTGTTCCTCAGTACTCCCCAGGGACCTACCAGTTCCAAAAACGCAAAAACACCATCCCATTCTCCCAATTCCTTCGACTCTGCCGCATCTGCTCCCAGGAGGACCAGTTCCAAAAACGCACAACCCAGATGGCCTCCTTCTTCAAGGACCGCAATTTCCCCCCCGAAGTGGTCGACGATGCCCTCCACCGCATCTCTTCCACTTCCCGCTCCTCCGCCCTTGAACCCCGCCCCGCCAACCGCCACCAGGACAGAACCCCACTGGTCCTCACCTACCACCCCACCAATCTCCATGTACAGCACATCATCCGCCGTCATTTCCGCCACCTCCAAACGGACCCCACCACCAAGGATATATTTCCCTCCCCTCCCCTATCAGCATTCCGTAAAGACCACTCCCTCTGTGACTCCCTCGTCAGATCCACACCCCCCACCAACCCACCCTCCACTCCTGGCACCTTCCCCTGCAACCGCAGGAGGTGCAAGACTTGCGCCCACACCTCCCCCCTCACCTCCCTCCAAGGCCCCAAAGGAAGCTTCCATATCCGCCACAGATTCACCTGCACCTCCACACACATTATCTATTGCATCCTCTGTACCCGATGTGGCCTCCTCTATATTGGGGAGACAGGCCGGCTACTTGCGGAGCGTTTCAGAGAACACCTCTGGGACACCCGGACCAACCAACCCAACCACCCTGTGGCTCAACATTTCAATTCCCCCTCCCACTCCACCAAGGATATGCAGGTCTTTGGACTCCTCCATCGTCAGACCACAACAAAACGATGGTTGGAGGAAGAACGCCTCATCTTCCGCCTAGGAACCCTCCAACCACAAGGGATGAACTCGGATTTCACCAGTTTCCTCATTTCCCCTCCCCCCACCCTGTCTCAGTCAAATCCATCGAATTCAGCACCGCCTTCCTAACCTGCAATCTCCTTCCCAACCTCTCCGCCCCCACCCCAGTCTGACCTATCACCCTCACCTTGACCTCTTTCCACCTATCACATTTCTGACGCCCCTCCCCCAAGTCCCTCCTCCCTACCTTTTATCTTAGCCTGCTGGACAAACTTTCCTCATTCCTGAAGAAGGGCTTATGCCCGAAACGTCGATTCTCCTGTTCCCTGGATGCTGCCTGACCTGCTGCGCTTTTCCAGCAACACATTTTCAGCTCTGATCTCCAGCATCTGCAGACCTCACTTTCTCCAACTACCATTCATTGCATACCTTCCAGAATACCTCACATTTATTAGGATTAAATTCCATCAGCCATTGCTCTGCCCAACTTACCAATTCATCAATATCAAACTGTAGCCTGAGACCATCCTCTTCATTATCAACAACACCACCAATTTTTATGTCATCTGTAAATTTACTAATTATACTTTCTATATTCACATTCAACTTGTTAATGTATATAAAATATATCAAGTCTCCCAGCACTGATCCCTGTTTATCACAGCTGGTCACAGACTTCCAATCACAAAGACAACTTCCACCATCATCCTTTGACTCCTATTTATGAGCCAATTTTAGAACCATTTTGCCAATTTGCCTGGGATCCCATGGGCTCTTACCTTGTGGACCATCCTTCGATTTGGGACCTTGTCAAAGGCTTTACTGTGATCAATGTAGACCACATCAACTGCAATATCCTCATTGACATATTTTAGTCACCTTTTCAAAAAAACTCAAGTTAGTTAGTCAGACAGGATCTCCTTCCTGTTAATCTTTGGAGTACAATGGAGCAATGGAGACAGTGTCTTAGAATATATTGAGGTTGAGTTTGACAGAATTTAACAAGGGAATGAAAGGTTTTGGCGTCAGACAAGATAGTGAACTCAATCAGATCAGCCATTTATCTTACTGAGTGCTGGAGCAGACTCAACGAGTGACTGGCTTACTCCTGCTATTTTTTACGATGTGAAGGTCTTTGACTGGGGTGGACAAAGTCAGAAGTCACTAGGTTATAGACCAAGAGGTTTATTTGAAATCACAAACTTTCAGAGTGCTGCCCCTTCATCACATGAAATAATGAAGGACGCAGCACTGATGAGCTGTACCTTCACCTGATGAACTAGCAGTTGTCTGAAATTTTGTGATTTCAAATAAACCTGTTGGACTATAATCTGGTGCTGTGTGATTCCTATTTTTTATGTTCTTGAGTTTCTGTCTTCAGGTTTGAATTTTCAACACATATTTCCTTTTGTGCTAGTACCAGCAATGATCCAAGTTTACTCCTTAAGTTTTGGAAGTGCATCATAACATTTAGGAATAAATGGACAATTCCCACCCTTTGTCTGAACAGCACTTGTTTTTCTCGATCATTTTGCTCAGCCCGTGTTTTAAGCCAGGCTTCATTCTGAAATTTATGTTTTTCTAGCATCTCCTGAAGTTCCTGAAAGACAATGACAAGAACATTTTATTCATAAAATCTAAAAAAAATTGGAATTTATTCAAATTGAATTTGAAATTTTTTTCCCCAAAATTTAGGGTTTTAATTTTTCAGGTCTTCCAAGTCACAAAAGAAAGACACTCTAAACTGAAATAAAGGCAAAGTATCTGTGGAGAGAGGAACAGAGTTAATATTTCAAGTCCAATGTGACTTCTCTTTGAAACCCTAAATTAAGTTTGGATTCTATCATGTTGAAATTAAAAGTCAATTTTGGCAATTTGCTCAAAATAAAAGTATCTACAACACCAACATAGAGAACACTGAACATTATACGTTATGGGTTTGCTATTATGATTCTCAATGCAGTGCATTCCTTATTTGGAAAGCAAAATGTTTAGTCCGATCATTATCCCAAAGTGTAGCAAATTATAGCACCAGTCACCTTGACAGAACATACACAGATTTTAGCTGTTGGTTTAGGAAGGATATGGGAATACGTCCTTGCCAGCAGGATGCATGGTGCAAAGTTAAATGAAAATACAATTAAATGAAGAAATATACAATAGAAAGTAACTTACTATTTAAGAAAAAACTATTTTAGAGTCAGAGAGCATGGAAAGAGACCCTTCAGTCCAACTCATCAGTGCCGACCAGACATCCCACTCTGACCTAGTCCCATTTGCCAGCATTTGGCCCATTTCCCTTTAAACCCTTCCCATTCATGTATCCATCCACATGCCTGTCAAATGTTGTAATTGTACCAGTCTCCACCACTTCCTCTGGCAGCTCATTCTGCATGAAAAGATTACCCTCAGGACCTTTTTAAACCTTTCCCCTCTCACCTTAAACCCATGTCCTCTTGTTTTGGACGCCCCTATCCTCAGAGAAATACTTTGGTTATTCACACTATCCATGCTCCTCATGATTTTATGAATTTCTATAAGGTCACCTCTCAGTCTCCTACTAAAGATGTTGATGCTACACAATGGAAAAATGTATAATTGCAAGTTCAGGGTCTGTTTTGACATTGTAACTCATTCATGCAATACATTCTAGGTAGTTGATATCACAGTTACCATCTTGTAAATAGATTTCACATAAATTATTATAACAACATATAGCTTATAGAATAAAGAATCTCACTCCAAGATTTTCCAAAGCACTTCAAAACTTATTTTATTAAATTGAAATATAGTCATTATTGCAAAGTAGAAGAAGGTGACAGCCAACATGACCACAGCAAAATACATAAACTATAATAAGATGAATAACCTCATATTGAGGATGGAATTTGATAACCATAAAAATGATTGTCAGGGTCATGACAAGTTAAATTATTGTGGCATGCAGCCAGCATTAAGCACACTGTTGAATACCTGCACATTTGAATTGAATTAATTGTCACATGTACCGAGGCACAGTGAAAAGCTTTGTGTTGTGAGCAATACAGGCAGATAACATAATTAAGTAGCATAGATAGTAAATAATAGGTAAACAGCGGCAAAAACAAAAACACAGGTACAAGCGCATGTTAAGAGTTTTTGAGTCCATTCAGTATTCTAACAACAGTAGGTAGAAACTGTTGTGAAACCAGCTGGTGTGTGTGTGTGTTCAGGTTTCTGTACCTTCTCCCCGTTGATAGAGGTTGCAGAAAAACCTGCAGATGGATCTTTGAGAATGCTGACGGCCTTTCCTTGACAGCGGGCCTGGTAGATAGATTCTATAGATGAGAGGTTATAATGGAGTGCAAAATCATGTTGGCGTAGCCCAATTTCACACTACCCTACACTACTTGAAGCAGATCTGCTTAGAAGGGAGGTGTACTTTGGTTGGACAGGTGCTGGAAACCTTTCTAAAAGATTTTGATTTGCGCAACAGGTCAGAAAGAAAGCTTCAAGATCTGGACACAATGGCACAACTGGTTTAATGATTTCATAAGGGAATCAAGGTCAGTGAATATATCTTCAAATGTCATATCTCACCAACTGCATCACTATCCTCACACCTTCAAAATGCATCACATGACCCCTACCACTCCCCATTAAAATTCCATTAATCTTAAGTGAGTCCCACCTCACTTACATGCACATAACATATGTTAGTCACACCTAGCACAAAGGAAAATGGTGGTAGCTTTTGGAGGCCAATCACCTCAGCCCAGGACAGTTATTTCTCGAGGTACAGCCTCACACCCAGAGTCGCAGTTACTACTGCAGTACACTTCCTTTCAACATAAGGTCAGGGTTATAGGTGTTCATTTATGATTGCACAGTACCCAGGACTATTCGTGATTCCTCAGATACTGAATTAGTCTGTGTCTAAATACAGCAAGACTTGGGCAATATGCAGGCTTGAGCTGACAAGTAGTAAATAACGTTTTTGCACTGCAGGCAATGACTACATCCAACAAGAGAGAATCATCCATGTGCCCTTGATGATCAACAGCATTACCATCACTGAATTCCTCACGTGTGACTACCATTGGCCAGAATCTGAAATGGGCCAGCAGGACAGAGGTTGGGAATTGTGTGGCAAGCACCTCCTTAGTCCCTAAAGCCTGTCCACTATCTACAACACACAAGTCAGGGGTGTGATGGAATAATTGTTTGCTTGAGTGCAGTTTCAACAACATTCAAGAAGATTAATTTCAGCCAGGACAAAAAACTCACTTGACTGACATGCCATTCAGCCTCTTAGCTATTCATTCATTCAAGATACAAATGTACATTGTAGTGACATGCCGAAACACCTTCCAAACCCATGATCTCTATCCCCTCGAAGAACCTTGGTAGCAGATGTATGAGTACACCATGACCAACAAGTTCTCATCCAAGCCTCGTACATTCATGACTTCAAACTCTTTCATCTTGCCTTAACTGGGTCAAAAGCTTGAGATTCTATTCCTAACAATACTACTTGTATAGCTATACCAGACAATGTACAAGAGTTTGCCAACAGCTTCTCAAGGGTTGGGCAGTAGGGTTGATCCTTACAGCTTGGCGATCCCAAGAATGAATTTTAAAAGCAGATGTGCAGAAAGCAACATACATGCAGTCAATGGCTTCATACTTCACGGCAAGATGGCAACCTGTGAATTCATGTTCTCACACTGCTTGCTTTTTTGTGGCAAGAGAGAATGAAATGTATCCAACTTTCTTGACATGCAAAGCATCACTGCCCTTTTGTATTGCAACAGCATGGAGCAAATTGCGAAATTTTGAAAGTTTTACCTGTTCTAACTGAGAAAAAAGATTAAGGATCCTAGCCAAAGTAACATTCAGTCACCAGTAATTTGATCTTTGCCTTGCTCAGAGACTATAGTTATGTCTGCAACAGGTGGTAGATTTGAGCGAGAATATCCTTAGTGAAGAGGAGGCATCTGATAGACTGGCCTGAAATTTTCACAAAGTTGGGCTGACTTAGGAGCTTTTAAAAATTGTAATAGGACCTCAATTATGGGACTCCGAACCCCATTTCTGGTGCCAGCTATTTTTGGCAACACAAAATGAAGGTGTATGTAGCAAGCATGCATCGTGCACCCTGGCCTTTTGGCTCCATTGCAGTGGACAACTCATAACTGCAGTAACTTCGTGGATTTAGGCCAGATCCTCCATGATTTGTGGTTCATTTCACCTCAGAAGAATCTTGAATCATGGTTTGGATCAGGAATCTTTTGAAAGGTGAGTTCAAAAGGTCTTTCCCATGTTCCCCATAACCCTTGTTACCATTCCACCTCCATAACTCCTTCGACCTCCATACTCTCTTTACGCACACTCTATGATCTCCATGTTCACTTTATGCCCTTCTATGGCCTCCATAGCATCAACATGTCCATTTACCCAGAGGACAGTGTATTCTGAAACAATGAACAGATCTAATAACAAATGTAGAAATGCTGAGGAGAAAAACCCAACTGCTGTTCCTACAGCTCTATGAAACTTTCAATTGTACAGAACAATTATAGTATAAATAATAGAAGCTTTAACAATTGTATATCTCCTAATTTCATCTAAATCAATATTCAAATGTCGACAAATGAGACCATAGAAAAATGTTTTACTATAACCACATAAAGATGCTAATCATAAAACAAAGACTCCACTCAGTTGTCAAAACAGTTAATACTTAGCTAATACATTTGGAAGTCTTAGAGCATCAATGTGGATTAATAATGGGCACTGGTGGAGAACCTAACCCTGACTTTTCTCTCAATGACTTCCATAAGAATCTGGCAGGACTTGTGGCCTTTGGGCAAAGACCATAAAGATTAGAACAGTTCCAATGCCTCATTGCCTGAAGTAGAATCATATCAGACTTGAAATATTAACTTTTTTTTCTCTCAACAAATGCAGCCAGACTTGCTGAGTACCCAGAGTAATCTTTAGAGCTATTCCAATTTCTCTTCTTTGTTGCTAGAGTATCTCACCTGTTGCTGATTTTTGTATTGCTTATTGTAAGCCTCTTTTTCTTGCTGAAAAGCTATTTTGGCCCGTGCAAGTTCTCCTTTCTCACTGTGAGCAAAAATGGGACAAAGATTATTCACATATCTGTTATTCTGTTTTGTATGCAACATAAATATCAGAAGGCACTCTCCTTTTTAATACAGTTAGATTAGCGAGCTAAATGGTTATCTTACAGTTCATATCGCCAACAATGTGGGTTTGATTCCTGTTTCAGTTGAGCTACACCTGAGACCAGACTCATTGTTTTGTTTTTGTTGGGGGCTACATTTTGGTTTTCAGGGAACTCCTTTTTCAGCCTCAATAATGCCCTCATTATGTGATCCAGTAACTTAGTTGCAAATTTTCTGTATTTGTGCGTATATGTGAGGGATTTTGACATAAAGGTAGAATTTGAAAAATTCGTTAACTTTGACAATAATCATCAAAGCCATAATGCACAAGGAAAGAATTAATCACATAGGTACCACAGTAGTTGAGTTGGTACAAGACAACAGGCATAAGTTAGCAATAATTGTTTTTAGAAAATAATTTCCATCCATCACTGTCAATATGCCTTCTGCAGACTGATGAGGTCACAATTTATTTCCAATATGTCTTTGCACATCAGGTAATTCATTGTATGTTTGACACTTTGAGATGTGAAAACACATAAATGCATATCTTTATGAAATAGAACTGTTTAAAATTAATTTATACAATTAACACTGTGTTCATGTATAATAGGATCAACTACATTATTGCCCAATAGTAGCCCCTGAACTCCGACAGCTTTAATTTAGAAACTCCACATAATTTATAAAAATTAATTACCTCAGTTCTCCTAATACCAGTGACACAAGATATCCTTTATTGAAAAGATTAAAACTGTTTTCTTACCTTTGCAGCTCCTTTGTCCTCTTTCAGACCTTTTTCATCCTTTGTGCACCCTCTTCCCCTTTCAAAATGCTCATTCCCCTTTGCACTTCCTCACAATTGCAGCCCCTCTTGCCCCATTGCACCTTCTCTTCCACTTTCAGAATCTTTCCCCTCCCTCAACATATTCTGTAGCCTTTCTGCCACTTCTCTACCCTCTTTGCAGCTTCTTTTCCGCATCTCTCCCCATCTTGCAGATCCTTTCCCCACTTTGCAGACTTTTACTCCTCTTTCGATGTCTCAGTCCCCCTGCAGCATTCTCTCCCCATTTGCAGCTCTCGTATACCTATTTTGCAGTGCCTTTCCACTCTCCTTTTGCACCTCCTCCTGTTTACCTTTGCAACTCCTCATACTGCACTTTGCAGCTTTACAACTCCACCTCCTCTCCCTTCCACCCTACAACCATCACCAGTCCTTAGGCAATCAATCTTGCTCCCTGGGCACCAATGTCACATCCATGCTCATCACTCTCTCCAACCTCAACCCTAATCTGTGTTTGCCCTCTGACTTTACTCCTTGACCTTGGCCCTTGGCCCTTGGCCTCGGGCCTAGCAGCCTCACAACCCATTCCCATTCATGTTTTCTCCCTTGCTGTCCCTTTGTATTTTTAGCCTTGCTTATAATTTATTTTGTCCTAAACCTGAGAGTGGCAAGCAACAGTGAACTACCACAAAGAAAATACTGCCAAGGACACAGCTCAGTATTAAGCATCAGCAGCTAATGATCTGAAGGGCGGGCAGGACCCAAATGAAGAAATAATCTATTGAGATTGGCTATGTTGGCATGAGAATTATTTCATTCTGTAACAGAAAGTAAATTGCAGACTTTACAGGTGTTGTGGAAAAGTTTTCTAATCCTATCACCACTGAACGCAGATTAGAAAACAAAAGTCAGCATAATTTGTCAGAAGAAGCAAAAACTAAGAATAAGAATGAGCAGTGCAATCCACTTGAACTCACTGACATTGAACAAATTGGGATAGAGCAGATTTGATCTTTTGCTAAAGATGAACCAACACAATATCAAGAGTAACATTTCAATGCTTACTAAGTGATAATGCTAAATTAACAGCAGTGCTCTGCTAATAGAACTGAGTCCATGGAAATCTTTAATTCACCAGTAACACAACAACAGAATGAATGAAAATGCCCAATCTAATTGGCAAGTTGCATGTTGAACGTAAAGAACTGATATACTTCAACACAGACAGGTTGAGAATAAATATTTAATTGAACAAAATAGAGATGAGCTGTATATGACTTCACTGAAGATAGACTAACATCCACAGATTCAGGACCCAGTCAAAAGCAATGAGTTTCTTGCCCTGAAAACCCAGATACAGCAAAAGAAGATTGCTTGATCTTAAGAGCCAGGATACTGTGAGGAAGAAAATAATTGCTTTAAAATAATAGCCATCATCAATGATGACCCTTAATGGTCCACCAATTGATGTTATGGGCTAACTACTTGAGGTAGGAAAGATGAGTTTCTCTGTGAATGGAATTCAGGAGATTAAAGGTCCTCCAGATAAAATAATAGATCTACTACTGTACTTGGTTTAGCAAGAACATCATCACGCTCAAAGGACATCCAGGGAATAAGTGAACCTCTCAGAAGAAATGGGTTACAGTCAGAATCAAGATTAATTGTCCTCAATCCAATGCCTCTCGATTTTCTAATCTGAAGGAATGCATACTGGAAAATTTGTGAAATCTCCAGACCACATGAACTGTAAAGTCAGAGAGAAGGAGAGATGAGATACTGGCAAATTTAGAAAGTAAACATATACGTGAATGTGTAATAGTTAACGATAGGGGGAAAATTGGGGAAACTAATATCTAAAAAAGTGGCTTGAAAGAGTTAATGTTGAAACTGCATTAAGCTCTAGCCAGTCTCATGATGTTACAAAGTCATGGGATGGAGATGAAGCAGTCAGCCTCAGGTGCTGATGGAAACTACAGGTCTGGATCCACGTCCCACCTTCCCCAGACATATGTTATAACATCCTTGAATGGGTTCATTAAAAACAACTGGAAATAAGATTTGGAAGCACTATTCTACCTTAGCCACAAAATGTCACCTGTTATTCCCACAACATATGGGAGACACAGTCTCAGGACAAGGTGAGGCGATTTAGAAATGAGGAGACAAACTGACCAATTAAAAACATTAAAATATATGGAGATACTACAGGAAGAAGATGTGGAAACAGACTAGCCACGGTCTCATTGAATAACGTCTGGGTTCAAAGGAATGAATGACCTACATTCATATGTTTGTTCTGAACTTACAAATGTACTTGCCACATTAACAGCTCCTTTCTATAGCTGTCCTACACCCTCCACAAATATATTTACCTACCATCTGAAATCTACTCGACAGCTAATTAATGTTGAACAGAAATCAGAAGTCGGTTTTGCACCAGAAACATTGCAAACGATCTGACAAAATAAATTACCTGCCAGCACACAAGTCTGCAAAATTTGCTGTTGCATTGACAATGTAAAGTCTAAGATCACACTTTCACGTATCATTCTGCAATATTTATGAAGAAAAAAATGATGAAATCTTTGTTACTCCACCTTTCTTTTCTTTTTTAAGACTCCTATTAAAACAAATTCATCAACCAAGCTTTGTGTCACTCATATTAATATATGCTCCTTTGACTGGGTGTTCATTTGCTCTGCATGTCTCTATGCATGTATCTTCAAAAGTACAGTTTTAATTATGGTAGAGAATGAGAAATTATATTTCATGTAAATTGATTAATCCAATGTTTGCACTGATACCAATTATATTAAAAGTGAGTTTAAAGTATATTTAAAATGTGACATAACATACATATCCAGTTTCTGAAACTCCACGTCCAGCATAGCGAAAGCATTTGTGATCATTTCTATAGCTTGCTTGTAAATGGAACTCAAATCCCTGGATTCTGTTGCCTACAAATAAAATTTAAAAAAGAAAGATCATAAGGTGTTCACTGCAGCTATAGACCTTTGGCATGAACATCTTGGATTATTTCATATCTGGTGAGCTTATGATCTCACTTGGGCTTGGGATGGAAACTTAGGATGTAGTTAATGCTATTCACTGAATCAAGTACAACATGGTTGATGATTGTCTAACCAAATTCTCAGTGGAAAATGGTGTGGCATAGAGAAAAATTTACACTATGCCCCTCAACCTGCAGTATGGTCCAAGGATGAAAATCAGGCAAGCATTCTGTAGCACCATCAAATCAGCTTGTTTCGATTTGGAAGTCATGTTTTTCTCCAAGGTGTAGTTTAACATCTGAATGGATAATTGAGATTTATAAACTACATTGCATAAATTCTTAGCATTATTGTAAAGTTGACAATCTGATGGATGAGCACCAAACTGACTACAAAAGTTGACTTGTGGAGTTTCAAATATTGTTTCATAAAATCATAGAATTCCTACAGTAAGGAAAGAAACTATTCAGCCTATTCATTCTGCACTGGCCCTCTAAACAGATGCAAAAATCTAGCTTTTTTAACTAATAAGACTATGTTTGATTTAGTATCTCTGCAAGACTAAGTCTGGCAACTTCATCGATGACCTCCATCTTAAGTGGCAATGTTTGTTGATGCTACACAATGTTTAGCACCATTCAAAATTCCTTAGATACTGATTCAGTCCATGTCTATATGCAGCAAGATCTACATTCAAGATCCACTCACCTTCCTTACTATGGCTGACTGAGTTCATGCCATCAGATGGATGAGAGGGACTCCAACACAATATGGCTTTAAGTCCAACCCTCATAGACCCATGAGGCGTCTGGGATCTGTTTTCACAATGTTGGCATGAAGACTGTGGGGCCTTGTATCAATTTAAGTCTTTCACAATGCTGCAGATAATGCCCTTGTTTTTAGGTGTTCTTGTACTCTCCTGCTTTTCTCAGTAACAACTAACTTTCCTGGTGGGGATGTCAGTTAAAAAATGTCCTACTACTGGGCCTCTTGCTTCTTTGGTCTGCCTGCTATTAAAATTTGATTGGTTCCTGGAGCTAACCTGTTGATTGGTCACTTCTGAGAAGCTCACAACAAATATCCCAACATGGACACCTAGGACGGCACGGTGGCACAGTGGTTAGCACTGCTGCCTCACAGCGCCGGAGACCTGGGTTCAATTCCCACCTCAGGTGACTGACTGTGTGGAGTTTGCACGTTCTCCCTGTGTCTGCGTGGGTTTCCTCCGGGTGCTCCGGTTTCCTCCCACAGTCCAAAGATGTGCAGGTCAGGTGAATTGGCCATGCTAAATTGCCCGTAGTGTTAGGTGAAGGGGTAAATGTAGGTGTATGGGTGGGTTGCGCTTCGGCGGGTCGGTGTGGACTTGTTGGGCCGAAGGGCCTGTTTCCACACTGTAATCTAATCTAATCTAATCTTTATCAGTTTAGAATTGAGGCCAAGATTGGGATTGCAACCAAACCAGGGAAATTCACTTATCGTCTTACCTTCCTTAGATAAGGTGACCAAAAACTTTCCTCCAGGTATGACCTCCTGATGCCCTGTACAATTGTACTCAGACTTCTTTACTCTAATATCTAATCCTTTGCAACTAAAGCTAGCATAAGGTTAAAAATCACACAACACCAGGTTATAGTCCAACAGGTTTAATTGGAAGCACACTAGCTTTCGGAGCGACGCTCCTTCATCAGATGATTGACAATCACCTGATGAAGGAGCGTCGCTCCGAAAGCTAGTGTGCTTCCAATTAAACCTGTTGGACTATAACCTGGTGTTGTGTGATTTTTAACTTTGTACACCCCAGTCCAACACCGGCATCTCCGAATCATAAGCTAGCATAAGGTTTGTCTTCCTAATCGCTTGCTGTTCCTGCATGTAATGGTTTTGTGATTTACATACATGGAAAACCAAGTTCCTCTGAATGCATTCACTTTTTAAAAAGATTTTTCCAGCCCGAATACATAACATCATACTTCTTTACATTGCATTAAATCTGTCATGGTTTTGCCCAATCACGCAATTGTTTCTATCCCTCTGTATCCTGCTTCTCAGCATTCTGCTCATGACTTACTTATTGTATGGACTGTCAAATTCAGCAGGCTGTCTGGGCTGTTACTCAGGATGAATATGCAACACCAATCTCCTTAACACCAGGGCGTGCTTGGTCTTGTTTGCTACAGGAAAAGCACAGCAGATCAGGCAGCATCCTTGGATCAGGAGAATCAATGTTTTGTGCGACTTGGATGCTGCCTGACCTGCTGTGCTTTTCCAGTGCCACACTCTCAACTCTGATCTCCAGCATCTGCAATCCTCACTTTCTCCTTGCTACAGGCAAACCTAATCCTGGTCTACAGCAAAGAATCTCTTGTAGTTGACAAGTTTTTTTGTTGCATGTTAGCAACTAGCTTCAAGTTACATTGATATGAGGACATTGTCACTGAGAGTTTGAAGAGGACCAGGTATTAGATCTCACTCCTTAGTTCTGTTCTGCCACAAGTCATATCACTATTGTGGATGATACTAATCAGTATTAACCTTTCTAAACCTTTTCAGATAAATATACAATTACTTTGCCACATAACTTTATTTAACCATCAAACTTACTTACATTACATTCTTTCCTTATCTCAAACATTTAGACTGTAAATATCTGATGCTGCCTAAGTAGAATCACAACATTTAAAAGGCATTTGGATGGGTATATGAATAGGAAGGCTTTAGAGGGATATGGACCAAATGCTGGCAAATGGAGACTAGATTAATTTAGGACTCATGGTCAGTATGAACAAGTTGGACTGAACAGTCTATTTCCATGCTTTTCATCTCTATGATTCTAATAATCATTGAAGTACACTACCAGTTACAGCTCAGCAACCTGAAAATATTTTATTTGTTCCTATATCTGGTTTCTGCTCATTAAACAATCTTAATTCCACTCTAATAGACTATCTTCAATCCCATATGCAATATTTTGTCAAACAGATTTTCACATTTGCATACTGCTGACACTAAGGTATCCATCTTATAGTTCGTGTATTTTTCCTTTTTCCTTTCTTAAATAGCTGGAATATGCATGCTACTTTATATCTTCATAAACTATTCTGGAATCTAAAGCATTCTGAAAATTAAAATCAAAGCATCCAGTACCTCTGCAGCTACGTCTCATAAAGCTCAGGATTTTAATAATTTGGTACAGGGAATTTGTCTCCTCATAGTTCCATTCATTTTCCCAATAATATTTCTTCACGTAGAGACATAGAGGTCTACAGCACGGAAAATGGCCTTTTGGCCCATAGAATCTGTGCTAATCAAAAATAACCAGCTAACTATTTTAACCCCTTTTCCAGGACTTGGTCTATAGCCATGTATGCCTTTATATCACAAACGAACACCTAATACCTTAAAGGCAGTGAGCTCCAGATTGCCATAACCTCCGGGTGAAAAACAAATTTTTCACATCCCTCCAAACCTCCTACCTTCAATCTATGGCATGGAGGTTTGCCTGGTATGGAGGGAAGGTCTTACAAGGAAGGGTTGAGGGACTTGAGGCTGTTTTGTTAGAGAGAAGAAGGTTGAGAGGTGACTTATTTGAGACATATAAGATAATCAGAGGGTTAGATCGGGTGAACAGTGAGAGCCTTTTTCCTAGGATGATGATGGCTAGCACAAGAGGGCATAGCATCAAATTGAGGGGTGAGAGATATAGGACAGTTATCAGGGGTAGTTTCTTTACTCAGAGAGTAGTAGGGGCATGGAATGCACTGCCTGCAACAGTTTTGGACTCGCCAACTTTACGGGCATTTAAGTGGTCATTGGATAGGCATATGGATGAGAATGGAATAGTGTAGGTTAGATGGGCTTTCGATTGGTTTCACAGGGCAGCGCAACATTGAGAGCTGAAGGGCCTGTACTGTGCTGTAATGTTCTATGTTCTATGCCCCCTAACACAATTGAAATTCCACCATCTGCTCTAGTAAGATTTGAACCTGGATCCCCAGAACATTACCTTGGTCTCTGCAACACTACACCATCACCTACCCTCTTAAAAGCAGTCCTTCAGCTCTGTCCCTTGGGCCAAGAAGTCCACCATACACATTCAGTGATCTCACATCCCCAGATACATGGCTGGGGGAGTTCCCTTGCAATACCCCCTGATCCCCTATCCCTGCTACACCATCAAGAGTCCTCAAGCCAGGCTCACTGGTCCTCCAGTCCAATCCAGAATAAGGTCAACAGATGTTCTTCCCTGAAAGGCATGAGTGAACCAAACCAAATGGGGTTTTACAATAATTAGCAGTGATTATATTAGATGTGCTACTTACTGCCAGATTTTATTTTTAGTGAAGTCAAGTTTTATTGTCAGCCATGTTGGGATTAAAATCAAGGTCATCAGAGCATTTGTCTCAATAACTAGTTCACTGATTATACCACAAGACCATATATCCCTGGGATTGCTCCAGAATATCAGCTTGGGATTCTGGATTACAAACTTTGTGACATTACATACCATCCACTCCTAGAATTTTAAATCGCTCCAGTTGCCCTCTTCTATCTCACCTAAGAGCCCAATCTGCACATAGAAGCCTAATTAATGAGTCTGAAGATATTTTCTAATCAACCTGTTCAGAAAAATTATGACACACCTCTGTACCACAACAGTCCTTAAAAACTTGACTTGGATGGGGCTCAAACCCACAACCTTTAAATAATTCCTTTATCAATCGATTAGAAGTCCAATGTGTTGGCCATTACACTACAGAACCTCACATCCTCACTTATACTGATACAGTTTTGCAATAATTGTGTTGTCCAATATATTCTCCAATAGGCACATGCCTCAGATAGATGGTGAATAAATGCCGTTGGCCCAGACATACCAAGGAGTGACAAACATAGTCAGATTGCCACTTGACTCATTTATTATTTGTTAATATTGAGCTCTGCATTTCTGGTCAGGTATTCTGATTCCAGCTTCTTCTTGTGTAGCTGTAATCAATATTATCCCCCTCATACTGCAAGATGATCAAAGGAAATCAAAGCAGGCGATCTTTTGCAGCAGTGTGTCGTTTCTGAGATTTAAATACTAGTTACTATAACACATGCTGTGGAAGTGTAATTATGTAAGGTAATAGGGTTCTGGCGACCTGGGTTCAAATCTCACCAGAGCAGATCGGGGAATTTTAATTCAATGAAGAAGCCGGAATTAAGAGTCTAATGATGACCTTGAAATCATTGTTGATTGTTAGAAAAATCCATCACTAATATCTTTTAGGGAAGAAAATCTGTCATTCTTACCTTGTCTAACCTACATGTGACTCCAGACCCATAGCAATGTATCTGTAATTGCTATCTGGACAATTAAGGATGGGCAATAAATGCTGGCCTAGCCAGCGATGCCCACATCTCTTGAGTGAGTGAAAAAAGAATCATGGGGGAATGTGTGGCAATTGGTTAAGGGGTTAAGATGCCAGATGGATAGAAAGCCAGGGTGCCATGATGGTAGGGTTGGAAATGTGTTGCTGGAAAAGCGCAGCAGGTCAGGCAGCATCTAGGGAACAGGAGAATCGACGTTTCGGGCATTAGCCCTTCTTCAGGAAATGATGGTAGAGTGCCAGGTGAGTAGGGAGTAAACTGGATAGGGTGTGGATAAGTAGGGTGCCAGATGGGTTGAATCCCAGGTGCTTGTAGTGGCACCAGGTTGGTAGGGTTCCAGGTGGGTAGAATGCTGGGTAAGTCAGGGAAGTTTTCGATGTTTCAGGCTAGCATCAGCTACAGAGATAGGAATAAGTCAATGACAGTGGTTGGGGGAGAGGCACATGGCTGCAGGCAGTGGAATGTCCTTTTTAAATAAATAACAGCTCTTTTGGGATACAAAAAGTAAAATTGGCCAACTGAATGGCTTGCTGGGAAGGGAACTGTGATACAGTAATAAGCTTGGAAGCTTGCAGAATTCACTGTCAAAATAGATCAGGCCAGACGGAAATGAAAGCCATTTATCTTGATTGACTATATTGAATAGATGTTGAGGAGATAATGCCACAATGTTTCAGACGAAACAATAGATCAGAATTTCAGTAAAACTGTTTTTGAAAAAGCCTGTCTCCCAGTTTGGTTTAATCAATAGGCAAATTACAATATCCAATACTATCTTTTGTAATACCCTTCCTGGAACAGAAACTCATTCACATGGAATAACTGAATTATGTTATTTACATTGCTGTATTAAGCCTTTGTAACTACATAGGAGGAATCTGCACATTGGTTAACATTTTTAATTCATTAACAGGACGTGAGTGTCACTGGCTAGGCCAGCATTTATTGCCCATTCCTACTTGCCCAGAGGACAATTAACAGTCAATCACATTGTTGTGGGTCTGGAGTCACATTTAAGCCAGGCCAGGTAAGGATGACAGTTTTCTTCCCTAAAGGACATTCGTGAACCAGATGAGTTTTTTTAAATGACGATTGACAGTGATTTTGTGATCATCATTAGACTCTTGATTCCAGATACTTTATTGAATTCAAATTCAACCATCTACCATGGCTAGATTCAAACACAAGACACCAGAACATTAGTTGGGTCTCTCGATTAATAGTCTAGTGATAATACTACTAAGCCGTTTCCTCCCCCTCCCCTTACCATGCTGACAGGGTAAACAATAGTAAGCCACTGTATTGGGGAATGATCCAGAGAACTGCATTTAAAGGGGCCTTTCGAATCAGAGAGGCTGAAATTCCAGACAACATTAGCACAAGAAGCAGGAATCTTGAGAGTGAGAAGAACAGCCTCAGCCTTAGTTCAGCCAGCTAAAATCTGGGTAATATAAACTTCTTTACTATCTTGAGCTTCCAAAACAGATTTTAAACCAGTGTGAGAACATACTAATTTACAAACTGCAAGGTTACTTGAGAAATTGAAGGAAAGCTGGGTTTCGTAGAATTGCACATATCTAACTTGTGTTTCAATGCTAATAAACTACAGCTCATGGTAAATCATATCTCATTATCAGTAACTAAGCAAGTAAATCAAATATATATGGCTTACACGGCATGTCAATGCCAGCACTTATAAAATTAATTCCTGTAATGTGGGCATTGCTGGTTGGACAGCATTCATTACCCATTCCCATCTGCCCTTGAGAAGGTGGTGTTGAGCTGTTGTCCATATGGTGCATGTAGATCCACAATTCAATTAGGGAGGGAGATCAGGTTTTTAACATTCTTCATTGAAGGAACAGTGATTTATTTCCAATGGGGAGTGCTTAGAGGGGAATACGCAAGTGGCATTGTTCCCATTGTATCTGCTGCCTTTGTCTTTCTAGATGGTAGTATTTGGGGAGTTGGAAGATGGTATCTAAGGAGTCTTGGTGAGTTTCTGCATTGTATCTTTTAGATGGTACAGACTACTATTACTACTGAGCGTGGGTATTGGAGGGACTAGTTACTTGTGCATGTGGTGCCAGTCAAGCTAACTGTTTTGTCCTGCAAAAGCTGAATAATAGTTGTTGGAACTGCAGTCATCCAGGTATGTAGAGGGTATTCCATCTCTGTCCTGACCTGTGCCTCGTAGATGGTGGACAAGCATTTGTGTATCAGAATTATTTGGTGTAGAATTCCTATGTCTGAGGTGCTTAATTTACTGGTCCAGTTCAGTTTGCGGTCAATGGTAACCCATCGAATGTTGATAGTGGGGAACTCAGAGATAGTGGATCTCATTTAATGTCAAGGAATAATAGATTCCCTTTTGTTAGAGATAGTCATTACCTGCCACTTGAATGGTATGAATGTTACTCGACACTTGTCAACATTGCCTTGGTTTGCTGCATTTAGACATGGAAGACTTTACTATCTCAGGGCAGATGGTGTGGATGTCATGTCCAAGAAGGAGTTGGAATTGTGTTAGATTGTGAGAAATTTGGTTTGGACGTGTTGGTTGTCAGGATTCTTGGGATTTAAGGCATGAAAAAAGATGTAGTTGGGTGTGTACGTTTTCTATTTGGGCTGGGAGCAGATCAATAGAACATAAAATAAAGAACAGTACAGCCAAGGTTTTCTAACCTCTCGCTATAGTTCATACCCTCTAACCCAGGCAGTATCCTTGTAAACCTCTGCTGCACCCTCTTCCAAAACCTCTACATCTTTTTTGTAATTGGCGATCAGAATTGATCACAATACTATAAGCGTTGCCTAACCAAAGTCTTGTAAAACTGCAACATGACATCGTGACTCTTGTACTCAATTCCCTGACCAATAAAGGCAAGCGTGCCACATGCCTTCTTTACTACCCTGTCAACTTGCAAGACTACTTTAAGGGACCTTTGGACTTGAACCCCAAGATCCCTCTGTACATTAATGCTATTCAGAGTCCTACCATTAATATAAGTTTCCTTAACATTTGATCTCCCACAGTGCATCACTTCACATTTACCTGGATTAAACTCCACCCTGCCATTTCTCTGCCTATATCTGCAACTGACCTATATCCCTTTGTATCCTTTGACAATTTTCTCTACCATCCACAATTCCGCCAATCTTTGTATTGTCTGCAGCTGAATAGCCCACCCATCTACATTTTTATCCAAGTCATTCATATATATCACAAACAGCAGAGGTTCCTGTACAGATCCCTGCCGAACACCATTAGTCACAGACCTCCAGCCAGAAAAACACCCTTCTACCGCTACCCTCAAGTGGATTTTTATTTGTTTAACTTTTCCTGGTAAGTGTTAACATAATGGAAGCTGTACCCTCCAAATTCTCTGATGGGATGGGCTATTGTCAGAGTGATTCAGATGCAGGATAATTTCCTATTTCCTGGGACATTCCCATGCTATGTAGCACTTCTGGGATTTGCTGATGTCCTCAAGCACATCTCCAGTTTGCACTGCATAATACACTCCCTGGCCATTAGAATATCAAGGCCTTTGTCTTAAAGTGCAGTCTGAAAAGCTATTTATCAATTGTAGCTATTTGAAAAAGGAAGGATGAAAATCATCTAGACTCGCAACGTTATATTGCTCCCTCTCCATGGATGCAGTCTGATCTGCTGTGATCTCCAGCATTTTTTGTTTTCACAAAAGAACAATTATGTTGTTATAGAGTCATAGAGTTGTACAGCATGAAAACAGACCCTTCAGCCCAACCCGTCCATGCCGACCAGATATCCCAACCCAATCTAGTTCTACCTGCCAGTACCCGGCCCATATTCCTTCAAACCCTTCCTATTCATATACCCATCCAAATGCCGTTTAAATGTTGCAATTGTACCAGCCTCCACCACTTCCTCTGGTAGCTTATTCCACACACGTACCACCTTCTGCGTGAAAACGTTGCCCATTAGATCACTTTTATATCTTTCCCCTCTTACCCTAAACCTATGCCCTCTAGTTCTGGACTCCCCAACCCCAGGGAAAAGACTTTGTCTATTTATCTTATCCATGCCCCTCATAATATTGTAAACCTCTATAAGGTCTCCCCTCAGACTCCGATGCTGCAGGGAAAACAGCCCCAGCCTGTTCAGCCTCTCCCTATAGCTCAAATCCTTCAACCCTGGCAACATTCTTGTAAATCTTTTCTGAACCCTTTCAAGTTTCACAACATCTTTCTGATAGGAAGGAGACCAGAATAGCACACAATATTCCAACAGTGGCCTAACCAATGTCCTCTACAGCCGCAACATGACCTCCCAACTCCTGTACTCAATACTCTGACCAATAAAAGAAAGCATACCAAACGCCTTCTTCACTATCTTATCTACCTGCGACTCCACTTTTACGGAGCTATGAACCTGCACTCCAAGGTCTCTTTGTTCAGCAACACTCCCTAGAACCTTACCATTAAGTGAATAAGTCCTGCTAAAATTTGCTTTCCCAAAATGCACACCTTGCATTTAACAGAATTAACTCCATCTGCCACTTCTCGGCCCATTGGCCCATCTGATTAAGATCCTGTTGTAATCTGATGTAACCTTCTTCACTGTCCACTACACCTCCAATTTTGGTGTCATCTGGACCTCTTATGCTCGCATCCAAATCATTAATGTAAATGACAAAACGTAGAGGACCCAGCACTGATCCTTGTGGCACTCCAATGGTCACTGGCCTCCAGTCTGAAAAACAACCCTCCACCACCACTCTGTCTTCTACCTTTGAGCCAGTTCTGTATCCAAATGGTTCGTTCTCCCTTTATTCCGTGAGACCTAACCTTGCCAACCAGTCTCCCATGGGGAACCTTGTTGAACGCTTTTCTGAAGTCCATATAGATCACATTTACTGCTCTGCCCTCATCAATCCTCTTTGTTACTTCTTCAAAAAACTTAATCAAGTTTGTGAGACATGATTTCTCACGCACAAAGCCATGTTGACTATTCTAATCAGTCCTTGCCTTTCCAAATACATGTACATCCTGTCCCTCAGGATTTCCTCCAACAACTTGCCCACCACCGACGTCAGGCCCACTGGTCTATAGTTCCCTGGCTTGTCCTTACTACCCTTCTTAAACAGTGGCACCACTTTAGCCAACTTCCGGTTTTCCGGCACCTCACCTGTGACTATCGATGATACAAATATCTCAGCAAGAGGCCCAGCAATCACTTCTCTAGCTTCCCACAGAGTTCTAGGGTACACCTGATCAGGTCCTGGGGAATTACCAACCTTTATGTGTTTCAAGACATCCAGCCCTTCCTCCTGTGTAATATGGGCATTTTGCAAGGTGTCACTATCTATTTCGCTACTTTTTATATCTTCCATATCCTTTTCCACAGTAAATACTGATGCAAAATATTCGTTTAGTATCTCTCCCATTTTCTGCGTCTCCACACAAATGCTGCCTTGCTGAACTTTGAGGGGCCCTATTCTCTCCCTCGTTATCCTTTTGTCCTGAATGTATTTGTAAAAACCCTTTGGATTCTCCTTAACTGTATTTGCCAAAGCTATTTCGTGTCCCCTTTTTGCCTTCCTGATTTCCCTCTTAAATATACTCCTATTGCCTTTATACTCTTCTAAGGATTCACTCGATCTATCCTGTCTATACCTTACATATGCTTGCTTCTTTTTCTTAACCAAATCCTCAATTTCTTTAGTCATCCAGCATTCCCTACACCAACCAACCTTTCCTTTCACCCTAACAGGAATATACTTTCTCTGGATTCTCGCTATCTCATTTCTGAAGGCTTCCCATTTTCTAGCCGTCCCTTTACCTGCTAACATCTGCCTCCAATCAGCTTTGAAAGTTCTTGCCTAGTACCATCAAAATTGGCCTTTCTCCAATTTAGAACTTCAACTTTTAGATCTGGTCTATCCTTTTCCATCACTGTTTTAAATCTAATAGAATTATGGTCGCTGGCCCCAAAGTGCTCCCCCACTGACACCTCAGTCACCTGCCCTGCCTTATTTCCCAAGAGTAGATCACGTTTTGCACCTTATCTAGTAGGTACATCCACATACTGAATCAGAAAATTTTCTTGTATACACTTAACAAATTCCTCTTCATCTAAACCCTTAACACTATGCTAGTCCCAGTCTATGTTCGGAAAGTTAAAATCCCCTACCATAACCACCCTATTATTCTTATAGATAGCTGAGATCTCCTCACAAGTTTGGTTCTCAATTTCTCTCTGACTATTAGGGGGTCTATAATACAATCCCACTAAGATGATCATCCCTTCCTTATTTCTCAGTTCTACCCAAATAACTTGCCTGGATGTATTTCCAGGAATATTCTCCCTCAGCACAGCTGTAATACTATCTCTTATCAAAAACGCCACTCCCCCTCCTCTCTTGCCTCCTTTTTTCCCTTTCCTAAAGCATTTGTATCCTGGAACATTAAGCTGCCAGCCCTGCCCATCCCTGAGCCATGTTTCTGTAATTGCTGTGATATCCCCGTCCCATGTTCCTAATCATGCCGAGTTCATCTGTCTTCCCTGTTAGGCTCCTTGCATTGAAATAAATGCAGTTTAATTTATTAGTCCTACCTTGTCCCTGCCTGTCCTGAATGTTTGACTCGCTTCTGTTCTTAAGTGTAACAGTCTCAGATTGATCTCTTTCCTCACTATCTCCCTGGGTCCCATCCCCTCACCTTGCTAGTTTAAATCCTCCCGAGCAGCTCTAGCAAATCTCCATGCTAGTATATTAGTCACCTTCCAGTTTAGGTGCAATCCGTCCTTCTTGTACAGGTCACTTCTACCCCAAAAGAGATTCTAATGGTCCAAAAATGTGAATCCTTTTCCCACACACCAGCTCCTCAGCCATGCATTCATCTGCTCTATCCTCCTATTCCTGCCTTCACTAGCTCGTAGCACCAGGAGTAATCCAGATATTATTACTCTCGAGGACCTCCATTTTAGATTCCTGTCTAACTCTCTGCAATCTCCCTTCAAAATCTCAACCTTTTCCCTTCCTATGTTGTTGGTTCCAGCGTGGACAGTGACCTCTTGCTGGCCCCTCTCCCCCTTGAGAACATTCTGCACCCTGTCTGAGACATCCTTGATCTTGGCACCAGGAAAGCAACACACCATTCTGATTTTTCGCTGCTGGCCACAGAAACGTCTGTCTGTACCTTGGACTGGAGAGTCCACTAACACAATTGATCTCTTGGAACTCGACGTATCCCTTGTTGCATTCGAGCCAGTCTCAATATCAGAAACTTGGCTGTGCGTGCTATGTTCCCCTGAGAATTCATCACCCCCTACATTTTCCAAAACATGTTTGAAATGGGTAGAGCCACAGAAGGCTCCTGCACTAGCTGCCTATCTCTCTTACCTTTCCTGGAGTTAACCCATCTATGTGACTGTATCTGAGACTCCCCCCCCTTCCTATAGCTGCCATCCGTCACATACTGTTCCTGTTGCAAATTCCTCATTGCTTCTAACTGTCTTTCCAACTGACCCATTCAATCTGATAGAATTCGCAACCAACAGCATTTATTGCAGATATAATCCGCAGTAACCCTTAAACTCTCTTTAACTCCCACATCTGACAAGAAGCGCATATCACTCTACTTAAGGCCAACTTTTCTCCTTCACAATCTACAGATCCCGAAAATAACACCGTTTTATTCCTCTACAAAACAGTGCCCCTGTTAAATTAATAGTTATGGCTTATATTTTAAGTTTAATCAAAAGACATATCTCAAATACATATAATCAAGTAACAACCCACCCTACTCACTACTGCAGACTTTCTCTAGGTTCCACTTAAAAACAATACACTTATCTACTTCTGTGCTGTGAACATCGCCCAAAGGTTCCTTCAAGATCTGTTGTGAATTTCACTGTTTGTTAATTTTCCCACATGCACTCTGATGACCAGCGATACATGAATTCAAACAGCAAAGGCAGTAATTGTGCAGGTTCACTGTGGTGTCAGTTTCTTTCTCTCTCTCTCTCTCCTGTACTGACCTCACCATGCGCATCCTTTGTCTGTTCTTCTCCTTTTTAAAACTGCTGTTGTTTTGACTTTTTTTTTCCAAAGTTCCAAAACAATGCAATAGCATATAAAACAGTAATTGCTGCTCCTGGAATTCGAGGAAATCACCTCCAACAAGTAAAATACCTCAATAAAGGAGCAGGTGTTACAGCCAGAAAATTTTCCCATCCTCCATCTTGGATTACCCAGAATCCTTCCTTCTTAAACAAGAATTACATATCATTCAGTTTATGGATGTATTTATCAAAATATAGTTTAGGTTTCTATTAACCTGAAATCTGAAGGTCATTTGCTCAATGAAACCAAAAAAAAGTCTGCTTTTGACACTTTCTTTATTCCAATTATCTTTGGCAGTCTTGAAGTGATAATACATTGAGATTTGCATGGCCTCTGTATAAAGTGCTATAAAATCTTTTGGAAGGATGTTGGTCTGATTGTTCCCAAACCTTCTTGGGAAATCTAGTTGCACAAAGGATGCTAACTAAAGAATTTATTTTTGCTGGCATGTGGTTTTTGTGCAATAGTTGAGGTGTGTGACCAATAAGCTATGCCTCATGGTTGCTGATTATGGTTAAAGTGTGGAATTTAAAATGGGCAATGAGCAGTGTTGCAATATCAAAATGTGTTCAGCCTTTTTCTTCATAGAACTATTGAACCAAGAGATTGGAAGGAATAGGACACTACTGGTAAAAAAGATTTCTTGAGGCTGGTCATAAGCCAAAGATCAAAAATGTCTGTACATTGGCCTGGATGTACTGATGAACTTGGATTTCACCAGTTTCCTCATTTCCCCTCCCCCCAGCCTTTCTCAGTCAAATCCATCAAATTCAGCACCGCCTTCCTAACCTGCAATCTTCTTCCCGACCTCTCTGCCCCCACCCCAGTCTGACCTATCACCCTCACCTTGACCTCTTTCCACCTATCACATTTCCGACGCCCCTCCCCCAAGTCCCTCCTCCCTATCTTTTATCTTAGCCTGCTGGACCAACTTTCCTCATTCCTGAAGAAGGGCTAATGCCCGAAACGTCGATTCTCCTGTTCCCTAGATGCTGCCTGACCTGCTGCGCTTTTCCAGCAACACATTTCCATCCATGTACTGATGAACAGATAATTGCTTTGAAATGTAGATGAAGTTGCGCATGGAGACCCTGTGAATTCCCCATCACAGCTGACTCTGAAGAAATTCCCCAGGAAACTGAAAATTTTGCTCGACAATTCCCTATCATTTGGGATCCTCTGAAAGTATCCAATTAAACTAAAGACTTTGAAATGTTCCTCTGCAGTCAAGTAAATAGTTGCTCAAGAAAAGTTAGGTTACAAAACACCTAGTGTACTTGCTAAGGATAAGGAAGCACTCCTACACACAAAACATGGTAGATGTTTGGAACTCTCTCCCACAATGCCAGTGGATGCTGGATCATTTGTTAATTTTATATCTGAGATACACAATTGTTTGTTGAGCAAAGGTATTAGGGATACCAGCAAAAGGCAGGTTTATATAGTTGGGCCACAGATCAGTCATGAGCTCGTTGAATGGTGGAACAGGCTTGAGGGACTGAATGGCCTACTCTTGTTCTTATGTTCCTGAGTAACTGTTCAACTGTCCCTGCATTTACCTCATATACCTTAATTGCACTGCATAAGGCCCCTTAACGACCTGATCCAAACCCCCACCCCAACCTCTTGGACCCAAAACCTCCCTCACCCCAATGACCACCAGACACTGCTGGGATCTGAACCCCCAGCCACCATACCCAATATCTCCAAGCTCCAGACCAATGCCCTGGACCATAACAATTCCTTTCCCCCACCACTGGATCATGCTCCCACTCTATCACCAGAAGACCCAATGTCCGCACCCCTTGGCACCCAAACTCCAGTCCCATCATCAAACCTAACTCCCCTTCTCCCCTCACTGGACTCAATGCCATGTTTTTCTGGGATCTTAAACTACACACCTCCGCTCTCGCTGGGTTAGTCTGGGACCCTACTTACCTGGAATCCTGCACTAACTCCAGCTGCCTACCCTCCCGGCACACTAACCACACATTTATCTTATATGCTTACCTTTTCACTAGAACTGTCTGTGATGCTGGAAGTTTAAGTTACATAATACAATCACTGAATGCTGTGACAGGGGACTGTTCTGCACTATGAGCATTCTGTCAGGATGGAAGTATGGCTTTGCATTTCTGAAGGAGCCCTGATTGACATTTCCTGTCAGAACACACAGCTCTTTTGTTTTGTAAAGAAAGGAGAAGAGTGGCTATCCATGTATTACATTGCTTTTATATTTTATCTTGTAATGAATCTGAAATATTGAAGGTTACAAGGTTGGCAAGCAGCAAAATCCTGTTGGATAACATGTGCTACATTCTTGGTCCCCCTTTATACTGGAGTGCTCTGTGCCTTCTAAGATGAAAACAGATAAAGAGAATTTGTTTAATATCTCTGCCACTTTGTTATTTCCCCATTGTCCTCTTTCCCTCACTTTCATTCAGACAGCCCTGGACAATTAAAGCAGAAGGCAAAGAGTTTCAATATCTGTACAGGTCATTAATGTTTAAAGAGAAATTTGAACACCAGTAATTCACTGTCAGGACTATGACAGATGATTTCACAATTTTCTTAAAAGAGAAACCTTAATGTACAGATAAATAAAAACAAAAGCAAGCAGTACTAATTTCAAAATGTACTTTATAACTATGATTGCCAAGCATCCAGTTTTACTTTTATTCCCTTATCTTACAAAATCTTGAAGATTCATTCACTTTTTCTAGGACCCAAATATATGCATACCCTCTGGAATTCACTTTGATTTTCCCTCAATGTTCACGAAATTTGCTGACATATGAAATTTCACAGTGACTCTTCCATTAGCTTTGGGCTGAGAAATCCCTAAAATATTTCAAAACCTCTTGACTTTTCAGATTCAGACTTCCTCCAGCAGCATTCTTGATTGCCATTTGATTCAATATTCATTCTCTCCACCACTAATGCATAGTGTCAATAGCATATACTAACTATAAAATATACTGCAACAATTCACCAAGGTTCTTTGAATAGCACCTTCCAAACCAGCAATCTCTTCCATTTAGAAAGACAAGGGCAGCAGGTACATGGGAATACCAAAACTTTCAATATCCTCTCCAAACAACGCGCCGTCCAGATTTGGAACTAAATCATCATTCCTTCTCTGTTGCTCGATAAAAACCCTGGAACTCCCTTCTTAAAAGCACTACATAGACTAAAGTAGTTCAAGAGCAGCAATTAGGGAAGGGCAATGAATGTTGGTCTAGCTAGCAATGCTCACTTCCTGTGAAGCTTTTAAGTGAATTCCAACCTACTCATGACAAATTTCCTCTGTGAGAAACAGTCAGCCAAATTAAATTCAAGAACCTTCGAACCCACACAACCCACATGGAAACATGCTATGTTTTGGCATTCTTCAAAGCAGAAATGCAATCTAATCAACACTACATTTGATTTTGAGACCCAATGAATATTCTTTATCTCTAATGAACGTGACTGTCCTCTCTCCAGACTTGCTAGATCCATCAAGAATCTTCTATGTTCACAAACTGCCCCCAATTTCTTTTCATCTGAGAAATACATAAATTATCTAAATTATTTTTAAAAATATGTGTAGACCTCCTGGCTTCACTACAAACTTAGAAATGGGTCATTCATTGTTCAATTTCTCTCACTATTAACCCCGACTGAATCAGATAAATTTAAGTTTCTTTTAAAATGTAATTAATTCAGTCTTGTTTGAAATGAATTGACTTTAGACAATTAAGTTCTTAGTAAGGTCTCCCAGGAATTCTAGAACAAGGGGGCATAGTCTAAAAATTAATGCCGGACCAGAGGGATATTAGGAAATGCTTCCATATGTAAAGGATCATAGAGGTTTGGAACTCCACAAAGGACAGCTGTTGATAGATCAGTTGTTAATTTTAAATCTGAGTTTGATAAACTTCTGTTAAGCAAAGGTATTAAGAGATTTGGGTGAAGGAAGGTATATGGAATTAGACCACAGATCAGCTGTGATCTCATTGACTAAGTGGAACAGGCTTGAGCGGCTGAATGGCCCGATGGCACAAATCAAGATAAATGGAGCTGATCTCATAGCCATTAAGGCAACATGGTTGCAGGGAAATCAGAACTGGGAACTTGACATTCGGGGATAATGTGAACTTTCTAGAGGAAAACGTGGTGGGGTAACACTGTTAGTAAGAGATGAAATGAGGACAGTTATGAGAGATTATCTGGGCTCAGATGATGTTGACTCTATTTTGGTGGAGGTGAATAACTGCAAAGGAAAGAGGAAACTGGTAGTAGTGTATAGGCCCCTAAACATAGACAAACTGTAAGAAAGGGCATACATCCACAAATAATGGACGTAAAAAGAATAGGGAAATAATTGTGGATGATTTAATCTGCTTTTCGATTGGGCCAATCAAGTTAGAAAGTGCAACTATGACAACAAATTCATAAGGTGCACTAGGGAAAGTTTCCTAGAGCAATACATTATGGAGTCAATTCAGGAACATGTTGTTTTGGACATGGTAATAGGTAATCGGGCACCTGAAAGTAAAATGTTTGAATTTAATATTCAGTGAAGAGTGAGCGAGTTTTGAGATCCTCATAGAATATTTTCCTAATTAGGGCTGTTAATCTGGTCCAATCATGGATCCCTGGCTAACAGATAAAAGAAGGAGTGTGACTGCCCTTTGATGTGAAGGGCAGTGTTTGTCACTGGCCACCCGGGTGTTTTCCTATCTTCCTGGTGGTGGAATTTGAATAAAGATTCGTGCACTTTGTGTCCTTCACTGTGTCTCACACCTGCACACACACACCATGGGTGCTGGGGAAAAAAATAAGCACTACCGCACTTAGGTGGTAGTGTGGGGGTTAAAAGAAAAAAAAAAGAAAAAAAAAGGAGGAATGTGACTGCCCTTTGATGTGAAGGGCAGTGTTTGTCACTGGCCACCCGGGTGTTTTCCTATTTTCCTGGTGGTGGAATTTGAATAAAGATTTGTGTATTTTGTGTTTTTCACTGTGTCTCACGCCTGCACACACACACACCATGGGTGCTGGGGATAAAATAAGCACTAAAAGAAAAAAAAAGGAGTGTGGCGGGCTGCCTTAGAGTGGCCGGAAGGTGGGAGGGACGGGGGCTTGCTGGGTCTGTATTGTCTGCACTTTTTTTTTATGTAACTGGATTGTCTTATGTCTAAAGGTTATTGTTGCTGTCTTTTTATATTTGAAACTGAGATTTGTGGTTTGTCCTCAATTCCCTGTAAACGGGTTGAACGATAGGGTTTGGGGCCTGGCTTTGCTGCTCCTCTCCCTTGTAAAGTTGCTGTTATAAACAGCTGTAAATGTTAACTGTTTTTTGTAAATTGTTTTGTAATTTGTTTAAGAAAATATTATAAACAGGAAAAAAAAGGAGTATCCTCCTGCAGCAAAAAAAAAAGAAAAAGGAGGATTGTCAGACATTCTGACACTTTCAGAACTAATTCTGAGGGAGTTGGATCAATGTCAAAGACTTACCATATGTAAATAAAGGGTGACTTGGTGACTGGATATCGACCTCTGAGGCGTTATTTCAAGAACCTTGTGTCAGAAACAACCATGTTTGACTTAAATAAAAGGAATTACAGTGAAATGAGGACAGAGCTATCTAAAGTGGACTGTGAAGATGGATGAACAGGAAAGACATAAGCAGGCAATGGCAGACATTTAAGAGAGGTAATTCATGAGTCTCCATTTTAAAAAATCCTATTCAGAAATAAAGATTCTCAGAGAGTAATAAACCAACCATGGATAACCAAGCAAGTTAAGGAGAGTACAAAGTTGAAAGAAAAAGCACATAAGGAGGCAAAAATCAATGGTAGCACTGAAGACAGGGATACATGGAGAATCCAGCAAAGGAGAACTAATAAGATAATGAAGAGCAAGGAAATAAACTATAAAGACAAATTAGCAACAAATATAAAAACTTGACAATAAAAGCTTCTTCAAATATATGAAAAGGAAGCGAGAGGTCAAAATGAACATAGATATCATGGAAATAAATCTGGGGATATAGTTACAGGGAAGAAGGAAATGGCAAATGTATATGTTATATCAGTGATTATGGCGAAAGATACCTTGAACATTCCACTAATTCTAAAACGTATCAGAGGTGACTTAAATTCCATCAATAGAGAATCAGTATTAGACAAACCAATGAGGCTAAAGACAAATAGATCCCCTGACCTTGATTTGCATCCTAGGCTCCTAAAAGAGGTGGCTACTGAGATAGTTGAAGCATTGGTTGTAATTTTCCAAAAATCCATGAATACTGGAGGTTTGGAAATCTGCCCTTATTCAAAAAAGAAGGGAGGCAAGAAGCTGATAACTGTAGGCCAATTAGCCTAACATCTATTGCTGAAAAAATGTTGGAGTCAATTATTAAGGAAGTAATATAAGCACATTTGGAAAAACATATTCTAAATCAAGCTGAATCAGTACGGCTTCATGAAGTGGAAATTTTGTCTGACTAATTTATTACAATTTTTCAAGGAAGTCACAACCGGAGTGGATGGAGGACCAGTATTGTATTTGGACTTATAGAAGGCATTTGAAAAGGCACCTTACAAACAATTAAGTCATAAGATAAGAGTTGATAATGTGGACACAGTATACTGGTGGGGATAGAGATTTGGCTAATGGGCATGAAACAGTGTAAGGCAATAAGGAGGTCTTTTTCAGACTGGTAGCCTTTAACCAGTGGAGTTTCACAGGAATCAGTGCTGGACCACAACAGTTTACAATATACGTTACTGAATGAGGAAGGAAGCAAATGCATTATAGTCAAATTTGTAAATGACACAAAAATAGGTGAAAAGGGATACAAACAGTTCACAGAGAGATATGGACGGGTTAAGTAAGGGAAGAAAATTGACAAATGGAGTGTAACATGGGAAAATGTGAAGAATATAATGTTATTTTAACAGAAAAATTGCAGAAAGCTGCAATACTGGGACTTCGGAGAATTAGTGCATGAAACAGAGAAAACAAACACACAGGTGCAGCAGGTAATCAGGAAATCTAACGTTGGTCCTTATTTCAAGGGTGTTAGAGTATAAGAGTAGGGAAGTCTTATTGGTGAGACCATATCTGGGGTCCTGTGAGCAGTTTTGGTCCCCTTACTTGGCAAAAGATATTTTATATCTTAAGAAAAGGTTTACTCGGATAATCACAGGTATAGAGGCATTGTCGTATGAACGCAGGCTAACAACTTGGGACTCTATTCATTGGAGTTTTAAAGAATTAGAGATGATCTAATTGAGACAAAAGGGGCTTTATAGGGTAAATGCTAAGAGGATGTTTTCACTTGTGGGACAGACTTGGAACAGAGTGCATAGACTCAGAATAAAAAAAAAGTACCAATTTAAGACAGATTTGAGGAGGAATTCTTTCTCTCAGATGTTTGAGAGTCTTTGGAACTCCTTGCCACAGAGAGCTATGGTGAAAGTGTATATTTAATGCTGAAACAGATGATTCTTAATGTGTATGGGAATCGAAGGTTATGGGAAAATGCAGGTAAGTGGACATGAAGAATGTCAGATTAGCCACAATCCTAGCCTCAAGCGGAGCAGCCTGAGGGGCCAAAATGGCCTACTCCTCTCCTACTTCTTATGGTCTTATGGCCTACTTGTGTTCCAACGTTTCTCTGTTAATCTCCAAACCTTAAAGTTATATTCCTGAAACAAAAGGTTATATTCTAAAACATATGAATTATGCAATCAGATATCTAAAACAAGGGTTAAGTCTTCAAATAAATATTTTTTACACGGTCATTTTTTTACATATCTCACAGAGATTTACTACACACCTCAAAATGTGCAGTAATTAACTACATGAGTAAGTGCAGTCATGCTGATTTTCTAATCTGCAGGGATTTTGTTTTTTACCTTTAACTACACCTACACTAATTCCCCCACAGATTCTCAATTGGTGTATTACTGTCAGTAATTTAATTTCATTAAAGAAAAAAATTCTAAACTTTGCTTTCAGACTTTTGGTCAACAGGGATATTTTTCCTTTGGCTCTTTTGTTGAAAACATGACCCCTGCAGACCCTTTTTTTTGTGTTGTGTGTGTGTGTTTGCTTTGGGAAAAGGGGGATATAAGTCTAATTCCAAGTTTTAAATTAAATGTTAACTAATGTTAGCCACTTGTTTTTAAGAGCACATGCTTCTTTTAATAATAAATGAATTATTTTGATTTCATTAAAAAAGCTTGGTAAAATTCTCATTTATTCTGGATTGTGGAAAAAAAAGTAAATCAATTGCCATTTTAGCAATTGAATCTAAACATTTTGACTAATTACTACACCTCACTTGCACTGCAAATTGAGCCCTGTTATTCCCAGAATTGTCATAAAGTGTAAAGAGTTAGAAAGTACACAAAGATTCCTCAATTTAGCTGTCTTTTAGACCCAAGTTGACAGAAAGCATGGAGCAAGTTTCTGTACTTTAAAAAATGACTATGTAATACAAGTAAATAGACTCTAGTTACAGGCAGAGAATTATGTACTGTCAGCATATAACTCTATTAAATCAACCTCTTGTAAATTCCTGCTCTCACTTTCTCTCACGCACAAGCAAATGTGTTTTGGATGAAGGGAAATCTGGCAAAGAAGTTCAGTGGTCTCTGTTCACAGGATCTACTGAAACAGTTCTTGTGCTGGTCAGAATGCTGCTTCTCAGTCTCCTTCTGCAGATATGTCCTCTCATTTGCAAGAGACAAAGGATAGTTTGTTCACTTATAAAAGGTCTCTCACTTATGAATTAAATGTCATAGCTTATAGCAATAAACTGGCTTTCTTCAGGCTTAAATGGCTTTTACTGCAGAGAACAGAAAGACCTCCTGAGCTGATAGAGATCTGATGACTTTTCCGAACCTTGTTTACAGCACCAGCTGTTCAGTTACCTGGGAACTAATCACATGGTTGTTGGCAAGCAGAAGGCGTTTGTTATTGATAATTAGTCAATAGACCACAGACCAATCAGCTACTTGCACCCACCAAAGCACCATTTATACACAACTCCTCAGCTCCAATGCATCTGATGTACATTTTAATTACTGATCAAACAATTTATGTAAATGGTACTTTCAAAACATACTTTCAAAACATGCACCAATCATTTTGGTTCACAACTAAAATACAGTAAAATAAAAAAATCATCATCTTTACGTAATGGTGTGAGCAGTGGAGCTTGATTACCAGTGCATTCCTCCAATACTATTGCAACAGTCTTATGTGAAATGATGTTGAACAATATGAATTAGTTCATAATATTCACAAGCTCAGAGTGCAGTTGACTTAAAATGCAGTCACAAGATTGAAAATTGGATAAGTGTCACACAAATGCACTACAGGGTACGAGATTAGAACAGAGGGAGGTAAGAGTGCTTTATTCTGTGGCTAAACTGAGGTATGGATGTCAAAAGTGGAATGTGCATTAACACTCTTCATTTTCACATTTTCATAAGCAAAGTATTCATAAAGCAAAACCACTTAAATTTATAAAGATCATCAATATCTAGCAAACTAGCAAACTAGATCACCAATAACTAGCAAAAGCTAATCAGTTACATAGTTAACAAATATTATTGAAAGTGATTTACTTACTGGCACAGGTGGTGGTGAGTCTGCTCGTGCAGGAAATGGGCAGACTGCCAATTCATATTTTACCTTGGGGATCCTTGTAGGTGAAAACCTTCATAACAATAATTTTTTATAATTAAATGAAATTGCACAGAATAAATGACGATTTTCTGCTTAAATGATTTGCTAACGAGATGATTATTTTGAAATATTTCCAATCCCCTTGCTTACAAGTAAAGCATCAAAATACTAAAACTATAGTGCAGGAAGGGGAACAGGTCAAAGGCTGGAAATTCTGTAGCAAGTAACTTTTTTTAACATTTTTTTTACATTACATTACAGTGTGGAAACAGGCCCTTTGACCCAACAAGTCCACACCAACCCGCCGAAGCGTAACCCACCCATACCCTTACATTTACCCCTTACCTAACACTACGGGCAATTTAGCATGGCCAATTCACCTGACCTGCACATCTTTGGCCTGTGGGAGGAAACCGGAGCACCCGGAGGAAACCCACGCAGACACGGGGAGAACGTGCAAACTCCACACAGTCAGTCGCCTGAGTCGGGAATTGAACCCAGGTCTCTGGCACTGTGAGGCAGCAGTGCTAACCACTGTGCCACCGTGCCGCCCACCAAACATACCTCCTGATTCACAAAGCCTGCCCACAAATGTAAGTCAGGAATGATGATGGAATATTCTTCATTTGCCCAGATGGGTGCAGATATAACTCAAGAAGCTTGACCTCATCCAGGACAAAAAAGCCTTTTCTCATTTTGCCCTTCCACACTTGAACTATCTTCACTTACAGGATCCGTATCCCTCTAGTCCCTTCCTATTTACATATTCATCCAGGTGTTTCTTGAATGCTGTTATTGGGTCTACTTCCATCACCGCCTCTGGCATTGCATTTCAGGACTCACCACCCTTTGTGTGAAAAACCTGCCTCGCACATATCTTTTAAACTCCTCCCCGCCACACCCCCTGCTCCTTGAACCTGTCCCCTTGTCATTGACCCCTCCACAAAAGCCTCACACTTTCCACTCTATCGGTGCTATTCACAATCCTATAAACTTCTATCAGGTCGGCCCTCAACTTCCTACATTCCAGTGAAAAAAAACCCAGCAAACCAACCTTTCTTCATGGCTAAAATCCCCCATACCAGGCAACATCCTGGTAAACCTTTTCTGTACCCTCTCTAAATAATTCATATCTTTCAGTGTTGTGGTGACCAGAACTGTATGCAATTTTTCAACTGTGGTCTAATAAAGCTACAGCATAACTTGCCTATCCTTATAATCAATGCCACTTCTAATGAAGGCAAGCATTCCATAGGTTTTTTTTACTATCTTATCTGCTTCGGCTGCTGCCTTCAGCGATTTGTCTGCATATCAATACTCCTAAAGGTTATACTATTCACTGTATAAATTCCGCCTGTACTTGACCTTCCAAAATGCATCACATCACATTTGTCCAGATTAAACTCCATTTGCTATTTTATGCCCATGCCTCCAACTGATCTGTATCCTGCTGTATCCTCTGACAATTCTCACTGTCCATAACTGCAACAATCTTTGTATCATCCACAAATTTAATAATTAGACACGCTATGTTTTCCTCTGAATTTTTATGTAGATCACGAATAGCAGAGGTCCCATTACAGATCCCTGTGGAACACTGCTACTCACAACCCTCCATTCTGTTCTTCCGCTGCTATCTTCTGTCTCCTATGACTAAGCCAGTTCTGTATCCATCTTGCTAGCTCACCACTAATACCATGTGATTTTCACCTTTTGTACCAGTCTGCGATGAGGGACCTTGTCAAAGGCTTTACTGGAATCCATGTAGACAAAATCAACTGCTTTTCCCTCATTAATCATCTTCATCATCTCCTCAAAAAACTCAATCGAGTCGGTGAGGCACGACCTCCCCTGCAGAAAACTATGTTGTCTATTGCTAGTAAGTCCATTTGCTTTGAAATGTGTTTCGATCTTGTCCCTGAGAATCTTTTCCAATAATTTTCCTACCACCAACGTGAGGCTCACAGGCCTGCAATTTCCTGGATTATCCCTGCCCTCCTTCTTAAACAGTGGGACAACATTGGCCAAACCCTAACCACCTGGCACCTGGAGGAAGAACACCTCATCTTCCGCCTTGGGAATCTGCAACTACATGGAATTAATGTGGATTTCACCAGTCTCCTCATTTCCCCTCCACCACCTTATCCCTGTCCCAAGCCTCTGACTCAGCACTGCCCTCTTGACCAGTCCATCATCTTTCCTGTCTATCCATTCTATCCTCCTCTCTGATCTATCACCATCTCTGCCATGTTAATCTACCTGTTGTATTCTCAGTTACCTTCCCCCCTCTCAGCCCCCCGACCCACAAGCCTCATTCCTCATGAAGGGCTTATGCCAGAAACGTCGATTCTCCTGCTCCTTGGATGCTGCCTGACCTGCTGTGCTTTTCCAGCAATTTCTGTTTTTGTTGCTAAAGGCAGGCAAGTCACCTGGCCTTGATGGAACACATCCCATGGTATTAAAAGAGATGGTGGGGGAAATAGAAAATGTGCTTGTGATAATTTACCAAAATTTGCTGGACTCTGGAGCGATTACAGAAGATTAGAAACAGCAAATATGATGCCACTGTTTAAAAATGGAGGTAGTCAAAAAGTGGGCAACTTTAGGCCCATTCATTTAACTTCTGTAGTGAGGGAAATGCTTGAATCTAACATTAAAGAAGAAATAGTGAGACATCTGGATAGAAATTCTCCATCAGCCAGGTGTGGGTTCATGAAAGGCAGGTTGTGTTTGTCTAATTTACTGGAATTCTTTGAGGACATTAAAAGCATGGTGGACAACGGGGAACCAGTGGATGTGATGTATTTGGATTTTCATTTGACAAAGTGCCTCACAAAAGTTTGCTGCATAAGATAAAGATACACAGCATTACAGGTAAGGAATTATCATAGGTCAAAGATTGGTTAACTAACAGAAAGCAAAGAGTGAGAATAAATGGATGTTTTCTTGATGGAGATCAGTGACTTGTGGTGTGCCTCAGGAATTAGTGTTGGGACTTCAATTGTTTACAATTTATATAAATGATTTGGAATTTGGGAAGAAGTGTAGTGTGTCAAAGTTCATAGATGACATTAAGATGAATGGTACATCAAAGTGTGCAGAGGACACTAAAAATCTGCAGAGGGATATACATAGTTAAGTGAGTGAGCAAAGGCCTGGCAGATGGAGGGACCTGGGTATCCTTGTAAATGAATCACAAAAGATGCAGATGCAGCAAGTAACTAAGAAGACAAATGAAATATTGTCCTTCATTGCTGGAGGAATGGAGTTTAAAAACAGGGAGATTATGCTGCAGCTGTAAAGGGTGCTGGTATGCCTTCATCTGGAGTACTGTGCACAGTTTTCGCCTCCTTACTTGAGTAAGGATGTACTGGCACTGGAAGGAGTGCAAAAGTGGTTCAATGAGTTGATTCTGGAGTTAAAAGGGTTGGCTTATGAGGAGGGATTAAGTAGTCTGGAACTATACTCATTGGAAGTGGGGAGGGGTGCAGGGGAGTGTGGATTCTTTTAGAAACATATAAAGTTATTAAGTGAACAGACAAGATAGAATCAGGGAGGTTGTTTCCACTGGTCAGTGACAGTAGCACTGGGGGCATAGCCTCAAAATAAGGGGGAGCAGATTAAGGCCTAAGTTGAGGAGCAACTTTGTCTCCCAAAGGGTTGTGAATTTGTGGAATTCCTGCCATGTGAAGCAGTTAAGGCCACCTCGTTGAATGTTTTAAAGCAAAGATAGATTTTTGAACAGTAAAGGAATTAAGGGTTATAGTGAGTGGGAGAGTAAGTGGAGCTGAGTCCACAAAATGATCAGCCATAATTTTGTTGAAAGCCACTGAAGGTTTAAGGGCCAGATGGCCTACTTCTGCTCCTTTTTCTTATGTTAACAACATTCATTCCTTCCACCACCAATGCTCAGTGGCAGCAGTCTGTACCATCTACAAGATGCACTGCAGAAATTCATGAAGGTTCCTTGAACAGGACCTTCTAAATCCATGAACACTAAACCCATGAAGGACAAGCAAAACAGATGCATGGGAACACCACCACTTTGAAGGTCTCCTCCAAGCCATTCACCATCCTAACATGAAAACATGTTGCTGCTCGTTCAGTGTTAAAGGGTCAAAATCATGGAACTTCCTCTATAGCTGTATTGTGCATCCAGCTACAGCATGTGACAGCAGCATCTCAAGAAGGCACCGCACCATCAACTTCTCAAGGGCAATGGAGTGGGAGTGGGTGGGGTGGGGGCAGGCCAGTGTTTGGTGAAAATTAGTGTGATTGACTGTGGGTCAGGGTGAGAATTGGGAGTCAGGTAGCCAGGAGTTTGAGCAGGTCTTACCTCCTTCAGGTTAACTATTAAGGTTAGTAAATCAGAACCCTCCAAAGTCTCCTAAATTAACTCAGAGTTTGGGGACTTTTTGGCAAGGTTCCCATTTGGAAGTTTAAATTCACTGCATAATTATTGCATCAGGACTTCCAAGGGATCCTGAAATATAATTGTTAAGGTATCACCAGTCTCCAATTTTCTGGATACTGAAAGATCTATGCCCAAATCTTTCTCTTAAGTATTTATGTTCCTGTCATATGCACTATGTGACTTGTGCAGTATGCTGTTGGGAAAATGTGAGCTCTGACTATCTAATACAAGTTATTTTTACTAAATTTTCTCCATTGTACTGATACTGTGGATGTAGTGTGGTAATAGCCTATTATTCTCATTTCTCAGTTGCATCCTCCTCCACCCTTATTTAATTAAAGATCATTTACAGGGAAGTTCTCAATACAGTGCTGTTCGTACCCCTGGTGGTTTCTGCTTGTGAAACTAAGGAGAAAAATCATTTTTAGCTTCCTGCACCATATGAGACCATTTCCTCTTGGCTGCGCTCAGTATATAGAAGCACATTAAATAATCCAGAATAATTACTCAGCAGACCTGAAAATCACACACACAATTAAATTGGTTTCATTCCCTTTTGTCCCTGATGCTCCAAACTGCAGTGATTCAAGCTCAGTTACAATTCTATTTACATTGGCAAGTCCTTCCAGGTGCCTTACACAAATCGTCATGAAATTTTGTTTTAGATTAGACAATTATTATGGTAATCAAGATTAGAGTGGTGCTTGAAAAGCACAGCAGGTCAGGCAGCATCCGAGGAGCAGGAAAGTCCTCGGGCAAAAGCCCTTCATCAGGAATAGTGATTACTATGGTAGGCAACTCGACCCTGAAGAAGGAAAGTGTTTTGCTTCTCAGTCAATCCTATTGTTATCCAACATACACAGAAACAAAGTGTTATATTGAATGTCACTGGATGATTGAGAGTAGAGTTGCTAATTGCTCCCAGCTTCAGTCATTGACACAACTTGGAAGTTCTGTATTGAAGATTTTTTTTAATGAGATGAATGTCTTTTTACTGCAAGTGAAATGTTAGTCATTCATGTGACACAAGTATAAGATTAATTCTATTTGAATTGGTAAGATTCCAAGGCCTCAACAGCACGTTCCTTGCTGGTATTGTTACTTAAAAAAAAGACAGATTATATCTACTGGAATAAAGAGCGCATACAGAAATGTAGCGGCTTACTGAACATTGGAATGGGAACTTTGCAATCTTAATTTCCATCCCTTCGGTTCACTAACTAACTATGTTGCCAATTTTCTGTGAAGCATTGACACGTTCTCAGTGAGTAGACTTGGGCAAAAAAAAATTTGGCAGATCAGATTAACAATGCACTCAAACCCGATGAACACAGTTCAAAGTTGTTTTTGTAACACAATGCAATGTGTTAGGACATGGCAGTAAACCTTTCCGCTAATTAAACCAAGCCCACAGGAAAGCTCACTTCGCCTTGTAATCTGTTAAAGTTTGAGTGACAGAAAACTACCCAAAGTCCATTATTTAACAAAAACTATCAATTTAATTCTTTATTGATAAAGTGAACATTAAACAACAACTATTTACAACTCTAAGCCTCCATTCTCTTCAAGGTTTGTTATTTACCTCCCACTCTATAACCATATACTGATCCAAAAAAACCCCTATTAAATTTACAGAAACTCAATTTTCAAACCAAGCAGTAGCTGTCAACTCTGGCGTACCAAGTTAAAAATCACAACACCAGGTTATAGTCCAACAGGTTTATTTGGAAGCACTAGCTTTCAGAGCTTTGTTCCTTCATCAGGTGGTTGTGGAGTACACAATTGTAAGACACAGAATTTATAGAAAAAATCAATAGTGCGATGTAACTGAAATTATACATTGAAAAATACCTTGATTGTTCTTTAAGTCTCTCATCTGTTTGAATGACTATGATAGTTTCACTTCTTTTATATGTAAATCACAAAACTTGTTTTAAAAGTTACATTCTCAGGTTAACTGTAGCAATTGGTGTCAGACAGATAAGATGTCGAAGGTGTTAGCCTCCTGTGTTCTGTTATCTGTGCCATAATGTTTAGACTGATTCTAATCTAAAAAATGAGTTAACAGAATCTTACATGGATTCATGCAGTTTTTGAGCAAAGTACAATGCAACTCTGCAAGTACAAATTCACCCCACAAACGTAAATGTCTATGTGTGCATATGGTATGCATGTGGTGTGTGTGTGTTGGTGGGGGGGTGGGGGGGGGGGGGCGGGGGGAGTAAGTTGTGATTGTCTGTGAGAGAGAGAGAATGTGTGTGTGTAAAGGGATCTGAGTCTGTGAGAGGATGCATGTGTGAGTGTGCGAGTGTAAGTGTGTGTCTGGGGTGGGGGTTTGTGAGTGTTTGTGAGAGAGTATATATGTATGTGTGTGAGTGTAAAGGGGTCTGTCTGTGAGAGACTGCGTGTGTTAGTGTGGGAGTGTGTGTCTGTAGGAGTGTGTGTGTGTATAGTGCAATGGTGGTCACCTGTAGTGTGAACCCAAGGTCCCAGTTGACGCCCTCCCTATGGGTACCGAACTTAGCTATCAGCCTCTGCTCGACCACTCTTCGCTGCTGGCTGTCCTGAAGTCCGCCTTAGAGGATGGTCACCCAAAGGTCCGAGGTCAAATGTACCCCCCACCCCAGACACGCACACACACAATCCCACACTCACACATGCATCCTCTCACAGGCTTAGACCCCTTTACACTCACACACACACATATACACTCTCTCTCACAGACACTCACAAACCCCCATCCCATATACACACACACATACACATGCACATTCCTATAGACACACACACACTCCCACACTCACACATGCATCCTCTCACAGACTTAGACCACTTTAGACACACATATATACACTGTCTCTCACAAACACTCACAACCTCCCATCTCACACACACACAAGCACACATACACGTATACGTTTGTGGGGTGAATTTGTATTTGCAGAGTTACATTGTACTTTGCTCAAAAACTGCATGAATCCATGTAAGACTCTGTTAACCTATTTTTTAGATTAGAATCAGTCTAAACATTATGGCACAGACAACAGAACACAGGGGGCTAACACCTTCAACATCTTACTGTCTGACACCAATTGCTACAGTTAACCTGAGAGTGTAACTTTTAAAAAAGGTTTTGTGATTTGTATATGAAAGAAGTGAAACTATCATAGTCATTCTAACAGATGAGAGACTTAACAAACAATTAAGGTATTTTTTAATGTATAATTTCATTTACATGACACTGTAAACGTTTTCTATAAATTCTGTGTCTTACAATTGTGTACTCCACAACCACAAGGAGGAGCGCTCTGAAAGTTAGTGCTTCCAATTAAACCTGTTAGACTATAACCTGGTATTGTGTGATTCTTTTTAACTTTGTACACCCTAGTCCAACACCAGCATCCCATCTCCAAAATCATAACTCTGGTGTCGATCTTTCTCTGTTCATAGATCTGCCTGGGCTATCTTCAGTCTTAGCTGCACAGATTTTTCATATGAAAAAGGTCCTTTTGATAGAGAGTTTTCAGACAGTCCGTCTGACAATGGCAGGTGGTGTTCTTTCTGGCTAACTGTCCAAAATGCCTGCATTTTACACCCCAAACATTGTATCATCTCATTGGTTCAATGTTGTCAAAACAGTAAAATTCAAATTTGATTGGGTTTAGTATCTTTGGGCATAACTTAAACTGATTGTTTAAATTCGAACTGCTGTGAAAGCAACTGGTGTGTAGGTTACAGCCAAAATGTTACATCTTTAATTTTCTAGCACACTCTGACATGATAGGTGCTTGCCAGCTTTTACTCTCTTTTAAAGGTACAGTACACACCTTCAACTTCATAACAAATGTTATTACTTGAAACAACAGTAACAATGCTCTTTCTTTGGCTTTTGAATACAGAAATTATGAAGTTATATATATATATATATATATAACATATATATAATATATGAGTCATAGAGAAGTACAGCATAGAAACAGACCCTTCAGTCCAACTTGTCCATGCCGACCAGACATCTCAACCCAATCTAGTTCCACCTGCCAGCACCCGGCCCATATCCCTCCAAACCCTTCCAATACACCCTTCCATACAACCATCCAGATGCCTTTTAAATGTCGCAATTGTACCAGCCTCCACCACTTCCTCTGACAGCTCATTCCATATATGTATCTCCCTCTGCATGAAAACGTTGCCCCTTAGGTCTCTTTTATATCTTTCCCCTCTCGCCCTAAACCTATGCCCTCTAGTTCTGGACTCACCCCAAGGAAAAGACTTTGTCTATTTATCCTATCCATTCCCCTCATGATTTTATAAACCTCTATAAGGTCACCCCTCAGCCTCTGACGCTCTAAGGAAAACAGCGCCAGCCTATTCAACCTCTCCCTTTAGCTCAAATCATCCAACCCTGACAACATTCTTGTAAATCTTTTCTGAACCCGACCAAGTTTCACATCTTTCCGATAGGAAGGAGACCAGAATTCCATGCAATATTCCAACAGTAGTCTAACCAATGTCCCGTACAGCCACAACATGACCTCCTAACTCCTGTACTCAATACTCTGACCAACAAAGGAAAGCATACCAAACGCATTCTTCACTATCCTATCAACCTGCGACTCCACATTAAAGGAGCTATGAACCTGCACTCCAAGGTCTCTTTGTTCAGCAACACTCCCTAGAACCTTACCATTAAGTGAATAAGTCCTGCTAAAATTTGCTTTCCCAAAATGCACACCTTGCATTTAACAGAATTAACTCCATCTGCCATTTCTCAGCACATTGGCCCATCTGATCAAGATCCTGTTGTAATCTGAGGTAACCTTCTTCGCAGCCCACTGCACCTCCAAGTTTGGTGTCATCTGCAAACTTACTAACAATGCCTCTTATGCTCACATTCAAATCATTTATATAAATGATGAAAAGTAGTGGACCTGGCACTGTTCCTTGTGGAACTCCACTGGTCACAGGCCTCCAGTCTGAAAAAACATTGTTATACTGTTGAATCTTACCGATACTTAATCCATTAAATCCACGATAACACATCTGCTATCGGATTCTTATGAATCGCAACATGTATAATTTGTAAATCAAAAGTCGATAACATAAGACATCAACAAAATAGACTCATATTCTTGTCTTCATAGCATTTCAAGAATGTAAGAGGATTGTGATCTGTGTCTCTGACATAGTTCGTGACATAGACATTAAAATGTTGTAAGGCCAGTACCAAACTCAATAGTTCCTTTTCGAGTGGAGAGTATTGGTGGGTGTTGAGTTTCTTTGAAAAGTAACCAACTGGCAGTTCAATTCGATCATCATCTTCTTGTAGCAGTACAGCTCTAACTCCTACGTTACTGTCAACTTTGAAGGGTTTCAGAACGTTTGGTGCAGCTAAAACTGGTGCAGTAGTTAATACTGCTTTTAAATTGTCAAATGTCTCCTTGCATTGTTCGGGCCACCAAAACTTTGTGTTCTTCTTCAGCAAGTCTGTTAATGGTTGGAACGTTGGAACAAACTTCCAGTAGAATCCGCTTAGTCCCAAAAATCGAAGTACCTCTCTGTTCAAGGTTGGTTGTGGCCTTCATCTTTGTGTTCTTTCGGGTCAACCTTCCATGACCGATGTTATGTCCCAAGAACGTCACCTCTGCCTTCACAAATTCTGTTTTCTTTAAGTTTATTAATAGTTTTGCCTCTCTTAATTGTTCAATGAGTTGAGCCAACTGTACCATGTGATTTTTTTTCCAGGACTCACTAAAGATCACTGCATTGTCCAGATAGACTGCACGGTTTGTTAACCCAGCCACAACTCTGTTCATGAATCTTTGGAATGTGGCAGGTGTGTTCTTCATTCCAAAGGGCATCATTTTGAACTGATAAAGCCCATTTAGGGTTACAAATGCAGAAATTTCTTTTGCTTTCTCTGATATAGGTACCTGCCAATAACCACGCAGTAAGTCTAACTTTGTGATGTAACTGACTTGTCCAACTTTCTCCATACAGTCCTCCGAGCTCGATATTGGTTATGAGTCTGATTTTGTTACAATGTTGCCCTTCCAATAATCCACACAAAATCGTTGAGTCCTGTCAGGTTTGGGAACTTACATGATGAACGAACTCTACTCGCTCTAACTCGATTTGACGATATCTTCATTGAGCATCACCTCCACTTCCTTCTGGACCTGTCTGGCTTCGAAAAGGTTAAGTCTGTAGGGGTGTTGTTTTATCAGAACAGCATTTCTGACATCTACCTCATGCACAATAGCATTAGTCCTCCCCAGCTTAATCCTGCATATTTCCTCATACTGCTGTAACAAACCTTTTAGCTGCATTCTTTGCTCCTGAGGCAGATGGTTTATTGACCTATCCCACTACCCAAGGAATTCCTCATTGTTTAACATATTTTGAGGCACATCAAACTCCACAATATCTGGATTTGATTTCTCACTCTGTGGGACAGTAATTAACACCAGTTTCTCTAGTTCCCAGTCTTTACCAGATCATTTACCTGACTCAACTTTTTCTCAATTTGCTAGGAACCACTAAATCTGGCTTTGAAGGGATCTCCTACCACTGGTAACAATACTAATACATCATCCCCATGGGAAAACATCCAAATTTCCGAGTTTATCTGCCACCTGCTTCATTCTATGCTGTGCCCATTTTTAATTTCTGTTTAGCTAACTCATCTACCTGATTTAATCTCACCCCGACCTCCAATACATAATCCAAGTGTGAGATCTCCAACTGTGGTCCTATCCATTTCTCTTTAATTAATTACAAAAGGCCTCTCACGTCATGTCCTTATATTAACTCAAAAGGAGCAAACTGCATAGATTAATTTGGGGCACCCTATTGGCAAACAATACGAATAGGATACCTTCATCTCAATCATTTAGGTAATCCTGAAAGTGTGCTCTTACCGTGTCTTCAGGGTCTGATGCCACCTTTCTAAAGCTCCTTGGGATTCAGGATGATATGCCTTTGATTTAAAGTGCTGTAGGCTAAGCTATCCATGACTTCTTTCAACAGCCTAGCAGTAAAATTAAACACTTGGTCTGACTCAATCTCTCTGGGTAGCCCATACCATGTGAAGAAAGTACTAACTCCTCTACCGCCCTTTTTGCCTTAATACTCCGTAATGGAATTGCCTCTGGAAATCTGGATTCTGGGTAATCCAAAATGGAGGATGGGAAAAATTTCTGGCTGTAAAAGCAGCTCCTTTTTTTGAGATATTTTAGGTGCTGGAGGTGACTTCCTTGAATTCCATGAGCAGCAATTACTGTTTTATATGCTGTTGCATTGTTTAGGAACTTTGGGGGAAAAAAATCAAAACAACAGCAGTTTTAAAAGGGAGAAGAACAGACAAAGGAAGCACATGGTGAAGTCAGTGCAGGACAGAGAGAGAGAAATAAACTGACACCACAGTGAACCTACACAGTTACTGCCTTTGCTGTTTGAATTCATGTATTGCTGGACATCGGAGGGTGTCTGGGAAAATTAACAAACAGTGAAATTCACAACTGATCTTGGAGGAACTGTTTGGGCGAAGTTCACAGCACAGAAGCAGATAAGTGTATTGTTTTTAAGTGTAACCTACAGAAAGTCTGCAGCAGTGAGTAGAGTGGGTTCTTACTTGATTATATGTTTTTTTAGATAAGTCTCTTGATTAAACTTAAAATATAAGCCATAACTATTAATTTAACCCTGGGAAGTGTTTTGTAGAGGAATAAACAGTGTTATTTTCTGGGTCTGTAGATTGTTAAGGAGCAAAAATGGCCTTTAGTAGAGTGATATGCACTTCTTGCCAGATGTGGGAGTTTAAAGAGAGCTTAAGGGTTACTGTGGATTATATCTACAATAAATGCTGTTGGTTGCGAATCTTATCATATTGAACGGATCGCTTGGAGAGACAGTTAGAAGCAATGAGGAGTTTGCAACAGCAACAGTATGTGATGGATGGCAGTTATAGGAAGGGGGGAAAGTCTCAGATATAGTCACATAGATGGGTTAACTCCAGGAAAGGTAGGAGAGGTAGGCAGCTAGTGTAGGAGCCTTCTGTGGCTATACCCATTTCAAACAAGTATGCTGTTTTGGAAAATGTAGGGGGTGATGGATTCTCAGGGGAACGTAACATGAACAGCCAGGTTTCTGGTATTGGGATTGGATCGAATGCAATGAGGGGTACATCAGGATTGAAGAGATCAATTGTGTTAGGAGACGCTCCAGTCCAAGGTACAGACAGACGTTTCTGTGGCCAGCAGCGAAAAATCAGAATGGTGTGCTGCTTTCCTGGTGCCAGGATCAAGGATGTCTCAGACAGGGTGCAGAATGTTCTCAAGTGGGAGAGGGGCCAGCAAGAGGCCATTGGCCAAATTGTAACCAACGACATAGGAAGGGAAAAGGTTGAGATTGTGAAGGGACATTACAGAGAGTTAGGCAGGAATTTAAAAAGGAGGTCCTCGAGAGTAGTAATATTTGAATTACTCCCGGTGCTAAGAGCAAGTGAGGGCAGGAATAGGAGGATAGAGCAGGGGAATGCATGGCTGAGGAGCTGGTGTATGGGGAGAAGGACTCACATTTTTGGACCTTGGCAATCTCTTTTCAGCTCGAAGTGACCTGTACAAGAAGGACGGATTGCACTTAGACTGGAAGGGAACGAATATACTGGCAGAGAGATTTGCTAGAGCTGCTCGGGAGGATTTAAACTAGTAAGGTGGAGGGGGGGGTGGTGGGAACCAGGGAGATAGTGAGGAAAGAGATCAATCTGAGATGGGTACAGTTGAAAACAGAAGCAAGTCAAACAGTCAGGGCAGGCAGGGACAAGGTAGGACAAATAAATTAAACTGCATTTATTTCAATGCAAGGGGCCTAACAGGGAAAGCAGATGAACTCAGGGCATGGTTAGGAACATGGGACTGGGATATCATAGCAATTACAGAGACATGGCTTAGGGATGGCCAGGACTGGTAGCTCAATGTTCCAGGATACAAATGTTCCAGGAAGGATAGAAAGGGAGGCAAGCGAGGGGAGTGGCATTTTTGAAAAGGGATAACATTATAGCTGTGCTGAGGGAGGATATTCCAGGAAATACATCCAGGCAAGTTATTTGGGTGGAACTGAGAAATAAGAAAGGGACGATCACCTTATTGGGATTGTATTATAGACCCCCTAATAGTCAGAGATAAATTGAGAAACAAACTTCTAAGGAGATCTCAACTATCTGTAAGAATAATAGGGTAGTTATGGTAGGGGATTTTAAGTTTCCAAACATAGACTGGGACTACCATAGTGTTAAGGATTTAGATGGAGAGGAATTTGTTAAGTGTGTATAAGAAAATTTTCTAATTCAGTATGTGGATGTACCTACTAGAGAAGGTGCAAAATTCTGACCTACTCTTGGGAAATCAGGCAGGGCTGGTGACTGAGGTGTCAGTGGGGAGCACTTTGGAGCCAGCGACCATAATTCTATTGTGTTTGAAATAGTGATGGAATAGGGTAGACCATATCTAAAATTTGAAGTTCTAAATTGGAGAAAGGCCAATTTTGATGGTATTCGGCAAGAACTTTCAAAAGCTGATTGGGGCCAGATGTTTGCAGGTAAAGGAACAGCTGGAAAGTGGGAAGCCTTCAGAAATGAGATTAGGAGAGCCCAGAGAAAGTATATTCCTGTTCGGGTGAAAGGAAAGGCTGGCAGGTATAAGGAATGCTGGATGATGAAAGAAATTGAGGGTTTGGTTAAGAAAAAGAAGGAAGCATATGTAAGGTATAGACATGATAGATCGAGTGAATCCTTAGAAGAGTATAAAGGCAGTAGGAGTATACTTAAGAGGGAAATCAGGAGGGCAAAAATGAGACATGAAATAGCTTTGGCAAATAGAATTAAGGAGAATCCAAAGGGTTTTTTACAAATACATTAAGGACAATAGGGTAACTCGGGAGAGAATAGGGCCCCTCAAGGATCAGCAAGGCGGCCTTTGGGTGGAGCCGCAGAAAAATGGGGGAAATACTAAACGAGTATTTTGCATCAGTATTTACTGTGGAAAATGAAATGGAAGATATAGAAAGTAGCAAAATAGATGGTAGCACCTTGCAAAATGTCCATATTACAGAGGAGGCAGTGCTGGATGTCTTGAAAAGGATACAGGTGGATAAATCCCTAGGACCTGATCAGGTGTACCCGAGACCTCTGTGGAAAGCTCGGGAAGTGATTCTTAGCCTCTTGCTGAGATATTTGTATCATCGATAGCCACAGGTGAGGCGCCGGAAGACTGGAGGTTGGCTAACGTGGTGCCACTCTTTAAGAAGGGTAGTAAGTACAAGCTGGGGAACTATAGACCAGTGAGCCTCATATTGGTGGTGGGCAAGTTGTTGGAGGGAATCCTGAGGGACAGGATGTACATGTATTTGGGAAGGCAAGGACTGATTCGAGATAGTCAGCATGGCTTTGTGCATGGGAAATCATGTCTCACAAGCTTGATTGAGTGTTTTGAAGAAGTAACAAAGAGGAATGATGAGGGCAGAGCAGTAGATGTGCTCTATATGGACTTCAGTAAGGCGTTCGACTAGGTTCTCCATGAGAGACTGATTAGCAAGGTTACATCTCACGGAATACAGGGAGAACTCACCATTTGGATACAGAACTGGCTCAAGGTTGAAGACAGAGGGTGGTGGTGGAGGGTTGTTTTTCAGACTGGAGGCCTGTGACCAGTGGAGTGCCACAAGGATCAGTGCTGGATCCTCTACTTTTTGTCATTTATATAAATGATTTAGATGTGAGCATAATAGGTATAGTAAGTAAGTTTGCAGATGACACCAACATTGAAGGTGTGGTGGACAGCGAAGAAGGTTACCTCAGATTACAATAGGATCTTGATCAAATGGGCCAATGGACTGAGAAGTAGCAGATGGAGTTTAATTCAGATAAATGTGAGGTGCTGCATTTTGGGAAAGCAAATCTTAGCAGGACTTATACACTTAATGGTAAGGTCCTTGGGAGTGTTGCTGAACAAAGTGCAGGTTCATAGCTCCTTGAAAGTGGAGTCGCGAGTAGATAAGATAGAGAAGAAGGTGATTGGAATACTTTCCTTTATTAGTCAGCGTATTGAGTACAGGAGTTGGGAGGTCATGTTGCGGCTGTACAGGACATTGGTTAGGCCACTGTTGGAATTTTGCATGGCAATTCTGGTCTCCTTCCTATCGGAAAGATGTTGTGAAACTTGAAAGGATTCAGAAAAGATTTACAAGAATGTTGCCAGGGTTGGAGGATTTGAGCTACAGGGAGAGGCTGAACAGGCTGGGGTTGTTTTCCCTAGAGTGTCGGAGGTTGAGGGGTGACCTTATAGAGGTTTACAAAGTTATGAGTGGCATGGATAGGATAAGTAGACAAAGTCTTTTCCCTGGGGTCGGGGAGTCCAGAACTAGAGGGCATAGGTTTAGGGTGAGAGGGGAAAGATATAAAAGAGACTTTTTCACGCAGAGAGTGGTACATGTATGGAATGAGCTGTCAGAGGAAGTGATGGAGGCTGGTACAATTGCAACATTTAAAAGGCATTTAGATCGGTATATGAATAGGAAGGGTTTGAGGTATATGGGCCGGGTGCTCGCAGGTGGGTCTAGATTGGGTTGGGATATCTGGTCGGCATGGACGGGTGTTTCCATGCTGTACTTCTCTATGACTCTATGATACACGCATCGATTATGGTTAGCAAGTACTGGTTCCCACTTTTAGTTCTCGGGATTGGACTTACAGAATCAATCATAACCTGCGTTATGATTCTTCGAATGCAGGAATTGGCAACAAAGGTGCTGGCTTTATTACTGCCTGTGTCTTACCTATCATTTGGCATGTATGACACGTATAGCAAAAGTTATGCCAATAGAAATGTTTTTGTACCTTAGCCTGAGTCTTCTGTACAACTAGATGACCTCCTACAGGTAGTTCATGTGCTACCCATAAAACCTTCTGTCTGTATGCTACTGACAACACAATTTGGTGCACTTCGGCCAATTTCTCCTCTGCACTCACCTTCTGTGGTCTCCAGTTTCGTCTTAGGATTCTACCTATCAGATAATAACCCTCAGAAATATTCTCTGCCTCCTTTTCTGAGTATGTATCAACATATATATCTTTTATTATCTTGTCTTTCTGTTGTAAGTCCATTCGCCTTTCAGGACTAAACATTCCTGCTTGACTTTCTGCTTGTTCAGGTTTTTCCTGCACCATTTCATCAAACAGGGTGTTCGCTAATTGAACCTCAACTCCTTCATCTTTCTCTTCAGCTTTTGCTTTGTGCTGTGACTTATGATAGTGGGATCTTGTTATGATACAGTAGGGGAAAATTTCAAGGTATTTTTCTTTTAACTCCTTAGTTCCCTGGTCTTCCTTGGGCTTCTCCACAACAGTGGGTGTTACTCCCACCTTGGATTCTGCTAAATCTTTCTCAAGAGCAAACTGGATTCTTGGGTTTGACACTCTATTAATCGCTGCCACTGTTACTTCCCCAGTCTTGAGTTGGTACTCCAGTCTGATCTTACATATGGGAAGGCTGAATTTCTGTCAATCTATCCAAATTACCACTCTCTAGGCTAACAGATCAAAAAGAGTGCAAATACGTTCAAATCTTACTATTCGAGACTGGTTAGATCCTGTATCTCTCATAATTATAACTTGTTTCCATTCCCCCCCTGTCTTTCTGAGTAAACTTTACCTGCAGAGGCAAATTCTTTATAGAGATCAGGCACTAACTTCATAACCAGCCCTTGCCTAAGCTGTGCACTCTCCTGCAGCTCCTCGACATTTCTTGGGGTTTCCTTTACTACTTTCACTAATGCCACTGGCTTAGTGTCTTTTTACCACATATTTTCCTACAATGCTTTTCTTTAACAACCAGCACTGTGACTTTATGAGTCCCACCTTCTGGCAGTAAAACATGTTTTTCCAATGCCCTTCTTAAATCACCAGCACTGTATTTTCTGTGTCCCACTCCATTACAGTGAAAATACCTGAAGCCTTTTATCTCCATTTTACCCCCTTAGGCTTCTTTTTTAACCTGTGGTAAACAATTACCAGTGTGCTCTACCCTTTGCTTTGTAGTGTAGGATCTCCCCTTCTCCCAATTTCTATCCCTTTCAGGATGAAATTCTTGCCAGAGCTAAATTTTACCTTATGCACCAATGCATATTCATCAGGCATCTCTGCTGCTCTTCTCACTTCTTGAACTTTCTGTTCATCCACATGAATTCTTATGTTCTCTGGAAGTGAGTTTTTTAAACTCCTCCAGCTCTCTGAGCCTCATAGGTCTTATCTATTTGTAAGGCCTGCAGCCATCTATCAAAATGACAGCTTAATTCTTTCGAACCCAACATAAGTCGGACCTGGTTCTTTCCTTATGTTTCTGAACTACTGTCTATGCGTGCCTGGTACCAATTCGTAAGTATTCAAAATAGCCTGTTTGACCTCTTCATAATCTCTTGACTCCTTCATCTGAAAGCGCTGCAAATACCTCATTAGCTCTGCCTATCAGTTTAGTCTGAACTAGCGTTACCCACAAGTCCTCTAACCACACCATCTGTCTCGCCAATTTTTCAAATGAAATAAAGAAGGCTTCAAAATCGTTCTCATCAAAATGTGGCAGTGTTTTAACACATTTATATGTATCACTACCTTCTCTCTTCATCGCCATCCTGTTAACTTGACTTTACTAACTAAGTAACAACTTCTAAAATTCAAACTCTCTCTCCCTTTCTTCTGCCTCTCTTTGCTCAGCTATAAACCTTCTTTCTCTCTCTTTTTCTCTCTCTCCCCCCCTTTCTTTATCTTCCAACTCCATTTTCCTCAAATGTAATTTAATTTTTTCTAACTTATCCGCAATTTTCTGTTTCTCTGACACACCTAAGTGCTTGAATAGCTCCCTTAAAATTTCAGCTTTACTTTTGTCCTTGGTTAAACCCAATTTGAATCTCTTTGCTAACTCTAAACGTATGGCCTTTTCTTTCTAAACTTTCTTGGCAAATTTGGGGATCATCTTCAAATCCCAGAACCTCTTTAGCAACTTTAAGAGCCATTTCTCTCACTTTTAATTTAAGCAACCACAAATAACCGAAATTAAACAAATTGTTTCCTCTACATCGACAAGCGTTTTAATCTGCTGGGATCTTTTGCCCCAAATCTGTCCAAATCTCAGACTGGTTCTGTCTCAACCTGTCCAAATCATGGACCCGATCCCCCAAACTGTTACAACATGGCGGTAAACCCTTTTGCTAATTAAATCAAACCCACAGAAAAGCTCACCTCACCTTGTAATCTGTTAAAGTATGAGTGACAGACAACTGCCCAAATTCCACTATTTAACAAAAAATATCAATTTTATTCTTTAACTCTAAAGTGAACATTAAAGAACAATTACTTACAACTTTAAGCCTTCTTTCTCTTCAAGGTTTGTTATTTACCTCGCACTCTATAACCATATACTGATCCAATAAAGCCCCTATTAAATTTACAGCAACTCAATTTTCAAAACCAGAAAGCAGCTATCATCTTCGGTGTCAATCTTCCTCTGTTCATAGATCTCCCTGGGTTGCCTTTGGTCTTCTGCTCCACAGAGTTTTCATATGGAAAAGGTACCTTTGATGAAGGGTTTTCGGGTAGTCTGTCTGACAGTGGCAAGTGGTGCTCTTTCCAGTGAACTGTCCAAAATGCCTCCTTTTTATACCCCAAACATTGGATCGTCTCATTGGCTCGATGTTGTAAAAATAGTAAAATTCAAATTCAATTTAGGTTTTAATATCCTGGGGCATAATTTAAACTGTTTGTTTAAATTTGAATTGCTGTGAAAGCAACTGGTATGTAAGTTACAGCCAAAATATTACATCTTTCAATTTTCCAGCACATTCTGTGACATGACAGGTGCTTGCCAACTTTCACTCTCTCTTAAAGGTACATTACACACCTTCAACTTCATAACAAATGTTATTACTTGAAACAACAGTAACAATGTTCTTTCTTTGGCTTTTGAATACAGAAATTATGAAGTAAATAATTATTCAACAACAACACTAAAATAATGGACTTCTATTCCCAGAAAGAATGTTGACTGGAAAGTAGATGCCTACAGGTAGCTCAACCAGCAGTTACAACATACTGGAGATGAGCTAAAGAGGTTGAGAGTGGGACTTTTGTCCCTTAATGAGAGAAAGTCCTGCCCTCATGAGATGCCATTCTATCTGATTGGCAGCTCTTGTGGTCCCACCAGTGTCACCCTCGAATGAGGTGGCCTTCCCTTCCTTTTTGCCACTTTTCATCTCAATAATTAAAAACGGCCTACCCACAAAAGCCATATTATGGCAAAAATAGTGAATTATCTTGATGAACAGACTTGCTCACAAGGTTAATTGATGTAGACTACTTAATTCATAATTTAACTTTATTTCTGATGATCATCTCCAATACTTGCTTACCTATTCATCTTATTTTCAGACAAGTATAAATAAGTTCAGGAAACAGTGATATAGTTTAAGGCACCAATGCAGCTCATTAAAGACAAACGTTCAAATATCAATTTTATGGCATATTTTAGAATACTTAAATTAAGTGTATTCCTACTATAAAGACACCCACGAAAACCAGGTCTGGGAAGATCAGTTTTAACCTGGTGCAGAGTCTTCGTTGCATTAGCAACTCTGCTGGAGCTGTTCCTGTTGTTGCATGAGGGGTGTTTCTATAATTAAATAGGAACCGGGACAGTTTGGTATCTAGTGAATCTCTAGGCTGTTTCTTTAACACTACTTTCAAAGTTTAGATTGCATTTCCTGCCTGGCCATTGGATGATCAATAGTGTGGAGTTGTCCTTATATGTCTAATACCATTCTACTTACCTGGTGGTGAATGATGGCTCATTATGTGTGACCAACACTTCCAAGATTCTGTGTAATGCAAATGAGGCACGCAATTTTTCTACCGTTATCCATTTGATGAATGAACTCTACGCACATCCAACCACTTAAGAGTGGGTATCCACAATGACTAAGAATATTGAGCCCATGAAAAGACCTCCATAGTTGATGTATAACTGAGACCAAGGTTTACTCAGCTATTCTTATTAATGTGGGGGAGCTGTTGGCAGTAATTTTTGTTCTTGGTGGGCACCAACGTGGATATATCCACATCCAATCTTGGCCACCAGATGTATCTTCATTTTGGAAAGCCCTAGAAGACTGGTGGAGTTCAGTAGCAACCTTTGCTGGGCACAATCACTCTTATAATCTGGTCTCTCCATGCTCAAAACGGTTACAGTGCTGGTTTTGCCCATCACCATCAGCTGTTTCAGTTTTGCCTGGATCAGATCTTTCTGCGTCCAAAGTTTGATATTGTCAGCTATGACTGAAAGTGTGCCCAGAAAATTTGAAACCATTGCTCTTCCAATAGCTGTACTACTGGTGGTGTGTCTGCCAGTGAGAGATGGCTCAATGCATCCCAATTTGCGACTTGGCTTCCTGGATAGTGTTCTAACTTGTAATTATACACACTTAGTATTAGAGCCCACTGCTGAATTCCACCTGAAGATATGGGTGGCAATGCCTTATCCTCTTTAAGAGACCCAACAAGGGTTTTGTGATCCATTATCGTTAACATTTTATGTCCATAAAGGCATTGGTGGAAGTTCCTGACTGCAAATATGATCACCAAGCTTTACTTCTCTATCTGGGCATATAGACACTCTGCATTAGCCAAAGTCCTGGGTGCACACAGTATTGGGCTTTCCTATCCATTGTGCCACTTATGAGTCATTACTAGCCCAATTCCAAAGGGGAGGCATCACACATCAGTATCAGATCTCTCTTGGGACCATAGTGTGCTAACACGTTGGAGATGATAGTTGTTTCTTCACTTCCTTAAAAGCTATGGCTTGGCTATGTGATCATTTGTAAGGCTGACACATTTTTAAAAGTTGTTGCAAAGATTTCGGGATGGAGGCCCGGTTATGGTTGAGCTTTCCTAATAATTTACCAGTCCAAGGAAAGACCTAAGCTTGAACAGAAGTAGAAGCCAGGGCACCTTTGATCAACCTCACTTTATCTTTTAACGAGTGTACCCTGGTCTTGTTGATTCTGTAGCCTACATAGGTCACTTGGGGTGCCTGAAACACACATTTTTCCCTTCTAAGGCATACACCTACCTGGGGGAAGCACCAAAGGACTATGTCCAAGTTCTTTAAGTGCTCCTTGTTGGTCTTCCCCGTTATCAGCACGTCATCTAGATAATTGGTGACCTGAGGTAAACCTTGTGAAATGTTCTCCATCATCCACTGAAAAATCGCAAAGGCTGATGGTACTCAAAATGGCAGATTTGTACATAGGTACAAACCTTTATGGGTATTAACTGTAACATATTTCTGAGAAATCTCATCTAACTGCAATTGCAAGTACATATGGGTCCAGCTTTGTCAAGGACAGCCCATCCTGCTTTGCATATACATTCTCTGAGAGAGAGATTGGGTATTTATCCAGCTGTGAAAAGCAGTTTACCATTTGTTTGACATCCCTACGAAGGCGAACCAACCCGCTGGGCTTCACAATCATTCTGCCAGCACTGCTTATTCTGCAAACTGGACCAATTTGATGATTCCTTCACTTTCCAGCTTTCTGATTTCTGTCTCTACTTGCCCATAAGACAAATGACACTGGGATGTTCATGCAGAATCATGGAATTGCTTCCTGGTAAACATGCAAAGTGGCCTTGGCTCCTCTGAAAGTCCCTAGACCTTCCTGAAACCCTCTTGGGTACTTAATTAAGGTTTTACTCATGCAGCCATTTTCTAATCGAAAAATGGTGAACTGATCTAGGTGATTTCTTTCTCAACCAATTTTGCCTCATCAAGCTTGTGCCAAAGCCTTTTACTACAAAAAGTAGAAACTGAAACAGCTGCTTCTCATAAGAGACTTGACCTGAAGTTATATCCTTAATTTGTTTAAGATTCCCTGGGATAGGTTCTCAGTCAAGCTGAGGTCTTGTGCAAATTTAAGATTTGGAGCCCAGAGTGAATATTGTTAAAGACTAGTTCTATGATCCCTGAAGCAGCCATGTTGGTATCAATCTCCAGGTGACCACTTAACCAGATGTTTATTTTGATTTTTTAAAAATATATTTTTATGGGAAAAATAGATTTTTTTAGTATTACAACAAGTACAAAACAATACAAAAAAAAACACAAGTTGAAAAAACCCAACCCACCCTCATGTACAAATGGAAAACATATATAGAAAAATATAGAATAAAAAAGAACTGGCTATTTAACTACTTAAAAAATAATAACCAACAACAAACTAATAAATAGTAATAACTCAGCCCAGCCAAACAAAATGCTCATATGTTCACAGTTCCTCCTCTCTGGATATTGGACTTGTAAAACACAACCGTTACGGCTATATAAAAACCCTTGTTAGTGTGGCAGACAAATCTGTCTCCAGGTAGTCCAAAAAGGGCTACCATGTCTTATAAAAATTCTCAGTTTTCTGGTGTACCATATTTGTGAGAAAATCCAATGGAACATGCTCCATAACAGTCTTCCGCCAACCCGACAGGCCCGGGGAGTTTTCAGATATCCAACCGAGCAAGGTATTCTTTCTTGCACAGAACATGAGAATATTGAAAAGCTTATTCTTATGCACATCTGCAGGAAATACAGTGGGGAGGCCAAAAGGAGAGAGATAGAGTCCTTCTCCACCCTTACATCCAAAATGCTCTCCTTTGCATCCGCCACAGCACTCCAATATGTTTGAAGATTATCGCAAGACCAGAGACAATGGGTAAGAGTGCCCGTGCAGACCTTGCACTTAGGACATGTTGAAGATACACCTGGTTTAAATTTTGACGAATGGTCCAGAGTCAAATGGACCCTGTGGAGAATCTTCAACTGTAAAGCATGGGTCCTATTGCAAATTGATATCTTCCTTGCATTCCCCAAATATCCTCCCATGCCTCTGAGGAAACTTCAACACCCAGCTCTTTCTCCCACACCTTGCAGAGTCGATCAAACTCATCTGAGGGGGCAACCCCTAGTTGATGATATAGTGTGCTGACAGAAAGTGTACTCTTAGCACTTAGCACCCCCCTCTCTATGTCGGATTTGTAGGGATCAGTCAAATGTGTGGTCTTCTTTTGAATAATATCCCTAACTTGGAAAAAATAGAAGAGGTCTCTATTAGGTATCTCGTACTTCTGTACTAACTGATCGAAGGACATCATTATGTCTCCCTCAAATAAATCGCCCATGCAAGACACACCCCGAGCTGCCCAACATTTAAATCCTGAATCTTTCATCCCCGGTTGAAAATCTGTCATACCCACTAAAGGTGAAAATGAAGATGTTTTACCAACATTGTCTTCCCTCTGCCGAATTGCCCTCCATGCTTTAACAGTATTGATGACCATTGGGTTATGGCAATATTTCTTAACTGTCCTCATTTTGTCCAAAAACAGCAAACTGGTAAAGAGGCACCTTGCCTGGGAAGCTTCAATATCAAGCTTCATATTGAAAGAGGATCCCCACAAGCCCAATCACTCACATAAAATAAAAGTGAGCTTAGTTGGTAATTTTTAATGTCCACTCCCCAATCTGTGAGACAGTTGCAGTTTAGCCAGTTGAATGAGGGGCTGTTTACGATGCCAAATAAAGGAGCCGAGCCAGCCGTTCAGCCTCCTGAATGTTTGTTTATTGAAAATCAGGGGGAGCATCCGTGTAGGGTATAAAAAACGGGGGAGGATATTTCGCTGAATAAGTGTTATCCGACCCAACCACGAGACTGGATGTGCCTCCCATCTTTGAAGACCTTGTTTAATTTTAGCAAATAATTGGATAAAATTGGCTTTGAACAGCCAATCCAGAAGTGGAGTGATGAATATGCCCAAATACACAAAACCCTCCGTGACCACCTAAATGGGAATCTATAGTCGCCCTCAAGACCTAGCTCCTTTGTAAGACCACCCATAGGCATAGCCTCTGATTTCACGAAATTAATCTTGTACCTGAAAAAATGCGTGAATGCATTGTCTCAGGTGAGGCATTGAAACTGCTAGATTTGTCAAAAAAATTAGGATGTCGTCTGCATAGAACAAAATCTGATGTAATTTTGACCCCATTTCTGGAGCTGATATATTGGGATCCCCCACAAATGGCCTCCACCAATGGTTCAATCACCAACATAAAAAGCAGTGGTGAAAGGGGACAGCCCTGCCGGCTGCCCCTAAAAATATTAAAATTGCTTGATCGTACTCCATTGGTGATGACTGTCATGAGAGGGCCACCGTAGAGAACCTTTACCCATCTTATAAAGACTTCACTCAAACCAAACCACTCTAGAGTATAGAAAAGGTACGGCCACTCAACTTGGTCAAATGCCTTCTCTGCATCTAGAGAAATCACCAATCCCTGTATTGACTGCTGTTGACACACTTGAGTTACATTAAGCAGCATCCTAACATTATTGGAGGATCTGCAACCCTTTATGAAGCCTGTCTGATCCTCTTTAATGATAGATGGTTCACAGTCTCCAGCCTTAACGCAAGCCATTAAGAGGATTTTAAAGTCCACATTTAAGAGTGAAATGGGCCTGTATGAAGCACAGTCTTCCATGTCCTTCTCTTTTTTAAGGATAAGTAAAATATTGGCCTCTCTCAGAGATGGTGGGAGACAATCATGGCTATATGAATCATTAAACATATTGAGCATCAGGCCTGACAGTATACTTATAAATTCCTTATAAAATTCACTGGGAAGTCCATCAGGCCTGGGCGCCTTTCCACTCTGAAGCTGCCTCACAGCTCCCTGCCCTTCTTGCTCTGATAAGGGGGCACTGAGAAAGGACTCTTGTTTGGGAGTCACGCCTAGGAGCTTCAGATCCTTTAAAAAGGTTCCATTTGGCCTGCCCCTCCTCACAATCCTTGGATTGATATAATTTAGAGTAAAATCTCTGGAATGCCACATTAATCTTTTTAGAATCACATGCTAGATTCCCAGACCCTTCCCTAATTGCCGTAATGGCTTGTGGGGCACTCCTTCCCCGGTTAGGTATTTGCCTGGCTTGTTACCATGCTCATGTAACCTTTGCTTTGCAAAAGCCTACTGCTTCTTTGCCATCTGTGTAAGCATGAAATTCAATGCAGACTACAGTGCCTAATCCTCTGTATTTTGACCAACGAGGGCCTGTCAGTATAAGCCTTTTCAGCTGCCTTGAACCATGCTTAAGGAGACGTTGCTGCTCACCCTTCTGCTGCTTCCTACTGGCAGAATAGGAAATAACTAACCCCCTAGCATAAGCTTTGGCAGTTTCCCAGAGGACGGATGAACTACCAACTGAGCCTAAGTTTATGTCCAGGAACGCCCAATATTCCCACAAAATACTCCACAAACTTATTATCGTTGAGGATAAAGGCATCCATTCGCCAGTGCCTTGAACTCACTGTAACATCCTTAATCCTAACCATAAGGTACACTGGAGTACGATCCAAGATGGTAGATACCACCAAGTCCCGCAGTGGTCAGAAAAAAAATCAATCCTAGTGTGACATGTGTGCAGATTGGAGAAAAACTTAAAATCCCTACCTGTACAGTGGAGAAGCCTCCAGACATCCACTAACCCTAAGTCCCCACACAGATCCACTAACTGTTTAGTTTGTATGTTGATCTGCTATTGACACGCTTGAATTACATTAAGCAGCATCCTAACATTAGTTACTAAGAGGGTATCTAGAGACCTTTGAGCAACTGTTTACTGTGGGAATACTTGCGGACACAGAGATGGGTTCAAGTGCGTATACTTCAACGCAAGGAGTATCAGAAAAAAGGTGTGTGAACTTAAGGCGTGGATCGGTACCTGGGACTACGATGTTGTGGCCATCACAGAAACATGGATAGAAGAGGGACAGGAATGGTTGTTGGAGGTTCCTGGTTACAGATGTTTCAGTAAGATTAGGGAGGGTGGTAAAAAAGGAGGGGGGGTGGCGTTGCTAATTAGAAATGGTATAACGGCTGCAGAAAGGAAGTTCGAGGGGGATCTGCCTTTGGAGGTAGTATGGGCTGAAGTCAGAAATAGGAAAGGTGCAGTCACCTTGTTGGGTGTTTACTATAGGCCCCCCAGTAGCAGCAGAGGTGTGGAGAAACAGATTGGGAAACCGATTTTGGAAAGGTGCAGAAGCCACAGGGTAGTAGTCATGGGCGATTTCACGTTCCCAAATATTGATTGGAAGCTTTTTAGATCAAGTAGATTGGATGGGGCGGTGTTTGTGCAGTGTGTCCAGGAAGCTTTTCTAACTCAGTATGTAGATTGTCCGACCAGAGGGGAGGCCATATTGGATTTGGTACTTGGTAACGAACCGGGACAAGTGATGGACTTGTTAGTGGGTGAACATTTTGGTGATGGTGACCACAATTCTGTGACTTTCACCTTGGTTATGGAGAGAGATAGGTGCATGCAAAAGGGTAGGTTTTACAATTGGGGGAAGGGAAATTACGATGCTGTAAGACAGGATCTGAGGAGCATTAGTTGGGAGCATAGGCTGTCAGGGACGGATGTCGTGGAAATGTGGAACTTTTTCAAGGAACAGATACAACGTGTCCTTGATATGTATGTACCTGTCAGGCAGGAAAGAAATGGTCGTGTGAGGGAACCTTGGTTGACGAGGGAGGTTGAATGTCTTGTAAAGAAGAAGGAGGCTTACATAAGGTTGAGGAAACAGGGGTCAGACAGAGCAGTGGAGGGATACAGGATAGCCAGAAGGGACCTGAAGAAAGGGATTAGGAGAGCTAAGAGAGGGCATGAAATATCTTTGGCGGATAGGATCAAGGATAACCCCAAGGCATTTTATGCGTATGTGAGAAACATGAGAATGATGAGAACGAGGGTAGGTCCGATCAAGGACAGTAGTGGGAAACTGTGTATTGAGTCGGAAGAGATAGGAGAGATCTTGAATGAGTACTTTTCTTCAGTATTTACGAACAAGAGGGACCGTATTGTTGAAGAGGAGAGTGTGAAACGGACTGGTAAGCTAGAGGAGATACTTGTTAGGAAGGAAGATATGTTGGACATTTTGAACAAGTCCCCCGGGCCTGACGGGATATATCCTAGGATTATGTGGGAAGCAAGAGAGGAAATTGCAGTACCGTTGGCAATGATCTTTTCGTCTTCACTGTCAAGGGGGTGGTACCAGGGGACTGGAGAGTGGCGAATGTTGTGCCCCTGTTCAAAAAAGGGAATAGGGATAACCCCGGGAATTACAGGCCAGTTAGTCTTACTTCTGTGGTAGGCAAAGTAATGGAAAGGGTACTGAGGGATAGGATTTGTGAGTATCTGGGAAGCCACTGCTTGATTAGGGACAGCCAGCACAGATTTGTGAAGGGTAGGTCTTGCCTTACAAATCTTATTGAATTCTTTGAGGAGGTGACCAAGCATGTGGATGAGCGTAGAGCAGTGGATGTAGTTTACATGGATTTTAGTAAGGCATTTGATAAGGTTCCCCATGGTAGGCTTATGCGGAAAGTCAGGAGGCATGGAATAGAGGGAAATTTGGCCAATTGGATAGAAAACTGGCTAACCGGTCGAAGTCAGAGAGTGGTGGTAGATGGTAAGTATTCAGCCTGGAGCCCAGTTACAAGTGGAGTTCTGCAGGGATCAGTTCTGGGTCCTCTGCTGTTTGTAATTTTTATTAATGACTTGGATGAAGGAGTCGAAGGGTGGGTCAGTAAATTTGCAGATGATACGAAGATTGGTGGAGTTGTGGATAGTGAGGAGGGCTGTTGTCGGCTGCAAAGGGACTTAGATATGATGCAGAGCTGGGCTGAGTGGCAGATGGAGTTCAACCCTGCCAAGTGTGAGGTTGTCCATTTTGGAAAGACAAATAAGAATGCAGAATACAGGGTTAACGGTAGGGTTCTTAGTAAGGTGGAAGAACAGAGGGATCTTGGGGTCTATGTTCATAGATCTTTGAAAGTTGCCACTCAGGTGGATAGAGCTTGTAAGAAGGCCTATGGTGTATTAGCGTTCGTTGGCAGAGGGATTGAATTCAAGAATCGTGAAGTGATATTGCAGCTGTACAGGACTTTGGTTAGGCCACATTTGGAGTACTGTGTGCAGTTCTGGTCGCCTCACTTTAGGAAAGATGTGGAAGCTTTGGAGAGGGTGCGGTGAAGATTTACCAGGATGTTGCCTGGAATGGAGAATAGGTTGTACGAGGATAGGTTGAGAGTGCTAGGCCTTTTCTCGTTGGAACGGCGAAGGATGAGGGGTGACTTGATAGAGGTTTATAAGATGATCAGAGGAATAGATAGAGTAGACAGTCAGAAACTTTTTCCCCGGGTACAACAGAGTGTTACAAGGGGACATAAATTTAAGGTGAAGGGTGGAAGGTATAGGGGAGATGTCAGGGGTGGGTTCTTTACCCAGAGAGTGGTGGGGGCATGGAATGCGCTGTCTGTGGTAGTGGTAGAGTCAGAATCATTGGTGATCTTTAAGCGGCAATTGGATAGGTACATGGATGCGTGCTTAAGCTAGGACAAATGTTCGGGACAACATCGTGGGCCGAAGGGCCTGTTCTGTGCTGTATTGTTCTATGTTCTATGTTCTATCCATGAGACAGTTAAAATCTCCTCCTATAATGATCTGCCAGGACTCGAGACTTATCAGTTTAGAAAAAGCATCTACCAAAAATTTGAGGGAATGAGCTGGAGGGCAATAAACATTTAAAACACCATATTCTTCCCCATTTATCAAGGCTTTAAGAATTACAAACCTCCCGTGTGTGACTTTTACACACTCTGGCAACTTAAATGTGAGATTCTTCCTAACCAATATAGCGACTCCCCTTCTGGTATTAAATGATGAAAAATAAACTCGGTCAAAGCCAATCTGCTGTAATTTCAGGTGCTCCTTGTCATCCAAGTGTGTCTCCTGTAACAAAGTATTATCCACCTTCTCCTTTCTAAGACTCAAGAGTACCTTCTTCCTCTTAATTGGTGAGTGATTTCCCTTGATATTCCAGGTACACCATTTAATCAAGTCATGAGCCATAACCTTCTGCAATAACATTTAAATTCCAGAGAGGAAGAACCTGAACCACAAATCACTGAGCCTTGGTGTTGCATGATCCACCAAATATAAAAACTCCATAAACTAAAACCACTACATTTAACAAACCTACAAAGCAATTAAAAAATAAAACCAATGAAAACCAAAAAAACAAATCAACATATATAGTGGCAACAGTACTGAGTAGGGGAACTCACCCCCTGGGAGAAAGTGAGGACTGCAGATGCTGGAGACCAGAGTTGAAAAATGTGATGCTGGAAAAACACAGGAGGCCAAGCAGCATCTGAGGAGCCAGAGAATCGACATTTTGGGCTTAAGCCCTTCTTCAGGAATGAGGCTGATGTGCCAGGCGGGCTGAGATAAAAGGTAGGGGGGAGGGATTTTGGGGAGGTGCGCAGGGAATACGATAGGTGGAAGGAGGTGAGGGTGAGGGTGATAGGCCAGAGAGGGGGTGGGGGCGGAGAGGTCGGGAAGAAGATTGCAGGTCAAGTAGGCAGTGCTGAATCCGGGGGTTGGGACTGAGATAATGTGGGGGGAGGGGAAATGAGGAAGCTGGAGAAATCTACATTCATCCCGTGTGGTTGGAGGGTTCCTAGGCGGAAGATGAGGCGCTCTTCCTCCAGGTGTCGTGTGGTCAGGGTCTTGTGATGGAGGAGGCCAAGGACCTGCATGTCCTTGGAGGGAGGTGAGGGGGGAGGTGTGGGCGCAAGTTTTGCACTTCTTGCGGTTTCAGGGGAAGGTGCCGGGAGTGGAGGTTGGGTTGTTGGGGGGTGTGGACCTGGTGAGGGAGTCGCGGAGTACCACCACCAGGGATATATTTCCCTCCCCACCCTTATCAGCATTCCGGAGAGACCACTCCCTCCGCGACTCCCTCGTCAGATCCACACCCCCCACCAACCCAACCTCCACTCCCGGCACCTTCCCCTGCAACCGCAAGAAGTGCAAAACTTGCGCCCACACCTCCCCCCTCACCTCCCTCCAAGGCCCCAATGGATCCTTCCATATCCATCGCAAATTCACCTGCACCTCCACACACATCATTTACTATATCCGTTGCACCTGATGTGGTCTCCTCTACTTTGGGGAGACAGGCCGCCTACTTGCAGAACATTTCAGGGAACACCTCTGGGACACCCGCACCAACCAACCCAACCGTCCCGTGGCTGACCACTTTAACTCCCCCTCCCACTCCGCCAAGGACATGCAGGTCCTTGGCCTCCTCCATCGCCAGACCCTGGCCACACGACGCCTGGAGGAAAAGCGTCATCTTCCATCTAGGAACCCTCCAACCACACGGGATGAATGTAGATTTCTCCAGCTTCCTCATTTCCCCTCCCCCCACCTTATCTCAGTCCCAACCCCCAGATTCAGTACAGCCCTCTTGACCGCAATCTTCTTCCCGACCTCTTCGCCCCCACCCGCTCTCCAGCCTATCACCCTCACCCTCACCTCCTTCCACCTATCGTATTCCCAGCGCACCTCCCCCAAATCCCCTCCCCCCTACCTTTTATCTCAGCCCGCCTGGCACACCAGTCTCATTCCTGAAGAAGGGCTTATGCCCGAAACATCGATTCTCCTGCTCCTCGGATGCTGTGCTTTTCCAGCATCACATTTTTCAACTCACCCCCTGACCTGAGGGGGCAACTACCCATCCCAAACGTCACATAAGTAGGCATCTAACCATCCCAGCCACCGTCACTGCTCCTAGCTCGAGCCGCACCGCAAACACAAGCAGAAAAGAGTAAACACAACATGGAATACCAATATGAATTAAAAAAGAATTCTTTCTAAAAAAAAGGAAGAAATACCCCACCCATCCTTTGGTATATCCTAATTTAGAAATCGAAAGTATACATCTCAACCACCTCCAAACGTAGTTTAAACCAAATTATTATCAATAGGTAAAAAAAAGAAAAATAAAGCTCCAATCGGACTTCCTCCATTTCTTAAACAATAAACACATACCCACACAATGCTATTTATAAATACTAAAATTGTTCAAATTAGGTTAATTTGTCCACAAAGTCTCTTGCCTTCTCCAACATGTCAAAGAGATGTATGGATCCATCTAAGGTGAACTGAAGTTCAAGGAGTACTGAATCCCAAGCTCCCTCAGTCTTCTCTTGACACTGTCATAAGATTTTCGTTTCTGGATCACCGCCACTGAGAAGTCCTGAAAGAACATGACCTTAGAGCCCTCATAAATTAGGGCCTTTGGATCCTTCCCCTGGTCGCTGGAAGATCCATGACTCTGTCCTTATTCCGGTAATGATGGAACCGCACCAGGAGAGGATGAGGACGTTGACCCAGACCCGATCTCCGCACTGCGACCCGGTGAGCCCTCTCTATCTTCAATCCTTTCATGCCAGCCTCCAAGTCAAGGCATTTTAGCAGTCAATCCACAACAAATTCCACAGGCTGCTCACCTGCCTTACCCTCAGGCAGACCGATGATCCAAATGATTTTTTCTCCTGCCCCTGTTCTCAAGACTTGGTCACGCAAATTATAGACCTACATCTCCAGGGCTTGGATCCTATTATTGGATGAACTGGCATCAGCTTCCATCGCTGTGACCCTGTGCTCCACCTCATGATCTGCTTCTCCAGGTCTCCCAGCTGCTGCTCATACTTCTACAGCATGATAGAGATTGGAGCCAGCTTCGCTTCGATCTTTTTCCCCAGCATCTTGCGAGATTTCGTGAGCTCGTTCACCAAGGCCTGGAAAATAATCGACTCTGCGGATCCTGCAGCCTGGGCCATGGGCCCAGCCTCAGACGCTCCTCCTCCCTTCTTCAGCATTTCTGGATGGCAGGAACCCCAGGTAAGTTAATTTGTAGAAGTTTCTTGGACTCCATGATCTTTCCGGAGTCCCAAGATATCGCGATGGTCCTGTTTGGACGGGTTAATCAACTCCGAGGATCCTGCAGGCTGAGCTACAGACCTGGACGCTCCTCCTCCCTTCTTCAGCTTTTTGGGATGGCAGGAACTCCAGGTGAGTTAACTTTTAGAAGTTTATTGGGACTCCACGATCTTTCCGGATTCCCAAGATATCACGATGGTCCAGGTTGGGCGGGTTGAAGGTTCATCCCGCTTGTGCTGCGATGTGGAGCTCTGCAGTGCGATCTTCTTAGATCGCCGCCATCTTGGATCCCCCTATTTTGATTGGTTTTCATTTGGATGTTGCTAAGAAACTTAACTATTCCCAACCGGATGTAGATGGACTTTCCAAGTGTACACTCTCCTGGACAGAAGTGGGTACAGCAGATGCTGGAGATTAGAGTCAAGATTAAAAAGGATGCTTGAAAAGCACAGCAGTTCAGGTAGCATCCGAGGAGCAGGAAAATCGATGTTTCAGGCAAAAACCCTTCATCAGGAATTCCTGATGAAGGGCTTTTGCCCGAAACGTCAATTTTCCTGCTCCTCGGATGCTGCCTGAACTGCTGTGCTTTTCTAGTACCACTCTAATCTACACTCTCCTAGACATGAGTTCTCTTACTCAGTTTAGGTCTAGTTGGACTCTTGTTGTCTTAAGTCCTCATACTGACAGCAACTACAATGGCTGCCAGCCCAGATCCTGAAGAAAATTCTAACCATACGGCTGAGGCATGGCTTTGTTTTGGGGTTTTGCTGTGGGCTGACCTATAGTCACTCTTTGCCGGATATGTCCTGAGTGAGGTTATGAATGACTATTGATCAGACCCAATTCAGGAATAATTTCTTGCCCATTGTCTATTGATCAGACCCAATTCAGGAATAATTTCTTGCCTACTGTTATTAGACTTCTGAATGTATATCTCAAATTTTAAATTTAATGATGATCTTGCTTTTTGTGCAGCTGTAATATTGAATTCCTTACTCTGTTCTATTGCCTTTATGCACTTTCTATTATCTGCTTCTACAGCACATAACACAAAACGTTTCACTGTACCTAGGTACATGTGACAATAAGAAATCAAATCAATTGTCTTCATTCAAGTGGTGATCCCCAGGCTCAGTCAGACTGGTGAGAGTGCCCATTTCTATCGAATATCCTGCAACTCATATGCTCTACTTGCATCCAAAGATAAAAGCCAGTTGTAGTACCTGTTTGAAGTCCAGTTGGGCTTCTGCTAGTAGGCGCTTTTGCATGATTACATCATTAATCTCACATATCAAACTGTCTCTGAGCATCTCATTAAGGGTTAAACCAAAGTTACATAACTCTGTCAATCATCTTAACCTAATCAAAAATCCTGAAATGGATTGCCCTGGTTCTCAAACTGCTGAGTAAAACTGATAACGTCTCAGAATTAGAGGAGGCTTGGGGTCATAATATTCCTTAGCTAAATCCATAAACTCTTGAAAGGCTTTAGTATCTGGTGTCTCAGGAAAAGTTAAGCTCCTAATAACCAAAAATGCTGCAGGTCCACAAACTGTCAGGAGTATTATTTATTGCTTTCCATCTGCCCCAATATCATTTGTCTGGAAAACAAAATGGATCTGGGCCCAGTCTTTGATGGCAGGATTGAATGAGTCAAGCTTTCCAAATAACGGCATGATACCAGAAATGCTTACCTCAATTCAAAGACAACTATTGCAACTGAATTTCTTCAGAAGTGTGCTTTTCGTTTGTCACCACTGAAGTAAGTCCACAGCAGCTGCTATCCCATCACCAAACCACCCTTTATTTACATGTGGAGAGTCCTTGACACTGATCCAGTTTCCTCAGAACCAGCTCTCAAAGTGAATAAGTTGCCTAATACACCTGTTCTTCTTTTTTTTTTCAAATTCCACCACCAGGAAGATAGGAAAACACCCGGGTGGCCAGTGACAAACACTGCCCTTCACATCAAGGGACAGTGCTGTGTGATCAAAACAGTGAAGGGGAGGGTAGGGACTAAATCAAAATAAATCTCCTGTTCATTTTTTTTATACTCCTGTTTTGTTTTTTTTTCCTCTTTTTTTCCCCTTTAACCCCCACACTACCACCTACGTGTGGTAATACACCTGTTCTTATCTGTCAGCCAGGGCTCCCTGATTGGACCAAATTAACAGCCTCATCATTCTATGAGGTCCACCTGGCCAACCCCGTTACAGACACTGAAAGGACGTGTACTTGTAGGTTTTTTTAAAAAATACATTTACCTGAGTGGCTTGTAGTAATAAACTTACCTCTCTAACTGAGGAATGCTTGTTTGGTTTATTTGTTACAAGGTTGAATACAGTTTTAAATTGGCAAACCAGTATCCTCTGCTAAAGTTTTAAAAATATTTGTTGCTGTTAAATGAGGAATAGGAAAAGAGGAAAACCAGTGACCTTTCCTCTCTGCATCATAACATTCATAACGATCTGTGGTTTCTGCACATCAAATCACAATATAACGAGAAAGGTTTAGATTGTTAAAACAATGTTTGCTTTTGCAGACTGGTTTGTCAAACTTGCAAGTAGATTAGCAGTTTCCTTTCTACTCTGATGCTCTCGATTTTCAAGTTATCTGAGCAATATGAACAATAGGCAAGTGATAAACCATTGCAAGAAATGTTAGCATCCAATCAATTTCAGGCATTTCCACCTCTTTCCTCTGGCCTTACAGGTCTGAATGTTAAGTAATGACTGATGATCGAAGTAAAGAGAAAGATTCTTCTGCTAGTCGACTTCATAAACTTCAAAGTTTGTTGGTATAAATTAACTTCTAAAATGTCACAAATACCATTGCTGAATATCAAGGTCCTGTTTCTAATCTGGTTGAGGGTGACAAAATTCTCTGGCAGGTGACAAAGAAGGAGGCAAGAACTGTTGACATTTAAGACAGATAATAAGCCACACAAAGTGCAAAAGACAGAGAAGTGAAAAATCACTACATGTTCATCCCCTCCCTTCCCACTAGAGAAAATCATCAAGAAACCTGCTTTTCCACCCAAGGGAAATTACAAATTGTGCACAATTTAGCAGTAACTAGTGAGAGCTTGTAATTCTGGTAAACATACCAATTACTTGCATAACAATCTCAGTGATGTTTTTCCTTTAGAATCTTAGTGCTTTAAATTTGTAGACTGCTTCTGATTTCAGGAAACCCAATTCCCTGTCTAACCCTGGCTGTTGCATAATTAGCTCATTAATCAGTTCAGTCAATTGAAATTGAAATAAACATCGATATTACAGTGATTATTGAAGTATTGAAGTATTGACCCTTCTGGTCTCTGAATAGTTGGAGACTGGACATACCTCAAAGAAATTCATACAAATTCCTCACAAGTTCTAATGGATATTGCCTGGCAAGTTTAAACTTCTGATGGGTAATTCCCCAGCTCTGTGGGAGCCTGTGCAACTGTCTGAGACTCTGAGTTACCACCCTGTCTAGGTGCTACCCTGTCACTCTATCCAGTTACATCACTCATATTCATTTGTTAACACCCTTAAAATCTGTATAAATGTCCCACAAGCCTTTCAGTGTGTTAGTGAGTGGTGAATTATGAGAATATAGCAGTTAGTGCTGTTACAATAGAGGGCATGATTTAGCTTCCCTTGACCATCCTGCACTACAAAGAAGGATTCCAATTTCAAGAGCATGAAGTCCTGGCCAGAAATGCAGAACTTGGTTGTACAGGTTCTTGTACAATCTGATAATGATTGTTGTTCCGGGAAAATTTGGGTTAGTAGCACCATTATATTACAGTGTTACATTCCTAAAATTAATAACTAAACAATTTTTAAAAAACTTTACGTTCATTTTTCTAACCAAAGACAATATTCCACTTCATCATAATCATCTTTTTCATTTTGAGGTTCAAACTTTCCTCTCTATTGTCTTGATTCTTTGTTCCTACTTCCCATTTTCCAGGTGGGAGCAATTTTCACTTGCTGGAAAACAACTTTAAAGTCTAATTTTCTAGTTTTAGTTCTAGTTTTCCAATATATATTATATCCAGCCTCTCAAAATTATCCTTAGTTGAGCTGTCACCAATTTTTAATCTATAATATCACATCCAAACAAGACATGCTGCTCTTGGCAGACATAGGCTTATACTTAAATATGAAAACTCCCCAAATCCAGATTCTCCATAGAGGTCATTTTAGAAAATTCTTTCTTCTAATATACAATGCTTCACATGCATTTCAGTGTCATGTTTTATTTGCCATTGTTCTAACAATTGGCAGTTTGTCCAATTAATTTTGTAAATTCTGAACTGCCTTTTGTAGCTAAAATCATAGAATGATTTCAGCACAGAAAAGAGATCATGCAGTCCAAATTATGCTAGTTCTTTGAAGGAGCAATTCACATAAAGCCACTTAGTTGTTTTTTTCCCATATTCCTGCAACATCTTGCCTTTACAGATAAATCCCACTTAAAAGCCTCAAGAGCCTCTGGCTTCACCATGCATTTAGGGAGTGCATTCCAGATCCTAACCACTTCCTATGTGAAAATGTTTTTCCTCAGGTCTCCATTGCTTCTTTTGTTAATTGCCTTAAGTCTGTATTTTCGTTCTTGATCCATCCATAAATGGGAACACTTTCTCTTATCTAGTCTATCCACATCTTTGTCATTTTAACCAACTCAATTGAATCTCCTCTGAGCCTTATTTTGTCTGATGAGAACAATCACAAATTCTCTAATAAGATAAAAGCAAAATACTGGGGATGAAATTAATCATGATACTAAACGGTACTGGAAATACTCCATGGGTCCAGGAGAGAGAAGTAGAATTGACGGTTCAATGTGACTCTTCTTCAGAAGTGAACTTCTACAATGTTTTGATGTAAGCTTTATTTTATACTTTGATTGGGAAGGGGTATCAATATTTGTTACCCATCTTTAATTGTCCTTGAAAAGGTGTTGATGAGCCATTTTCTTGTATCCTTTAAATCTGATCTGTTATGGTTCTGTTAGGAATGGATTTCCAAGATTTTGATCCTGTCATAGTGAAGGAATGGTGATATAGCTTCTGTGTCAGGAGGGTGTGTGGTTTGAAGAGGACTTTGCAGATGTTGTTGAACATCTGCTGAACTTGTCCTTCTAGGGAGTAGAGATTGCTAGTTTGGAAGGTGCTGGTGAAGGAGCCTTGGTGAAATGCTGCATTGAAGTTTGTACACAGTACACACTGCTGCCACCATGTATTGCTGGTGGAGGAGTGAATGGTTAAGGTGTTAAGTCAGGTATCAATCAAACATACTTCAAGATCCTCCAGGTGTTATTGGAGCCACACTCATCCATATAAACAGAGAACATTTGTTCACAACTCCTAATTTGTCAATTAACTTCCCAATCTCAGGAATAATTCTCAAAAATCTCACATGTCTTCACATCCTTTCTAAAGGAGTGCCAAGAACTAGTTGCACTGAGTCAGTGTTTTATTCAAAGTTTAAAGTAACTTCCTTGCTCTTATGTGCTGTACTTTTAATATTAAAGCTTGCATCCTTAATCCCTTTCAACTTCTCCTGATATTTTCGTTCATTCGTACGTGAAAAAACCAGGTCTCATCTGCTTTCTAAAACTGCAACCTTCATTTGATATCATCTTTCTGCTTTCTTCCTACTAAAATAAGTCACGTCACACTGTATACATCAATTTCTGCTTGACATTGATTCATCTATTATACTAACATGTAATAACATAATACAACTATTGTGGGCAGCACGGTGGCTCAGTGGTTAACACTGCTGCCTCACAGCACCAGGGACCCCGGTCCAATGACTGCCTCAGGTGACTGTCTGTGTAGAGTTTACACATTCTCCCTGTGACTGCGTGGGTTTCCTCCGGGTGCAGGCCAGATGAATTGGCCATGCTAAATTGCCTATAGTGTTAGGTGCGTTAGTCAGAGAGAAATGGGTCTGGGTGGGTTACTCTTCAGAGGGTCAGTGTGGATTTGTTGGGCTGAAGGGCCTGTTTCCACACTGTAGGGTATTAAATCTAAATCTTAAATTAAACTAGTAATAATACAAATCAATTCCATAAAAGAGCAAGCTTGTTATGTGTGATGATTTTTAAAAAGGTCAAAAATGAACAAGCATTTATTACTGTATCTTTCAAAGGATGCCAAAAGTTTGATTTTTTATTGTCATGTATATTTATTATAAATACAGCAAAAAGTATTGCAAGTGTGTTGCCATTCCCTAGCACTATCTTAAAATGCAGAAAATAAACCAAAACACAGACTATAAAGCCAAAAAACCAATCAAGTTCAATTTATAGTCTCAAGTCAATAAAGGTAGATCGTTTTTGGAATAGCTCGCACTTCGTGCTCAGCCATGGGCCTGGATTTGGTCTCCTTGCTTAATAGACAGTGAATTAGTTTGTAAAAATATCGTTATTATTGTCATATAGCTTCAAAATGCAACCTATAGATATAAATAAAAAGCAAATGCTAGGGGAAGCAACTTACTCAACAATATTCCCCATCTAGGCATTTCTCTTTGAACAACTAGAGCATTTGCTGCTTTCAAAACTTTAGTTTTCTTTCATTCTTAATGTAACATGAGATTTGAACACGTGAGTGGCCCAAAGATCATGAAGCAGGTTCTTTCTTCCACTGGCATCTGGTCATTTCACGCATAAGGGAAATAAGGTGAAACACAGAAACACAGTATTTACTTGGAATTATGCTTATGATTTACTTCTGGTTGAGGAGATTGTCATCAGTCTGATCCTTGTAACCGTGGGATTCCTTTCCCTCATATGAGCCTCTTATAATATTCAACAATGTAATTATTGACTTGGCCATTTCCAGTAAAGGATGTGGTGAGCCCAAAGAGATGTTTGACAGTGAATACTGGGGTAAAATATAGCAAAGGACTCATAGAGGCTGGAAATCTGAAAGTACTTGGATAAAATCGGATGTACTGGAGTTTGTCCAAAGAAAAGATCATATGGAAAATAGCCAGTGGATGATTGTGGAGTGCCCTTATAAGGATAAAACAGCTCCAGAAGACACTCAGGCTGCTTTTGTTTATTCTCAGGAAGAATGGTGTTCATAGAACATAGAACATAGAACAGTACAGTACAGGCCCTTCGTCCCTCCATGTTGTGCCAACCTTTTATCCTCCTCTAAGTTCAGACTAACCTACATACCCTTCATTTTACTATCATCCATGTGTCTGTCAAGAGTCACTTAAATGTCCTTCATGTATCTGACACTACTACCATTGCTAGCGTGCATTCCACATACCCAGCACTCTCTGTACGAAGAACCTACCTCTAACATCTCCCCTAATCTTTCCTCCAATCACCTTAAAATTATATTCCCTCATGATAGCTTTTTCCACCCTGGGAAAAGGTCTATGCTTATCCACTCTATCTATGCCTCTCATTATCTTGCACACCTCGATCAAGCCACCTCTCATCCTTCTTCACTCCAATGAGAAAAATCCTAGTTCCCTCAATCTTTCTTCATAAGACATGCCCTCCAGTCCAGTCCATCCTGGTAAACCTCCTCTGCACCCTCTTAAAAGCTTCCACATTCTTCCTATAATGAGACAACCAGAACTGAGCATAATATTCCAAGTGTGGTCTAACCAGAGGTCTATAGAGCTGCAGAGTAACCTTGCAACTCTAAACTCAATCACCCTGATAATGAAAACCAATACACCATACACCTTCTTAACAACCCTATCAACTTGGATGGCAACTTTGAGGGATCTATGGACGTGGACTCCAAGACCCCTCTGTTCCTCCACAATGCCAAGAATCCTGCCTTTAATCCAGTAATCCGCATTCAAATTCTACCTTCCAAAATGAATCACTTCACACTTTTCCAGGCTGAACTCCATCTGCCACTTATCAGCCCAGCTCTGCATCATGTCAATGTCCAGGTGAAACCTACAACAGCCCTCCATACTATCCATCACTCCACCAACCTTTCGTGTCATCAGCAAACTTACTAACCCACCCTTTCACTTACACATCCAAGTCACTTATAAAAGTGACAAAGAGGGATCCACGATGGTGACGATATAGAAAGATCATGTTGCAGAGCTCCGCACCACATCACAAGTGAGCGAAGTCCTAATCCACCCTACCTGGATTACTGCAATATCCTGGGACTCTGGAAAGGTTGTGGAGTCCCAGGAAACTGTTAAAGAACAACTTACCTTGGTTTCACTGTCCAGGGATGCTGAAGAAGGGAGCAGGTATGTTCTGCCCAGCCTGCAGAATCCTCGGGCTCAATATCCTACCAGGTCCTGATAATGGAGCTCGCAAAATCTCACGAGATGTTGGGGAAGCAGATAGAGGAGAAGCTGGCCACAATCTCTATCTGCAGAAGCATAAACAGCAGCAAGGAGACCTGGAGAAAAGAACGGATGTGGTAGAACGCAGAGTCGCAGTGGTGGAAGCTAATGCTGATTCCTCCAAGGAGAGGATCCAGGCCCTGGAGATGCAGGTCCATAATTTGCTTGACCAGGTTGATGAGCTCGAGAACAGGGGCAGGAGAAAAAATATTTGAATTGTCAGTCTGCTGGAGGGTAAGGAAGGTCAGTGACCAGTGGAATTTTTTGAGGACTGATTGCTGAAATTCCTTAAGTTGGAGGCTGAAATGGGAAGCTTGAAGATTGAGAGGGTTCACCTGGTCAAGGTGTGGAGGTCAGGTCTGGACCAATGTCCTCATCCTATAGAGATAAGCAGAGAATTGTGGAAGCTTGCAGAATCCAGGGGAAGGATCCAAAGGCTCTAGTTTATGAAGGCTCTAAGATCATGTTCTTCCAGGACTTCTCAGTGGCAGTGATCCGGAAAAGAAAATCCTATGATGGCATCAAGATAAGACTGAGGCAACCTGGGAGGTACTCTCTGAGGTATCCGGCAGTGCTTTGTATCACCTTAGATGGATCTATCCAACTCTTTGACAAACTGGAGAAGGCAAGGGACTTTGTGGACAAATTAACTTAATCTGAACAATTTAGTATGTACAAATATTAGTATTGTTTGTGTATGTCTCTACTTCTCTTCAAAAAAAAAGAGAAAGTCTGGTCGGGGCTTTCTTTTCCTATTTTTCATTGGTAATAGTTTGGTCTAAACTATGCTTAGGGGTGGCTGGGATGTTTACTTTCAATTTCTAAGTTAAGTTATACCAAAGGATGGGTGGGGTACTTAATCTTTTTCAAAATTTCTTAGTTCACATTGTTATTCCAATGTGTATTTCTTTGCTGCTTGGGTTTATGGTTTGGCTCTAGCCAGGAGGAGAGAAAATGGTTGGGGTGGCTAGATGCCGACTTACATGCAGTTTATGCCTGGTTCAGGTATTTAAATGCCCTGGCTGCTGCATTGGCAGTGGGATGGCAAGTTGGGTTTTGGGATGTGTAGATGTCCTCTTTGGGCAGTGGGTGAATTTCCCAATTTAGAGTGATTGGTGCTTTATATGTTGGTTTGTTTTTTTGGTTTTTATTGTATAGAGTCTTTGAAAGCTTTGTGGGTTTGTTAACTTTAGTGGGTTCAGTTTATGTAGTTTTTATGTATGATGGATCTTGCAACAGTAAGGCTCGGTGATTTGTAATTCGAGGTTCCCGTCTCTGTAAACTAAATGTTACTGCAGAAGGTTATGGCTAATGACTTGATTAAATAATATACCTGGAAAATCAAGGGGAGTCACTCACCAATTAAGAAGAAAAAGGTACTTCTGACTCTTAGAAAGGAGAAGGTGGATATTACTTTGTTACAGGAGACACACTTGGATGATAGGGAGCATTTGATCGGGTTTACTTTTCATCTTTTAATACCAGAAGTAGGGGAGTGGCTATATTGGTTAGGAGGAATTTCCCATTTAAGTTACTCGATGTGTTAAAGACACATGCAGGAGGTTTGTAATCCTCAAAGCCCTAATAAACAGGGAAGAGTATGGTGTTTTAAATGTTTACTGCCCTCCGGCACATCCCCTCAAATATTTGGTAGATATGTTCTCTAAATTGATCAGTTTTGAGTCCTGGCATATCATTGTAGGGAGAGATTTTAATTGTCTTATGGATCCCACGGTAGACAGGTTGCACAAAGGCCTCCCTGTACCCTCTGTACAAACTAAACAATTAGTGGATCTGTGTGTGGAGGTAGGGTTGGTAGATGTCTGGAGGCATCTCCACCCTATAGGTAGGGATTTTATGTTTTTTTCTAATTCACACAGACATCACACCAAGATTGATTTTTTTCTGACCCCTGTGGCAACCCTGGACTTAGTGGCATCTTGTACGATTGGTAATATTACCAACTCCGATCACCCTCCAGCGTACCTGTTGGTTAAGATTAAGGACGAGATAGTGGAGCCGAGGCACAGGCGAATGGATCCCTTTATCCTTAAGGATAATATGTTTGTGGAGTACTTCTCCAAAGAATTTAGGGCATTCCTAGACATTAATTCAGGCTAGGTTAGTAGCCTGTCTGTCCTTTGAGAAACCACCAAAGCCTATGCTGGGGGTTAGTTATTTCCTACTGTGCCAATAGGAAGCGGCAGAAGGGCGAGCAGTAACGTCTCCTCAAAGCACGGTTGAAGGCAGCCAAGAAGGCTTACTTTGACAGGTCTTTGTTGGCCAAACTACAGAGGATTACGGCACTGTGATCTGCATTGAATTCTGTGCTCATACAGACAGGAAAGAAGGAGCTTACTTTCGCAAAACAAAGGCTATATGAGCATGGTGACAAACCGAGCAAGTACCTAGCATATCTCACCAGGAAAAAGAGTGCCCCTCAAGCCATTACATCGATTAGGGAAGGTGCTGGGAACCTGTAAGCAATTCTAAAAAGATTAATGTGGCATTTCGGAGATTTTACTCTGAATTGTATCAATCTGAGGGCTGTGAGGAGGGGCAGGCCAAGGTGGAATCCTTTTTCAAGAATCTGGAGCTTCCGGCTGTGGCCCGGGAACACCAGTCTTTTCTCAATGCCCCCTTATCAGAGCAAGAGGTGCAGCAGCTTCAGAGTGGAGAGCTGCCCGAACCTGATGGACTTAGTAGCGAGTTCTTTACGGAACTTATAAACAGATTGTCAGGCCTGATGCTCAACATGTTCAAGAGAGGCTAATATTTCACTTATTCTTAAAAAAAGAAAGGTCCTGGAAGACTGTGTTTCTTACAGGCCCATTTCACTCTCTAATGTTGACTTTAAAATCCTCTGTAAGACTCTTGCGTTAAGGCTGGAAACTGTGTTACCTTCTATTGTTAAAGTGGACAGACAGGCTTCATAATGGGTCGCAGATCCTCCAATAATGTTGGGTGGCTGCTTAATATAATTCAAGGGTGTCAACAACAGTCAATACAGGGATTGGTGACCTCTCTAGATGCAGAGAAGGCATTTGACTGAGTTGAGTGGCCATGTCTTTTTGATACTCTAGACCAGTTTGGCTTGGGCGAAGCCTTTATAAGATGGGTAAAGGTTCTCTACAATGATCCTCTCGCTGTGGTCATCACCAATGGGGTACGACCAAGCAATTTAAAAATTTTTAGGGGCAGCCGACAGGGCTGTCCCCTTTCACCATTGCTTTTTACATTGGTGATTGAACATTGGTGGAGGCCATTTGTAGGGATCCCAATATATCGGCTGCAGAAGTAGGGTCAAAATTACTTAAGATTTCATTGTACTTGGACGATGTCCTCATTTTTAAAATTAAATCCTGCAGTTTTGGTGCCTCATCCGTTACAATGCATTAGCTCGTTTGGCAGCTTTTTGGGGTACAAGATTAATTTTGCAAATTCAGAAGCTATGCCTATGGGTGATTTTTTGAAGGTGCTAGGTCTTGAGGGCGAATCTCGATTCCTATTTAAGTGGTCACGGGGAGGTGCGGGTTTATGTATTTGGGCATATTCATCACTCCAGTTTTTGATTGGTTGTTTAAAGCTAATTTTGTTCAATTATTTGACAAAATCAAACAAGACCTTCAAAGATGGGAGGCACTTCTGGTCTCATGGTTAGGTTGGATAGCTCTTATTAAGGTGAATATTCTCTCCTGTTTGTTGTACCCTATACGAATGCTGCCCCGGACTTTCGATAAGCTAATGTTCAGGAGACCAAGTGGCTGGTTCTGCTCTTTAATTTGGCATCGTACGTGACCCCTTAATAAATTAGCTAAACTGCAACTGCCTCACAAACCGAGGGGAGTGAATCTCCCGGACACTAAAAACTATCAGCTAAGCTTGTTTTAATCTTACGTGAGTGATAGGGCTTGTGGGGACCCTCTTTCAATATGGTTAGATATTGAAACCTCTCAGGCAAAGTGCCCCCTTATTAGTTTGCTGTTTTTGGACAAAATGAGGACAGTTAAGGAATATTGCGACAACCCAATGGTTATCAATACTGTTAAAGTATGCAGGGCAATTTGGCAAAGGGAAGGCAATATTGGCAAAACATCTTTTCTTACATCTATAGTGATTATGCCAGGTTTTCAACTGGGGATGATGGATTCAGGATTCAAACATTGGGCAGCTAGGGTGTGTCTTGCATCGGTGATTTATTTGAGGGAGACACAATGATGTCTTTTAACCAGTTAGCATGGGAATATGAGCTATCTAGCAGCCACCTCTTCTGCTTTTTTCAAGTTAGGGATTCTATTCAAAAAAATCTACGCTTTTGACTGATCCCAATAAATTCGACATAGATGCTCAGTGCTAAGAGTACAATTTCTGTCAGCACTCTATATCATCAACTAGCGGAGGCAACACCTCAGGTGAGTTCGATCAGTTTTGCAGGGTGTAGAGAGAGAGCTAGGCATTGAGGTCTCCTCAAAGGCATGGGAAGATATTTGGGAAAATGCAAGAAAGATATCAATTTGCAATAGGACTCATGCTTTACACCTGAAGATTCTCCACAGGGTCCACTTGGCTCTGGATAATTTGTCAAAATTTAAACCAGGGGTATCTTCAACATGCCCCAAGTATAACAGTAGTACGGGCACTCTTACCCATTGTCTCTGTCCTCTGGAGCACTGTAGCAGGTGCAATGGAGAGGATTTTGGGTGTAAGGGTGGAGAAGGATCCGATCTCTCTTCTTCTTGGCCTGCCCAGTGTATTCCCTGTAGATGCGCATAAGAAAAATCTTTTCAACATGCTCACTTTCTACGCAAGAAAGAATATCTTGTTAGGTTGAGCGTCTGAAAATTCCCTGGGCCTGTCGAGTTGGTGTAAAATTGTTATGGAGCAGATCCCCTTGGACTTTCTTACAAGAATGATAGACCACAAAACTGAGAATATCTATAAGACATGGCAGCCCTTTTTGGACTACCTGGAGACAAATTTGTCGGCCATACTAATAAGGGCTTTTATATAGACACAACAATTTGCTTTATGAGTCCAATATCCAAAGAGGAGGAACTGCGAACGTATGAATATGTGAAAATTAATGTTCTTGATATTTGAGAGTCAGTGTTTTGCTTTGCTGAGTTGTATTATTCTTATTTATTAGTTTGTTGTTAGTTATTATTTATTTAGTTAAGTAGTTGGTTGGGTTTTTAAATTTTTTTATATGTATTTATACATTTGTACATGAGGGGGTTAAGGTTTTTAAAACTTTTGTGTTCTTTCTTTGTATTGCTTTGAATGGAATTGTTTTGTATTTGTTGTAATATTAAAACATCTATTTTCAATAAAATATATTTAAAACAAAAGTGTCAAAGAGCAGAGGTCCCAGAACAGATCCCTGCAGAATATCACTGGTCCAGGTCGAATACTGTAGCCAATTCTGAATCAATTCAGCCAAATTTCACAGTAATCCATACCTCCTTACTTTCTGAATGAGCCTAATGTGGAGAACCTTATCAAATGCTTTTCTGAAATCCATATACACCACATCCACTGCTATACCTTCACCAATATGTTTTGTCACATCCTCAAAGAATTCAATAAGGCTGGTGAGGCATTACCTGCCCCTCACAAAGCCATGCTGACTATCTCTAATCGAACTATGCTTTTGCAAATAATCATAAATCCTATCTCTCAGAATCCTCTCCAATAATTTGCCCACTATCAACATAAGACTGACGGGTCTGTAATTCCCAATTATCCCTATTCACTTTCTTGAACAAGAGAATAACATTCACCACCCTCCAATCATCTGGTACTACTCCAGTGGACAGTGAGGACGCAAAGATCATCGCCAAAAGCACAGCAATCTCTTCCCTCACTTCCTATAGTAACCTTGCATATATCCCGTCTATCCTCATGTTTTTCAAAATTTCCAGCACATCCTCCTTCTTAACATCAACTTGTTTGAATACACATGCTGTCCTCACAAACGACACATTCCCTCTCACTAGTGAATATTGAAGCAAAGTATTTATTAAGGACCTCCCCTTCATCCTGTGACTCCAGGCACATGTTCCCTCCACTATCCCTGATTGGTATCCTCTACCCTCTCTGTCCATCCTCTTTTTCCTCACCTAAGTGTCGAATACATTGGGGTTTTCCTTAATTCGACCTGCCAAGCCTTTTTCATGCCCCCTTCTAGTTCTTCTAAGTCCATTCTTCAGTTCCATCCTGGCTACTTTGTAAGCCTCTAGAGCCCTGTCTGACACTGCTTCCTTAACCTTAAGTAAGCTCCTTTCTTCCTCTTGACTCAATGTTTCACATCTCTTGTTATACAGTCTAAGCTTGAATTATTCACACAAACTAATTGATGATAGAGGGTGGTTCAACGTACAACAGTGCCATTGGGGTAATTTTCCATATTCCTGTCATTTAGCTTCAGAAGGACAGACATAAGCAATAACCACTCTCTTCTGCCCTTGAACCTGATACAGCATCACTCCTTAAGCCAGGAAATTGTTGTCAGGTTCTGAGTAAAAGGGAGGTGGGAATCTTGATAGCTAAGAACAGATGATGAGACAGGTTCAACTTGAAGGTACAAAAGGATATTTCACATGCTAGGGTTAAAACGCCTTGTGATGCTCACTATCACACCTTGTAAATCCTTCCCCAATGACTCCTGCAGTATTTGCTGATTTCCAAAGCAAATTGTGGAGTGGAGCAACAAACTGTGCAAAGCCTTGGCCAAATCTCAAGCTAGACCAAGGAACCCAAGTGTTTCCCTTCCTGTCTGAGGCCAGGGCCATTCTTCTCCAGTTTGAACTTACTTATCACCAGGCTAGCAAAGCGCCCAAAATAGAGTATTTTTGGATAAAAATATTGTTACTTCTTAGATTTTACTTTCAAACTAACTGCGATAAGTTGCGATAAAGGTCTCCTGAAATAGCAAGCTGAAGATGAGTAAACCTATCAGATACACAAAGAGGGACTCGAAATTCTAAAGTTGGTACATGGATAGGGTAAACAGATAAGTTCTTTTACCTGGGTTGGGAGAGTCCAGAACAAGAGGGCATAGGTTTAGGATGAGAGGGGAAAGATTTAAATGGGACCTAAGGGGCATTTTTTCACATAACGGGTGGTGTGTGTTTGGAATGAGCTGTCAGAGGAAGTGGTACAATTACAGCATTTAAAAGGCATCTGGATGAGTATATGAATAGGAAGGGTTTAGAGGGATATGGACCAAGTGCTGGCAAATAGGACTAGATTAATTTAGGATATTTGGTCAGCATGGATGAATTGGACTGAAGGGTCTGTTTCCATGACACTATGACTCCATGTTTTCTCCAGAAACCAACACTGAATTTGATAGTCTGTCTTTCTTTGTCCACATCTGTATTCTATGCAGTGAAGATTTATTCTCTCATTAAATAGTTAGAATTTAGATAGACTGTCACTTGAATGACAGTGCATGTACAGATTTTGCTTTCTATCATTCCTGTGCTTCTCCTGTATGTTTAAGTTGCCAACAGAAACAGAGCATGTGCTCTGTGCTGCAATGTAAAGTTTTTGTTATCTTTCTGCTTCTGTTGGCTTCTCTCTTTTCTTTTCTTATTGCTGTTTTAAAGATTGCAAGTTTAAAACAAGCCGCCTATTTTTAAATGGCATCTAAGATTGCAGCCGAAGGTTAGGAAGTGTTTGGGCTTTTGAAGCACATTGGCTTCTGATTTCCTGTCCAGCCACATTCTTCTTTTGTTTCCCCATTTGTTATTTTGAACATTTTATCTTCTTTAAGAATAGAATAGAATAGAATCACCACAGTATGGAAACAGGCCCTTGGGTCCAACAAGTCCACACTGACACTCCAAAGAGTAACCCATCCAGACCTATTCCCCTACTCTCTTATCCTATATTTGTCCCTGACTTCGGTGGAGGAGGAATGATTTGGGAGGCTGCTGTGGCCATGATGGTGGTTCCTCATGGCCATTGTAAACGCATCTGCTGATGGTCAGCTTTGGTATCTTCAGTGGCACAGCTCAAATTGCACTGGTCCAGGTTAGCACCAGCCTCGGCAAAGGGGTGGTTTAGGCCAGGCATCCAATGGCCCGGGATTCCTTTGGATGGTTTCTGCGACGGATCTACCTGAATTGGTGAGGCTTCAGGATTCTGCAAAGTCTAGTAACCCGAGAATCTAGCAAAAAGGATGTCCAACTTCAGCGATGAGATTGGTACTTTGGGCAGCTTGTGCAGAATCTTGCGGCATGGGATTCCAGTGGCCCAGCACAGATGGGCTGCTTCAGTAACAGCTTTCAGTCCAGTATGCCAACGGCTCAGCGTGGCAGTTTTGTTCTTCAGCGGCAGCTTCATCAGCTTTGTACAATGGTACTGTCTTTTCCTGAACCCAGGAACCATTAATTGAACTAAGATGGACTTTGTCTTAATTTTTTTTCTTATCTATGCCGTCTGTTAGTAATACAGTGTCATGATTTGACGACTTAAACACTTTTCACTTTTTTTTGTAGATAGTGTTTGCTTTGTGGTTTTCTATACATTGGTCCACATAAATATACCACAGAGAGACTGGCTTATATTGAGTCAGATATCTCGAAGTTTATTAACAATTATCAATGCATATTAATATATTGTCTTAAATTTACATATGCAATCTGGGTTAAATGTTTAGAACATAGAACATAGAACAATACAGCACAGAACAGGCCCTTCAGCCCACGATTTTGTGCCGACCATTGATCTTCATGTATGCACTCTCAAATTTCTGTGACCATATGCATGTCCAGCAGTCTCTTAAATGTCCCCAATGACCTTGCTTCCACAATTGCTGCTGGCAACGCATTCTATGCTCTCACAACCCTCTGTGTAAAGAACCCGCCTCTGACATCCCCTCTATACTTTCCTCCAACCAGCTTAAAACTATGACTACTCGTGTTAGCGATTTCTGCCCTGGGAAATAGTCTCTGGTTATCGACTCTCTCTATGCCTCTCATTATCTTGTATACCTCAATTAGGTCCCCTCTTCTCCTCCTTTTCTCCAATGAAAAAAGTCCGAGCTCAGTCAACCTCTCTTCATAAGATAAGCCCTCCAGTCCAGGTAGCATCCTGGTAAACCTCCTCTGAACCCTCTCCAAAGCATCCACATCTTTCCTATAATAGGGCGACCACAACTGGATGCAGTATTCCAAGTGCGGTCTAACCAAAGTGTTATAGAGGTGCAACAAGATCTCACGACTCTTAAACTCAATCCCCCTGTTAATGAAAGCCAAAACACCATATGCTTTCTTAATAATCCTGTCCACTTGGGTGGCCATTTATTTAGATTACGGTTAAATTGTATACATAGTTGACTAGCTGACTACCTCCTGAATGTACAGAGAATAATATGCCTTTAAGACATCTGTCCAATGATACAGCACAGTGGACCCTCTCCTGAGGATAACTACTAACTACATAGAATTAAATCGTATAGAACATGTAACACAGAAACAGGCCATTAATTTAATCTAATCTGCGCTGATATTTATATTTCACATCAACCTTCCTCTATTCTTTCTATCTATCTCATTTCCCAGCTGTTCAGTATATTTTTCTGAACACGTTTCTATCACGTACACATCCAAGCTATTTGCACTGTCTGTGGCTAACCAAAGAACTTAATGATGTAAAAACATTGGGAAATCTTTCGAAACCAGCATAGGTTGCTAATGACTAAAAATATAAGTAATGATAAATAGTATAGAAATTGTGATATAAATAATAGAGAAATTACATATGATCTGAAGTTAGCAAGAAATATAAAGCAAACAGTAAAAGCAATTTAAAACTACATAAATCCCTTAGAGGTTGAGACTAGGACAACAATAATACAAACAGGAAATGGCAGAAATTTGGACAAATATTTTATGTCTGTCTTCTCAGTAAAATACATTTAAAAGGTATCTCAGGAATAGCAGAAAATGATAAGGCAAATGTGAGGGAGGAACTTAGAATAATGCCTACCACTGGAAAAAAAGGTACGGAGAAAACTGATGTGATGTGACAAATTCCCTGGACCTGAGGCTTGCATCCTTGGATCTTAAAAGAAGTAGTTGTTGTGATAATACAAATTGCAATGGTTATAGTTTTCCAAATTCCCTAAATTCTGGGAATATGATGGCAGCTTGGAAAACTGCAAATGTAATATCTCTATTGAAGATTGGACATGGAAACTATTGGTCAGTTTAGCCTGATATCTGTCACCAGAAAATGTTAGAATCCATTATTAAGGAAGCAACAAGAGTCAATATAGCTTTGTGAAAGAAAAATCATGTTTGACAAATGTACTAGAATTCTCTAATGACTTAACAAACAGGTTAGATACAGTGGAACCAGAAAATATAGTATATTTGGATTTCCAAAAAAACATCAGATTGTTGCCACATTAAAGGTTACTACAAAAGATAAAATGTAGGGAGGTGATACATTAACATGGATAGTTGATTACATAGCAAACAGGAAACAAAGAATACGATAACAGGATCATTTTCAACCTGAGAAGCTGTATCTCATGTAACTAATGGCATGCCACAGGGACCAATGCTAAGATTTTATTTATTTATAATCTGTATTAATGACTTGGTTGAAGGAACCAACTGTATGATAGCTAAATTTGCTTATGATGCATAAATAGATAGGAAAAAATTGTGAGAAGGACATAAAGAATTTGCAAAGGGACATAAATAGATAGGTTATATGAGTAGCCATAGTTTAGTAAGGCAATGTGATGTGAAGAAAATATGAGGTAGTCAACTTTGATAGAAAGAATGGGTGTGTGGGGTGGGAAACATAGTCAGACAGGAAAGTGGAATAAAGGCTACAATCAGATCAGTCCTAATCTAATTGAAGGATGGAGCAGGCTCACATGTCCAATGGCCTATTCCAGCTCTTGTTTGTTATGACCTTAAGATCATTTCCAACAGTAGTGAGTATCACATTATAACCATTCTGCTATAACAGGATATTTCTTTAATGTATTTAATATTAATTGTATTTATTACTGCCAGATTTGGACTTTCGGCTGTATTTAACATGCGCCTGGTGTGTAGCAAGATGGCATAGATGACAAAATGGGTCAGATGACTAGCCAACATCTTTCTGCTCACCATATATTATACTAAGTAGGTAGGTGCTGAAATCAGTAACATAATAATAAGCAAGGTTCACTCAGGATTTTAGCAAATGTACTGACCTGAGTAATATCATGTTCATGCAAAAATGTGGCTGATGTTGGTAGTTTAAGTTTAAAGGCCTACATGAGAAAAGGCATGAAGGGGGCACATAATTTGGGGAGGTGGGGGCATTTTGATGTAACCCCACCCCCAACTTCCTTTCATGCTGACTGAACTCAACCTCTCCCTCAGCTCTGGGATCACTGTCAGCCTGAGACCTCAAGACCTAACTTCTCTGGTCTCCCACTACTCAGCTCTGGCACTGCTAAGTGTGATGGACCCACAAGCTGTCCATGGTAGGTCATCTTCCTGAGTGTGGGGGGGTAGAAGGCAAAGGGTGATTAAGCAGTTTGCTGCTCCCTGCAGTGCATAATAGCTGTGTGACAGACTTTCTCAATGCAAACCAATTTCCAGCTAACCTTTCTTCTGCCTAAGTGAGCAAACCACCTCCCGTCCCCCTCCCATAAAAAAGCAGCTCATTATCATCATCTAATCTGTCCAAGTGATTTAAAGAAATTATAAGTTTTCTCTTTTCAAATTTAAAAATGCCCTAACCTATCCAATCTTTCATGATGACAAAAATCTTTCATTTCTGATGACAGTTTTGTGAAATTTTCATGCATTTTATTCATTGCTTTAGTATCATTCTCACAGAATAGAAACCAAAGTTGTGCATGGAACTGCCTAGGTAGTCTCTGAAGTTCTTGAGAGTAATGACAAAAAGGCCCACCTCTCACCATAATTTACACACGGTAAACAATGCCTGTCATGTCTGGTGCTTTGCAGTAAAATTGAAGTTGGTACAATGATGCCAATCTAGTTTTCTTTAATCTTCCCTATTCTGCTATACTATTTGACCAGGTGATACAAAAGAGTAAATTAATACCCTTTTTGTTTAATTTTCTTTCCCCACTTAAGGGAAGACATCAAGTTACTGCTCATTGCTATTTTAAGCAACACAGCAGAGCTGAGAGTATAAGGCCCTAAGGGATTACTTCTGTTTTCCAGAACTTTCTGATATATTAAAGTTTCGACTTGGAGTACTATGGCCCAGCGAGGAGAAAATAGGATTAATAAAGTGCAAAGGAGGCGAGGTATTTTTATTGAGCTTTTATTCTTTAGTTGAGAAATCGGCAAGCAATTTAAATGAAATTAAAAGTACTAACCTGTAACCAACTTCATTGATTCCAAATTCTGACAGAATCTCTTTCATCACTGAAATTAAAAGAAAATCAGTTTTCACACAGACTAATATTATAAACAATAAAAATGCTAGTGTGGTCAAAAGCAAGAATGATTAAGAGAGTATTATAAGGTGTAATTCATTGTGCAGAGAAGCCAAAATAATGCACAAATTACAACAATGTTTACACAGTGTTCCAAGACTCAAAGGTAGCTTGCTATCAAATTCAATTGAAGACTTTTGAGCTAGACTTTTGCCAAGTCAGGGTGATTCAAGAGCCCTTGAAAATGGCAGGCCAGTCCCAAATCCAGGATTCCTGACCCCATTCTCAGGTTTTGCAATTTTCAGAATTCTCTTTAAGGCTGTGGACTTGTTCAGGTTGCAAACAAATGAATAACTGATTCGACTGGATCCTGGAGGTAGTGGCAGCCAGCAAGAAGGGACATAGTTGTCTCTCACAAAGATGTTACCAGTGGCTACAACATGGCCAGGATCAAGTGACTGCTCAACCAGGTCCCCTGGAGCTTGATGAGTACTCTAAAGACTCCCTGGTGCAGACCATATTTAGAGGTGCGGCAGGCTCTTTCTGAGAGTCGGGGATGGATAGAAATTGCAAGTCTAAAAGCACAGGCAGATGTGACACATCAGAAGGCACAGGGAGCAGCCTCGTGTTCAACAGTCACACAGCAGGAGAGGAGATTCCAAGATGGCACCAATTGGTAAATAATGGATCTCACCACGCTTAACAAGTTAACAGACTGCAATGACTTACAACCATGAAAGCAATAATTTACCATGTTTACAAGGAAATGTTAAATGAGGACTTTCTGTATCAATTTCGCAATGATTGTATACACAAACTTAAGTAGTTTCAAGTACCTTGCAGTTTCAGGTATTGAAACTTTAAACAGTTAGAATAATTGATATTGTTATTACCATACAGTGAAAAGAACTTTTTTTTAAGTGAAGTGCATTTAACATCATAGAAGGCTACAAATGATTCCTTGTTTAAGAGCTTTTTTATACATACTACTAGCACTATAGGTTTAATTGCTTCTATACAGTACATAAGTTTGCATAATCCTCCCAAACTCATAGGGCTCATTGGAGAAAGATAACTGGTGGTGGCTTAACCTGGGGGTCACCACACCTCAAATGAAGGGAGAGATTGAGAAGGAGAGTCCTTCATGGTAACCTCAGTCAATGTGGGAAGTGAACCCATGCTGTTAGCATAATTCTGCCTCACAAACTGACCATTCAGCCATCTGAGCTAAACAACCCCACAGCAGAGTGTATAGTGAGTGAATGGACCTGGAAGTGCTATACCTTGCATGAGAGTATGAAGGACTATATGGAATGGAAAAGGGCATACACACTGGCATGCAGGCTTGGTGAGTTATGGTGGGTATCTGGGGCCGTCTGACATGGTCTGGGTAGCGCATTTAGTTGTGTGTGGATTATTGCATTTGGAATGAAGTACCTTGGCATCAAGACAGGCATTTTAGATTGCCCAACTCTGAAGTTGGCTGCCTCTGAACATTTTCTGGGGTCAGCTGTTATGGTTCAGCCAGCACCCACCATCCAGCAATGAAGATCCCACCTCAGAAGTCAATATTACCAGAGATGAGGGCACAAAGCTGGGAATCTTGCTGAATCATAGGAACAGGATGGGCCCATTTAAGCTTTTGAGCTTGCCCTGCATTCAATATGATCATAGCTGATCAAACACTTCACTGCCTTTTACACTCCCCATTCTCATGAACCTGTAAATCCAATCTCCTCCATAAACATAGTCAAAGGCTGAGCCACCACAGCCCTGTGTGGTACAGAATTCCAAAAGTTCACAAACGTGCTGCAAAATAATTTCTCCACATCTTGAAACTAAGTGAGATTCCTCTTTATTTAAAATTGTGCCTTTGGTTTTTAGATTGCCCAACAGGGGAATCATCTTACCTGAATCTATCTTGCCTACATCTTTAGGTATTTTCTAAGGTTCAGTGAGATCATCTCCCATTCTTTGAAACTCTAGCAGGTACAGGCCCAGTTTGCCCCATTTTTCTTAAGAGAATAATCCAACCATTCTGGGAACAAGTTTATTGAGCTTCCATTGCACTCTCTCTAATATCTTTCCTGCAATAAGACCAAAAGTGCACAAAGTAATCTAGGTGTGACCTAATAAAGCTGTTACATAATTTAAACAAGATTTCACTACTCCTATATTCAATCTTCTTGTAATAAAGGCTAACATTCCATTGGTTTTCTTAATATTTTGCTGATTTACCTGTTAGCCTTCAGTGATTCATTGACAAGGACATCTGGTTCATTTTGTACATATACACTTTCCATGCAGTTCCCATTTAAGAAATACTCTGCACATCTGTTTCTCCTGCCAAAGTGGGATAACCTCACATTTCTCCACACGATATCCCATCTGTCACATTCTTGCCTATTCACTGTCCAAATTCTCCTGGAGCCTCTTTATATCTTCCTCCTGACACACTTTGAATCATTCGCAAATTCGAAAATATTACACGTAGTCACCATATCCAAGTTATTTAAAAGTATTGAGAACAGTTGGGACCAAGTCCTTGTGGTAGTCTACTAAATACAACTAGCCAATGCTAGAATGGCCCATTTTTTCCTACTCCCTGATTTCTGAATGCTGGCCAAACATTAATCCATGCCAACATGATACCTCCTATCCCATGTGTTTTAATCTTTCTAAGCAGCCTCCTATATGGCATTTATCAAAACCCTTCTGAAAATATAACTATACTACATCCATCAGCTCTCCTTTCAGTGAGTTTTGAGAAGATTTCAGTTTTCTTAGTAAAACCTTCAAAACTTTCCAAGTTCATCAAATACCATTTCCCATTCGCAAATCCATGCTGACGATGCTGAATCAAATCATTATCAACCAAGTATTTACTTATCCGATCTTTTATAATAGATTCTATCACTCTCCCTACTGATCCAAGGCTGACAGGTTCTGTAGTGCCGTGTTTTCTCTCTCAGCTCCTTCTTAAACAGTGGGCGACATTTGCTACCTTCCATTCTGCATAATTAATTCTAGAATTTATAACTTTGGAAGAGAGCCAATTATCTCTAAAGTCACCTCTTTCAACTTTGGAATATAGACTTCCATTCATGGAAACTTATCAACTGTCAGCTCCATTAATTTCTCCAGTACAATCTTCTTACTGATGCTAATTTACTTCAACTCATCATTCTACGTCTGGGAGATTTCCTGCATCTTCCGTTGTGAAAACAGACACAAAGAAATCATTTAGCTCCTCTGCCATTTCTCTATTGCCCTTATAAATTCTCCTGATTCTTATCTTTAATGAACTCACATTTATTTTAACCAAACATTTCCAATTTAGGCTACAGAAGCTCTTACAGTCTTTTTTTTTCTGCTAGATTACATTTATATTGTATTGTCCCTTTCCTTATCTTGGGTTATCAGTTTCTTGGGCCTCCTTGTTGTATTCTATAAGCCTCCTAATCCTTAGAATAATTATTTTTTTCTGGAAACTTTACAGGCCTGTCCTTTTAATCTTATGCAATCCTGAACTTGCTTTGTTAGCCATGGTTCACTGACCTCTTTCGAGTATCTATAATTGTAGGAATGTAAAGTTGCTGTAAGACATGCAATAGTCCTTTAAATATTATCTATTGTCTATGTTCAGTCATGTCTTAATGAATTTTCCCAATCCTCCTCAGCCAATTTGTACCTCATGCTTTCATAACTTATCTTATTCAAATTAAACACCATTGCTTCAGAATGAATGACCTCACTTTCAAACATACAGTATTGCAAAATGTCATCACTCATCCCTTAAAGGTTCTTTATCAATAAGCTTATCATTAACCCTTTCTCATTGCATAATATTAGATGTAAAATGACAAGTCCTCTGGTTGGCTCCTCAACATACTGCTCTAGAAAGTTATCCCTAAGACACTCCAGAAACTTGTCCTCCACAGCTTTAGTGCTCAACTGGTCCACCTAGTCCAAATGCAGATTGAAATCACCCATGTTACATGCTTTTGTCCATATTCATGCTTCTCTTATTTCCTGATTAATGCCACACTCCCCAATACCATCATTATTTGTTGGCTTATAACTAACTTCAATTAATATCTGATGACGATTGCTGATTCTAAGCTCTACTCAAACAGTTTCCACACATTGCTCCTCTCATCTGAGATCCTTCCTTACTCATGAACTGATCCCATTCCTTATGTTCAGCTCAAAACCATATCTTTTTCCTTCTTGCCCATCTTTCCTAAACATGTAATGTCCTTGAACATGGAGTTCCTAGTCCAGGTCACCATGCAGCCATGTTTCTGCAATGGCAATTAGAGCAGGTCAATTTACCTTTATTTATACTTTTAGTTTGTCTATTGGTGCAAATGCTGTGCACATTCAGGTACAATGCCCTGTCGTTCTGATAATAATCCCACTGTCAAAGCAAACTTGATGCTCAACCTTGGTTTTCCTGTCTTCTAATCTCCCTAGCATCTTTTCTACTTCTGTTGTCAACTTTATTTCCTTCCAGTTTGGGTTATCCCTCAGGTTCCCAACCCCTGACAAGCAAGTCTGAATCCATCATAGCAACACCAGCAAATCAGACCCAGTCCTTAAAGGTGTAGACTCTCCAGCATACTATACATGTCCCATCTGCCTCAGAACTGATCACAATTCCTCAGAAGTCTCCCAACTATGCCAGTTCTGAAATCCGGCATTTAAATGATCAATTCTCCTGTTCTCAGTGTCACCAACAATGTGGTACTGGGAATAATCCTGAGATTACTGCTCTTGAGGTACTGCTTTTCCACTTACTTCCCAACATCCTGAAATTTGCTTTCAGGACCTCATCCTTGTTCTAACCTATGATCATAAATACTAGCTATTGCCCTCCTCTGAAGGATATTTAGAAACTGGTACATGACAATCTTGATCCTGACACCAGGGAGGTAACACACTATCCTATACCCATGTTTAGATTAGATTAGATTACATTACAGTAAATGCCTGCCCGATCCCCTGACTATAGAATCCCCTATGACTATTGCTCTTCCAATCTTCTTCCTCCACCTCTGAACAGCTGAGTTACCCGTGGTACTGTGGGCTTGAATTTGGCTGCACTCCCCTGAGGAAACAAAGTCCTCACCAGTTTCCAAAATGGAAGACCAGATAGCAAGCATGATAGATTAAGAAGACTCTTGCACTACTGGCATAGTTTTCTTAGTCTGTCTCGCAGTCACCATTCTCTCTCCAACTGTACGTTTTTCATCTGCAGTGTGACACTTCCCTGTATGTGCTATCCACATAGTCCTCTGTCTGTCTGTACAACAGTGATTCCAGCTGCTGCTTAAGTTCTGAAACCCACAGTTCAAACTGTGCAGCTGGTGACACTTCCTGCAGATGTGTTTGTCTGTCCAAGATGTCTACATACTGCAGGATGTACACACTGCCTGACCCTTTTGACCTGTCATTCCATAATTGTAAAATTTATTCAGTACCATTTGAATAAATCCTACTGTGAAAATTAAGCTATTTCTCAGAAAAACTGTCTACAGACTTGAACACAAACTAAATACCCAACTTCAAGATTGGAAATACTGATCAAACCTCCTCACCAAACAGCTGTCACGCCACCCTTTGTCTCAGTGAAGCTGGCCTCTTGATCTGCACCTTATTTCCTATCTCGCGCCAGAGACTTTATTTCTTGCAGTGAACCTTAATTAAAGCAGCTCTCTATCACCTTTTCAAGGGCAACTAGGGATGGGCAGTAAGTGCTGGCCCAGCCAATGATGCCCACGTACCAAAGCTTAATAAAAATGTTGTTTTTCCATTCAAATAGGGATAATCCAGGAAATCATAGACTGATGAGTCTTACATCAGTGGTTGGGAAGCTATTGGAGAGAATTCATAGAGCTAAAATTTACTGCATTTGAGAAAACATGACCTAATTAGGGACAGTCAGCATGGCTTTGTGCAGGGCAGGTCATGTCTTACTAACTTGATTGAATTTTTTGAGGAGGTGAAGAAGGTGATTGAGGAGGGTAGAGCAGTGGATGTTGCTTACAAGGATTTTAGTAAGGCTTTCGACAAGGTCCCTCATGGTTTGTTCATCCAGGAAATTAAGATGCAGAGGATCCACAATGACTTGGCCACATCTATTCAGAATTAACGTGCCCATAGAAGGCAGAGGGTAGTGGTAGAAGGTTGGTTTTCAGGCTGGAGGTCATGACTCATAGTATTCCGCAGGGATCCATACTGGGACCGCTGCTGTTTGTGATATATATATAAATGACTTGGATGATAGTGTGGATGGGTGGGTTATTAAGTTTGCATTCCTGATGAAGGGCTTTTGCCCGAAACGTCGATGCTACCTGACCTGCTGTGCTTTTCCAGCACCACTCTTATCTAAATTCTGGTTTCCAGCATCTGCAGTCCTCACTTTTGCCTATTAAGTTTGCAGATGATACAAAGATCAGTGGAGTTGTGGATAGTGTAGAAAGTTGTCAAAGCATACGACGGGATACAGACCAGTTTTAAGATTAGATTAGATTAGATTAGATTAGATTAGATTAGATTAGATTAGATTAGATTACTTACAGTGTGGAAACAGGCCCTTCGGCCCAACAAGTCCACACTGCCCCGCCGAAGCGCAACCCACCCATACCCCTACATGTACCCCTTACCTAACACTACGGGCAATTTAGCATGGCTAATTCACCTGACCTGCACATCTTTGGACTGTGGGAGGAAACCGGAGCACCCGGGGAGAACGTGCAAACTCCACACAGTCAGTCGCCTGAGGCGGGAATTGAACCCGGGTCTCTGGCGCTGTAAGGCAGCAGTGCTAACAACTGTGCCACCGTGCCGCCCACAGTTGCAGATATGAGCAGAGAAATGGCAGATTGAGTTTAATCCAGGTAAGCGTGAGGTGCTTTATTTTGAGAGATCAAATATTAAGGAAAAGTATACAGTTAATGGCAGAACTCTGATCAGCATTGATGTACAAAGGGTTCTTGGGGTTCAAGTCCATAGCTCCCTGAAAGTGGCCACACAAGTAGGTAGGGTGGTAAAGGAGGCAGATTGCATGTTTGCCTTTATTAGTCGGAGAATTGAGTACAAGAGTCAGGATGTCATATTGTAGCTTTATAAGACTTTGGTTAGGCCACACTTAGAGTACTGCATTTGATTTTGGTTGCCACATTACAGGAAGGATGTGGAGGCTTTGTAGAGGGTACAGAAGAGGTTTACACGGATGCTGTCTGGATTAGAGGATATGAACTATAATGAAAGGTTTGAAAAACTTGGGCTGTTTTCTCTGGAGCAGCAGAGGCTGAGGGGAGATTTTAAAGAAGTCTATAAAACTATGAGATGTGTCAATAGGGTTGACGATCAGAATCTTTTTCCCGGAATTGAAATGTCTAAAACTAAGGGGCATGTATTTAAGGTGAGAGGGGGAAAGTTCAAAGGAGATGTCAGGGGCAAGTTTTTTTATGCAGAACATGGTAGGAATGTTGAACACACTGCCAGAGGTGGTGGTGGAGGCAGATACAATAAGAGCATTTAAAAGACTTTTAAAAAGAACATGAATATGCAAGGAATGGGAGGGATAAAGACAAAGTATAGGCAAAAGGGATTAGTTTAATTTGGTGTCATTTTCACACAACATTGTGGACCAAAGGGCCTGTTCCCGAGCTGTACAGTTCTATATTCTATGCTAAAAATTAAATTCAGGACAACTAAGCAGTCTAGACATATTCTGAAATATTAAATTGGTTGTCAGTGGTGAAAGTGACAAGATTCTTTAGGATTCCTCTGAACTCTGTGCCTATCATGAGAAATTTCACCGCACAACACATGGATATGAGCCATACCATCGTATACAGTAAAAGGCCCCTTGGCCTATCAAGTCTGTTGACTGATAGGCTGGCTGAAACATTAGGAGCGAATTCATCTTAGTGCCTGCGATGCTGGTTCGCTGTGCCACTGATGCTGCTTTTCTCCCATTAGTCAATGGCAAATGTAATACCTGAAAATGGCATCACTTGAGTGACGCGTGTAATCAGATGTATAATAAGACATTTAAGAACTGCTAAAACAACACAGTCCTCATGTACCATTCAAATTGGGTACATTTATTTACTAAACCAATGGGAGAAGTTTTATTTGTCTGAAAGACAGGAAATACAGCTTACTAGTCTCCAAACAAAGTAGCTGAGAAATGGAAGTAGGTAGCATTTCAGGATGGTAAATATGGAGATTGAGTTCCTTCTGCATAATATAGTATTTAGTTGAGGCCATTAATTATAGATACAAACTTGGAAGAATGCAGCTCCAAAACTGAACGATTCAAATCCAGATGAGAAGTCTTGACCCTCAGTAGCACAAGTCAGAGAATAACAGATTTACGGCACTAATAATTTTTGAGGCATTAATCAGGAACCGCACAAAATAAGTGTGCAGTTCTAACAATACCCTTCATTTTTTTCAAAGTCAGTGTCAGAGCTGGAGGACTGACAATTGTACGATCATTTAAATCTTTGTGCTAATCCATTTAGCCTGGTGATTTATTTTATTTAACATCGCAGATGAGACTTAATTTTAGAAAATTGGCAACATCCTCCTGACAATGACCTTGACCCCCCTAGGTATGCTCCATCCCTGGATTCCTAGTGAGCAAAACTGTATGATATTGGGATGCAATTTCATTATCCAGTATATTTTTATGACCACTTATCAGAACCATGAAACTTACTTGGTTGTCTGTCAGATGGATTTATTAGTTTCATTGCCTTTATGTCATTAAATTCCTGCTCCTCATTAACTCCACCGAAAATGTAAAGCTGAAAGAAATAGTATTTATTTCTCTTTCATTAGTCAATTAACATGATGATGGCAGCCAAAAGCAATACGAAAAAAATCAGAAAATACTGGGTTTCAACACAAAACATTTTCCTTTTTAGCTATTGACTGCATTGGTCCATATTTGCAGCAATTTTATTTTTCTCTCAGTGTTCTACCATTTGCAAATTTTATTGCTTATATTTTATTCAAAAATAGCTTGACTTAATTGTGATCCAACTTCTGTTGATTTTGTTTCATTCATTGACCAAAACATTTCTTAAACACATTGGATTTTTTGTGTAGAAGACAAATTAGTCAGAAAATACTGCTTCTAAGTAATACTGCTCCAAATATCACAGCATAGTCCCGTTCAGTTCTAGAGCAGACATTTCTCATGGAGGTTCATAGGCTGCTGTAATCAACTTAAGTTGATGCTATGCCAGAGCAATATGCAGTTAATCCCTGTCTGCCTGTTAGCAACATCTGTTCCAAACAAGGTAAAGGTCCATAGAACTAACAAGCCACAAAACACAATCAAGCAAAAGAAAATAAGCATATTCCTGAAATAAACAAGGATTGCCAATTTTCTTTGGGCTTTATAGTGATTTGTTTTGTTTTGTAGAGGTTAATTAACTAGCTGATGTCAGAATCCACAAGGGTCCGAACGTAGCCAGGGCTCAATTAAATAACCCCTGAGTACTGACACAGGAATCGTGATGTGCAAATTTTCCTGCACCTGCTCATTGCAATGCAGGCAACATAAAACATTATCATCAGTGCTGGTTGGTATCATTTAAAAGCAGGTCTGAACTAATGCGTTGTGGCAGTTATACGAGTTGTGAACCTTAACTGAGCAATATTGAAGAATGGCATAGCATAGCTGAGAGCGATCTCACATGAAAGCCTTGGTGGAGGACAAAGAAATGAAACATGATTAAATCCGAGATGGGTAAAATTTTGTGAACTAAAGTTATCAATGGATATGGAGCTAAGGCAAGTACTTAAAGTTATGATCTCACTGTATTACCAAGAAAGCTTAAGAGGCAAAATGTAACTAAGTTTGTTGGTCTTATGATCCAAATACTCAACAAACAGTGATAGCTAACAATGGTATCTAACATTGTTACACTCCACAATATCCTCTTAGCACTTAGCACTACACCAAGGTCTATATCCACATCTTGCAACCTGTTCACACTGTCTGCTATGCAGTTATTAGATTAGATTACTTACAGTGTGGAAACAGGCCCTTCAGCCCAACAAGTCCACACTGACCCGCCGAAGCACAACCCACCCAGACCCATTCCCCGACATTTACCCCTTCACCTAACACTACGGGCAATTTAGCATGGCCAATTCACCTAACCTGCACATTTTTGGATTGTGGGAGGAAACCGGAAAACCCGGAGGAAACCCACGCAGACACGGGGAGAATGTGCAAACTCCACACAGACAGTCGCCTGAGGTGGGAATTGAACCCAGGTCTCTGGTGCTGTGAAGCAGCAGTGCTAACCACTGTGCCACCGTGCCGCCCATTGACAGACACATATCCAAACTGATTGCAGGACACTCACTGGCATACTTTCCTTTCCCTTACATGCAAGGTGGTGCATAACTGACGGCATCAAGATCCAACTCAAAGGGAACAGATACAGCTGCACATCTTGATCTCCAATGGAGCAGATAGCACTACCATAACATGGACACCAATTGCAGCCGTGGCCATCACTAAGACTGAAACCATTGGAAATCATTGATCATTATAACTCCTCCTTTTGCACTCCACATTTTCCTCATCACTCATTTGTTTCTAATTTACAGATTGTGTAATCATGCATCGTATACTTTCGCTGCACTGTACATGGCTCCTTCCTTTCAAATAACTCGTTATGGAAGAACATTAAGAACATAAAGAACACAATGACAATGAAGATGCATTGTCGCTTGATATCACACTCCCAATCATCAGGTACCAAACTACATACAATTTAAAGGTTAGCATTGAGGCACAAACTGTGCATGATTAGACAGTGGCACCATTGATGTGTAACCAGGACAGGGAGCATGGAAGGTAAGGTGTACAAAAACTCTACAGATGATTCACTGAAGAATTTCAAAAGGCAGTCTACAGAAGAGACTGGCTGGGAAAGCACAATAAAGCAAATTCCCTTCTATATGGAAGTGATTTCCTACTGTACACACTTCTGGACTCACCATGATCCATTCTGTGGCTGAGGATATCCTTTCAGGTGTTTGCAACAAATGCAATAATCAGAGTACGGTGTTCAACAACAGACACAATTCTGCAATTGGACAACATTTACTACATAGTTCTGAGTGTGCAAAAAATTATGCTGAAAATCATTCAGGCTCACAACATACTGGAACTACATATATCCTGAACTGATTTTCCACTGCCTCTATGCGCAGTTCCCAAGTGTCACCGTACACTAGGAGATCATCTAGGTACGTCACACAATTAGATAAACTTGCCACTACCTGGTTAATCAGCCTTTTGAAGGTGCCTGGGGCTTTTTGGAGTGCAAATGCATGCCACAGATTTAACCTATCTTGAGATATACACCAAACATTTCCCTCTCACTGGCAGTCAAAGAAATATTCCAGAATTCATTGATAAATCTTGGTAATGTGGGTTACTTCATCTACCTTATGTATGCAATATTCAAGCAGGATATCAGTAGGAGACAACTCTTGGCACTGCATTAACTTTTCAGTTATCAATGTAAGACATTGTGGAGACAGTCGGCTTAGCCATGAGAACAACTAGGGAGCTCCAGCTATTGCTACAAGACCAATTCTAATTCTATGTATTGGTGCTACAATATCCACTGGAATCTCAGCCAGCTTTTCTGAACCTAACTAATATAGACTATTGCTTTATTGCAACCATATGTCCACATCCATATCATGTGGTACAGTCAGGCTTGTCTCTGCAAAAGCCTCATTAGGTCTACTGTCTATTTGGCACCTACAATGGTAAATAAGGAGTCTAGGTTTGCTAGCATTTCTGTATTGGTTAGCAGATTAGAAAGGATTCAATGTGGGCCTCACCCACATCTTTCTCAGATTCAACCCCACTGCTACCCTCATCTACTGAGGTCAGTGACAAAGGGATGAACCATTACCTTCTTATCCCCTTCTCAGCAGGGGCGTTGCTTCACCATGTTGACATAACACTCTTCTTTGCTCTTTGTCCTCCTGGTCTCGGGGATCAATCTGATCATTTGCTTTCCTGAACTCTTGGCTACCCTGTATGGGCCATTGAACAAGCTTTGAAGGATTCACGGTGTTGGTACGAGTGCTAACTCATAATTTCCTGGCTGAAAGATATGTGTTATGACATGTTTCACTGCATGTTCTTTCATTCTATGTTTGGGAGATTTTAAGGGTTCTCAGGTCACACCAAAGGTTCATGAGAATTGTTCTTAGAACTCTGCTCTGTTCTCTACTTGAACATGGTGTCTTCCACATTTTGTCCTGAACAAAACATCTCCTTGAATAGTTTTAAAGACCCTCACACTGTGCCTGTTAATTAATTGAATTGAAGTAAACCAGTGGGCTCATTGGGGAATTACCTGGTGGTGAACTGAATAAATATTTTCCTTTGATCCTAGTCATGGGATATTCATGGCAGTATGCCCTGATCACTACATTAGTGGTGGGCAAGTTGTTGGAAAGAATCCTAAGGGACAGAATTTTCATGTATTTGGGAAGGCAAGGACTGATTAGGAATAGTCAACATGGCTCTGTGCATGGAAAATCATATCTCACTAACTTGATTGAGCTTTTTGAAGAAATAATGAAGAGGATTGATGAGAGCAAAGCAGTAGACATGATCTATATGGACTTCAGTAAGCCATTCAACAAGATTCCTCATGGGCAACTGTTTAGCAAGGTTAGATCACATAGAATAAAGGGAGAACAAGCCATTTGGATACAGAACTGGCTCAAAGGTAGGAAACAGAGGGTGGTGGTGGATGTGTTTTTCAGTCTGGAAACCTGTGACCAGTGGTGTGCCCCAAGGATCGGTGCTGGGTCCACTTCATTTCATCATTTATATAAATGATTTGGATGTGAACATAGGATTTATGTTAAGTAAGTTTGCAGATGACACCAAAATTGGAGGTGTAGTGGACAGCAAAGAAGATTACCTCAGAGTACAATGGAATCAGATGGGCCAATGGACCGAAGAGTAGCAGATGGATTTTAATTTAGATAATTATTAGGTGCAGCATTTTGGAAAGGCAAATCAGGGTAGGACTTATACACTAAATGGAAAGGCCCTGGAGGAGTGTTGCTGAAAATAAAAAGAGACCTTGGAGTGCAGGTTCATGGTTCCTTGAAAATGGAGTCACAGATGGACAGGATAGTGAAGAAGGCATTTGGTATTCATGTCTTTATTCATCAGTGCATTGAGGATAAGAGTTGGGGGGTCACTTTTCAGGCTGTACAGGATATTGGTTCAGCCACTATTGGAAGACTACATTCAGTTCTGGTCTACCTCCTGTAGGAAGGATGTTGTGAAATGTGAAAGGTTCAGAAAAGGTTTACAAGGAGTCAGTCAGGGGTGGAGGATTTGAGCTATAGTGAGAGACTGAATAAACAGGGGCTATTTTTCCTGGAGTGTTGGAGGATGATGGGTGATCTTATGGAGCTTTACAAAATCATGAGGGGCATGAATATATTTTCTCCAGGGTGGGGGCATCCAAACTTAGAGGGCTAGGTTTAAGGTGAGAGAGGGAAATTTAAAAGGGATCGAAAGGGCAATTTTTTCACGCAGAGGATGGTGCATGTTTAGAATGACCAGCCGGGGAAGTGGGGGAGGCTGTTAGAATAGCAACATTTAAAAGGCGTTTGGATGGGAATATGAGTGGGGAGGGTTGAGAGGGATAGGGCCAAATGCTGCCAAATGGAATTAGATTTATTTAGAATACCTGGTAGGCATGGAGGAATTGGACCGAAAGGTCTGTTTCCGTGCTGTATATCTCTATGACTCTACCTATCTTGGAGTTTTCAGAGCCTAAGTCAAAAATGAGAGATTTTGTGGTTTTTAGACAAATGTGAATTCTATCAGTGGATTGTTTCAAATTTCAGCACCACCATGGCTCCCCTGACAAGCATGTTGCAAATGCAGATTTACTGTCACAGTAAAACATATTTATACCAAATACACAAGAACTTGACATATAAATCATATTCTACACAAGTCCATTTTGATCATGACATTTGAGGTCCTCCACTGCAGGGGTTCTTCAGCTGCTAAACATGTTGTTCAATGATACAAGATTAACAGTGATGTTAATGTAGAGCGCTGATCTCAAAGAGTGCTATGGTAGTATCAATCAAAGTTGCAATTTCATTGTGCTTGCACAGTGCCGTCACAAATATGGTAGCTGGCATGATTCACTCTAACAACCTGTATACATGCTGAGAATGCCAGTTTTAAATCCTAAGGGCACCCATAGTGTCAAAAAAGTGCATTAACAAGCCCAGCATGACTAATCCTACAAGATCTAAGTATTTGGAATAATAGGTGACATGATGAGATGGATACCTTACTGTCTCCTAGGCTGTATGCAGCTATATATAATTCTTTCAGGCTCGTAAGAGAAAGAGTCTGAAAATTATTTTAAAAAACTAATGTGAAATAAAGGTCCCAAGATTTCCAAAAGCAGTGTATTTGTTAAATGATAACTCTAAGGCAACATATGAATTTAGGAACTAATGACAAAAGCATAACAATTTCACTTCTTTTGAAATTGGTAAAATCAGAATTTATTCAATTATGAAGTCAGTTACAATATCAGTTGAGGCAGTCATAGTTTTGTTTTAAAAAAATAAAAGATCCAAAATGAAGCAAGTTTGGCTAAAATAAAATCAGTCTTGTTAATTTTAGAATCTCTAACCACATTCAATTCTCTGAAAAAAGTACTATCTAACCAAACACTTGAATCATCCTCCCTCTCAACTGATTCTGATTCATTCTGACCAATATTATGAGTCTGAACCCTAGTTTTGCACAACCTACAAGCAATCCAATGTGTTCCTCATGCAAAAATCTCTCTGAAACTCTTGGAGATGCTCATACTCTCAAATCTGTGAATTCATTACCCTATGTAAAACTGAACTCTTCTTAAGTAACATTTCCCTCAGTATATCAAATATAGAACATTACAAAGCAGTACAGGCCCTTCAGCCCTCGATGTTGCGCCGACCTGTGGAACCAATCTGAAGCCCATTTAACCTAAGCTATTCCATCCTCGTCCATATGCCAATCCAATGATTTAAATGTCCTTAAAGTTGATGAGTCTTCTACAGTAACAGTCCTGTTTAGTCTATCATTTGTCATTTAATGTTACACAAGGAAACATATTCGTAATTGCCATGAATATCCAACAGCAAAGCTTTTGTTGCCATTAAACTTTCTGGAAGACAAATTGTATCATCAGCTATTATCAATGACTGGTACTGCCCAGTATCTTTCAGAACATCAATACTGGTAGCAGCCTCCTGGCTGCTAAAACACAGATAGATTTCTAACTTGGCCAAACAGCAAGGATGCTAGGTACATTGGCCAAGTAAAATTCTGCAATCACAAAAACCTGCACATCAGACACAGTATAATCACAGCAACCGGGAGCTAATGACATTAGCATAATGTAAAAGGCAACAGTTATCCTGAACAACTTGTCCACCAAACAAAGAAGGGCCTCAACAGAAAGACACCTGGTCCTGCTGCACAAGGAAACAAACAGTAGCAAGCCAGCCTATGACTGACACTGTTTCAAATTATCAAGTATATCTCCCAAATTGACCAGATCTATAGAAAGTTCTAGAAAAACATCTTAAAGATATAGAAACAAATTTCACCTGCAGACTTCACTCTTGAATCTTCTGAGGCCCTCCGAGGAGACTAGCATGCCAAGAAGTAGAGACCAACTGACTATCCAAAGAGAGAGAGAGAGAGAGAGAGAGAAAGGAAAACCGCTTTGCAGACCCAAAGACTGAGGCAGAGAGAGAGAGAGAGAGAGAGAGACTGTGAAAATCTGTTGGAGACTTGGACAGTATTGTAAAAATTACTGTAACTTTGTTCCTAATAAAGTTGGGACTGTTTTGCATTGGTACTGGTTTATGTTCGTGTTGCTTTGATCACTTCAGTATTGCGAGACACCTGGGCAAATTCATTCATAACATTTTGGTCAGAGTTATCAAACTTATTTAAGGAGGAGCTAGACAACAATATCTTTCCTTGCTTTGTTGGAGGAGTAAGAGAATACTTCTCTCTTAGAGATAAATAAACAAGCTAAATGTTCATTTAGGCAAGTTCCATGAAAGGTTTCATTTTGGGTTTTCTCATGTTATTCTCCACAGCACACCTCATTAACTGTGCACCATTTTCACATATCTTCCTTATCAACAGAAGCAGAAGTACTCACTGCTGCTGGCATGACTGGGATTCTTGGGCCTTTGACATTATTTTTAAAACACAGTTGTGCACCAGGTCAAGTACTGTCAGTCGGAGGTGAGGCTACTGTTTCTCAAGATATGGCCTGCAGATGTCCCAGAAAGGGAAGTTAACTCCTTATGTTGCCAACAGGCACCAGAGGTCTGGGTGAATGGACTGATGCAGGGGAAGGTCCTTCTCTTTCCCCAGGCCTGCCAGAGAAAACCAGGTTCACCAGGGTCAGTGTGTTGTCAACAGTCTGGAGAAACACTGACATTCTGCACTCTATGAGGGTAAAAGCTACTACCTTTTCTGCTCTGTTACATTCACTCTATCTCTGTTACTAAATAAACTCCCAATAAGGCAGATGGTCTGCCACTCTCACTTTTGTATGAAACGTCTTCTCTCACTCACGCTCACCATCGCCAGCCCAGGCCCACCACCAGACTACTTACCCTGCATGCCCTCTGCATTTATTATTCTCACTAAGGACACCTCACCACCTTTGCTCCATCTGCACCAGGACTAATAGCAATGCCAGCCACTTACATGTCATTCAGAAATTGCTGGAAAAGCTCAGCAGCTCTGGTAGCAACTACAGACAGAAATCAGAGTTAATGTTTTGGGTTGAGTGACCCTTCCTCAGAACTGGGTTCTGAAATGAAACGTTAACTCTGATTTCTCTTCACAGATGCTGCTGACCTGTTGAGCTTTTCCAGTAATTTCTGTTTTTGTTTCTGACTTTTAGGATCCACAGTTCTTTTGGTTTTTACGTAAATCAATTCCTCTTTTTGTCTCATTCCAGAAGAAAACAACCCACAGTAGGCCTGACAGAGCCAGAATGGTGGTAAGGTGCCTGATACTCATGCCCTTGCCCCCAACAAGGAAAGAATCCGTGTTTTAGCTGAAGACAACCATGACTGTTCATGTGATGATGCCTCTCATGTCTTGGCAACTAAATAAGAATCACTGGTCAAGACATTGCTGCTCTTCCATGACCGCCACTGTGAATGAACTTTTGACATGTCCAAATGTCGATCCCTATTTCACAGCACATTCTTTCTTCCGTATCCTGGAGTCATCAGTGTTATGTTTACAGTCTCTGGCCCTGCAAGACACTCTTCCTACACCTCTGAGGATGAAGCCACTGCTCTCTCAAAGGAAGCACTGGCAAAGCTGCCTCCTGTGCACTTCAGCAGCTCACATACTGAAATCTACTTGGGTATTTTAGCAAGATTACAATCAGGAGAACAAGCTGGTGAACACCTCACTGCCATGTCTCAGCAGCTGGTTGAGACAGATGTGCCACAAGGCACTGGGTCTCAGAGGAATTCCAGAGGCCAGTTACTTGCTCAGCCCAGGCAGGAGAGGATTGGCTTGCAGATTGGAGGCTTCCACCAATTCTGTTTGTACTCTGCTGAACACAGTCCACTGATTTCTCAGCAACAAACCCAAACAAGCAGACAAAACACATCCAGAAACCCTAGCCATTCTCCCCTACATCAAAGACATCTCGGAATGACTGCCAGACTATTCAGACCCCTTGGTGTCATGATAGCCCACAAACCGACCAACACACCAAAACAGCAGCTAATGAACTTGAAAGGACCTATACAGACAATGAGCAAAACTAACGTCATTTACAAAATACCGTGCAAGGACTGTAACAAATACTACATTGGACAAACAGGCAGAAAACTAGCCACCAGGATAAATGAACACCAACTAGCCACAAAAAGACATGACCCTCTCTCACTAGTATCCTCACATACGGAAGAGGAAGGACATCACTTCGACTGGGACAATACATCCATCCTAGGACAAGCCAAACAAAGACACGCATGAGAATTCCTAGAAGCATGGCATTCCAACCAGAATTCTATCAACAAACGCTTTGAGTTAGACCCCATCTACCACCCCCTGAGAAAAGGAACAGGAAGTGACTTCACCACAGGAAATGAAATCACCAACCCAAAGAAACCCAAACATATAAATAGAAAGCAGGAATTTTCAGCATTGCTTCACATGAGGTCCACTGAAGATATTACCTGGTAAGGTAACGAACAATTTGGAAATGAACCTTCCAGCTCAGCGAGTAAACCTGCATCCAAAACCTGTACACTCCATCTCTCTACCCTTGGTGCTTAACACCAACAGTAAGGTGACAAGAGGATGAAGGACTTTGAATTCATTGCAGCTGCCTCTTCCTTACAAGGAGACAGGACAGTGCCAGTATGCACGCAGTCAGAGGTAAAACCATACATGGGTCCCCAGACATCTCCTCTCAGAAAGTTCCAGACATGGCAAGGCCTTTGATGTCCATACTGCCTGCCACACTCAACTCCGTGGAAATTCAAGCCAAGGATGGTACACTTGCCTTTGGATAGGATTTCTACACATGTCTGGGCTCTCAAGCCGCAAAGGCCACTGAGAGTCGTCTGACCAAAACACTAAGGCCAACATGCTCTACTGTCAGGCAGGCTCCCTCCACCCCAGAGTTAGAATTAGGTTTATTGTCATGTGTACTCAAGTACAGGGATACAAATGTACAGTGAAAAGTCCCGGTAGCATCTCAGGAACAAATATACCTAGGCACTCCAGCTGTGGACCCAGGACTGCACCTAGATGTACTGAGATGGAAAGGAAGGAGACAACCTTCTGATGTTGCACAGATGACATTGGTGAAATTTCATTATAAACTCATTTACCCATTTGGAAACGATGATTCTTATTTAATTGCCAAATGATGAAAAAATTTTTCATCATTACTATACATGAACAAGTATTACTCTCACTGCAACTTTAGGAATGAAAGTACAAAGGCTAGCCATCCTCAGTGCTGTAAGAATTGGCTATCCTGTCCACAGCACCCATATCAGCATGAAACATTGTCAGGATTGAATAAAGGAGCATCTGATGTTGTAAGGCTTCCTTTCATCTGTAACCTTTATTTTTATTGAACAGCTTGAACCTCGTAGAAGGATCAAACCATTAAGCAGCAATTGTAGTTGGTATTACACAGGGAACGATGGCCTCAGCAGCATCAAAACATTTGCAATCAGTGAAAGATAATTCTTGTGATTCAGTTCCACTGAACAAAATTCACAAGGAAGTCTTTGTGTTGCTATGGCCAATGCTGTTACACAACTGGATGCTGAAGTCATTGTTCCCTATGAAGAATATCATTATAGTTGCAAAGCTGATGTTTCATGGACCCTCATTGTCCATCCCACAGCCTCAGGGTATCCTGCAATAGTCTGGAGCAGAAATTCCAAGGATCAGGTGGAAGCTGATGCACAGACAGTACTTGTATGAAACCCCAGACAGGACCGGCACAATGTCCTTTGTTGGCCCCTTTAGAAGGAGGGCTTTGATTTGAAAAGTGTCATTTGACAATGTGACATGGGATTTCAACCTCCACTTCTGAACAGAGTATGCCACCACTGCCCACTCACATCCGAGGGAGCCCCCTCTGTCACAGAATGAAAGACTTGTTCTGGGTGCAGGGGCAGCCATTTTCCACATGCTATTTGGATGAAAATGTAAGGAAACAGCAGTCCTACTTCATGGAGTGACTCACAGACTTTGTCTCTCATACAAGGTGACTCCCAGATCTTCAGATTTCCTTCTGCCCTCCCTGTCAACTCCGTCAACATTTATCTTCCTCAAGTTCTCACCAAACCCAGTGAGGTTTCAGTGAGTTTGCCATATGTGCTGCTGGCACATGGTGCAGATGTGACATTGACATAACACAGTGCTGTTCAGCAAGATATACATCCTTTTGATTGATCACTGCTACAACCATGACAAACTGTCTGACTTTGTGTCAGTGCTAAGCAGAAGGCAAGTCAAAATTACTGTGACTCTTCAAGTTCTGACTAAGAGAGCCAAGATCAAAAAGGTAAAGAATGGAAGAAATGTTATGGGCATGAGAGTGGTGGTGGAGAGTTGCTTTTCAGATTGGAGGCCTGTGACCCACAAGGATCGGTGCTGGGTCCACTGCATTTCGTCATTTATATAAATGATCCAGATGTGAACATGGGAGTCATGGTAGTAAATTTGCAGATGACACCAACACTGGGGTGCAGTGGACAGAAAAGACGCTACCTCAGCGTATAATAGGATCTTGATCAGATGGGCCAATAGGCCGAGGAGTAGCAGATGGTGTTTAATTTAGATAAATGTGAGGTGCTGCATTTTGGAAAGGCAAATCTTAGCAGGACTTATACACTTAATGGTAAGGTCCTGGGGAGTGTTGCTAAACAAAGAGACCTTGGAGTGCAGGTTCATAGTTCCTTGAAACTGAAGTCACAGCTAGACAGGATAGAGAAGAAGGTGTTTGGTATGCTAGCCTTTATTGGTCAATGCATTGAGGAAAGGAGTTGGGAAGTCATGTTGCGGCTGTACAGGACATTGGTTAGGTAACTATTGGAATACTGCATTCAGTCTGGTCTCCCTGCTGTGGGAAAGGTGTTGTGAAACTTGAAATGGTTCAGAAAAAATTTACAAAGATGTTGCCAGAGTTGGGGATCTGAGCTACAGGGAGAGGCTGAACAGGCTAGGGCTGTTTTTCCTGGTGCGTCGGAGGCTGGGAGATGACATTATTGAGGTTTATAAAATCAAGAAGGGCATGGGTAAGGTAAATAGACAAGGTGTTCTCCCCATGGTGGGGGAGTCCAAAATTAAAGGGTGTAGGTTTAAGGTGAGGAAGATTTAAAAGGGTCCTAAGGGGCAACTTTTTCCACACAGAGGGTTTTACATGTATAGAATGAGCTACCAGGGGAAGTGGTGGAGGCTGGTACAATTACAAAAATTTAAAAGGCATCTGGATGGGTATACGAATAGGAAGGGTTTAGAGGGATATGGGCCAAATGCTGGCAAATGGAACTACATTTATTTAGGATACCTGGTAGGCATGGAGGTGTTAAACCAAAAGGTCTGTTTCCATGCTGAATAAATCGATAACTCTGTGACTCTATCCAAAAAGGTGCAAAATAAGTGAGCTTTAAGATTGCAAACAAGGAGCCCTGAGGTGCATTCTGGTCAAACGTGTGAGCTGGATGGCTGTCTTGCATGCAATTTGTCCTGTCAGCAGCATTCCAATTAAAGGTGCCAGTGAATTTGAAAGTGCAGCATTGATATGCAGGACTGTATTGCTCATGAATTGGAGATGTGCTATGATGATATAGCTTGGCATGTATTTGATGCCAATCTCCATGGATGGGCTGCAGCCAGCCCTTGTGCATGGAACTTGCCCTGAGATTTTGGGGACTGTCGGCCAAGACAGAGGTCTGGAAGATTACGTGGAGAACTGGAATCAGTTCACTCTCTGACTTTCATGTCAGTGTGACCAGACAGGCTGTACAAAATGATGAATTTGCAAACTTGGACAATAATTGAAGTATGCTGGGAAATTGAGACAAGCCTTGACCAAAGTGACTGTGCTAATAAACATGCTGCAGAATCCAGACAGGCTGCAGCTATAGATAAACAATATATAATTAACCCAGCAGCTGCAGACAACACAATATGTATTTGAATTCACATTGAATAGAACCAACCTGAATGCCATCCCCAGAACAACTGAAAACATTGGGTTTTTTGCCTCACACCCTTAGTTGGAGAGGGCTACCTGACCTACGTGCATCTAACACCTCCAGGAATGGATGCCCAAGGACCACCCTGCCATTGACATGTCCATGCCTGGTTGGGTCCGATTGATCAGCATGATCAAGCCCTGATCAAAGACCTTTCCAAAAGAAGCTGGACCAACTACTAAGTATAAGAATTGACGCAACACCATCCTCAGAGGCAGTATCTTGAGACCAACCACTGTGAAGAGAAGTCATCCCTGGGACCACCAGGAGAAGACGACCAGACAATCATTCCCACGTGGATCAAGGTCAAGATCTAGTGCAGTGATATACAGTAGTGCCTCGACATACGAACGACCCCGTTCACAATCAAATCAGTTTATGAACAGGATTGTATGTATGAAATATAAGGTACGAAAGAAGATACAAACGCAAAAAGCCCGGGTGTGACAATGTGGTTTCATTGTTCTGCTTTGCTACGCGCTTATTGAATGGAAAAAGCTCTCGGGCCCCGCGTGATCTCATTCAGTTCGTCTTTGGCACGTGCGCTGTGAACAGCCGTCCAAGCATTCTTACACTATCCGAACAATGGGAAAAATTGATTCAGTTCGCGCACTTTTCGGTTCGCGAACTGGGTCCCAGAACGGATTAAGTTCGTAAGTCGAGGCGCTACTGTATAGAGTCAAAGAGTCATAGAGATGTAGAGCATGGAAACAGACCCTTCGGTCCAACCTGTCCATGCCAACCAGATATCCCAACCCAATCTAGTCCCACCTGCCAGCACCCAGCCCATATCCCTCCAAACCCTTTCTATTCATATACCCATCCAAATGCCTCTTAAATATTGCAATTGTAGCAGCTTCCACCACATCCTCTGGCAGCTCATTCCATACACGTACCACCCTCTGCGTGAAAATGTTGCCCCTTAGGTCTCTTTTATATCTTTCCCCTCTCACCCTAAACCTATGCCCTCTAGTTCTGGACTCCCCGACCCCAGGGAAAAGACTTTGTATATTTATCCTATCCATGCACCTCATAATTTTGTAAACCTCTATAAGGTCACCCCTCAGCCTCCGACGCTCCAGGGAAAACAGCCCCAGCCTGTTCAGCCTCTCCCTATAGCTCAAATCCTCCAACTCTGGCAACATCCTTGAAAATCTTTTCTGAACCCTTTCAAGTTTCACAACATCTTTCCGATAGGAAGGAGACCAGAATTGCATGCAATATTCCAACAGTGGCCTAACCAATGTCCTGTACAGCTGTAACATGACCTCCCAACTCCTGTACTCAATACTCTGACCAATAAAGGAAAGCATGCCAAACGCCTTCTTCACTATCCTATCTATCTGCGACTCCACTTTCAAGGAGCTATGAACCTGCACTCCAAGGTCTCTTTGTTCAGCAACACTCTCTCGGACCTTGCCATTAAGTGTATAAGTCCTGGTAAGATTTGCTTTCCCAAAATGCAGCACATCGCATTTATCTGAATTAAACTCCATCTACTACTTCTCAGCCCATTGGCCCATCTGGTCCAGATCCTGTTGTAATCTGAGGTAACCCTCTTCACTGTCCACTACACCTCCAATTTTGGTGTCATCTGCAAACTTACGAACTGTACCTCTTATGTTTGCATCCAAATCATTTATGTAAATGACAAAAAGTAGAGGACCCAGCACCGATCTTTGTGGCACTCCACAGGTCACAGGCCTCCAGTTTGAAAAACAACCGTCCACCACCACCCTCTGTCTTTTACCTTTGAGCCAGTTCTGTATCCAAATGGCTCGTTCTCCCTGTATTCCATGAGATCTAACCTTGTTAATCAGTCTCCCATGGGGAACCTTGTGGAACACCTTTCTGAAGTCCATATAGATCACATCTACTGCTTTGCCCTCATCAATCTTCTTTGTTACTTCTTCAAAAACTCAATCAAGTTTGTGAGACATGATTTCCCACACACAAAGCCATGTTGACTATCCCTAATCAGTCCTTGCCTTTCCAAATACATGTACATCCTGTTCCTCAGGATTCCCTCCAACAACTTGCCCACCACCGAGGTCTGGCTTACCGGTTTATAGTTCCCTGGCTTATCTTTACCGCCCTTCTGAAATAGTGGCACCATGTTAGCCAACCTCCAGTCTTCTGGCACCTCACCTGTGACTATCGATGATACAAATATCTCAGCAAGAGGCCCAGCAATCACTTCTCGAGCTTCCCACAGAGTTCTCGGGTACACCTGATCGGGTCTTGGGGATTTATCCACCTTTAACTGCTTCAAGACATCCAGCACTTCTTCCTCTGTAATCTGGACATTTTGCAAGGTGTCACTTTCTATTTCCCTACAGTCTGTATCTTCCAGATCCTTTTCCACAGTAAATACTGATGCAAAATATTCATTTAGTATCTCCCCCCATTTTCTGAGGCTCCACACAAAGGCCGCCTTGCTGATCTTTGAGGGGCCCTATTCTCTCCCTAGTTACCCTTTTGCCCTTAATATATTTGTAAAAACCCTTTGGATTCTCCTTAATTCTATTTGCCAAAGCTATCTCATGTCCCCTTTTTGCCCTCCTGATTTCCCTCTTAAGTATACTCCTACTTCCTTTATACTCTTCTAAGTATTCACTCGATCTATACCTTACATATGCTTCCTTCTTTTTCTTAACCAAACCCTCAATTTCTTTAGTCATCCAGCATTCCCTAAACCTACCAGCCTTACCTTTCATCCTGACAGGAATATACTTTCTCTGGATGCTTGTTATGTCATTTACGAAGGCTTCCCATTTTCCAGCCGTCCCTTTACCTGCAAACATCTGCCTCCAATCATCTTTCGAAAGTTCTTGCCTAATACTGTCAAAATTGGCCTTTCTCCAATTTAGAACTTCAACTTTTGGACCTGGTCTATCGTTTTCCATCACTATTTTAAATCTAATAGAATTATGGTTGCTGGCCCCAAAGTGCTCCCCCACTGACACCTCAGTCACCTGCTCTGCCTTATTTCCCAAGAGTAGGTCAAGTTTTGCACCTTCTCTCGTAGGTACATCCACATACTGAATCAGAAAATTGTCTTGTACGCACTTAACAAATTCCTCTCCATCTAAACCTTTAACACAATGGCAGTCCCAGTCGATGTTTGGAAAGTTAAAATCCCCTACCATAACTACCCTATTATTCTTACAGATAGTTGAGATCTCCTGACAAGTTTGATTCTCAATTTCCCTCTGACTATTAGGGAGTCTATAATACAATCCCAATAAGGTGATCATCCCTTTCTTATTTCTCAGTTCCACCCAAATAACTTCCCTGGATGAATTTCCGGGAATATCCTCCCTCAGCATGGCTGTAATGCTATCCCTTATCAAAAACGCCACTCCCCTCCTCTCTTGCCTCCCTTTCTATCCTTCCTGTAGCATTTGTATCCTGGAACATTTAGCTGCTAGTCCTGCCCATCCCTGAGCCATGTTTCTGTAATTGCTATGATATTCCAGTCCCATGTTCCTAACCATGCTCTGAGTTCATCTGCCTTCCCTGTTAGGCTCCTTGCACTGAAATAAATGCAGTTTAATTTATTAGTCCTACCTTGTCCCTGCCTGCCCTGGCTGTTGGACTCACTTCTGTTCTCCACTGTACCAGTCTCAGATTGATCTCTTTCCTCACTATCTCCCTGGGTCCCAACCCCACCCCCCCGCCCCACCTTCTTAGTTTAAATCCATCCAGAGTTAGTTAAAGCACAGGATAGTTGATTAGGATTATAATGTAAATTGCTAGTTTATACTGTATTTTGTGTTATAGTATTAATTGTGTTAAATAAATAAATATTGGTGCTTATTATTATTAAGAGTCGACTCACAGTTTCTTTGCTTTATATAAAAGTTAACACACTGTGTGGTAGGTGCAGCATCAGGAATTTTCTATCTGGACTGTGGATAGAGGGGAGATTATGCAATAATGGCACACTAGTATATGTGAATGAGCCTCTTGTTGCGAATGAGGAGATTTTCATCTCACTGTTCAAAACCTATTGGAGAATTGGACATTTTTCTCCTTTGATATCGAGAATCTCATTTTTGCTGATCTCACCACATTTTCTCAAGTGACTCACTGATGGCCACATTGTTCGGGATGAGTAAGATTTCACCCATAACCTCCATTACTTCCAGTAACCTGACTTACTAAATTAGCATCCATCAGAAAATGGGTTTTCTTCACTATCCTGATATACATCCACTACTTTAATTGGTTCTAAGGAAATACTTTGCAGTTGTATAATTGTTACTGTGGCAATACACATTTCCTTTACCTTTTTCCAAAGGGTCCACAGACATTCCTCATGCTGCCACAGATTTAATTACAGCTTTCAATAGTTCCCTTTTCTATATCTTGATGTAAGACAATGAAAACACAATGATTACTTTGCATTTTTTTTTGTCTGGAACAGCTTCTGCCTCTTCCTAAGGAAGAATCACCTCCATTTTCAAACTTCCCATTTCCTCCATTTTCTCTGTGGGTTTACAAAAAAAAATCTTGCACCCCATCGCATCATATGTAATATATTGTACTTATCTGCCAGAAGGGGAAAGTGAGGACTGCAGATGCTGGAGATCAGAGCTGAAAATGTGTTGCTGGAAAAGCGCAGCAGGTCAGGCAGCATCCAAGGAACAGGAGAATCGACGTTTCGGGCATAAGCCCTTCTTCAGGAATGAGGAAAGTGTGTCCAGCAGGCTAAGATAAAAGGTAGGGAGGAGGGACTTGGGGGAGGGGTGTTGGAAATGCGATAGGTGGAGGGAGGTCAAGGTGAGGGTGATAGGCCGAAGTGGGGTGGGGGCGGAGAGGTCTGGAAGAAGATTGCAGGTTAGGAAGGCGGTGCTGAGTTCAAGGGATTTGACTGAGACAAGGTGGGGGAAGGGGAGAGGAAACCGGAGAAATCTGAGTTCATCCCTCCCCACCAACCCAACCTCCACTCCCGGCACCTTCCCCTGCAACCGCAAGAAATGCAAAACTTGCGCCCACACCTCCCCCCTTACTTCCCTCCAAGGCCCCAAGGGACACTTCCATATCCGCCACAAATTCACCTGCACCTCCACACACATCTATTGCATCCGCTGCACCCGATGTGGCCTCCTCTATATTGGGGAGACAGGCCGCCTACTTGCGGAACGTTTCAGAGAACACCTCTGGGACACCCTGACCAACCAACCCAACCACCCTGTAGCCCAACACTTTAACTCCCCCTCCCACTCCACCAAGGACATGCAGGTCCTTGGACTCCTTCATCGCCAGACCATGGCAACACGACGGTTGGAGGAAGAGCGCCTCATCTTCTGCCTGGGAACCCTCCAACCACAAGGGATGAACTCAGATTTCTCCAGTTTCCTCATTTCCCCTCCCCCCACCTTGTCTCAGTCAAATCCCTTGTACTCAGCACCGCCTTCCTAACCTGCAATCTTCTTCCTGACCTCTCCGCCCCCACCCCACTCCAGCATATCACCCTCACCTTGAACTCCCTCCACCTATCGCATTTCCAACACCCCTCCCCCAAGTCCCTCCTCCCTACCTTTTATCTTAGCCTGCTGGACACACTTTCCTCATTCCTGAAGAAGGGCTTATGCCCGAAACGTCGATTCTCCTGTTCCTTGGATACTGCCTGACCTGCTGCGCTTTTCCAGCAACACATTTTCAGCTTATCTGCCAGAAGCACAACTTCTCCTCCTCCAGAAATTTTATGACATTTCAGGGTGTTGACCAAACAGCTGGTTGTTTCTAAATTCTTCCATTACTATTTTCTTGACATTTTCAAAAATTTCTTCTAACCTTATTGATCAAAAACACTGGTCAAACAACAAAATCTGCAAATGTTTGATGCAGTTAACTTCAGATGCAAAAATTTTAATTGATACACTCCTGAGACAAACGTACAGGAATTAATTACCATTACACTTATGATTCATAATTGGAAGATTGCTTGGCTTAAAAACTTGAAAATACATCCAACACTTTTCCTACTAAGACATTTTTTTAAAGAATTGTCTGCTTCTCTTGTGATCAAGCTTTTATCAAATTTCTCAAAGAACACAAAGTAGTTGTTACGTCCTCCCTCACTAAATATAGGCTCCAGCTGATATTCCTAGCTAAATCGAAACCTAGGTATAAATTCAAAACAACGTATCAGTTATTCCTTGTCCATGTAAATAAAACATCTTTTTTCTATATAGTTCATGCTACCGAATTTGTTTCTTTCACTGAAACTCTCTCACCTGCTTTTTTTTATTCCCTTTTCAAACTTCTCTTTCTGGAAGTCAATATCAAACTTTCACTAATCTCTTTCTTTTCCCATCTATTACTGTTTCAACTGCAGCTGAGTCATAGTTAACTCAATCTTTGATTTATCTCGGCCAAGCTTTTTCTCTTCCAACAAAAATGCTTGACTATTATCACAATTGGTTCTGTCTTTAGCCCCTGCTTTTCTGCAAATGCATTTTTAATCCATTCCCAGCATGTGGATAGCATTGGCCAAGCCAGCATTTATTACCCATCCTATTGCATTAAGTGTAACCGCATTGCTGTGAGTCTGGGCTTACCTATAGGCCAGAGCAGGTAAGGATGCCAATTTCCTTCCCTAAAGGACATCAGTAAACCAGATGAAATCCAATTCCTGGTATTTGGTAATGGTTTCATGGTTAACATTAAACTCCTTATTCCAAATATTTTTAGAATCTAAATTCCCCAATCTGTCATGACAGGATTTGAACACTGGTTCTGACAATAATACCAGGATTTTTGGATTAACAGTCTAGCAATAATACCACTAGGCCATCATCCCCCATACAATTTAAATTCGTCCAGCTGCAATGATGGGATTTGAATCCATGGTGCTAGAGAATTAACCCCTCAGATTATTAGTTCAGTGACATTAATACAACACCAGCACTTAATTTAATCCAACTTTAATAATTGTTGCAAATCACTTGATGATAAATTTTTCAACAAAAACCTCAGCAATAGAAAAGGCCAATCTGAATCCCAATAGGTACAGCAAAATTCAAAACATGTTAGTAAAATTAAAGTAAAATGGGTATCAGGCTACATCCTCCGCTGGTGGGATCATACCATGCACAAAGGAAGATATTTGTACTGTCAGAGGTCAAATATCTGTATTGCATAATAACGCCAAATGATTTCCTCAAAATCACCATCTTCACCTGCTTCATTAATGATCCTCCCTCCAGGTTAAGGTCAGGGACGGTTATTGCCCTGTGTTCAGTTCCATTTGCATCTCCTCCAATAATGAAATATTTCATGACTGAATACAACAAGACCTAGTCAATATCAAGGCTTAGTTAATTCTCAGCAAGCAATGATCATTTCTTGCAAAAGGAAATGTAGCCTTCATTCCCATCTTCACCTGTTTTATGAATTCTCAAGGATCGGGTTCGCAGGAGAGTAGTCTGACACAGACCAGGAGAAAAGAACTGAGAGACGAGTTTGCTAGAATATAAGTATTTTATTCCCCGCAGTGTCGCCTCAACCAGGTCTCGTACTTACAACGGGTCTGGTTTATACTCACTCTACATGTTACCGGAACTGGGAGCCGTCAGTTCTCGTAGAGCGGTTGCCAACAACCCACGCTCGGCGGTTAAACGTAACCCGGAGCAGACTCTACCGAACTGGGGACTTTCCCAGCTTATATACTCTTTCGAGATCTAAACATTCATGCGAACAACAGGGCAAGACTAACCAACACCTTCCATTCTGGTAACATATTCATGCGAACAACAGGGCAAGACTAAGCAACACCTTCCATTCCGGTAACATATTCATAATAAGATTCACACATGTATTGGGACATAATTTTAACCCTTTCACCACATCACCCCACTCAGGAATCACGACTATTGAATCACCCCATCATTAGCAAGTCATCACTGACCAGAAATGTAACTGAACCAGCCACATTAGTACTATGATTACAAGAGCAAATCAGAGGCTATTTGTACTGTGATAGTAACTCATCTCTTCCAAGGCTTTTGCACCATCTACAAAGCATAAGTCAAGAATGTGATGAAGTACTTTCCACTTGTCTGGATTAGTGTCGCTTCAAAACATTCAAAATACTCAATATCTTTCAGGCAAAAACATCGAGCTTGATTCTCTTGGTGACAAAAATTCAGCCTCACAGCTGTGAGATATATGTCATGATTCTCTTTACTAACTCATTCACAAGTGCTCTACGTTTACTATAACGCATTTCTATTCATTCATTCATAAAACCGCTTTTTTGTAGTACATTTTACTCTTACAAGATAAACTAAATTAAACATCCCTTCCTAGGCTGCCAACCCATTACTGCTTCTTTACAACTTTCAATTCTTATTGGCCCCATGCTGCAAGCAACATTTAGACTTGTTGCTGAATCCAAGGCTACCCCTGAATAAGTGTTAATACTGTAACTTACTCAGAATAATGCCATCCTCGTCATCATGTCTCCATAACTCACTCCAAATATGGAAAGATCATAATATTAATTAGCCCTTAGTAACCATCTCTTGGGACCTGCTCCTGAATAGGCTGCAGGACATCAAACAGTTTCCTCCAACAGCTCATCCCTCTAGTCTGCTACTTTTTACCTCTTTGAAATTTCCTTATACACTACCTATTTCTAACTTTTTTTGAGGAGTACAACCTTATACAAATGTATGGACTTATAATTTTTAAATACATATTAAATAGGGCTGCTACCCCTATTAAGAAACTTACTATCAAAACAGCACTTCCATGAAACTGCATGAATGAAAGTGTAGGAACTGTCAAAAACCTGCTCTTGTAGATGAAATCTCATGACCCAGCTGTGGGAGATCAGTTTAATACCCTCTATACTTTTATTTAGTACATATATAATTTCTCATTTACTTGGATCACATAGGAGACTCGTATTTCTACTAACATTACTAACTTTAAAGACAAAAGGACTAATACCTCTTAATTATGCAAGCTCAGACTGGACAGACATTCTAATCCCATCAGGAGTAACAGCCAGCATTTAGTAAGTGGTTTCCCCAGGACAGATGTCATGCAAACTTGTGTACAAGAGATACAACTATGTGACAACATCGTGCTAAAATTTTCATGCACGTAAAATCTGTCTATAAAAGAAGCTACTGTAAAACTGTATTTTGGATTCGATCGCCGCCTCGAACTGTGCCACTGCAGATGCTCAATAGAGAGGCTATTTTCTCCACTCACCGATCTTAGACGTCATTGAACACGATCCCACACAACTCACTTCATTAGGTCATAGCCACCAGCAGAAACTCGCATACAATTAAACAGACCTTTGGGCCAATTACTGGACTATCAGGTATGAGTCTCTGCTTCATAGATGCCATTGCTACCTCAGAGCTCATGACCCCATGAGAGGTCATGACTCAGAATTTGAGAAATCTGATTTTAGGCAATGATTTCCAAACGATATTACCTCATTGAGGTGAAATTCTCAAATCTCCCCAAATCTTTTGTCAATTATTTTAAATCTGTGCCTGCTGTTTACCAAACCTTCTGCCAGTGGAAGCAATTTCTCTATATGTATTAACAAAAACCTTCAAATTCTCAACACTTCTTTGAATTGTCAACTGAGCTTTGCCTGTTTGTAAGAGATTTATCCCTAATAAATAGAACAAAGTAGGTAACATCTTTTTCATCAAGTTTGTCTGAGGGTTCTCAGGTAAAACCTATACTGTGTCTCAAACTATCATATATTCATTGATGTTTATCACCCAATGTCAAGAAATTTATAGTTTTAATTGTGTCACTAAAGGTCATAGGGTGTCTTGAAGTCGGAAATGGGAAAACATTGAAGGGGCATGTTCAAAGGGTTTGGCTCCTGTACTTACATGACTATGAAGAAGGAATGCCGTATGGCTCTGCCTACGTTCAGGGGGAATTCCAACATATAAAGGCATCTTCCACTTCATTTTTGCTGAAATGAAAATTATATTAACATGAGACTTACTACATCTCTTAAATTGCATCAGTCAAGCTCAGGCTAAAATACACTGCACAAAACAATCTATAAAAAAAGTGTATTAGACTATTTATCTTTGGTACAGAATTCCTGAATCTTTGAGTTTGATTTATTCTCAACATACAAATTGAGAAGGTGATAGCGCTGGGAAACCTTAAGGTCTGATTCCAAAAGGAGACTGTTGGACCTCCATGACAATGGCTGAAAACAGCAATCTCCTAGAGGCTATGGGAAAATTACTTCAATTCAAATAGTTCGTTAGTTTCCCGTTTTTATAATTATTCCCCTTTACAAGCCTCTGATATTCTCAAATAATTTAAACTTAAATATAATGGCATGATTTAGAAGGTTGCAGATAATACAAAATTGGCTGTGCAGTTGATAGCAAGACAGAAAGTTGTACATTACAGAATGATACCAATGAACTGGTCAAGTGGGAGAAAAATGTCACATAAAATTCAAGGAAGAGAAGTGTGAGGTAAGAAATTTGGAGCAGACCAACAAAGGCAAGGAAAATCACAATTAAATGATAGGATGCTGATAACTGTAAAGAAAAATCCCATGACTGTAACTGGGAAAATTTAAATTCAGTTCATAAATCTAGAGTTAGTCCCTGGTCAGACAGATAAGGTGGTGAAAAGGGCATATGGGATACTTTCTTTTTTTCAGTATAGAATATAAAAGCAGGGAGGTTTCCTAAATTCTAGAGAACAATAGTTAGGCCAAGCTAGCCTACCTCATACAATTCACCACAGAAAGGATTATGTTTGCACGAGAGAGGGTATGGAAGGAATTTACAAGAATATTGTAAGGAACGGAGAAACTTTGCATTTTTTTTGGAATAGAAGAGCCGAAGGTTTTATTGAGGTGTATGAAGTTATGAGGAGCTTTGTCATTGTGGATAGGAGGAATCTATTTCACTCAGCTGCTCAGATGGTGATGTAGTAGTAATGTCACTAGTTAATCATTATGAGAACTAGGTTGATGTTGTGCAGACATGGGCTCAAATCCCATGACAGGAACTGGGAAAACTTTAATTCAATTCATAAATCTAGAATATAAAAACAAGTTGCTGGTCTCACAATCAGTGACCATGAAAGTATCATTGTGATAAAAACTTATCTGGTTCACTCAAGCCCTTTAGGGAAGGAAGCCTTCCATCCTTACCTGGTATAAAATCATAGAGTTATAGAGATAAACAGCTTGGAAACAGACCCTTCAGATCAACTTGTCCATGCCGTCCAGATATCTGAAATTAATCTAGTCCCATTTGCCAGCACTTGGCCCATATCCCTCTAAACTCTTCCTATGCACATTCCATCTGATGCCTTTTAAATGCTTAAAGAAGTGAAATGATCATGGTATTCGAACAGATGAAAGATTCAACCGACAATCATGGTATTTTTCAATGTATAATTTCAGATACATCACACCATAAATGTTTGCTATAAATTCTGTGCCTTAGAATTGTGTCCTCTACTATCACCTGATGAAGGAGCGGCGCTCCGAAAGCTAGTGTGCTTCCAATTAAACCTGTTGGACTATAACCTGGTGCTGTGTGATTTTTCACTTTTAAATACTGTAATTGTTCTAGCCTCCACCACTTCCTCTGGCAGCTCATTCCATACATGCACCACCTTTTCCATGAAAACATTGCCCCTTAGGTCACTTTTAAATTTTTCCCCTCTCACCCTAAACCTATGCACTCTGGTTCTGGATTCCCCCACCCCAGGGAAAAGACCTTTCCTGTTTACCCTATCCATGCCCCTCATGATTTTATAAACCTCTTATAAGGTCACCCCCTCAGCCTCCAATATTCCAGAGAAAACAGCCCCAGCCTATTCTGCATCTCTCTATAGCTCAAACCCTCCAAACCTGGAAACATCCTTGTAAATCTTTTCTGAACCCTTTCAGGTTTCACAACATCCTTCTGATAGGAAGGAGATGAGACTTGTACACAATATTATAAAAGTGGCCTAACCAATGTCCTGTACAGCTGAAACATGACCGCCCAACACCTATACTTGATGCTCAGACCAATAAAGGAAAGCATACCAAATGCTTTCTTCACTATCCTATCAGCCTGCGACTCCACTTTCAAAGATCTATGAACCTGCACTCCAAGGTCTCTTTGTTCAACAATACTCCCCAGGACCTTACCGTTAGGTGTATAAGTCCTGCCCTGATTTGCTTTTCCAAAATGCAGCACCTCACATTGATCTAAATTCAACTCCATCTGCCACTCCTCGGATCATTGTTATATCTGATCAAGATCCCGTTGTACTCTGAGGTAACCTTCTTCGCTATCCACAATACCTCCAATTTTGGTGTAGCCATGGTATGACCCTTATATGATTCCAAATCCACAGCAATGCAATTGATTCTCTGAGAGTATTCGCTTTCAGAGCATTGCTCCTACCTGATGAAGGATCAGCACTCCAAAAAGCTTGTACTTTCAAATAAACCTTTTTGGACTATAACCTGGCGTTGTGTGATATTTAACTTTGCCCACCCCAGCACAACACCAGCACCTTCAAATTATAACTGATTCTCAAAGGAGCACTGCAAACTTTGACATGTGACAGGTGCTCCTCAGGAAGGCAGCCAACATAACCAAAAACCTCTCCCACCCTAATTATAATCTCTTCCAACCTCTTCCAGTTGGCAGAAGATACAAAAGCTTAAACACATACCAACATTCTTTCCCACTGTTTCTTCCCCACTGTCATTAGACTTCTGAATGGACCTCTTAAATTTTAAATTAAGTGTTGATCTCACTCTTTGTGTACCTTCTCTGTAGCTGTAACATTGTATTCCCTACACCATTCTATTATCCTTATGCACTTTGTATGGTATTAATTGCCTGTACTGCATGCAAAACAAAACTTTTCACAAGGTACATATGACAATAATGCTACAAATGTAAAAAATAGCTGAGCAAGCCACTCAACACTGGGATAATTCGGGATGGGCAACAGCTGTTGGCCTTACTAATGATCATGTCCCATCAAAGAATACCAAGGAATGATACAGTTGGACATTAAAAGCTGATAAAATATTATTTAAGCTGAACAAATGTACAGCCTTCAGACTAAAGTATTCAGACTTTTTTATAACACATTGCAAGTAATAAACTGTTTCTCTTGCTGAAGGTATTAGAATGTAAGAACTAGGAGTAGGAGTAGGCCATCTCTGGCCCTTCCGGCCTGCTCTGCCATTCAACAAGATCAGGGCTGATCTTTTCATGGCCTCAGCTCCACTTACCCACCCTCTCACCGTAACCTTTAATTCCTCATTGTTCAAAAAAAAATCTATTTTAGCTTTAAAAACATTACTGAAGTAGCATCAACCACTTCACTGGGCAGGGAATTCCATTGATTCACAACCCTCTGGGTGAAAAGGTTCCTTCTCAATTCAATCCGAAATCTGCTCCACATAATTTTGAGGCTATGCCCTCTTGTCCTACTTTAACCTGTCAGTGGAAACACCCTCTCTACATCTATCTTATCTTTTCCCTTCATAATTTTATATGTTTTCACAAGATCCCTCCTCATTCTTCTAAATTCCAATGAATATAATCCTAGTCGACTTAGTCTCTCCTCATAAGCCAACCCCTCAACTCCAGAATCAACCTAGTGATTCTCCTGCAGCCCCCTCTGGTGCCAGTACATCCTTTCTCAAAAAACCAAAACTGCATGCAGTACTCCAGGTGTGGCCTCACCAGCCCCCTATACAACTGCAATATAACCTCCCCCTGCTTTTGAATTCAATCCCTTTAGCAATGATGGACAGAATTCCATTTGCCTTCTTGTTGTACCTGCAGACCAACCTTCTGTGATTAATGCACAAGGACACCCAGGTCCCTCTGCATAGCAGCATGCTGCAATTTTTTTACCATTCAAGTGATAATCCTTTTCACTGTTACTCCTACCAAAATGGATGACTTCACATTTAGTAATATTATATTCCATCTGCCAGACCTTTGCCTACTCACTTAAAGTATTTATGTTCCACTACAAAGGTTCTCAGTCCTCTGCACACTTTGCTCTGCTACTCATTGTAGTGTCATCTGCAAACTTTGACACGTGACACATGGTCCCCAACTCCAAATCATCTACGTACATTGTGAATAAATGCAGTCCCAAAACTGATCCCTGAGGGACATCATTGGTCACAGATTGCCAGCCAGAATAGGACTCATTTATCCCCACTCTTTGCTTCCTGTTAGTTAACCAATCCTCTATTCACGCTAATACTTTACCCATAACACCATGCATATTTATCTTATGCAGCAGCCTCTTATGTGGCACCTTGTCAAAGGCCTTTTGGAAATCTAGGTACACCACATCTCCTAGGTCCCCGTTGTCCACCTTGCTCATAATATAGTCATAGAGATGTACAGCATGGAAACAGAATCTTCGGTCCAATTCATCCATGTCAACTAGCTATCCCAACCCAAACTAGTCCCACCTGACAACACCCGACCCATATCCCTCCAAACCCTTCCTATTCACATACTTATCCAGATGTTTTTTAAATGTTGCAATTGTACTAGCCTCCACCACTTCCTCTGGCAGCTCATTCCATACACATACTGCAATCTGTGTGAAAAAGTTGCTCCTTCGGTCTCTTTTATATCTCTCCCTTCTCACCCTAAACCTATGCCCTCTAGTTCTGGACTCCCCCGCACCCACCCCCCCGAGAGAAGGTAGCTTATCTATCCGATCCATGCACCTCATGATTTTATTAACCTCTATAAGGTCACCCCTTAGCCCCCGACGCTCCAGGGAAAACAGGCCTAGCATATTCAACCTCTCCTTATAGCTCAAATCCTCCAAACCTGGCAACATCCTTGTAAATCTTTTCTGAGCCCTTTCAAGTTTCACAACATCTTTCCAATAGGAAGGAGACCAGAATTGCACACAATATTCCAACAGTGGCCAAACCAATGTCCTGTACAGCCGCAACATGACCTCCCAACTCCTGTACTCAATACTCTGGCCAAAAAAGAAAAGCATACCAAATGCCTTCTTCACTATCCTATCTACTTGCGACTCTGCTTTCAAGGAGCTATGAACCTGCACTCCAAGGTCTCTTTGTTCAGCAACACTCCTTAGGACCTTACCATTAAGTGTATAAGTTCTGCTAAGATTTGTATTCCCAAAATGCTGCACATCGCATTTATCTAAATAAAACTCCATCTGCCACTTCTCAGCCCATTGGCTCATCTGATCAAGATCCCACTTTAATCTGAGGTAACCTTCTTCGCTGTCCACTACACCTCCAATTTTGGTGTCATCTGCAGACTTATTAACTATATACCTCTTATGCTCACATACAAATCATTTATATAAATGATGAGAAGTAGTGGACCCAGCACCGATCCTTGTGGCACTCCACTGGTCACAGGCCTCCGATATGAAAAACAACCCTCCACCACCACCCTCTGTCTTCTACCTTTGAACCAGTTCTGTATCCAAATGGCTAGTTCTCCCTGTATTGCATGAGATTTCACCTTGCTAACCAGTCTCCCATGGCGAATCTTGCCTTCATAGAATTCCAAAAGATTAGTTAAGCATAACCCACCCTTTATGAACCCATACTGCATCTACCCAATGGGATAATTTCTATCTAGATGCCTTGCTATTTCTTCCTTGATGTTAAACTAAAGCATCCTCCCCTCTACAGTGGTTAAGCTAACTGGTCTATAATTCCCCATATTTCGTCTACTGCCCTTTTTAAACAGTCGGGTCACATTTGATGTTTTCCAATCTGCTGGAACTGCCCCAGAGTCCAACAAATTTTGGAAAATTACCACAAATGCACTTGCTATTTCTCCCACCATCTCTTTTAGTACCCTGGGATGCATTCCATCAGGGCCAGGAGACTTGTGTATCCTTAGCTCCAAAAACTTGCCCAACATTACTTCTTCTGACATAATTAATGTTTCCAGGTCCTCACCTACCTTCATCCTTTGGTCAATTACTGCCATGCTATGAAGCTGTGAAAACCGGTCCACTGTGAAGACCGACACAAAATACCTGTTCAATGACTCGGCCATTTTATCATATCCCATAACTAAATGGAGACTGGTTGCCTCCTCGCAGAGCGCTTTAGGGAACATCTCTGGGACATCCGCACCAATCAACCCCACCGCCCTGTGGCCCAACATTTCAACTCCCCCTTCCACTCTGCCGAGGACATGCAGGTTCTGGGCCTCCTCCACCGCCATTCCCTCACCACCCGCGCCTGGAGGAAGAATGCCTCATCTTCCGCCTCAGAACACTTCAATCCCTGGGCATCAAAGTGGACTTCGCCAGTTTCTTCATTTCCCCTCCCCCCACCTTACCCCAGTTCCAACCTTCCTGCTCAGCACCGTCCCCATGACCTGTCCTACCTGCCTATCTTCCTTTCCATCTATCCACTCCTCCCTCCTCTCTGACCTATCACCTTCATCCCCACCCCCATTCACCCATTGTACTCTTTGCTACCTTCCCCCACCCTCCTCTCTGACCTATCACCTTCATCCCCACCCCCATTCACCCATTGCACTCTTTGCTACCTTCCCCCACCCACCTCTCTGACCTGTCACCTTCATCTCCACCCCCATTCACCCATTGAACTCTTTGCTACCTTCCCCCACCCTCCTCTCTGACCTATCACCTCCATCCCCACCCCCATTCACCTATTGTACTCTATGATACTTTCTCCCCACCTCCACCGCCCTCTCATTTATCTCTCCACCCTGCAGGCTCCCTGCCTCTATTCCTGGTGAAGGGCTTTTGCCCGAAACGTTGATTTTCCTGCTCCTTGGATACTGCCTGACCTGCTGTGCTTTTCCAGCACCACTCTGATCTAGAGTCTGGCTTCCAACATCTGCAGTCCTCATTTTTACCTCCCATAACTAAATGCCTCTTCTTATCTGCTAAAGGACAAATGTTTACATAAGTCACTCATTTTCATTTTATATATTTATCAAAACTTTTACTATCTGTTTTTACATTCTGTGCTGTTTTTTTCTCATGTTCTATCGTATTTTTCTTTATAGATCTTCTTGTGGCTTTCTGTTGATCTTTAAAGTTTTCCCAATATTTTAGTTTCCTGCTGATCTTGGCCACTTTGTATGCCTTCTCTTTCAATTTGATAGCCTCCCTTATTTCCTTAGACGCCCATGGCAGATTACCCCTTTTCTTACAGTCCTTTCTTTTCACTGGAATATACTTCTGCTGAGCACTTTGAAAAATTGCTTTGAAAGTCCTCCACTGCTCGTCAACTGTCCCACCAGAAAGTCTTTGTTTTCAGTCTACTTTAGCCAAGTTCTCCCTCAAACAATTGTTGTCTCCCTTTTTTAAGGACCCTGGTATTGCATTTTATCTTCACATTCTCCATCTGTATTCTAAATTCAACCATGCAGTGATTGCTCCTTCCAAGGGGATTCCTTCTTTGAGGTCATTAATTATTCCTCACTCATTACATAGGGCCAGATCTGGATAGCTTGCTCCCTCACTGGTTCCATTACATGCTGTTCAAGAAAATATTATTTGTTATACAAAAGCACTATTCACGTTTATATAATAATATACAACCCAGTCACTAAGGTTTGGCTGCTATATTCTCAAATGGTTACTTGAATCATTAATGATGAGCTTGACAATATTCAGCACTATGTGAAAATGACCTATAATGTTTTGACAAGTACAACTTGTGATAAATATGTAAAAAAATACTGTCAACCTGCTTATTAGCAGCTCTTTGATAGTTTAGCGAGTCCTAATGAGTTTTGAGAAGATTTGTAGCTCAGGTTGGGGTTTTGGATGTAGGTTTGCTCACTGAGCTGGAAGGTTCATTTCCAGATGTTTTGTTACCCTACTAGGTAACATCTTCAGTGGGCCTCAGGCGAAGCAATGCTGAAAATTCCTGCTTTCTATTTATATGTTTGGGTTTCTTTGGGTTGGTGATTTCATTTCCTGTGATGATGTTATTCCCTGTGGTGAAGTCACTTCCTGTTCCTTTTCTCAGGGGGTGGTAGATGGTCTAACTCAATGTGTTTGTTGGTAGAGTTCTGGTTGGAATGCCATGCTTCTAGAATTCTCATGCGTGTCTTTGTTTGGCTTGTCCTAGGATGGATTTGTTGTCCCAGTCGAAGTGGTGTCCTTCCTTATCTGTACTAGTGAGACAGGGTCATGTCTTTTTGTGGTGAATTGTTGTTCATGTATCCTGGTGGCTAGTTTTCTGCCTGTTTGTCCAATGTAGTATTTGTTACAGTCCTTGCACGGTATTTTGTAAATTACATTAGTTTTGCTCGTTGTATGTATAGGGTCTTTCAAGTTCATTAGCTGCTGTTTTAGTGTGTTGGTGGGTTTGTGGGCTACCATGATGCCAAGAGGTCTGAGTAGTCTGGCAGTCATTTCCAAGATGTCTTTGATGTAGGGGAGAGTGGCTGGAGTTTCTGGATGTGTTTTGTCTGCTTGTTTGGGTTTGTTGCTGAGAAATTGGCTGACTGTGTCTGAACACATCCATCCTAGGACAAGCCAAACAAAGACTGAGGCCCACTGAAGATGTTACCTCGTAGGGTAACGAAACTTGTGGAAATGAACCTTCCAGCTCAGCAAGCAAACCCACATCCAGTTTACAGTCCTTTCCTATATTTGCATAAGTTGGTGAGATCTAACCTGTTTCTAAATATGCTCTAAAATATCTTAGTTATTTTTTGTGCACACACTGTAATGTGCAGTTACTGGTTTCAAAACTAAACAAGCTCAATAACAACTAACATACAACATAGAACAGTACAGCAGAGGAATGGGCCCTTTGGCTCATAACGTTGTGCTAACACATGACACCAACTTAAACTAATCCCTTCTGCCTGCCCTTGGTCCAGATCCTTGCATATTCATGCACTTGTCTGAAAGTCCCTTAAATGCCCCGATCATATCTATCTCCACTACCACCCCAACAGCATGTCCCAGACTCCCACCACTCTATGTGTAAAAATCTTGCCCCTCATACCTCCTTTGAACTTTCCTCCCTCACCTTAAATGCATGCCCCCAAACACTTCATAACATCAAAAATGTATTATTGTCAGCAAAACACAAAGTTAAATGAAAATGGGAATCATTTAACTTATTATTTTCATTAATTGAAAGTGCAATAATTAATTGTCCTATTTATAAAATTGACCAATGCCAGCAGTGAATAATGCAAGTAGTATCCTCAGTGTTAACAATTATTTTGAAAGAATTCTGATGCTTTATTCATCATGATAAACATAAGTTTTTGGTTGCACAAAATCATGTTATAAATCTACATATAAAATATTATATTTGTATTTAGGTTAAATATTCATTATTTGGGCCCACTATTCAGCAATGCAATGTTTCAAAATGACTTTTATATTTTGTCAGAAATCTGCATGTACCTGCAAATATCCATCACTAGATGGCGCTACATAGCAAATCAGTCACAACTTGTCCTGATAGTTCTTGTACTTGACGTGCATTAGAGTCTGACACTATTTCCTACTGTTACTCTCCGAATTTACTTCATGTCTCATTTCATAACCATTAGTTGATTTCCCCTCTATATGTTTGAGATTAAGATTGAATTCCTTTGATCAATTAGCTGTAGATTTATTACCCACTGCACAGGCCATTCTCCTATAATGTGCATTTTGTTGATGCTATTTGGCTGTAACGCAATTGGTGAATTGGGATTTTTTTAAAATATGAACTCCCATTGGCTATTATATGGACGTTATTGTTGATCTCGTTGAGGATTTTTAAAAAATTATTGCAGGAGAAAAGATTTGTATTTCAAGATTCTCCTCAATCTGGACAATTCACCAAGCCATCCTCCCACCATTGGTGAGCTTTCTGAAAACATTTCTGGTATTTCTAACTCTGAATACAACATCTTTCATTCAACCCATGGACCAGGATGCAATAGCAGCTTTTAAAGCTTATGATTTAAAGCGCACATTCAGGAAGTTGATTGCAACTACTGACTGGATAATAAGGTCATTGTTTTCACCTAGTTACACTTCAACCCCAGGGCATCAATGTGAAGTTCAACAGTTTCTTCATTTCCCCTTCCCCCACCTCACCCTAGTTTCAAACTTCCATAGAACATAGAACAATACAGCACAGAACAGGCCCTTCGGCCCACGATGTTGTGCCGAACATTTGTCCTAGCTTAAGCACCCATCCATGTACCTATCCAATTGCCGCTTAAAGGTCACCGATGATTCTGACTCTGCCACTCCCACAGGCAGCGCATTCCATGCCCCCACCACTCTCTGGGTACTCCAGATTGTACTCCAGCTCAGCACTGTCCCCATGACTTGTCCTATCTGCCTATCTTCTTTTCCACCTATCCACTCCACCCTCCCCCCGCCCCCGATCTATCACCTTCATCCCCCCCCCCCCCCACTCACCTATTGTACTCTATGCTACTTTCTCCCCACTCCCACCCTCCTCTCGCTTATCTCTCCACGCTTCAGGCTCTCTGCCTTTATTCCTGAGGAAGGGCTCCTGGAATGCTGCCTGAACTGCTGTGCTCTTCCAGCACCACTAATCCAGAATCTGGTTTCCAGCATCTGCAGTCATTGTTTTTACCTTGATAATATGGACAGTGTTCTTCAATTTTGGAAGAGCTTCAACATTAAGAATGTTACTGATATCATTATGGAGGCGTTGGGTGGTGTCTGTAGGGACTGCTTGCATGGAGTTTGGTGGAAGCTTCTCCCAGATTTTCTTCTGTATTTATGTCTTCTGGATTCCACATGTCCCACCATTGGAATTTCATGGGGCCATGCTTAATATCAGCTGATGATATTCGAGCAACACCATTATCTGTTGAACTGCATCCACTTTGCAATAGCAAGTGTGTGAGGAAGTCTCTGTTTTCTCATCAGCACCTCCTTTTTAATATACTGGCATTCCAGAACTACCTCTGCCTCAATTTTGTTTGAATTGATTGTGCTATCTAACACGGTGTTTTATTTTTGCTGAGTTTAAATCAGAGGAGAGTCATTTAGCATTTCCTTCGGATTATTCAAATCATTAAGGCAAGTTTCAGATAATCAAATAGTTATGGTGCCAATTTGACATTTGACAATAGAACTTATAACTTACCACAGGACAAGAAGGAAACACTTGAAGGGGACAGAAGTTAAAAAGCTCTGGTGTTTTCACTGCAATAAAGTAGGCCACATGAAATCACAGTATTGGTGGGTTTGGAAAAGCACTGGGAAGCCAGATGTAGGAAAACAGGATAAGCTAGTAAATTTTGTTGGAGTGGTAACAGCACAGTGGTGGCTAGAAAGCTGCACCAGAATGTACAAGCTAGACGGAGGTTGGGTAAGGAGGAAGTGCCATATCTTCTTAAACCACAAGCCTGTGAAGGTAAAGTTCATTCGCATAGGCCTGAAGCAGCAGGTAAAGAGGTTACAATATTAAGAGACACAGGATCCTCTCAATCTGTGATGCTGAAAGCTGAGATATGTACTTCAGAAGGACTATTGCCAGAAAAGGTAATAGTAATGGGAATTCACAGTGAGACAAGAAGCACTGAATTATGTACAGTGAGGTTAGAGTGTCCAGTGAAGAGTGGGGAAGTTGTGGTAGGAGTACTGGACAAACTCTCAGCTCCAGGAGTACAATTTGTCCTTGCTAATGATATAGCTGGTTCACAGGTAGTTGTGTTGCCTACTGTGGTTGAAGATCCAGTGGAAACTCAGGCAACTGAATGTTTGCAGGACACATATCCTGGAATGTTTACAAACTGTGTGGTAATGAGGTCACAAAGTCACCAGTTGAAATAGAGAGGTCAAAGAGTACAGACAGGAAAGTTGAAGTGGAATTAGCAGACCCTATTTGATCAAATGGTTGATACAAACTGGGGGCAGATAGATGGCACAGCAGATATCTTTAGATCAGATAAATTAACTGAGTTACAGCAGAAAGATGAAAATTTAAAGCAATTGTATCAAAAGGTACACTCAGAAAAAGATTTTGAATGTATCCCTGAATGTTATTACCTTAAAAGTGATGTCTTAATGAGGAAATGGAGATCATCACATATTCAGGCAGATGAGAAATGGGCAGATGTTCATCAAATCGTATAGCCAGTGGGTTATATAAAGGTGTTGCGTGTGGCACATAAGCTACCTCTATGGGGTCATTTAGGAGTGAGGAAAATATGCTACATACAAAGACATTTTTACTGGCCTGGACTGCACAAGAATGTAATTGAATTTTGCCAGATGTATTGTGCATGTCAGGTAATTTGAAAACCATAGGCAGTAATAAAACCCGCACCTTTAATACCTATTTCTGCATTTAAGGAACCGTTTACAAGAGTCTTAATTGATTGCGTAGGTGCCCAACCACAAACAAAAAGTGGGAATCAGTATGTGATAACAATAATGGCTATGTTGACTAGATTTACAGAGGCCGTTCCATTACACAATATCACAGCTAAAAGGATCATAGAGGAATTACCCAAATTTTTCACTATTACGGATTACCTACAGAGATACAATCAGATCAAGGGTCAAACTTCACATCAAAATTATTCAAGGAGGTTATGGATAGCTTGGGAATAAAACAATCCAAACCTACTGCATAGCATCCAGAATTGCAGGGAACGATAGAAAGGTGGCATCAGACATTAAAGACTATCAGGTTGTAAGTTTGCTCACTGAGCTGGTAGATCTGTTCTCAGATGTTTTGTCACCATGTTAGGTAACATCATCAGTGAGCCTCCGATGAAGCGCAAATGTTCTGTCCCACTTTCTATTTATGTGTCTTGGTCTGTTTTGGTTGGTGTTATCACTTCTGGTTCTTTTTCTGTAATTATTTAAATAAGCCATAATGCACTGCAGCACCCAGGAATGACAAGAAGCCGAGGTAAAACACCTACACAACGTATTCAGGAACAACAAGATAAAGTATTGGCACTACTTCCAGTGTTAGGTAAACCTTTAAAAGCAAGATTTAGTGGACCTTATCAAATCAAAAGGACATTGAGTGAGGTGAACTACTTGATAGGGACTCCAGACAGAAAGAAATCTCACAGTGTATCATGTGAACATGCTCAAAAGGTATTTGACAGAGAAGGAAAGCAAGAGGAGAATGTGTTATTGATTACAACACAGAGGGAAGAACCAAATTCAGAGGAATCTGAATTGGACATTCCTCAAATTAAATTGGACATTCCTCAAATTAAATTGGACAATAAGGAGGTTGTCAAAAATCGGGATAAATTACCTTCCAGAGGAAAATTGAAATGACCTGAAAGTGTTATTACCATCACATGAGGAGATAAGTGGAAATAAGCTGGGAAGTATTAGCCTCATTATGCATGTAGATATAGGAGATGCTGTTCTGATTAAACAACATCTTTATATGCATAACCCTCTAAAGTTGGCACAGGATCAAAAGGAGATTGAATGCATACTCCAAGATGACATAACTGAAGTGAGTTACAGTGACTGAAGCTCACCCATAGTAATGGTGCTAAAACCAGATGGTACCCAACAGTTATGTGTGGACTGTCACAAAGTCAATGTATTTACAAAGACTGATGCATATCTGATTCTGCTTTTGGAAGACTGTGTTGAGAAGGTGGGTCAAGCAACTTATATTGCTAGGTTGGATTTGCTCAGAGGATACTGGCAGAAAGAGCAAAGGCAATTTTGGCTTTTGGCATGAAAAATGTACCAGCCACATTTCCAAGACTAACTAATAAGGTCATTGCTGGATTACCTAACTGTGTCGTACATATATCAATGATCTGGTGGTTTTTAGTCACACTTGGAAAGAACATTTACAACATTTATCAGAGTTATTCGATCAATTTTGAAAAGCAGGCTTAGTGATAAACCTGGCGAAGAGTTTGCCAAAGCCCAAGGCACCTTCCTGGGCCATGTTATTGGACATAGACAAATGGCCCCACGAAATGTAAAAACAAAGGTAATTGGGGAGTTTGACAAAGGTAATTGGGGAGTTTGACCATTGACAAAGAAAGCATCGCTGCAGTTCCTGGGAATGAGTGGATTTTATCGAAAATTCATACCAAATTGTAGCAATGTGGCTGCTCTACTTACTGAATTGCTAAAGAAAGGCAAGAAGTTTCAGTGGACAGCGGACTGTCAGAAGGCATTTGACTGTGTAAAGCTGTGTTAACCACTGCCCCATGTTAGCCATACCTAATTACACCAAGCCATTCAAGGTGGCTATCAATGCAAGTGATGTGGGTGTCGGTGCTGTGCTCTTACAGGAAGATGACAAGGAGATAGAAAGACCTATCAGGACAGTTGGACACTGGGAGGCCTTCAAAAATAAGATAATAGAGTCCAAAGGCAGTATGTTCCCGTTCATGTAATGGGCAAGGCTGGTAGGTGTAAGGAATGCTGGATGATGAGAGAAATTTAGGCTCTGGGCAAGAAAAAGAAGGAGGCATATATCAGGTATAGACAACTGGGATCGAGTGACTCCCTTGAGGAGTATAAGGGCATTAGGAGTATGCTCAAGAGGAAAATCAGGAGGGCAAAAAGGGGACATGAGATAGCTTTGGCAAATAAGGTTAAGGAGAATCTAAAGAGATTCTACAAATATTTTAAGGGCAAAAGAGTAACTAGGAAGAGAATAGGGCCCCTTAAAGGTCGACAAGGCCGACTATATGTGTAAAAGATGGATGAGATACTAAATGAGTATTTTGCATCAGTATTTATTGTAGAGGTGCATATGGAAGCTGGAGATCTTGGAGAAATGAAAAGTGATATCTTCAAAAGTGTCCTTATTACAAGGAGGAGGTGCTGGACATCTTAAAATGTATAAAGGTGGATAAATCCCCAGGCCCCTTTCAGAGATACTTGCATCATCAACAACAATGGGTGAGCTGCTGGAAAACTGAAGGGTAGCTGATGTGGTGCTATTATTTAAGATAGGTGGCAAGGAAAAGGCAGAGAACTATACACCAGTAAGCCTGACATCAGTGGTGGTTAAGGGGAGGTGATGGTCTAGTGATATTATCACTGGACTATTAATCTAGTGACCCAGATAACGCTCTGGGGACTTGGGTTTGATACCACCGCAGCAGACGGTGGAATTTGAATTCAATTAAAAAGGAAAATAAATCTGGAGTTAAGAGTCGAATGCCGAACATGTTGATTGTCAGGAAAAATCCATCTGATTCACTAATGTCCTTTAGGGAGTGAAGCTGCCATCCTACCTGGTCTAGAATAGACAAGCAGGAGGCTGGAAGAACACAGCAAGCCAGGCAGCATCAGGAGGTGGAGAAATTGACATTTCGGGTGTAACCCTCCTTCAGGACCGGGGGCAGGTGTAGGGGAACTGCAGATAAAGGGGGTGGCTGGGGCAGGGTGGTGAAGTGGGGATAGGTGAAGATAGGTAGAGGGTATGAATGCATTGGTCAATGGGAGGAATAAATCCTGTTAGTGGCAGGGAGCAGTGGAAGGGATGGGAGGAGCAGGAAATGGAGTCAGGAATGGAAAGGGAGATTATTTGAAATTGGAGAACTCAATGTTGAGTCCTCTGGGCTGTCGGCTGCCCAGGCAGAAGATGAGGTATTGTTTCGTCAATTTGCGCTGTGGATCATTTTAGCAATGGAGGAGGCCAAGGATGGTCGTGTCGGAAAGGGAGTGGTTAGGGGAATTGAAATGGGCGGTGACAGGGAGGTCCGGTTGGCCCCTGTGGGCCCGACTGTTATGCTTGGTGAACTGCTCACTAAGTTTACGTTCGGTCTCCCCGATGTAGAGAAGAGCATATCGGGAGCACCTGATGCAGTAAACTAGGTTGGAAGAAAGGCAGGTGAACCTCTGTCTCACCTGGAAGGAATGTTTGGGACCCTGGATGGAGATGAGGGGAGTGGCGTACTGGCAGGTTTTGCATCTTTTCTGGTTGCAGGAGAAGGTATCTGGGAGTTTGTGGGGGTGGGGGGAGGTGTCAATGGGGAGAGTGGTGCAAACCAAGGATTGTCGAAGGGAATGGTCCTTGTGGAAGACAGAGAAGGGTATGGAGGGGAAGATATTCTTGGTTCTGGGGTCCACTTGGAGTTGGCGGAAGTGTTTAAGCATGATGCGTTGGATGCAGAGACTTGTGGGGTGGTAGGTAAGGACAAGGGACAACTCTGTCTTTATTGCGTTGGGAGGGGGTGTTTAGAGCAATGAAACTGGGAATGGAGGTGGTGTGGTGGAGGGCTGTCTGGATGACAGAGAGAGGAAAAGCACATTGTTCAAAACAGGTGGACACCTGGGATGCTCATGAGTGGAGTGTCTCCTCATCCAAACAGAAGGTGAGGATGAGCTTGACCAGGTGGAGGAGGCTGGTGGTGGGTGGGGATGTTTCGGCTCATTTTATTCCAAGAAGACATGGAGAGCCCTGAAACACCCTGATCTGGGATAGACTTGTAAAGGGATTGCACTTCCATGACAAAGAGGAAGCAGCTACAGCCTGCCAACTGGAAATTCTGAAACTGACGTTAAGCGATAAGCAGATATAAATTGGAAGAGATTGGACAAGGGGAGAAGTCTCGACTCAATTTTTTTCTGTTTTTGTTAGGGATAGTCAACATGACTTTATGCATGAGAAATTATGTCTCACTAACTTGATTGAGATTTTTGAAGAAGTGACAAAGATGTCCGGATGAAGGCAGATCAGTTTTTGTTTTCTACATGGACTTCATCAAGGCATTTGACGAGGTTCTATATGGAAAACTGGTTAGTAAGGTTAGATCACATGGAAACCAGGGAGACTTAGCCACTTGGATCCAAAATTGGCTTTAAGGTAGGAGACAAAGGGTTGTGATGGAGGTTGTATTTCAGACTGGAGACCTGTGACTAGCAGTTTACTGTAAGAATCAGTGCTGGACCCACTGCTTTTTGTCATTCATATAAATGATTTGGATGTCAATATAGTAGGAATGGTTAATAAGTTTGCAGATGACATCAAAATTGATGGTGTAATGGGCAGTCAAGAAGGTTACCTCAGAGTACATCGAGACCTTCATCAGATGGGCCAACGGGCTGAGGATTAACAGATGGAGTTTCATTTAGATAAATGTGAGGTACTGCATTTTAATAAGGCAAATGAGAGTAGGACTTATACACTTAATGGTCAGGTCCTAGGGACTGTTGCTGAACAAAGAGACATTGGTTGCAAGTTTGTTGCTCCTTGAAAGTAGAATTGCAGGTAGAAAGGGTAGTGCAGAAGCATTTAATATGCTTATCTTCATTGGTCAGTACATTGAATATAGAAGTTGGAATGTTATGTTCCGGGACACTGGTGAGGCCACTTTTGGAATACTGAGTTCAATTCTGGTCTCCCTGCTATAGGAATGATGTTGTGAAACTTAGAAGGGTTCAGAAAAGATTTATAAGGATGTTGCCAGGGTTGGACGGTTTGAGCAACAGGGAGAGGCTGAATAGACTGGGGCTATTTTCTCTAGGCTGTTGGATGCTGAGGGATGATCTTATAGAAGTTCATAAAATCATGAGGCATGGATAGAATGAATAGCCCAGGTCTTTTTCTCAGTGTAGGGGAGTCCAAAACTAGCTGAGAGGGAAAGATTTAAAAGAGACCTGAGAGGCAACATTTTTGCACAAAGGGTGGTGCATGTATGGAATGAGCTGCAAGAGGAAGTGATGTGGAGGCCGGTTCAATTACATTTTAAAGGCATCTAGATAGGTTCATGAATAGGAAGGGTTTAAAGAGATATGGCCCAAATGCCAGCAAACAGGACTAGACTAAATTACAATATGTGAATGGCATGGATAAGTTGGATCAAAATATCCATTTCTGAAATGTGCAACTCTATGACTATGATTCTCCATTTGCTTTCTGATTCCTTACTTCTAACCCTAACTACTCTGCCAAAACAATTTGCCTAATCTTGGTTAGCTTCTGCAAATCAGTCAGAGATAAAGTCTCCTTCTCAGAAACCCACACCAGCTGACAAAAACCATTTCAATTTTATAAACTTTACTTTAGTACACAAAAACATGGTGTCATTCCAATTATCCTTTTCAATTATTATTACCCTACGTCCAATCACATCCTTCCAGTTGGGTTATTCTACAGGCCTCCTATTTAAGGGGTGGTGAAGTACATTGCCCATCTCTGGTACCATGACTCTACTGGTCACCACATAAATTTAAATGTTTAACCAGTTACTGATATAGCCATATGGACAATCACATACTCTCTCTACACTAGACTTAGAATAAAAAGATTAATTGGTTTCATTAATAAATACCAAAATTCGTGATTTATTATATAAACAAGACTTTTTCAAAAGACACAAATAGTACTTTTTTTTTTCATCTCATTCCTAGAATTAAAATTGACATCTCTGGCAGATGCTTAGTTCATTGGTGGGGAGTGTGTGATCAATCAGGAGAGTGTGGGCTGTTATGAACTAGGCCAGACCACTCAAAACATTCTTAAGCAGGCAGCCCAGATCATAACATTGCAATTTGTTTCAGTAAGTATACAGTGAAAATTATCCGGAGTAAGTTAGTTAGGTTGACTACCAGGTTTTAAACAGATAATAAATTTATTCACAAAATTACACAATGAACACAAGGAACAGAATAAAGAAACCCTAAAGAATGAAGTCTATCCAAACTAGACACAATTATGCTGTTCCGAATATACACAATAGTCCCATTAGCAAAGCCCTTAAGCACAGTAAAAAATGAAACAAAGGCTTACAGGTCGAAGTTAGAAGGGCAGAAAGCCAGCCTTTCTTCACACAGCCCACAGCTGAACTCCCTAACCAGTTCCAGACTGAACTGCTCAGCTCAAGAGCTGGCCATTCCTCCTTGACTTATACAATTTACTTCTAAAAACATAAAAGCTTTGGCCTAAAGTCTCATCTGTTTACATATAAACAAAAAGGCCTCTTTGTACGTTTTTATCTCTGTACCAAACCCAGCCAAGGGCCAAGAATGTTTTATGACCCCTCTGAAAAAAATCAAGGACACAGTATCCTTGAGAAAAGCTTTAGGTAAAAAGGGACTAGCTTTGTGACAGGGCTAAGGATCATGACTCCTCCTCAACTTGTGGCCAGCTATCTTATCCAGGATCAGTGGTGCTGGAAGAGCACAGCAGTTCAGGCAGCATCCGAGGACAGGCAAAATCCTGAGGCCTGTCCTCGGATGCTGCCTGAACTGCTGTGCTCTTCCAGCACCACTGATCCAGAATCTGGTTTCCAGCATCTGCAGTCATTGTTTTTACCTCCTATCTTATCGAGGAGTCAATTGAGATTCTTAGATTCTTTAAAGCCTTCATCTTGCCAAAGCTTGCACTAACTCAGTGATGGGTGGATATTTACCATACAGGGGGATCAACAAGCAAACCTAAGTAGGTGCCTTATTCAAATTAAGGCAACCAGTGCTCAATTAAAAGACCTGACATCAAGTAAAGTGGTGACCTCTGAGATCCAACTCTTTTCCTTTCCTTTCACTTTCTCGTCCACTCTCGGGTGAACGTTTACCCGTCACCATGATCCCACTGTCACTTTATCCAGAGATTTCATGATGCATTCTAGTGAAGATTTGGAGATGCCAGTGTTGGACTGGGGTGTACAAAGTTAAAAATCACACAACACCAGGTTATAGTCCAACAGGTTTATCTGGAAGCACTAGCTTTCAGAGCGCTGCTCCTTCATCAGGTGGTTGTGGAGAATAAAATACTAAATAGAAACAAATAGTTTCTGAAGAAGGATCACGGGACCCAAAATGTTAACACTTCTTTCCCTCCACAGATTCTGCTGAGTTTCTACAGCTATTTATGTTTTTTTTTCAAATTTCCAACATTCATCATTATTGTTATGGTATTATAAGCAGCAGCCGTCTCTTCATTGGCACTGTCTAAAGGCAGAAATAGAACATAGAGCATAGAACATAGAAGAGTACAGCACAGAACAGGCCGTTCAGCCTACGATGTGCTGAGGATTAATCCTAATGTAAAATAAAATAACCTTACCTACGCACCTCTCAATTCATTGCTGTCCATGTGCATGTCCAGCAGGCACTTAAATGTCTCTAATGACTCTGCTTCCACCACCACCGCTGCCAACGCAGTCCATGCATTCACAATTCTCTGCATAAAAAACTTACCTCTGACGTCTCCTCTATACTTCCTCCTAATATCTTAAAACTATGACCCCTCGTCCCTGTCAATCCTGCCCCGGGGAAAAGTCTCTGGCTATTGACTCTATCCAGGCCTCTCATTCCATTGTATACCTCAATGAGGTCACCTCTCTTCCTCCTTCTCTTCAGAGAAAAGTCCAAGCTTATTCAACCGCTCTTCATTAGACAAGCCCTCCAGTCCAGGCAGCATCCTGGTAAACCTTATTTGCATCCTGTCCAAAGCCTCTGTATTTTTCCTATAGTAGTGCGACTAGAACTGGACACAATATTCCAAGTGTGGTCTCACGAGGGACCTGCAGAGCTGTAGCAAAACCTCACAGCTCTTAAACTCAATCCCCCTGTTAATGAAAGCCAAAACACCATATGCTTTCTGAACAACCCTATCCACTTGGGTGACAACTTTGAGGGATCTATATACTTGAACACTGCCAAGAATCCTGTTTTTAATCCTATATTCAGCATTCAAGTTCAATCTTCCAAAATGCATCAGTTCGCATTTATACAGGTTGAACTCCATCTGCCATTTCTCAGCCCAGCTTTGCATCCTGTCTGTCATGCTGCACCTGTAATAGCCCTCAATACCATCAACAACACCTGCAACCTTTGTGTCGTCTGCAAATTTACTAACCCACCCCTCAATCTCCTCATCCAAGTGAATTATAAAAACTACAAAGCCCAAGGACAGAGCCCTGCGGGACACCACTCAACCTTGACCTCCAGGCAGAATATTTTCCATCTACAAACGCTTTCTGTCAGCCGCCCAATTCTGAATCCAGATAGCCAAATCTCCCTGTATCCCATACCTCCTGACTTTATGAATGAGCCTACCACGGGGAACCTTATCAAATGCCTTGCTGAAGTCCACATCTACTGCTCAACCTTTGTCGACCTGTTCTTGTCTCCTTCTCGAAGGAGAAGAACTCAATAAGATTAGTTAGGCATGACCTGCCCCTCACAAAGACTTGCTGACTGCCTTTAATCATGCTATGCTTTTCCATAAACCATATCCCTCAGCATTCTTTCCAAAACCTTGCTGACCACAGACGTAAGACTGACTGGTCTGTAATTGCCAGGGATTTCCCTATTACCTTTCCTGAAAAGAGGAACAATATTCGCTTCTTTCCAATCCTCTGGTATGACTCCTGTGGAGAGTGAGGAAGCAAAGATCTTCACCAGCGGCTTAGCAACCTCCTTTCTCACTTCCAGGAGCAGCCAAGGATAAACCTGGTCTGGCCCTGAGGACCTATCAATCTTAATGTTCACCAAAATTTCCAACACATCAACTTCATCAATCTTGATCTGTTCAAGCCCATGTCCCAGCTCCTCAAAGTTTTCATTCACAACAAGATCCCTTTTCTGAGTGAAAAATGAGGCAAATAACTCATTTAGGGCTTCCCCTATCTGCTCAGACTCCACACACAAGTTCCCTACGCTATTCCTGATTGGCTCGACCTTCTCCCTGATCAGTCTATTATTTATCATGTATGAGTAAAATGCCTTTGGGTTCTCCCTAATCCTTCCTGCCAAGCCTTTCTCGTGCCCCCCCCACCGGCTCTCCTCAGTCTATTTCTGAGCTCCTTTCTAGTAAGCCTGTAATCCTCTAAAGTTGTGCTAGATCCTTGCTTCCTCCCCCTTACATAAGCTGCGTTCTTCCTTTTGATGAGAAGCTCCACTGTTCTTGTCATCCAAGCTCCTTAATCTTACCCCTGCTTACCTGTCTCAGAGGAACAAATTTGTGCATCACTCGCAACAACTGCTCCTTCAACAGTCTCCACATGTTTGCTGTGCCCTTTCTGTGGAACAATTGCTCCCAGTCTGTACTTCCCAACTCCTGTCTGATAGCGTCATAATTTCCTTTTCCACAATTAAATATCTTCCCTTGGTGACTGTTCCTTTCCCTCTTCAAGGCTATGGTAAATGTGAGGCAGTTGTGGTCACTGTCACCACAGTGGCTCAGTGGTTAGCACTGCTGCCTCGCAGCACCAGGGACCCGGGTTCGATTCCAGCCTCAGGCGACTGACTCCGTGGAGTTTGCACATTTTCCCTGTGTCTGCGTGGGTTTCCTCCGGGTGCTCCAGTTTCCTCCCACAGTCCAAAGATGTGCGGGTCAGGTGAATTGGCCATGCTAAATAGCCCATAGTGATAGGTGCATTAGTAGGGAGTAGGTGAATGGGTCTGGGTGGGTTACTCTTTGAAGGGACTTGTTGGGCCAAAAGGCCTGTTTCCGCACTGTAGGGAATCTAATCTAATCTAATCTGATCTCCCACCAAAATCTGACACCTGTCCTGGCTCATTGCCAAGCACCAAATCCAAACGGTGTCGGCCTGAATAAGGAAAATCTTCTGAACACACCTAACAAAAATGGCTCCATCCAAACCATCTGCACTAAGGAGGTTCCAGTCAATATTGGGAAAGTTGAAGTCATCCATAACAACAACCCTGTTACATATGCATTTTTCCAAAATCTGCTGGCTTATCAGTTCTTCAATCTCTCTACTACTATTAGGGGGTCTGTAGAAAACCCCCAATGAGGTGGCTACTCCCTTGCTGTTCCTAACTTCCACCCATACTGACAAAGTAAATACAACAATGAAATGTCCCCATGGAGCCAGAAACCGCAGGAGCAGGATTCCTGCTGCCAAGCAGGGACATAATTTCCTTTTAATTACAGACATGGATGTAATTGGTGCCATCAATTTTGGTCATGGACATCAAGCCCCTTACTGGCCTCATTACTTTGTGTCTTATGACACAAATGTTCAATAATAGCTCTATGCTCAATCAGAAATATACCATAGTTCAGCTCAGTTAGTTTACGAGGGCAATGTATCATAGTAATTCAGTTCATCTGGCCTCATGGAACTCTATAATGTAATTCTAACAATCAATGTAATTATCAATTCAAATATCAGAACATTGTGCTTTTTAGTTATTCCTTTTATACACAAGGAGCAATTATTAGTTGGATTTTCTGTAAGTTAGCAAGCAGTGATATTTTCACTTGTGGCTTCTTATCTATTTTAAATTAATTATCATGTAATTTATAGTTAAACTATGTTCTGATGGAATGTTTAATTTACCACACTTTGAAGCTTTGGGAATCACAGGTGGCTCATGTCTTATCCAATAAGGAAACAGTAATAGTAAAAAGTATTTTGTTTTGGCCATTCACTAATATCAAATATTATTAAATATTTAGTTTTGTAGGAAGCAAGACCTCATTTACAGTGGTTAAAAATCACACAACACCAGGTTATAGTCCAACAGGTTTAATTGGAAGCACTAGATCTTGGAGCACTGCTCTTTAATCAGGTGGTTGTGGAGAGAACAATTGTAAGACACAGAATTTATAGCAAACGTTTACAGTGATGTAACTGAAATTATACATTGAAAAATACCTTGATTGTCTGTTAAGTCTCTCATCTGTTAGAATTTACAGTGGGTCATCCTTGTTGCTGAATATAAGATAAATAGCTGGATACATCCACGTTTAACTTGCAATTTGGCATCTATATAAATATTTTGCCTTCCTCCTCCCTAACTCCTCCAACTCCACTCTTCATGGACCAATATTGGTTAAATTTAAACATTTTCTCTGAAGCAGTTTATGTGAAATCATGAGTTTTCTACACATGGAACCAAAGAAGTAATTCTCATCCAACAATGATGAAGGAGCGTCACTCCGAAAGCTAGTGTGCTTCCAATTAAACCTGTTGGACTATAACCTGGTGTTATGTGATTTTTATCCTCATCCAACAAAGATTCTTGCACAAGACCTATTACACAAACAGGCTGTCTTCAAGCTGTTCAAAACATCAAAACAACATTTTTTTCTGTCAAAGCAATGTAGTACTGCCCAGAATCAGCTGCACAAGTCTTATTTCCTGCATTACAGTTTTCAGTCTAATTTTGTTCTTGTCAAGATAATTTCACATGCGTTTATATCACAATTACAAGAGATATTAGATAAAATAAAGCCAGCAAGGTACTTACCAAGGCTTAATTTCACAACATCATTTAAAGTTGTTATATTTCCCCCTTGAGTGTGATAAGATCCACCAAATACATAAATGTCCTGTATTTAACAATATTGTCACTGTCATTTCAAACATTTTAACAAAGCAACTGAATTTGCAGAAAATACAACAATAACAATATAATAAAAGTTTAAATCAACCTTATCATGGTGCGGTGTGAAGGTATGGAAACCCCTGCCAGATGATCCTTCACCTTTGACCTCACATTGGCTCCATGTTAATGATACTAAAATAACAAAATGCCATTTATTGACTAATGAATATAAATAGGTTATTATACTTCAGATAGTAGAAAAACAGAAATTTGTAGCACAAGAGGCCATTTAGCCCATTATATATGTGCCAGTTATTTGCTAATGTGCCCGATTAAAGGGCCTTCTAGCTACGGAGACTGTGAAACGGCCCCTCCTTTCCTGCTCAATTACATTGTCGTTGAACTTAAGAACTGAAAGCACAAATGTAGCAGGATGGTTTTCACAATTAAACTTCAATTGTAAATATTTCACTTTAATTGGTTTTAATTTAATCACGAATGCCCGTTGTTATTTGTCAAGACTAACTTAGAGAGACAAATATACTGGCATGCCACATAGTTGTCATCCATCGATGGTTACATTTATTATGGAAGAAACAATGTGACACACTTGCATTCATTTGGTTGAATATTAACAGAAGTGTTCAGTGTTTGACTTAGCACTCTGGAAATTTCAGGTTTGGATTTGTGCTCCCTTCTATGCTTTGTAAAGGACATTGTGTGACAGCCATCTCAGTGTGAATAATCAAAAAGATGCAGGTGAAGTCAAAGCCAGCCAAGGTTCTGCCAGTCAACATCCAGAGACAAATACATCAAGCCCAGTCCACCTCATTCTTCATGATCCCACTCTCTATCCTCTCCTGGAACCGATTTCTATTCTTCCATGCCCCCTACCCAAGTCTTCACTGAACCAATTTTGCCAGCTCTGAGCCTGCATTAAAGAATCCATACTCCTGCTCCTTTCCCTTGTGCCTTAGAGACAAAACAGGGAAAACAGCTGACCTTTCACACAATTAGACAAAGGCACCAGGTCCATACCACCTTGAAATAAATTTAGATATTCTTGTTTGTTAATTACTTTATCCTGAAGGTAGAACATAATTTTAAAACATTTTATGCTATTGAGGATCCATGTACACCAATATATTACAAGAAGGAATGTACCTCAGGCCCACATGAGGCTTGATTCATCTCAAATATAAAACACCAGGATCTCGTCCAATAGGTTTATTTGGAAGTACAAGCTCTCGGAGCACTGCACCTTCATCAAGTAGCTAGTGGGGCAGGATCATAGGATGCAGAATTTATAGTAAAAGATCAAAGTGTCATACAACTGATGCAATGTATTAAACAAACCTGGATTGCTGTTAAGTCTTTAATCACATGCTGCCTGGAAATCAAGCTTTCTCTTTCCGACTAATTAAATCACTCTGTACGCCATGTTGCCCACCCATCTGGGCTCCACAAATTAGCTTCATAAGATTTTATCTTAGGGACTGTCCACGGGCTGCATTTTTGCCCTTGGATCTTAAAACTACTCTGGAGGAAAGAATCACTTTTTAGGATTTTGAATAGGGATAATTTGACAGAGATACATAAAATTATGAAAGAGTTGTATAGAATAATTAATTAATGAGGAACTTCTCCAAAAGCTGAAAGAACTGACGGCAAGACAAATTTAAAGTGATTGGCAAAAGAATTGGAGGCAACATGAGCAATTTTACTTTTTACCATGAATGGTTAAGATTTAGAATATACTGCCAGTAAGGGTACACATAAACCAAACAGCTGTCCTCAAACGGGAATTGAATAACTGAAGAATAAATGTTTGGAAGGATTTGGAAGAGAGGTGGTCACACCGCAGCTCAAGGGACTAGAGGAAAGAAGGGAATGGGTGACCACCAGACAGTCCAGAAAGAACAGGCAAATATTGCAGAAGTCCCCTGGGATGTCACTCACTAACCAGTATTCCATTTTGGAAACTAATGAGTGTGCTGCTACTTGGAGGACTGCAGTCAGGGCCACGTTTCTGACATAACAAGTGGCTTGACTGTACAGTGGGGGGGAGGAAGAAGAAAGGAAGAGCAATAGTGATAGGAGATTCTTTAGTCAGGGGAACAGATAGGTGTTTCTGCGGCCAAAGACATGATTCCAGGATGCTATGTTGCCTCCCTGGTGCCAAGGTCAGGAATGTCACTGAACAGCTGCAGGACACCCAGAAAGGGGAGGGTGATGAGTTAGAGGTTGTGGTACATGTTGGTACCAATGACATGGGCAAAGTGATGAATAAGGTCTTGCATCAAGAATTCAATGAGCTAGGCAGTAGATTAAAAAGCAGGACCTTAATGGTCGTAATCTCGGGATTATTTCTGGTGACATGCTGTAGCAAATATAGAAATAGGAAAACAGAACAGATGAACACATGGCTCAAGAGTTGGTGCAGGACGTAGAATTTTATGTTCCTGGATCACTGGGATAATTTTTGGGGAAGTGGGACATGTGCAAATGGGATGGTCTGCATTTGAACCACATTGGGACCAACATACTAGCAGGTAAGTTTACTAGTGCTGTTGGGAGGAGTTTAAACTAGTCTGGCAGGGGGAGAGAACACACAATATCACTGAAACAGAGACACATCATGCTACAGCAAAGGAAGCAAGTCACAATGAGTTCAGCTATGTTCGGTGTCACGAGAGTTAAGGCAAGGCTGGATGGTCTTTAATGCTAGGAGTATAATAGGTAAAAATGATAAGTTAATGGTGTGGATTGACAAATAGAGGTATGATATTGTCGCCATCACAAAAACATGGTTGAGAGAAGGGCAGGACTGGCAATTCAACATTCTGATGCATAGGATCTTTAGCCGAGACAAAGGAGTGTGTAAAAAGGGTACTGGTGTAGCACTATTATTAAGGATTACTGCAATTACTGCAATAAGGAGAGATTATATCTTCGAAGGGTCCTCAAATGAGACTTTGTGGGTAGAACTTAGGAATGTTAAGGGGCAGCCACTTCACTGGGAGTGTATTATAGGTTCCCAAAGAATCAGTGGGAAATAGAGGAGCAACTATTTAGACAGTTCACAGAGGTGTATAAAAGTAATACAGAGCAACTTCGATTATCCAGCTTTCGATTATCTGAATTTCAGAATATCTGAACAAGATCACAAGTTCCCAACGCTTGGCTAAACTGTGTTATCCGGCATTCGATTATCCGAACATTCAATTATCTGAACAAAATACTCCCTGCCCATGTCATTGGGATAATCGAGGTTGCTTTGTAGTCTGGTAATTATGCCAGGGGATTTCAACTTTCCCAACATAAGTTGAGATAATCGTGCTGTTAAGGGTCTAGAAGGGGTGGACTTCTTGAAATGTATCCAGGGGAGTTTTTTGTATCAATATGTAGAGGGGGGCTACAAAGAATGGCACAGTGCTGGATCTGGTTCTGGGGAAAGGATTCAGTCAATTGTTTGATGTGGCAGTGGGGGAGCATTTTAGTGATTGTAATCACAACTCAACATTGTTCAAATTTGTTCTGGACAAGGAAAAAGATAGCCTGCAAAAGATGGCTTTGGAATGGAGGAAGGCAGGTTTCATTAAAATAAAGCAGGATCTGGCCAGTTGACTGGGAACAGATCCTTGGAGGTCAGGAGCCTACAGCAAAGCAGTAGGGTCATCGAAAAAGGAGCTGGGGAGAATATGGGTCTAACATGTACCCTTTAGAGGGAAATGTAGGAGCAATAAGTTCAGAAAACCCTGGATGTCGAGGCCAATTCCGGACTGGATGGGGAAGAAGGACGGTCTTTCAACAAGTCCATAGGGAGCAATTCAGCTACGGCGCTAGAGGAATACAGGAAGCGTAGGAAGAAACTGAAGAAAGCAATTAGAAAAGCAAAACGCTGGCATGAGAAAGGACTTGCAAAGAGGATTAGGGAGAATCCTAAAATATTTTATAAATACATCAAAGGTAAGGTGTTAAACAGGGGAAGAGTAGGACTCATTTGGGACCAAGGGGTAATTTCAGTGTGAAGCTGCAGGATATTTGAAGGGTGTTAACTGAATATTTCTCTTCAGTCTTCACTCTGGAAAAGGAGAACATAGGTATGGAATTCAGGAAATGGGACAATGAGGAACTTGGATAGTTTGTCATAGGAAGTGGGGAGGTATTGGAGACTCTGTTGGGTTTAAAATGAACTGCATCCCAGGTTGTTATGGGAGGCAAGACAGGAAATTGCAGGGACTCTGACCCATTTTTTAAATTCTTCTCTGGCCATGGGGGAAGTGCCAGAGGACTGGAGGATGGCTAATGTGGTGCCACTTTTCAAGAAAGATGGTAGAACTGAACCAGGAAATTATAGACCAGTGAGTCTCAGTCAGTGGTAGGAAACCACTGGAAAAAATTCTTAAGAAATGCATTAAGACCCACTTGGAAAGACATGGGTTAATTAGTGACAGTCACCATGGCTTTATCAGAGGGAGATCATGCCTAATGAATTTGTTAGAATCTTTTGAAAATTTGATCAAGTGTATGGATGAGGGAAGTTCTTTTGATGTAGTTTATTTGGATTTTAACAAAGATTTTGACAAGATCCCAGATAGGAGACTTATTGAGAAGGTTAAAGCACATGGAATTGTAAAAACTTGGAAAATGGATCAGAAACTAGCCTAGTAATAGGACACAAAGAGTTATGATAAAAAGCTGTTCGGGTGTCAAGAGGTTGGTGGCCAGTGGTGACAACAAGAATCAGTACTAGAATCTTATTGTTTGTTATATACATAAAAGATATCGACGAAAATGTGGGGGAGATCTTAAGCAAATTTGCAGACGACACCAAGATTGGTTGAGTTATTAAAGCAAAGAAGATATAGATAGGTTGGTCAGATGGGCAGACCAGTGGCAGATGTTATTTTACCCTGGTAAGTGCTAGGTGATGCACTTAGAAGAAGAAACAAGATGAGTGAATATTTAATGAATGGCAAGAGCTTAGAGGAACAGAGGGATCTTGGGGTAATTATACACAGATCACTGAAGTTGGCAGAACACTTGAATATGATAGTTAAGAAGGAAATGGGATACTTGCTTTCATCAGTCATGACACAGAATATATTGGCAAGGAGGTAATGTAGTAGTTGTATAGAGCATTTAGTGAGGCCACAGCTGGATACTGTGTGCAGTTCTGGTCACCTCACTACAGGAAGGATGTGATAACAGTAGAGGGTGTACAGAGGAGGTTCACCAGGATGTTGCCTGGGATGAAGAAATTGAGTTATAAAGAGAACTACAGGGAACCTTGATTATCCGAATACCAATTATCCGAAAATCCGAAGGAGATCTCGAGGTCCCGATAGAAACATTACATCAAAGACGTGTTTCCAACAGTCATCATGTATTTTGTTTACAGTGATTAAGCAGGCACCAGCTCCAAATGACTGACCTCCTGCCCTCTCTCTCTCTCCCCACACACTTTCACTGGAGTTCTACAGAGGGGTGTACCCTAAACCTGCCCCCACCTTCCCCAGATAATCTGACCAACATTGTCCTGTATGGGGCAAAAGTGGAACCTGTCAAAAAGTTGCAGCAAAACGTTTTGTGTGTGTGTATGTGTGTTATTTGGATACTTAACCCACAAAGACAATAGCTGCAGTGGCAGCAGCAGACTTGTTGTTGATGTCCAGTCTGGGTGCTCCAGAGAAGGGGTGGGGGGTTCGTGGGGGGGGGGGGGGGGGGGGGGAGCGGGGTTGGCTGGGGTTATAGGGTGGGGAAGCGAGGTTTGGGGGGTGGGGGGCATTGTTGGAAGAGGTTGGGGTCAATGTTGGGGGCAGGGTCTCGCATGCTGTGTGCTGCTGCTAGTTTCCTGAACGGGGAGGAGACTTTAAAAACTCCGAGCCCCAGAGGAAAGGTATTTTATCGATTAACCGAATAATCAATTATCTGAACGAAATAGTGCCCGCTCATTTCGTTCGGATAATCGAGGTTCCCCTGTAGATAGGTTTGGATTGTATTCTTTAGAGGAGAGAAGAGTGAGGGGGGGACATGATTGAGATTATGAGGGATATGGACAAGGTAAATAGAGAGCATCTGTTCCCCTTGGTTGAGAGATCAATCATGAGAGGACATAGTTTTAGGGTAAGAGACAGGAGATTTAATGGGGATTTGGGAAAAAACATTTTCACTCAGTGGGTGGTGGGAATCTAGAATCCACTGCTTGGGAAGGTAGTGGAGACTGGAAACTTAGAACTTGTAAAGAATATTTGGATGAGCACTTGAGATATCATAGCATTCAGTGATATGGAAAAAGTGCAGGAAATTAGGATTAGCGCACTGTTTGTGGTAGCTATGTTGGTGCAGATTCGATGGGATGAAGGGCCTTTTCTGAGTCGTATGAATGTATGAATTTATGATTTGGAAAAAGATGACGTGAGGAGGAATTATCTGGATGAGCTCCATGGATAGAATGGTTTCTTAAAATCATCCTCTGAAATGATAATGCTATTTAGCACTCGGTCACAACAAAGGACTCATTAAAGGATTCAGGATACATTTTAAACTGTTTATACTTGTGGGATGGCAACAGTGATTTTATTCCATTTTAAATTATTTGCTCAGATGGATGACTGTTAAATGCCCTCTGAAATGGCCAACCAACCCACTCTGTTCAAGGACAATTAGGGATGGGCAACAAATGAAGTCCTTGCCAATCTCACTCACATCCTGTGCAGAGTGGAAAGAACATGCTGATGTGGGTTGGTTTAATCAAATAGTTCTGTTGTGTGCAGTAAATTCTACAGATTTCTATACATTTAGAACAAAGAAACAAAGAACAAAACAGCATGGGAATATGCCCTTTGGCCCTCCAAGCCTGCACTTACACATTTTGCCATTCTGTACTAAAACTGTCTTCAAGCATAGGATCTGAACTTTACTATTTCCCTCCTATTCATATATTCACCCAGGTGCTTCTTGAATGCTGTTATTGTGTCTGCTTCCATCACCTCCCCTGGCAGCATGTTCCAGGCACTCATTGCCCTTTGAACATCTCTTTTAAACATTTCCGCCCCCCACCACACCTTGAACCAGTATCCCCTAATAATTCACCTCTCCATCCTGAGAAAAAGCCTCATACTTTCCACTCTATCCATGCCATTCACAATCTTATCCAATTATTCACTTCTATCAGATCACCCTTCAACCTCCTGTGTTCCAGTGAAAACAAACCCAGTCTATCCAAACTTTCTTCATAGTTAAAATCCCCCATAGCAGGGAATGTCCAGGCAAACCTTTTCTGTACCCTCTCCAAATCATCCACATCATTAGTGTGGCCTAACTAAAGTTTTATACAGTTGCACCATAACGTGCCTATCCTTATACTGACTGCCCCATCCAATGAAGGCAAACATGCCATGGGCCTTGTTTTACTACCTTATTCACCTGCACTGCCACTTTCAGTGATCTGTGAACTTGTGCACCCAGATCCCTCTGCATATCAATACTCCTAAGAGTTCTGCTATTTACTGTGTAATTTCCACCTGTACTTGAACTTTCAAAATGTTCACCTCACCTCCAGATTAAACTCCATCTGCCATTTTTCTGCCCATGCCTCCAACTGGTCTATACCCTGTGACAATCCTCCCCACTATCCGCAACACCAGCAATCTTTGCATTGTCTGAAAACTTACTAATTAGCACAGCCATGTTTTTCTCCAAATTATTTATGTAGACCACAAGCAGCAGAGGTCCCAGCACTGATCCCTGTGGAACACCCACAACTCACAACCCTCCATTTCGAACAGTATCCTTCCTTCCATCACTACTCTCTGTCTCCTGTGACTCAGCCAGTTCTGTATCCATCTTGCTAGCTCACCCTTAATACCATGTGACTTCACCTTTTGTACCAGTCTGCCATGAGAGACCTTGTCAAAGGCTTTACTGAAGTCCATGTCGACAACATCAATTGCTTTTCCCTCATCAATCATCTTCTCCACCTCCTCAAAAAAACTCAATCAAGTTAGTGAGGCACAACATCCCCTGCACAAAACCCTGCTGTCTATCACTAATAAGTCCATTTGCTCCTAAATGTGTTTCAATTTTGTCCCTGAGAATCTTTTCCAATAATTTCCCTACCACCAACGTGAGGCTCACAGGCCTGTAGTTTCCTGGATTATCCCTGCCCTCCTTCTTAAACAGTGGGACAACATTGGCTATTCTCCTGGCTTCTGGGACCTCACCTGTGGCCAATGAGAAGAGAAATATTTATGCCAATGCTCCAGCTATTTGTTCTTTTGCCTCCCTCACTATTCTGGGATAATTACCATCAGGATCAGGGACTTATCTACCTTAAGACTTTTTAAGATGCACATCACCTCTTCCTTTCTAACAGCAACTTGGTTTAGAGATTCAACACTACCTTCGCTGAGACCATCCTCCATCAATTACTTCTCTTTGGTGAATACCAACAGAAAGTATTCGTTTAGGATCTCACCTACCTCTTCTGACTCCACACATAAGAGTCCTTCCTTTGTCCTTGAGAGGGCCAACCCTTTCACTACCTACCCTCTTGCATTTTATATTTGTTTAAAAAGCCTTGGGATTCTCCTTTATCAAATTTGCAAACAAGTTTTCATTACTCCTTTTAGTCTTTCTTTTTCCTTGTTTAAATTCTTTCCTACTTTCTTCACATACTTCATGGGCTTTGTCAGTTCCCATCTTCCTAGATTTTCCTTCTTCTTTTTGAGCTGAAAATGTGTTGCTGGAAAAGCGCAGCAGGTCAGGCAGCATCCAAGGAACAGGAGAATCGACGTTTTGGGCATAAGCCCTTCTTCAGGAAGAAGGGCTTATGCCCGAAACGTCGATTCTCCTGTTCCTTGGATGCTGCCTGACCTGCTGCGCTTTTCCAGCAACACATTTTCAGCTCTGATCTCCAGCATCTGCAGCCCTCACTTTTTTTCTTCTTCTTTTTGACCAAGGTCATAACATCTCTGGTCATTCAGGTTCATATAACGTATCATACCTATCCTTCATTCTTGCAGGAACTCTTATCACCTGCCGTTTGAAATACTCCCACATGTCCAATATGGATTTCCTCTCAAAGTAGCCTCCAGTCAAAATTCTCCATTCCTGCCGAGATCATCATCCCCCAAATTAGCACCTGTTTAACTGCTGTTATCCCTATACATGAATACCTTAAAACTCAACATAATATGGTCACTACTCGTGAAATGCTCTCTGACTAAAACTTCACTCACTTGGCTGGACTCATTTCCCAAAACCAGGTCCAGTATAACACCTTCCCTGGTTGGACTGTTTACATTCTGAGTCAAGAAACCCTCCTGAATGGTCCTTACAAATTCTGCCCTATCCTAGCATGAAGCGAGTCCTCGTTAATACAGGGCAAGTTAAAATCAATCACCACAACAACCCTGCTGAATTTACAACTTTTCAAAACCTGCCTGCATATTCTCTCCCCTATCTCTTGCTTGCTGTTCGGAGGCCTGTACTATACCCCCAACGTTGTGATTTCACTTTTCCTATTCCTCACTGCATGAATCCTCTGATGTATCTTCTCTCAGTACAGCTGTGAGATACTCCTTTACCAGTAATGCAACTCCCCCATCACTTTCACATTGCCTTCTATCACACCTGAGATGTTTAAATCCTGAAACATTCAGCTGCTGATCCTGTCCCTCTTTCAGCTAAGTCTCCATAATTGTACTAATGTCATAGTTCCAAGTATTAACCAAAGCTCTAAGTTCATCTACCTTGCCTAACACACTCCTCGCATTGAAACACATGCATTTCAGACCACGTCCCCTGCTCTTTGCAGCAGCACTTGCCTGACTGTTGTTATTCTTAGTCAAGTTTGTCTTGGTTTCTACATATACCTTAATTTCTGCATCTACTGCCCTACTCTGGTTCCCATTTCCCTTCCACACTAGCTTAAACCCTCCCCAACCACTCTGCCAAAAAACTGTTGCTGTTTACCACCCCCCCCCCCCCAACTCCGAGGACATCAGTCCTGGCCCTGCCTAGGTGTAACCCATCCAGTTTGTGCAAGTCCCACCTCCCCCAGAACTGGTCCCAATGCCCCATGAATCTGAAACCTTCCAACTCACGCCATCTTTTCAGCCATGTGTTCATCCTATATATCCTGCTATTTCTACTCTGATTAGCTCATGGCACTGGTAGTAATCCTGAGATAACTACCTTTGAGATCCTACATTTCTATTTTCTTCCTAGTTCTTATTGATTTATTTGCATGCAATAGGTATTATGAAGGCTCGGAGCTTTTTGTCAATAAATTGAAGTATAGTGAGACCACACACTTGTTATGGAAAGGATATGTGGTTTCACAAACCATAAGAAAGAAATATTATATTATGGATATAGTACCTGGTACAATGAAATAAATTTTATTAAATGAAAATAAAGGATTAAGTTAAATACCTGTATCAAGCACATGGATATCCTTAAAATATAAATTCTCACACGCAGTGCCCCCAAATAAATAGAGAAATTCTCCAACTGCAGCAAAGGTGTGGGCATACCTTTAAAAAATGTGAATATTTAGTTATTGTTATCTAACAAAAATTCAAGGAAATTTAAAAATGTTTTTGAAATGAGGCTAACAATCCTCACACAATGCAAATTAAGTTTTACAGAAGGATCTCCAGACAATTCCTGCTTTTTATATCTCAGCAATTTTAGAACCATGTCAAAATGCTCCACATAACACTATAAATACTGTTTTGTAAAGCATTAGAAAAATGGCATGTTCTCTAAGATGTATAACTGAAGGTCTATTGCTGGGGCAGAATGGTTTCTTACTTAGGTGCAACTAATGTATTCCAAACTAATCAAGAGAACCACTTTGAGATCTTCAGTCTCGTGATAAATATGTAAATCCAAATAATTTCCTTCATAAGAACAAAGATGATCCTGACATTCAGTCAAATGATTTTAACTCAAGTAATGATAAGTTCATCTGAGTATTTTACCAACTGTTATTGTGTAAGGTACATCATCAGGGGTATTGTAGTTTACTGCTTACGCTGAATGATTACTAATCCAGAGGCTCCAACTAATGGTGCACATATGAGTTCAAATTGGAATTTAAATTTAACTCATTGAATAAATCTGCAATAAAACTTAGGCCCAGATTTTTGCAATGACATCGACCATCTCTACCTTGGCTAAAATGCTGGAAGAGGTCCTGTCTCCAAGTTTGACAATTCCCATTTTGCAACAGTGAACTTAGGAGTCGATGTGGTTCATGCATGCAGGATTTATAGAGGAACTTAGATGATCAGCAGCCTCCATTGAAGTTGGATTTTGGACTCTTCATGTTTCAATAAGATCTAAGGGGTACAGACTCAACCTGTCTAGCCTTTCCTTATAAGACAATCCCTTCTTCCCTCAGCTGGGTGATCGTTCTGCACTGTTTCCAATGCAATAATAACCTTTCTTAAATAAGGAGACCAAAACTGTACAGGATACTCCAGATGAGGTCTATCAAATACTTCCATCCCCAATGTGTCTACGCTTTCCAATCAAACTGTTCAAAGATGGCATTACATTCCTCTGGAGCAGTGGGACTTGAACACAGACCTCCCAGTCCAGGGGTAGGGACACTACCACTGCCACAAGACCCCTAAAGGACAATCCTTCATGATTAGCTTGGCCACTGCACTGAACCCACTGAATCCACACAGTGGGTGTCACTTTGCAAAGCAAACCCAGCCATTTAGCCAACTGAACTAAACCGGCTTCTATTACTGATTTCCCATGCACAAAGCCATGTTGACTCTCCCTAATCAGTCCTTGCCTTTACAAATACGTGTAAATCCTGTCCCTCAGGATTCCCTCTAAAAACTTGCCCACCACTGATGTCAAACTCACCAGTCTATAGTTCCCTGGCTTTTTCTTGCCACCCTTTTTAAACAGTGGCACCACATTGTGGGCGGCACGGTGGCACAGTGGTTAGCACTGCTGCCTCACAGCGCCTGAGACCCGGGTTCAATTCCCGCCTCAGGCGACTGACTGTGTGGAGTTTGCACGTTCTCCCTGTGTCTGCGTGGGTTTCCTCCGGGTGCTCCGGTTTCCTCCCACAGTCCAAAAGATGTGCAGGGTCAGGTGAATTGGCCATGCTAAAATTGCCCGTAGTGTTAGGTAAGGGGTAAATGTAGGGGTATGGGTGGGTTTCGCTTCGGCGGGTCGGTGTGGACTTGTTGGGCCGAAGGGCCTGTTTCCACACTGTAATGTAATCTAATCTAATCTAATTGCAAAGGAAGTTGCGACATTGGCAACACCACCTCGAGACACCCACATTCTAAGCACTGGAGTGGGAGCTAACGCAAGATCAGCTTACTACCATGTAAGCCGAAACTGCTGCCACCGTGATTGTGGATTACACTGTGCAAACCTTCATGGAGGATGTCACAGCAGAACTGCAATCTGTCCTCCAACACATTATTAAATATCCTGAGGAAACACCCCAAAAGTAACATTGTCTTCCTAGGAGCTAAAACTGATTTCTCTCTCAGGGAATCAGCACCATCCTATCACCACCACCACACTACGAATGCCCTTGCTTAAGCCAATCAGCTCATCACGGTTTGGTGCTTCCCATGGCTGAGATGATGTAGACCACACTTGGGCCATAGCTGTCTGCAGTATCCCCCATTTAAAGGTTTAAACATTTAAACCATTTAAACATAAAGGTTTATTGTTCCAGAATCCCAACACTTAACTGCAGTGTAGTGCTGGGATTAATGAAGAACAGGAGCATCTGATATCACAGCTGCATTCGAACAATGCTCCATAGATGTTACGAGACACTTGCATTCTTTTATACTGAAAATCAAAAGTCACACTGGAGCCAAAAGTTGTGTAAACATCTGCCATTTGTGTTATGAATCAGTTAAGTAAGATTTATCACTCGGCCAACAGAATGGGCTAAATACTTAGATTAATGATCCTGTACACCCCTGTAAGATGCCGTGTCAGCTTCCCATTGGCACCCTGTCTGATTTATCACAAAACAAATCATTGTGTACAGTGTCTCATGTATTTACATATATTTATGTGAAAATTTTTCACATCAAAACAGAGGAAAATTCTATTAGGCTTTAAGAGCCACAGGAAAATGAGTCAGCTACGCCTGTCAGTTTTCATGGTATTCGATCTGCAAATATTTTTCCCTCCTTCTCTCCTGAATAGAGATTTTTGTTTAAACATTGTTCCACAGGCACTAGCATATTTCGTTGAGATAAGCATTCGACTTGGGCACTCTAAAGCAGCAAGTCTTTACATGTTGAAGGCAGACTTCCCAGATTCTGCCTTAAGCCCTGCCATAGTCAAAATGGAAATGAGAAGTGATAAGCCACAGTGGCCCGCTACTGTGCAGTGATGTAAGCTGTGTCTTTGCTGCCAGAAAAAGGCTAATCCTACTCCCTAGTATGTGCATAGCCATGTTTCTCAAGCTCGAGATCAAGCCTTTGCTGTCAGTAATATTTAGTTGGAAGCTCCAAACATCCTGTAAACACTGGACAGTAAGTCTAACATGAGCTAAATATTTTATTGAAGCAATTAACTGGAGTGCTTTAAAGATATAGGCTGAATTTTTGACACCCTCCCATCCCCCTGAAATTCATGAAATCCTGTTTGAGAGACAGGGGTGTCAGCCAAAATTATCAATTTCAAGATGCCAATTCTAGCACCTGTAATAATCATCAGAGCAGATAGATAGCCGGACTGGAATCCTGCTCTTCTCTCCATTGAAGCCAATTAAAACCATTAAAAAGCTAGCTGAGAGTTTGACAACTCTTGAAATCTAAACTTTTTAAGGGTCACATGATTATTCATAAATTAAAACAGAAATTACTGCAAAAACTCAGCAGGTCTGGCAGCATCTGGGAGAGAAAGCAGAATTATTGTTTCGAGTCCAGTGACCTTTCATCAGTATAGCATAATTATTCATTTTTCAGGATGTGGAAGTGCCGGTGTTGGACTGGGGTGGACTTTTTAACTTCATTTTTTCAGAAATGAGTTATCTGCAAAAGAAGTAGGTAGAGACAGGAGTCGATCATGAGCATCCCAAGAAATCATTAGGTGGTTAGCACTTAAAGAAGGATGTGAACTGCTAAGGGGGCAACCTTTATGCGGATAACCGGCAGGAAGAGTAGCCACTCAGCATTTGGGTATTACCCCAGCATCATGGGAGAGAACAGCAGGGGCCAAGGCTACCAAAGACAGTTGAACAGCCATTTGTCCAGATTTGCTGCAGCTGGCAATGGGGACACAATTGTTAGGTTTTGCAATCCACTGGCAAACTGGGGCAACTCTCTCACAGGAAGGACAACACCATGGGCATCGGGAGTGCACAGAAGAGAGATGGGGCAAGGTGTCATTGGAAGCAAGGTGTCATCACACAATCCTCTGCCAAGTGTAGAGCTGTCTGAAGATGACTGAGATATAGCTCTGCAGCTAACTTTGAATCTTTAGGCAGATAGCTGCAGGCACCTCTGACCTTGTTTCTAAAATCCTTGCACTTCATAGTTACATGTTACATGCTGGCCAGACCAGGTAAGGATGGCAGATTTCCTTCCCTACAGAGAGATTAATGAACTAGATGAGTTTTTTATGACATAGATGAAAGTTTCACGGCACCATTACTGAGATTAGTTTACATTCCAAATTTATTAACAGAATATAAATTCTATCAATTGGGATGGTGGAGTTTGATTTTGTATCTCAGGGTGTTAGGCTGGACCTCTGGATTACTAGTTTAGTGACAATACAACTGGACTAATATCTCCACTAAGGAACCATTAACAGCTCTGTACAACCATTTTTTACTCTGCTGAAGTATTAATCATTTTTACTTAAGTCTTTCAGCCAAGTTTTCTCTTCCATCATCATCTGTCCAGTGCTGTGTAGGTTGGCCCAAACATTAAACCCTCCAATCTCTTAATACTGCATTTCATTCAAGTCTTCATTAATATTTTTTGCATTCATATTTGCATACTACCCACCTGCTCTAAGTGATTCAATCTGATCAGTAGTTTCTCTCTTGCCTTGACTTGGACAGCCTTCAGTGATGTTTGTAGTATCTAGTTCTTTATTAATTTCTGGCTCAATGTCTGGTTCATCTATATGTGTGCCTGATTGCTATCTTTGATCAATAAAAATAATATGATTCTACATAATGTGCCTTCTGAAGTATGTACAAAGTAAGACCTCTATTGATTATTATCTTTGCAGGCTGTTACTCTTTCTCTGCCTTGGTCGCTTTCCCATAAATATTTACCTTCCATAAATATGAGTAAGTTCCTGGTCCTCTACCCATCATTTTTGCTAAGACTGCTCCTTGTCTTAAGCAAGATGATAATCCTGTTCTTTTAGCCCTGGCAATAATCCTTTTGGTAGAATGGGAAACTGTGTTTGGAGATTTCTGCCCACCATGCCCATTAGATAGTACCAATCCACATTGTAATGGAGTAGACATAGTGAAGTGGACATGTATCTGAACAGTGCAAATCATTCTTCTTCAATAATGCTTTGATGGTTCTGGTACCTTTTTGGAGACTTCAAGGAATCATTAAGTATCCAGCATGTAAGCAGCATTCAGGAATTCATTAATGCCTCTTGATTTTGCAGGTCTGCCATTATCCCCTGGTTGCTAATAATGTGCATTGGCAAAAGAAAATAGACATTTAGGAGAATACTTTTGGACAACATAATTGAATTTTCATCCGCTCAGGCCATTGGATGAATTGCTCTTCCTCTTGTATAATTAAATTGAGCTAAGTCTAAGTTCTATTAAGTTTATGAATTGAAACTATACCAGAGTATCATTCTGCAAACTTCAGAACAGGAGAAATGACACCCAGTTGGTGCTTTCTTCCACATGTCATTGAAGTTACTTTATTCATGGCCTTTTTAAAAAATTCACTCAGGAAATCTGGGCACGTGTGCTCAGTTGCCCTTGAGAAGTTGTTGATGAGCTGCCTTCTTGTACTGCTGCAGCTTACTTGGTGTAGGTACACCCACATTATTATTGGTGGTGGTGGGGGGGGGGAATTCCAACATTTTAACCCTGCAATGCTGAAGGAAAAGTGATATATTTACACTTCAGAATGATGAGTAGCTTGGAGGGGAATTTGCAGGTGGTGGTGTTCCCAAGTATCTGCTGCCATGGTCCTTCTAAATGGTAGTGGTTGTGGGTTTAGGAGTTGGTACCTAAGAAGCTTTGATGAGTTTTGCAGTGCATCTTGTAGAGTGTAGACATTGCTGTTTCTGAGCATTAGTGATGGAGGGAGTGAATGTTTTTGGGTGTGGTATAAATCAAATGGGATGCTTTGCCCTGGATGATGTTAAACTTTTTCAATGTTGTGGAATCTTTACTCATTCAGAAAGTATTTAATCACACTACTAACTTGCACCTTGTACATGGTGGACAGGCTTTTGGCAGTCAGAAGGTGAGTGACTCATCATTGGATTCCTTGCTTCTGACTTGTTCTAGTAGCCACAGTATTTATTTGGCTATTCCAGTTCAATGTCTGCGCAATGGTAACCATCAGGATGTTGAGAGTGGAAGATTCAGTAATAGTAATCCCAATGAATTTCAAGAGATGATGGTTAGATTCTCTATTTTTGGAGATATTCATTGCCTGGCACTTGAAAGACACAAATGTTATTTGCCACTTGTTACTTCCAGGAGATAGTGAAGACTGCAGATGTTGGAGAGTCAGAGTCAATAAAGTGTGATGCTGGAAAAAGCACAGCAGGTCAGGTAGCATCCGAGAAGCAAGAGAGTCGATGTTTTAGACAGGACCCTTCATCAGGACTGGGGAGGGGGAAGGGGGCTGAGAAATGGGGGGGGTGTGGGGCTGGGGGAAATTTAGGTGGGATGGCGATAGATGGATGTAGGTAGGTGGTGATTGTGTTAGGTCAGTGGGAAGGGTGGAGGAGATAGGTGGAAAGGAAGATGAAAGGTCAAGAGGTAGTGCCAAGTCGGAGGGTTCGATCTGGAATAGGGTGGGGAGTGGGGAGATTTGGAAATTGGTGAATTCAATGTTGAGGCCATGTGGTTGTAGGCTCCTGAGGCAGAAATTGAGGTGTTCTTCCTCCAGTTTGCTGGTGACCTTGTTTAAGTGGTAGAGGAGGACCAGAATGGACATGTCATCGGGAAGTGGGTGGAGGAGTTGAAATGATTGGCCACCAGAGGGTGGGGTTGGTAGGTGCGTACAAACCAGAGATGTTCCCTGAACCATTCTGCGAGTTTGCGTTCGGTCTTGTTACCTAGATATTTTCCAGGTGGCGTTACGTTTGGCTATGGACTGTTTTAGTATCTCATGAGTCACAAATAGGGTTGAACACTGTGCAGTAATCAGCAAATATCCCCACTTCTGACCTTATGATATATGAATGGTCATTAATGATGTTGCTGAAGATGATTGGGCTTAGGACATTATCATTAGGAATCCTTGGAGAGATGACCCAGAGCTAAGATGACTAATCTCCAACAGCCACAAATATCTTACTTTATGCTTAATATTTCTCAAACCAGCAGAGAGATTTCTTCCTTATTCCCATTGACACCTGGTTTTCCTAGCGCTTCTTCATGCCATACTTGGTCAAATGCAGCCTTCAATTCAGCTCTTTTGTCCATATTTGAACAATCTGAGGGACCCTGATACAGCCAGAATGGAACATCAATGAGCAGGTTATAGCTAAACGAGTGCTGTTTGATGGCACTGTTGATGTCACCTTCCATCACTTAGCTCATGATTGAGAGTAGGCTGAGGGGGCAGTAAATGGCCTGGGTTGGATTTGTCCTGCTTCTTGTTATAGGACATACCTGGGCAATGTTCCACATTGTTGGGCAGATACTTGTGGTGTAGCTGTACTGGAACAGCTTGTCTGGAGCACATATCTTCAATACTATTGCTGGAATATTGACAGCACCACAGCCTTTGTGGTATTCAGTGCTTCCATCCATTTACTCGAATTGGTTGAAAACTGGTAACTGTAACCTTTTGAGGAGGCTGAGATGAATCATCCACTCGGCACTTCTGGCTGAAGATTGTTACAAATGGTTCAGCCTCAACTTTGCACTGATGTACTGGCCTCCTCCATCGTTGAGGATAGGAATGTTTGTGGAACATCTTCCTCCAGTGAGTTATTGAGTTGTCCATCATAATTCACAACTGGATCTCGCAGGACTTTGGAGCTTAGATATGAGCCATTGGTGTCAGTGCATTGTTCCATATTCAAGAACTCAGTGGCCAACCTAAATGAGTATGCTACTACCCTCACAGACTTCATCAGTAAGTGTCTCGAGGACTGTGAGATTAAAAAAAAAGTTAATCTGAGTGTTCCCCAGATAGAATTACAGATGAACCAGGAGATCCTTTTCCTACTGAAGTCTAAGTCTGAGTCTTCAGGTTAGGTGATCCTGACTTTTACAGCAAAGCTATCAGAGATGCCAAGAGACAATACTGGACTAAATAAGACTACTAGACTAACCACATGAAGACAGGTCGCTTGTAGCAAGGCTTGTATGGTATAATAGGCTACAAAACAACTTTGAGCAGGCCAGATGGATTAGCCAAGGGAAATGCAAAGTTTCAGGAATAGGGTAGGGGGAAGCTCTTCAAAGGGTCAGTGTGTACTTGATGGGTCAAATAGCCTGTTCCACACTAGTAATTCTGTGAGTAGAATTGCTGGCAACAATGCATCCCTCAGCAATAAGCTCAATGTATTATATGGTCATTTTGAATAGAAGGTCAGTGAAATTACGTCACCTGCCCTGACAGCATCGGTTGCACCCGCACCTACAGTCACAGCCACACATGTGACTTCTTGAGAGTGAACCTATGGAAAGCAACTGGCTCAGATGGAGTCCCCAGCCATACACTCAGATCCTGAGCAGACCAGCTTTGGGTGGCATGGTGGCACAGTGGTTAGCACTGTTGCCTCACAGCGCCAGAGACCCGGGTTCAATTCCCGCCTCAGGCGACTGACTTTGTGGAGTTTGCAGATTCCCCCCGTGTCTGCGTGGGTTTCCTCCGGGTGCTCCGGTTTCCTCCCACAGTCCAAAAATGTGCAGGTTAGGTGAATTGGCCACACTAAATTGCCCATAGTGTAAGGTAAATGTAGGGGGATGGGTCTAGGTGCGTTGCGCTTCGGCCAGTCGGTGTGGACTTGTTGGGCCGAAGGGCCTGTTTCCACACTAAGTAAGAATCTAATCCAAAAAAACCACTCCTTCCTCTGATTTGAGGTTCTCGCCGGCTTCAAGAAGACCATTATTATCCCAGTGCCAAAGAAAGGTCAGGCAGGGTGCCTTAATGGCATCCATCATTTTGAAGTACTTTGAAAGATTGGTAATGCACACATCAACTCAAGCCTTTCAGATTGCCTTGAATCACTATAATTCACCTATCATCACAACAGGCTGACGGCAGAAGCCATCTCCCTGGCCATACACTCATCTCTGGAACATCTGGATAACAAGGACACCTATGCCAGGCTCCTATTTATTGAATTTGGCTCCAAAGTCAACACCATAATCCCAGTCAAACTCATCTTCATACTCAGAGACCTAGGACTGCTCTTGCCTCTGGAACTAGATCCTCAACTTCCTTACCTACAGACTGCAAACAGTAAGAATGGTGACAACACCTCCTCCACAGTAATCCTCAACAATGGTGTCCCACAAGGCTGCGTACTTAGCCCCTTACTAATCTCCTTACACACACATAACTGTGTGGCCAAATTTTGCTCTAACTCCATATACAGGTTTGCTGATAACACCACTGTTGTGCTTTGGATCTTACTCAACGACGAGGCCTGGTGTAAAAACAACAATCTCTCCCTTAATGTCAGCAAAACAAAGGAGCTAGTCATTAACTTCAGGAAGCAGAGTGCAGGACATGCCCCTGTCTGTATCAATGGTGCTGAAGTGGAGGTGGTCAAGAGCTTCAAGTTCCTAGAAGCAAATATCACCAACAATCTGTCCTGGTCCATCCACATTGACATTATGGTCAAAAAAGCCTCTATTTCCTCTGAAGGCTAATGAAGGCAATGACTCTTATCAATTTTTATACATGCACCATAGAAAGTTGCCATACCAAGTCCATGCATCAGGACTTGGTATGGCAACTGCTCTGCCCAATATATCAAGAAATTAAAGAGACTACTGAGAGATAGGCTATGAGACTGGTTAGAATTGAGGTTCACAAGGAGGAGATGTTAGAAATTCTGGGAAGTGTGTAAATAGATAAAGCCGTGGGCTGAATGGGATTTATCCTAGGATTCTCTGGGAAGCCAGGGACGAGATTGCCGAGACTTAGGTTTTGATTTTTATAGAACATAGAAAAATACAGTGCAGTACAGGCCCTTTGGCCCTCGATGTTGCGCCGATCCAAGCCCACTTAACCTACACTAGCCCACTATCCTCCATATGCCTATCCAATGCCCGTTTAAATGCCCATAAAGAGGGAGAGTCCACCACTGCTACTGGCAGGGCATTCCATGAACTCACGACTCGCTGAGTAAAGAATCTACCCCTAACATCTGTCCTATACCTACCACCCCTTAATTTAAAGCTATGTTCCCTCATAATAGCTGACTCCATACGTGGAAAAAGGTTCTCATGGTCAACCCTATCTAAATCCCTAATCATCTTGTACATTTTGTCTGGACTGCAAGAAGGTGGAAGTTTTACCTTGGCACATCTTAAAGTGGCTAATTTTTCTTGTCCCCTGTGGACATAGATTATCTCCACCACTTTGCACCTCCTCCAACACAACCTCCAGTGCGTCATCCAAGAAACATGGAGCCCACCATAAATTTTAATAAATGATAAACATGAGTCATGCCTTCAAAATGTAACAGATCCAGGAGCCCCAGGTGAATTAGCAGCTGTTGCATTTTGTGACTAACAAGAATTTGACACCGAAAGTGACAGATGGCAGCAAGATTAATTTTCAGATTACGTTCTAATACTCATGAGCAACACAGTTAATGTGCCACAACAATGGGTGCTGAAATAATACATAAAATTCACAACTTTTTTTGCTCAGGAAAATATTAAATATATATAATTCCCTATTAATCATGTGTAATTTATACTTTGCAAAAGGATTACCGAATTTACTTAAAATCATAACTAATTCATAGATTTAATTTTAATATCTATTATCCTGTAAACACTGAAGGCAAATTTTATAATTCATTGGTTTATTGTATTTACACAAAAGCTACTAACATACAATGGAGCTCGACTCATTAAGGAGCTCTACAATATTTTAAGATAATATGGACTTTAATACTTCATTGATAAATTTTATGATTGCATTAATTAATCCTCAAAGGAAGTCTTGGATTATATTTAAAATTGTTAATTTTTTTACAATTGCTTATGAATAGAAAACATTTAGAACAATTCTTAAACATAAATTTTAAAAACTTTTGAGCATTGATTTATAAATCAAATGGAATTTTGGCCTTTATTGCTGGCGCAGTGGAGCCTAAAATTAGGGAACTGTTGTTACAGCTGTATAAGATGTTGGTGAGGCCACACTGGTAATATTGGGAGAAAGTGAAGACTGCAAATGCTGGAGATCAGAGTCGAGAGTGTGGTGCTGGAAAAGCATAGCAGATCAGGCAGCATCCAAGGAGGAGAATCAATGTTTCAGGCAAGAGCGCTTCATCATGAATTCCTGATGAAGGGCTCTTGCCGAAACATCGATTCTCCTGCTCCTTGGATGCTGCCTGACCTGCTGTGCTTTGCCAGTACCACACTCCACACTGGTAATATTGTCTAGAGAGAAAGTGAGGGCTGCAGATGCTGGAGATCAGAGCTGAAAATGTGTTGCTGGAAAAGCGCAGCAGGTCAGGCAGCATCCAAGGAACAGGAGAATCGACGTTTCGGGCATAAGCCCTTCTCTTCAGGAATGGTAATATTGTCTACCTCCTCATCTTTGGAGTTAAGAAAAGATGGACTAACATTGAAGGCAATTCAGAAGCGATTCACTTGGCTAATTCCTAGCATGAAAGGATTGACATATCAAGAATGATTAAGCAGGTTAGACCTTTGTTCATTAGAGTTTAGAAGAATAAACAGTGTGCTTCTTGAAATGTACAAGATTCTGAGATGGTTTGACAGGGTAGTTTCTGAGAACATATTTCCATTGAGGGGAAATTTAAAATTAAGAGTCATGGTTACATGATAACAGGATACTCATTTAAAAATGAGATGCGAAGGATTTTTTTTCTCACAGAGGATAGTGAATATGTAGGGATTCAGTTAGCTCAGGTAGCTGGTTAGCAATGCAGACTGACACCATAATGTGGGTTCAATGTCCACACTGGCTGATGTCACCATGAAGGACACTCCTCCTCACACTGTCCCCTTGTTGAGGTATGATGCCCCTGAGGCTAAACCACTGCCAGTCGCCTGTCTCCAATGAGATAGCAGCCCTGCGGTCTAGTAAGATTATGGTGACTTTAACTTCATCTTTAGTGAATCTCTGAACTACAGTATGTAAAATCCATTTGCATGGAGCTAAGTAACAGCAAACATTGATGGGAGTGGTTTACAGGCTAGGATATAATATAAATGAGGAAGCAGAATGTAGTAATCATGGATAATTTCAATCTACATATAGACTGGATGAATCGAATGCAACCTAATGCTGTAGAAGATGAATTCCTGGAATGCATATGAGATAGTTTTCTGAAACAATATTATAAGGAACCAGTTAGAGCTCGGGTGAGTTTAAAACTATTTTATGAGATGAGAAAGAGTTGATTAATAACATGTTTTAATTGAATCCTTATGGAATAGTGACCAGGATTTTAGGATTCTAGGACTGTCATAAAATGGAATTTTCCATTAACTTTGTAAAGATTAGCACTGCTGTCTCACAATGCCAGGGACCTAGGTTCGATTCCAGCCTTGGGTCAATGACAATGTGGAGTTTGCACTTGCTCCCCGTGCTTGCATGGGTTTCCTCTGGATGCTCTGATTTATGGTGGCACAGTGGCTCAGTGGTTAGCACTGCTGCCTCACAGCACCAGGGTCCCAGATCCAATTCCTGCCTCGGGCAACTGCCTGTGTGGAGTTTGCACATTCTCCCCCTGTCTGCATGGGTTTCCTCCAGGTGCTCTGGTTTCTTCCCATAGTCCAAAGATGTGCAGGTCAGGTGAATTTGCCATTCTAAATTGCCCATAGCATTAGGTGCATTAGTCATAGGGAAATCGGTCTTGGTGAGTTACTCTTCGGAGGGTCAGTGTGGACTTGTTTCCACACTGTAGGGAATCTAATCTAATCTAAAAAATGTAGTTCAATCTGAAACTATGATATTAAATTTAAACATGATACACAGATAGTGTACATGATCAGAACATTTTTCCCAGAGTTGAAATATCTAAAATGAATTGAAGGTGAGAGAGAGAAAGTTCAAAGGATATTTGAGGGGCAGGTTTTTTTACACAGAGGGTGGTAGGAGTCTGGAACGCGCTGCAAGGGATGGTGGTTGGAGGCAGATACTGTACGGGATTTAAGGGACGTTCAGATAAGCACATGATTAGGCAAGGAATGTGGTCCGAGGGCAAGCAGAAAGGATTAGTTTAATTTGGCATCATGTTCAGCACAACATGGTGAACTGAAGAGCCTTTTCCTGTGCTATTCAGTTCTATGTCCTAAACAATTGCAATTATGAGGCTGTTGACTTGCTCACTGAGCTGATAAGTTTGTTAACAGACGTTTCGTCACCATTCTAGGTAACATCATCAGTGCGCCTCCGGTGAAGCGGTGTTATGACCTGCTTGCCACCAGGGTACATGAACACCAACTAGCCACCAAGGGACATGACCAGCAATCACTTGTATCCATACAAAGGGACAATGAAGGGCATTAATTTGACTGGACCGACATATCCATCCCAGGACAAGGCAAACAGAGACATGCACAGGAATTCCTGGAAGCCTGGCACTAAATGTGGAACTCCATTAACAGACATATAGAGTTGGACCCCCTATACCAACAACTAAGAAACAGAACCAGCAACAAAACTGGAAATGACACCATCAACACCAACAGACCCAGGCACATAAATAGTAAGCTGGACAGAACATGCATTGATGATGTTACCTAGCATGGTGATGAATCGTCTGCGAACAAATTTACCAACTCAGCGAGCAAGTCAACAACCTCATCCACAACCTGAGCTACAAATCTTCTTGAATACAATGGCAATTATGAAGATATGAGAAGACAGTTAACTGATGCAGATTGGAAAAATACAGTGAAAGTTTCGACAGTGGATGGGCAATGTCGAGATTTTTAAAAATTCCTTTGTGGGATGTGGTGCTTTGTTAGCCAGGGCAGCATTTACTGCTCATCATAGTTTCCCTTGAAAAGATGGAAATGAGCAGCCTTCTTGAACTGCTGTAATTTGAACTGAAGCCCATTTGATGCAGGTAGACTCACAATTGCAATAGGCAGGGAGTTCCAGGATTTTGACCTAGCAGTACTGAAGGAATGGCGATATATTTCTACGTCAGGGTGATGATTGACTTGAGGGAACTTGAAAGTGGTGGTGTTCCCATGTATCTGCCACTCTTGTCCCTCCAAATGGAAGTGGTTGTGTCTTTTGAAGGTGTTATCGAAGGAGCCTTGAAGAATTTCTGCAGTACATCTTGTAGATGGTATGCACTGCTGGTACTGAGCATCAAAGGGAGGGAATGTTTGTGATGTGGTGCCAATCAAGTGGACGGTTTTGTTCTGAATTGTCAAGTAATCAGGAAGATTAATGGAATATTTGCCCTTATTTCAAGGAGGTTGGAGTAGGAAAGTCTTAATGCAACTGTACAAGGGGCTGGTGAGACTACATCTGGATTACTGCGAGCAATTTCAGTTGCCTTATTGAAGAAAAGATTTCATTAGAGGCAAGTCAGAGAAAGTTCAATAGAATGAGCCCCATTATAGAGCGATTATCTTATGAACAAAGGCTAAACAGGTTGGAACGCAACTCATGAGTGTTGAAAAGAATTAAAGGTGCTCTCAATGGAACATAAACTTTATGGGGAACTTGACAGGGAAATGGTGAGAAGATGTTTCCCGAGTAGGATAGTCAGAGTGGAGGTCAAAATAGGAAATGAGCAGTCACTTTATTGTGAGTTTTCTACAGGCCCCCCAATAGCAATAGAGACATGGAGGAGCAGATTGGGAGGCAGATTTTGGAAAGGTGTAGAAGTAACATGGTTGTTGTCATGGGTGACTTTAATTTCCCTAATATTGATTGGACCCTACTTAATTCAAATAGTTTGGATGGAGCGGTTTTTGTCAGGTGTGTCCATTAAAGGTTCCTGACACAATATGTAGATAGGCTGACGAGAGGGGAGGCCATATTGGATTTGGTGCTTGGCAACGAATCATGCCAGGTGTCAGATCTCTGGGTGGAAGAGCATTTCAGTGATAGTGATCACAACTCTTGACCTTTACTATACTCATGGAGAGGGATATGAGCAGATGGTATGGGAAAGTATTTAATCGGGGGAGGGGGAATTCCAATGCTATTAGGCACGAACTGGCACACCAAAATTGGGAATAGATATTCTCAGGGAAATGCACAACAGAAATGTGGAGGCTGTTTAGGACGCACTTGCTGATAGTGCTGGACAGGTTTGTCCCACTAAGGCAAGGAAGGGATGGTGGATGACAAAGGATGTGGAACATCTAGTCAAGAGGAAGAAGGAAAGTTACTTAAGGCTAAGGAGGCAAGGATCAGACAGGGCTTTAGAGGATTACAAGGTAGCCAGGAAGGAACTGAAGGTGGACTTAGGAGAGCTAGAAGGGGACATGAAAAAACTTTAGTGAGTAGGATTAAGGAAAACCTTAAGGTGCTCTACACTTATGTAAGGAACAAGAGGATGGCCAGAGTGAAGGTAGGGCTGATCAGGGATAGTGGAGGGAACTTGCGCCTGGAGTTGGAGGAAGTAGGGGAGGTCAATAATGAATACTTTGCTTCAGTATTCAAGACTGAAAGGGACCTTGACATTTCTGAGGACAGCATGAAACAGACTGATATGCTAGAACAGGTTGATATTTGGAAGGAGGATGTGCTGAAAGTTTGAAAAACATAAGGATAGATAAATCCCCTGGGCCAGATGGGATATACCCTAGGTTACTACAGGAAGTGAGGGAAAAGATTGCTGCGGCTGTGGCAATGATCTTTGCATTTCATTGTCCACTGGAATACTGCCAGATGATTGGAGGGTAGCAAATGTTATTCCCTTGTTCAAGAAAGGAATAGGTATAATCCTGGGAATTATAGATAAGTCAGTCTATGTCAGTGGTGGGCAAAGTTATTGGAGAGAATTCTGAGAGACAGGATTTATGATTATATGGAAAACCATAGTTTGATTAGAGATAACCAGCATGGCTTTGTGAGGGGCAGGTCATGCCTCACAAACCTTACTGACTCCTTTGAGGATGTGACAAACCACAGTGATGAAGGTTCAGCAGTGAATGTGGTTTACCTGAATTTTAGCAAGGCATTTGGTAAGGTTCCCATGGTAGCCTCATTCAGAAAGTAAAGATGTATGGGTTACAGGGAAATCTGGCCATCTGGATACAGAGTTGGCTGACTCATAAACGACAGAGTGTGGTAGTAGATGGTAAGCATTCAGCCTGGAGCTCAGTGATCAGTGGTGCTCTGCAGGGATCATTTCTAGGACCTCGGCCCTTTGTGATTTTTAGAAATGACTTGGATGAGGAAATGGAAGTGAATTAGTATGATGACACAAAAGTTGGTGGAGTTGTGGATAGTGTGGAGGGCTGTTGTAGGTTGCAATGGGACATTGACAGAATGCAAAACTGGGCTGATTCAATCTGGACAATTGTGAAGTCATTCACTTTGGAAGGTCCAACTTGAATACAGAATACAGGGTTAAAGACAGGATTCTTGACAGTGTGGAGGAACAGAGGGATCTTGGGGTCCATGTCCATAGATTCCTCAAAGTTGCCACCCAAGTTGATAGGGTTTTTAAGAAGGCGTAAGGTGTGTTGGCTTTTATTAACAGGGGGATTGCGTTTAAAGCTGCGAGGTTATGCTGCAGGTCTAAACAGCCCTGGTTAGACCACATTTGGAATATTGTGTTCAGTTCTGGTCGCCTCATTTTAGGAAAGATGTGGAAGCTCTAGAGACGGTATAGAAGAGGTTTATCAGGATGCTGCCTGGACTGGAGGGCATGTCTTATGAAGAAAGGTTTAGGGAGCTAGTGTTTTTTGCATTGGAGCGAAGGAGGATGAGAGGTGACTTGATAGAGATGAACAAGATGAGGAGAGGCATAGATAGAGTGGAGAGCCAGGGACTTTTTCCCATGGCAGAAATGTCTATCATGAGGGAGCATAATTTTATGGTAGTTGGAGGACGGTTTAAGAGAGATGTCTGAGGTAGGTTCTTTACACAGAGAGTGGTGGGTACATGGAATGCACTGCTGGCAGTTGTAGTAGAGTCAAATACATTAGGGACACTTAAGTGACTCTTGGTAGGCACATGGATGATAGTAAAATGAAGGGTATGTAGTTTAGTCTGATCTTAGAGCAGGATAAAAGGCTGGCACAACATCGAGGGCCGAAGGGCCTACACTGTGCTGTACTGTGCTATGTTCTAGATAGTCTAGGACCAGAGGGCATAACCTCAGAAGAAAGACTGTCAATTTAAGACAGAGATGAAGAGGAATTTTTTTCTCTTAGAGAGTATTTAGAAATCCTTGCCACAGAGAACGCTGGGGCAGAATGCTTGTGCAAATTTAAGGCTGAGATAAAAGATTCTTGATCAGTTGGGGAATTGAGAGTTATGGGAAAAAGACAGTAAAGTGGATGTGAGGAATGTGGTTGGATCAGCCATTGAATGGAACCAGAGTGAGAGGCCAAACATCCTTTACCTGTTCCTATTTCTTATGGTGTTATGGTCTTATGGATTGTGTCAAGATCCTAGAATGTTGTTGGAGCTGCACTCGTTCAAGCAAGTGGAGAGTATTCCACTACACTCCTGACTTGTGCCTTGTACATGGTAGACAGACGTTTAGGAGTCAGAAGTTGAGTTACATGCCACAGGTTTCCTAGTCACTGACCAGCTCTTGTTGCCATAGTAATTATATAGCTCGTCCAATTCAATTTCTGGTCAAAGTCATTTAGTTTCAGACTTGCACTCAATCCTTGAAGTTTAATTATTGCAGAGTTGTACCTTTCTCCATGAAGATGGACACAAAGTACTTCTTTATCCTCTTTGCCATTTTTGTATTATAAATTATAATTGTAACTCCCATGATGTTGATCGTGGTGATTCAGTACTAGTAATATCACTGAATGTCAAGAGGCGATGGCTCAACTCATTCTTCTTGGAGCCAGTTATTGACTGATACTTGTGCAGATTGCATATTATTTGCATTTAGTATTTAGAGAATTAATGCTCAGGGTACAAAATGACACATTCTTTTAAGCCAAGAATACCCAATATGAAAAGCAGGAAAGCCAGAGCTAACAAGGGAAGTCAAGGATAACCTTAGATCAAAGGAGGAGGCTTAAAGCCTAAAAAGTTGCAAAGTTGAAGATAGGGAGAAAACAAACCCATCTGGTTAACTAATACTCTTTGGAGAAGGAAACTGCCATCCTTACCTGGTCTGGCCTACATATGACTCCATACCTACAACAATGTGGTTGATTCTTAACAGTCCTCTGGGATGGGTAATAAATACTGGCCTAGCCACTGACGCATAAAAAGATACATTTTTAAAAGAAATGGCTAACTCTCTGCCTGTAAATGCCCTCAGGCAACAAGCTTGCTCTTTGCTCTGATTGTATCCCAACTTCAGTATACACGATCTGGCAAAAATTCCAACACCACCACCCCTACCACTTCCCTTCCCCCACCACCACCACCACCACCTCAACAATAGTTGGGACAATGACCAAATATTTAGTGAAGAGTTACTTTTTAAGAAGGAAGATATTTCTATGTTAAAATACTTTGATCAGAATGTTGATCACCTGGACTTGTTTAACCATATTTATAATTTTTGCTATTTTATTTATGATGCTTTGTCAACTGATGAAGCTTAAACCAGAATGTACCTGGGAGCTGGAGTCAAGCCAACTGTTTTAACTGGAGTCCAAGTCAGAGATACTAAATAACATAAAACAGGTAGTTAGATCATTTAAAAAGAGCATATAAGCAAGCAAATGTTTTGATTTGAAACAGCGACCTACAAACTGAGAGTATTTAAAATTATTTTCAAAGCTATTTCTTATCTACCACATCAGTTTCAGTAACCTATATATGCTCATGTATCTTTAAATTGCAGACTGCAATTACCTTAATTCATAATTGGTAAAATATTAGCTGCTCTGGTCATAAAGACCTGGAAATACAGACTATAAGAAGATAAAGTTGCCACAGTCCGACTGGATTCTAGATTAGAGTGGTGCTGGAAAAGCACAGCAGTTCAGGCAGCATCCGAGGAGCAGGAAAATCAACGTTTGCCCGAAACATCGATTTTCCTGCTCCTCGGATGCTGCCTGAACTGCTGTGCTTTTCCAGCACCACTCTAATCTAGAATCTGGTTTCCAGCATCTGCAGCCTTTGTTTTTACACAGTTATACTGGACCATAGGGCTGCTCTTTCATCAGACAGAGAGAGAGAGACTACTGGTGGTTTGACCTGAGAGTCACTACACATCTGGTGAGGGGAGAAATTAGAAGCTGGGGCCTTCATGGTAACCTCTGGTTTAACTGAATGCGCGCTGTTGGCATTACTTTACATTGCAAACCAGCCATCCAGCTAATTACATTGCATTTATATAATGCGAGAAAATTTCAGAGAAAAAAACCCAGCAAAACACCTAAACATAGCCTCTGTAATACAGTCCAACAGCAGACAAAATATCTGCCCTGTCTCATTTCTCAATTAGTTTGTTAAAATATGTGCTTGTTTGGATAGAATTATCTTCAATGTCAAGTTCTTTTTCGATCAAATGGTTGAAAAGGTCATCCACAAATGGATCTATATTTGCCTCTATGTTTGGGGTTTCTGCAGAAGCACATCAAGGTGGGACACATACATGCTAGATTTCCCCCACTCTGAATCTGGTGTATTTCCGAACGCCAATAAAGTATTTATAATGGAATGCCAGTGTGAATAGTACTCTGTTTCAAGATTTCACCTCTGGAAAAGGAACAAAAGTTAGCTGTGTGGCACATGAAGAGAATATTACTTATCCATTGTTTCAGAGATTCCAAATTCTCATTGATCTGCACTCAGTAAAGTAAATATCACCTTAGTATGCTTTCCATAGTTCCGAACCACACTTAGATATATTGGGAGCCATGTTCAAGAATAGAAGTTGCAAAAAAAAGGGCTACATCAGTTCAATAAAGCAATTCATCTTCACGAAAGCAATTTAGAGTTGGGTAATTTATATGCTGGCTTTACCAGCAATGCTCACACCACATGAAAGGAAGTAACAATGACTGGAACCTTTTTATAACTTTTGTCTAAATTACTTATAAGCATTTGTCCATTTTAGCAGATAAGCACTGAAAGAATACTAATCGTTTCATTTTGCAAATTGTTTATGCAAAATTAATGCAAAAGGTGCATTAATTGTTTATTTTGAACAGATTAACATCTCTTATAAAACAGCAAACATAATCAATTAAAATGTATTATGTGTTCATATTGCCAATACCATGTATAGAAATTTCCAGAGTCTGACAATTCAGCTAGGATGCAGCAAACCAAATTAAATGAACTTTGAGCTCCATAATGTGGGCGGCACGGTGGCACAGTGGTTAGCACTGCTGCCTTACAGCACCAGAGACCCGGGTTGAATTCCCGCCTCAGGTGACTGACTGTGGAGTTTACACGTTCTCCCCGTGTCTGCGTGGGTTTCCTCCGGGTGCTCCGGTTTCCTCCCACAGTCCAAAGATGTGCAGGTCAGGTGAATTGGCCATGCTAAACTGCCCATAGTGTTAGGTAAGGGGCAAATGTAGGAGTATGGGTGGGTTGCGCTTCGGCGGGTCAGTATGGACTTGTTGGGCCGAAGGGCCTGTTTCCACACTGTAATCTAATCTAATGTGTTCTTATTCATGCATTTTACATAATTGGATGCATAGTAAGGAGCTCTGATCACAGATGAGTTTGGATATTGGTTTGCAAGGTTGCAGCTTTTGAGTGTAATCGATTTTAAATATACATTCCTTCTATTTGAAGGAATTTAAAATCATTAATAAAATCAATAATAACATTTAAAAGTAACTTTTCCAATGGTTCATCAAGTTTATTAACTAATTATCTAAACCATACAATGTAGGAAGTCCAGGAGACAATGCATTTTATTCTCAGTTAGCTGCTGTTTGGTTAATACTATAGCAGAGGTGTTACAATTAATTTCTGAACTCCTAGCTTAGGGAGTGAAAAAAAGGAATTATCAAGCATTTAAACTCCCTATTATTATTTCATGATCATTGTTAAAACAGCCAAAGCACTGTGGAAAAATGTTAAGACACCTGCTGAATTTGAATAAATTCCAACACTGACTACTCGGATAAAACATGTAGAGTGATTAGTTGGGTGAATCCAGATGTAGTGATCATTTTGAGAGTTAAACCTAGCAAAGACTTATAGGTTAATTTTGATGGTGAAATTATTGGAAAAGAAGATCTGGAGAGATGTAAAATATCATTGCTCCTACATTACCCATTTCACTCTATTGTCCAAACTCAAATACAACTCTATTGTCTCTAGTGTTCCATTAATTGGGAAACATGATGCAGTACACTACTAACCTGTGTTAAACATGAACAGGTTATCAGAAACGGCTCCATTCTGAATTCCACCAAAGACAAAAATGTTGTCCCCAACCAATGCTGCACTGTGGTTCAAAGTACATGGTGCAATGCCATTTATCTGCAGCTTCTCCCATGTTAAGGATTCTGAACAATTCAATGAAAAGAACATTAGAATTCTGCATCTGGTTTAAAAAGGCAAGTCACGATGAAATCTTTCCAAATCAAATTACTCCACAAAAGCTTTTCTCAAAATTTAATGTGGAGTTGTTTTGGGATGCAGTATTATTTGGGCTTTAAAATGATGAGTTCAGCAAAATTAAAAAAGTATAATAATTGGTAATATATTTCATCACAATTTTTCCAAAGAGATTCTTGAACCATTCTGTGGATGAAATCAAAAACTATTTTCTGTTAATGTCAGGTAGGTTTCGGATTGATTATCACAATTCTATTAAAGAAGTATTTTCATCACCTCTATAGGGTTTCATACATAATTTGAATTGTTAAGGAATTAAACAATTTGATTTCCAAATTAATGGCAAACCACTGTTTTGAATATATATAACTGATCTAAATTGGAGTTACTCATTTAATGGTTTCATCAAAGATGGCAGTGTCTGATTTAAATGCATGTCATTTGGTATAATGAAAAACAGGACTTCCCCCTCACTCTGCTGATCTCCCAAGCTTGGTTTTGGCAACTGTGATAAACGTGCATTTTTGATAGTTATATAGAGCAGCGTTTATAATTGTTTCTCAAGGTCATTCCTCTCTACATAGTAAAGTTGAGGGGAAATTGAACTTCCTTGGTGCCTTTAAGGCTCTCAGGAGTAAATGTGTTGCACTGAATCATGCAGACCAGGCAGGTTCAATTACTGGTCTAGGTATTGGTCAGACCACAGCTGGAATACTCTGAACAATTTTGGGCTCTTATCAAAGAAAAAATATACTAGCATTGGAGACAGTCCAGACAAGGTTCACTGGGCTGATACCAGGTATGGAGGGGCTGTCTTTCAAGGACAGGCTGTGTAGATTGGGCCCTTATGCACTGTCAGAGGCTGAGGGGTGACCTTATAGAGGTTTACAAAATTATGAGAGGCATGGATAGGGTAAATAGACAAAGTATTTTCCCTGGGGTCGGGGAGTCCAGAACTAAAGGGCATAGGTTTAGGGTGAGAGGGGAAAGATATAAAAGAGACCTAAGGGGCAACTTTTTCACACAGAGGGTGGTACATGTATGGAATTAGCTGCCAGAGGATGTGGTGGAAGCTGGTACAATTGCAACATTTAAGAGGCATTTGGATGGGTATATGAATAGGAAGGATTTGGAGGGATATGGACTGGGTGCTGGCAGGTGGGACTAGATTGGGTTGGGATATCTGGTCGGCATGGACAGGTTGGACCGAAGGGTCTGTTTCCATGCTGTACATCTCTATGGCTCTATGAATGAGAAGAAACCTTATTGAAACATACAGAATTCTTAGGGGACTTGTCTTGATAGATGTGGAGTGGTTATTTCCTCATGTCAGAGAATCTAGGACCAGACCACATAATCTCAGAATATCTCACATTTAAGACGGGGATAAGGAGGAACTTCTTCTGTCACAGGGTAATGGATGTCTGGAATTCCTTAATGCAGGAGTAATGTGGAAGAGCTGGTGTTGAACTGGGGTGGACCAAGCTAAAATATCACACAACACCAGGTTATAGTCCAATAGGTTTATTTGGAAGCACTAGCTTTTGGAGCGCTGCTCCTTCATCAGGTGGTTGTGGAGAATAATGTAATATTTTGTAAATTACACTTTGGAAATAGAACAGTCTGACTCAAGATTGTGATACGGTCAGACGAACCTCACACTTTTAATGCATGTCTGAGCTGAGATGTCACCTTTTGTTATAAAACTTTAAATTGTCTTGAGAAGGTGACTTAAAAGAAGTTTTGGGATTTACATATAAATGAACCAAAACCTGCAATCTATTCTAAAAGATGAAAGACTTAACAACAATCCAGGTTTGTTCAATATATAATTCCAGTTGCATGACACCATAGTCTTTTGCTATAAATTCTGAGTCTTATAGTCTTATTCTCCACAACCACCTGATGAAGGAGCAGCGCGCCGAAAGCTAGCGCTTCCAAATAACCTGTTAGACTTTAACTTGGTGTTGTGTGATTTTTATCTTACTGTAGGGAGCTATTGATGCTGGGTCACTAAGTATATTCAAGGCTCTGATCAACAGATTTTTAATCAGGAAGGGAATCAGGCATTGTCAGGAAAAGGCAGGAAAGTGGAAAAAAGGATTATCAGGATTTTTATTATTATTGTTAGTATTATTGAAGACTGAAAACAATAAATGCTGGAGATCACAGCAGGTCAGGCAGCATCTTTGGAGACAGAGCAAGCTAATGTTTTCAGTCTAGATGACTCTTCATCAGAGCTGATATGAGATGTGAGTCTGTCCCTGTTGCTCAGGAGGGAAGGGGAAAGAGGAGCAGACCATTAGTCATTGGGGACTCCATAGTTTGGAGGTCAGATAGGATGTTCTGTGGGAACGACAGAGACCCACAGTTGGTGTGTTGCCTCTCAGGTGCCAGGGTCTGTAATGTCTCTGACCAAGTTTTGGGGATCCTGAGGGGGAGGTGGAGCAGTCCCAAGTCGTGGTCCACATAGGCACCAATGACATAGGTAGGAAGAAAAATGGGGATTTAAGGCAGAAATTCAGGGAGCTAGGGTGGAAACTGAGAGCTAGAACAAACAGAGTTATTACTTCTGGTTTGTTGCGCATGCCATGTGCTAGTGAGGTGAGGAATGGGGAGAGACAGGAGTTTAACATGTGGCGACAGAGATGGTGCAGGAGGGAGGGTTTTGGATTCCTGGATAATTTGGGCTCTTTCTGAGGTAGGTGGGACCTCTACAAACAGAATGGTGTTTACCTAAACCAGAGGGGTACCAATATCCTGGGGGTGGGGGGAGGAATTTGCTAATGCTATTTGGGAGGGTTTAAACTAATTTAGCAGGGGGATGGGAACCTAAATTGTAGTTCCAGTATACCGAAGGTTGAGAGTAGTGAGGTCAGAAATAAGGTTTCAGAATCACAAGAGGGCACCAGCAAGCAAGAATTGGTTTGAAGTGTGTCCAGTTCAACGCCAGGAGCATCTGGAATAAGATGGGTGAACTTGCAGCATGGATTTGTACCTGGGATTTCGATGTTGTGGCCATTCCGGAGACATGGATAGAGCAGGGACAGGGATTCTTGTTGCAGGTTCTGGGATTTAGATGTTTCAGTGAGAACAGAGAAGATGGTAAATGAGAGGGAGGTGTGGCATTGTTATTCAAGGACGATATTACAGTTGCAGGAAGATCATTTGAGGAATTGTCTAAAAGGTAATATGGGTTGAGGTTAGAAACAGTAAAGGAGAGGTCACCCTGTTGCGAGTTTACTATAGGCCTCCGAATAATTCCAGAGATGTAGAGGAAAGGAAAGCAAAGTTAAGTTAGTTCTCGGTAGAAGCGAGAGTAACAGGTTAGTTGTTATGGGGGACTTTAATTTTCTAAATATTGACTGGGAGTACTATCGTTCGAGTAATTTAGATGGGTCAGTTTTTGTCCAATGAGTGCAAGAGGGTTTCCTGACACAGTATGTAGACAGGCCAACAAGGGGTGAGACCACATTATATTTGGTACTGGGTAATGAACCCGGCCAGGTGTTAGATTTGGAGGTAGGTGAGCACTTTGGTAATAATTCGGGTATATTTACATTAGCAATTGAAAGGGATAGGTATATACTGCAGGGCAAAAGTTATAGCTGGGGGAATACAATTACAATGCGATTAGGCAAGATTTAGGATGCATAGGATGGGGAAAGAAACAGCAGGGGATGGGCACAATTGAAATGTGGAACTTATTCAAAGAAAAGCTACTGCGTCTCCTTGATAAGTATGTACCTGTCAGGCAGGGAGGAATTGATTGAGCGAGGGAGCCGTGTTTTACTAAAGAAATTGAAGCTCTTGTCAAGAGGAAAAAGGAGACTTATGTTAGGATGAGATGTGAAGGCTCAGTTAGGGCACCTAAGAGTTATAAATTAGCTAGGAAAGACCTAAAGAGAGAACTGAGAAGAGCCAGGAGGGGACATAAGAAGTTGTTGGCAAAAGAATCAAGGAAAACCCCACGGCTTTCGATAGGTATATCTGGAATAAAAGAATGACTACAGTAAGATTAGGGCCAATCAAGGGTAGTAGTGGAAAGTTGTGCTTGGAGTCAGAGGAGATGGGGAAGTGCTAAATGAATATTTTTCGTCACTATTAACACTGAAAAAAGATGATATTGTCGAGAAGAATACTGACTAGATGGGATTGAGGTACACTAGGAGGAGGTGTTAGCAGTTCTGGAAAGTGTGAAAATAGATAAGTCCCCTGGGCTGGATGGGATTTATCCTAGGTTCGAGGTTTCTCTGGGAAGACAGAGTGGAGATTGCAGAGCCTTTGGCTTTGATCTTTATGTTATCATTGTCTACAGGAATAGTGCCAGAAGGCTGGAGGATAGGAAATGCTGCTCACTTGTTCAAGAAGGTGAGTAGAGACAACCCTGGTAATTATAGACCAGTGACCCTTACTTTGGTTGTGGGTAAAGTGTTAGAAAAGGTTATAAGAGATAGGATTTATAATCATCTAGAAAGGAATAAGTTGATTAGGGATAGTTAACATGGTTTTATGAAGGGTAGATCATGCCTCACAAACCTTGTTGAGTTTTTTGAGAAGGTGGATAAGGGTAAAGCGGTTGATGTGGTGCATATGGATTTTGGTAAGGTGTTTGATAAGGTTCCCCATAGTAGACTATCACACAAAATACAGAGGCATGGGATTGAGTGTGATTTCACGGTTTGGATCAGAAATTGACTAGCTGAAAGAAGACAGAGGTTGGTGGTTGATGGGAAATATACATCCAGGAGTTCAGTTACTAGTGGTGTACTACAAGAATCTGTTTTGGGGGCACTGCTGTTTGCCATTTTTATAAATGACCCAGATGAGGGAGTAGAAGGATGGGTTAGTAAATTTGCGGATGACACTACGGTCGGTAGAGTTGTGGATAGTGACGAAGGATGTTGAGGGTTACAGAGGGACATAGATAAGCTGTAGAGTTGGACTGAGAGGTGGCAAATGGAGTTTAATGTGGAAAAATATAAGGTGATTCACTTAGGAAGGAGTAACAGGAATACAGAGTACTGGGCTAATGGTAAGATTCTTTGTAGTGTAGATGAACAGAGAGATCTCGGTGTCCATGTACATAGATCCCTTAAAGTCGCCACCCAGGTTGATAAGGTTGTTAAGAAGGCATACGGTGTGTTAGCTTTTATTAGTAAAGGGATTGAGTTTCAGAGCCATAAGGTCATGCTCCAGCTGTACAAAACTCTGTTGTGGCCGCAGTAGGAGTGTTGTGTACAGTTCTGGTCATTGCATTATATGAAGTTGTGGAAGCTTTGGAAGGGGTTCAGAGGAGATTTACTAGGATGTTGCCTGGTATGGAGGGAAGGTCTTACGAGGAAAGGCTAAGGGACTTGAGGCTGTTTTCATTAGAGAGAAGAAAGTTGAGAAGTGACTTAATTGAAACATACAAGATAATCAGAGGGATAGATCGGGTGGACAGTGAGAACCCTTTTCCTCGGATGGTGATGGCTAGCACGAGGGGACATAGCTTTAAATTGAGGGGTGATAGATATAGGACAGATGTTAGAGGTAGTTTCTTTATTCAGAGAGTAGTAGGGGCATGGAACAGCCTGCCTGCAACAGTAGTAGACTCGTCAACTTTAAGGACATTTAAATGGTCATTGAATAGACAAACAGATGAAAATGGAATAGTGTTGGCTTCAGATTGGTTCCTCAGGTCAGCGCAACATCAAGAGCCGAAGCGTCTGTACTGCACTGAGATGTTGTATGTTCTATGTAAGACTCTATGTGTAGGGGGGACAGCGTTTATGCAATAGTGGGGTGGGGGCGCGCAATAGTGGTGTGTCTAACTGTCAGACTTCAAAGAACCGACAGTCCCACTGGTGTGGGGGGAGGGGAGAGAGGATATGGTGACAGAATGTAACAAGTAAAGCTAAAAGAAAGGGAAGGAATGGAGTTGGTTCACAATTTGAAGGTATTGAATTCAGTCTTGAGTCCAGAAGGTTGTAAAGTGCCTAGTCTGAAGATGAGATGTTGTTCCTCCAGTTTGCACTGTGATTCACTGGAACACTGCAGCATGCTGAGGACAGACAAGTGAGCGTGCGAGCAGGACGCTATGTTAAATTGACTGGCTTCAGGAAGATTGGGGTCATGCTTGCACATGGACCCGAGGTGTTCTGCAAAGTGATCACCCAGTCTCCATCAGGATTCTCCAATGCGGAGTAAGCCACCTTGCTTGCAGCAAACACAATACTCAAGATTGGAGGAGGTACAGGTGAAATACTGCTTCATCTGGAAAGACTGCTTAGGCCCTTGGATGGTAAGCAGAAAGGAGGAAGGGGCAGGTATTGCACCTTCTGCAGTTACAGAGGAATGTGCTGTGGGAAGGGGGAGGGGGTGGTCGATGAATGATCCAGTGTGTCCCTGAGGGAATGATCTCTGTGAAATGCAGGTGGAGGAGTGAGGGGAAGATGTATTTGGTGACGGCGTTCTGCTGGAATTGTCCAAAATGTTGGAGAATGATCCTTTGAACGCGGAGGCTGGTGGAATGAAAAGTGAGGCCAAGGGGTACCCAATCATGCTGTTGAGAGTGATGGGAAGGGCCAGGGCAGACGCATAGGTGACAGGTCGGAAGCAGTTGAGGGCCCTGTCAATGCAGTGGGTGGGGAACCAGGTTATAGAAGAAGAAAGCCATATCAGCAGCATTGTTTCAGAAGGTGGCATCATCCAAACAGACACAATGTAGGCAAAGGAACTGGGAGAATGGGATGGCATCCTTGCAGGAAGTGGGTTGTGAAGAGCTGTAGTAAGGTAGGTATGGAAGTCAGTGGCTTTGTAGGATTATCAGATCAGCCAAGATGTCATTGAATGGCAGAGCAGACTCAATGGGCTGAATGGCCTCCTTGTGCCCCTATGTCTATCGTCTCAATTCCACCTAGGTGAGATGAAATAATTATCAACAGCACTCCCCCACTAGCAAGAATTGCAGAAGACTAGTCTGCATGCAAGAAGGAAGACAAATGGAATTTTGGCATTTATTGCTGAAGAATACAGTATAAAAGTGTAACAAGGCATTAGTGAGACAGCACCTGGAGTACAATTTTGATCCCCTGACTTGAGAAGGGATGAAGCAGTGTTGGAGGCAGTTCAGAAGAGGTTCACTAGATTACAGTCAGAGAGTCAGAGAGTCATGGAAACAGACCCTTCAGTCCAACTCATCCATGCGAATCAAATATCCCAAATTAATCAATTCCATTTGCCAACATTTGGCCCATATCCCTCCAAGCGCTTCATAATTCATGTACCCATCCAGATGCCTTTTGAACATAGTACACTTACAATCTCCACACCTCCTCTGGCATCTCATTCCATACACACACCACCCTTTGTGTAAAAAAAGTTGCCCCTTAGGTCACTTTTAAATCTTTCCCCTTTCACCTTAAACCTCTAGTTTTGGATTCTGCTATGCTAGGGAAAAGGGATTGGTTATTCACCCTATCTATGCCCCTTGCAATTTTATAAACCTCTATAAGGTTACCCCTCAGCCTCCGACACACGAGGGAAAACAGCCACAGCCTATTCAGCCTCTGCCTCTCGCTCAAACCCTCTAACCCTGATAACATTCTTGTAAATCTTCTGAACCCTTCCAAGTTTCACAACAACCTTCCTATAACAGGGAGACCAGAATTGAACACAGTATTCCAAAAATAGCCTAACCAATGTCCTGTACAACCACAACATGATCTCCAAACTCTTACATTCAATGCACTAACCAATAAAGGCAAGCATACCAAATGCCTTATTCACTGCCCTGTCTACCTGCAACTTACTTTCAAGGAACTATAAACCTGTACTCTAAGGCCTCTTTGTTCAGCAACACTCCCCAGAACCTTACCATTAAGTGTATAAGTCCTGTCCTGATTTGCCTTTCCAAAATGCAGCACCTCACAGTTATCTAAATTAAACTCCATCCGACATTTCTCATCACATCGGACCATCTAATCAAGGTCCCTTGAATTGTGAGATAACCTACTTGGCTGTCCTCTACACCACCAATTTTGGTGTCATTGGCAAACTTACTAAGCATATTTCCCATGTTCATATCTGAATCAATTACGTAAATGACAAAAACCAGTGGACATAGCACCGGTCCATGTGTACACCATGGTCACAGGTCTCTAGTCTAAAAAGCAACCCTCCACCACAACCCTCTGTCTCCTATCTTTGAGCCAATTTGGTATCCAAATGGCTAGTTCTCTCTGCATTCCATGTGATCTAATTGATTCAGGAGATAAGGGGTTTGTCTAATGAAGAGATTGAACGGTTTAGGTGTATACTCTCTGGAGTTTAAAGTATGACAGGAGATCTAATTGAAGTATATAAGATGCTGAAGGGGATTGACAAAATTGATATACAAAATATGCTCCTTCATATGGGGCAATCTAGAATAAAAGGTCATAGTTTTAGGATAAGGGGTTGCAGATTTAAAACAGAAATGAGGAGGAATTATTCCTCACAAAGGGTCGTGAATGTGTGGAATTCACTCCACCGAAGTGTGGTGGATGCTAGGATACTGAATAAATTTGAGGAGATTGATAAATTTTTAATTCAGTAATTGGTTATGGACAGCAGGCAGGAAAATGAAGTTGAGGCAGAGATGAAATTTGTCATTACTATATCAAATGGCGGATCAGGCACGAGGGGCTCAATCGCCTGCTCCTACTCTTAGCTCTTATGATCATAAGAGTAAACGTAAATGGTTACCACAAATTGCTGTTCATAGCAGCATGTTCAGCAGTACCAGGCAACAGCTGTAAGTCGCCTGCTTTGGGGAAGGCCCATCGAGTTATGTAGTGGCCAGGGGTGGCCTTTCTCAGGATTGAAGATACCTGGGGATGAAATCCCATCCTCTGAGAACTGCCTGTGAATCAGAGTGCTGGCTTCCCCATTCCTGTTGCTGGGTCCCTCCATCAGACACTTGCTTGAAGGAACCCTATAGGGTCCAAAAAAGATTGGCTTTTCAGGCTTCCCATGAAGTCTCCATCCTGCCTGTCTCTGGTTGAATTAATTTCCCACTTAAGGGTTTCAATTCACAGTGGCGCAGGAAGGCTCTCCACTAGCCTCTCCATCCCAGACTTAATCAGGACATTGCCAATAAGATAGCAAGAACATACCAGCATGTTCCCATCTTCCAAATGCATTACATTACATTCTTCATTACTGAAGGCTTGTATGCAAGCTCCTTGACATGGAGTTGCTTATCTCAAAAACATTAACAAAATGTGAGAAAATGATCAAAGAAAACTATAAAACATTGAACAGTAATTTTCAAAAATGTCTCTTGAGATAATGACACTCCGTCTCCTAACATAGTGTCCTCAAATTGGAGCAAAGGAAAACAAGAATAAATAAAGCTATTCATTTACCAACAAGGGAAAGCCACTTATAAATAACCTCAATTCTCAAAGGTAACCAAGCAAAATTTAAAATATTCACGTTCACAAATCTAGTCATCTGATGCCCTCCACATACACTGGGATACATTTTAAAGGGGAAGGAGAATTGGTTGAAAGTTGACACACTCCATGCAATCCCACACCATAGCTGTAAGAGGCTGCGAGTGGGTTAAGTCGGTTTACCATGGGACTTCTGCTCCTCTGTAGAATGAAGTACTGCCCTTGGGAATAGCGGTGCCAGAACTCTCAGCAGTATTGGAACTGAAGGATGAAGCTGAATCATAATGGTCGTAAACAGTCAGGTCTCAGGATTTTAATGTGGGAAGGGACCATGAGTCTAGGGAGGGATGGGGGTAGTTCTGTCAGAAAGGCAATGCAAATAAAATGGGCATGTCTTTGATCATGCATTAAATGATGTACTGCTTTCCCTTCCCATTTGCCTTTCCACCTCAATTTTTTTACTTACTCCATTAAAAATAGCCTATCATTTCTGCCTGACTGCACGAATTAACTGTATTTTGATGTGAGCAGCTTTTTATTCAATCAATAGGCTTGTTAACAAGCCTAAGTAACTCTGAATTATTGTTTCAATGTGGCTGATCGGCTGCTGATTTTGGTACCCAGCACCTAACTTATTATGTGTTTGAGCTGAGGAGTGAGCCAGGTAATCGATAGAATCCAAAAGAACTGCAGGATGCTGTAAATCATAAACAAAAACAAAGGTTGCTGGAAAAGCTCAGCAGGTCTGGCAGCATCTGTGAAAAGAAATCAGAGTTAACTTTTCCGATCTGGTGACCCTGCCTCAAAACTGAATGTAAAAGTGATCATTATTGCTGCTATGCTGATCCTGCTGCCATCTCTTATGAGATGGTCATGAAGGTGGCAAGGTGGTAAGAAGGTTGAATGGGAGAGAGTAGAGTGCAATGGGCAGAAGAAAGCTGCTACTGACAGGTGAAAGGAGGAGAAAGATAGAGGTTGTGAATGGCCATGCAGCCCAACATTGTTCTGCTTCCATTACTGAACTTGCTGTCAATGTAATCTATGTGGTCTTCACTTCTTTTATAAATTCTATTCATTCTGTGAGAAACAATATCTAAACCTTAAGTATTTTCATAATTGCCATTTTAGAACCGGCAATAATTTCAATTAAGAACTAGGTGATTTGTACAAATTACAAAAATTATGAAGCATTTTAAACTTCAAAAGGTAAAAAGTTAGAAATAAATTTGGTATAAACTCACCTATATCAAAACAATACATTCCAGGTAAGCATTCTTGTACAAGGTGGTGAGACCGGCCTCCAAACAAATAGACTTTTCCTTTCATAATACTTAAAAACAAAGTTCTTATTTAAACTTGCGCAAAAGTTGAAATAGCTTGCTACTGTATTTAACTTTACATAACTTTAAGTGCAAGAAAAGCTGGGGGTGAGCAGATAATGCAGAAAGAGTAAATTTTTCAAACATAAGCAAAGGGATTGCAACATGGAAGGATTATTTTATCTTCAATAAAGGGAATGGGAAATAAAAAGAAGGGTAAAAAATGTTACCTACTTAATTTAATGCCAAGTTGCCAACAAATTGCTTCAAGCCCAGATTAGTTTTAGTTGATATATATAATTAGAAATTATAAAATCATAGAATCATACAGTGCAAAAGAAGCTGTTCAGCCCATTAAGTTTGGACCATTAAAGTTAAACTAAACCTTCACTCGTCCCATTTTCCAGCACTAGGCATGCGGTCCTGAATGTTATGACATTTAAAGTGCTCATCCAAGTGATTTTTTTTAAAAGGTTGTGAGTGTATCTGCCTCAATTACTGTCCCAGGCACTGCATTCCCCGCCTCTGTGTGATTTTATTTTCTCAAATTCCCTCTAAACTTCTTGCCTTTCACCTTAAAATTACACCCCCTGTTATTGACCTTTCGACTCAGGGGAACAGCTGCTTTATATCCACTTTGTCCATGTTTGTTTAATATCAAATTTAAAAACAAATTTGGAGGAATACTCATAGAATCAAAGAATGATTCCAGATCAAAATGAAACCATTTGGCCCTGCTAGTCCTCTGAACCAAGAGATTTCACTTGATGTCACTCCACTGCCGTTTCTCTCTTGCCCTGCAAATATTTTCTTTTCAGAGTTATGCACCACCATAATTTGTAATACATTGCAGGAATCTGTTTTTATTTAGAGAAAGGAGTAAGATATTTATAATAAAGGAGATATCTTAGCTGAAGACACCTGACATTTAAACCGATCTCCTGTGTCTTTCACTCACACCCTTTTTCAATCATTTTCAACAGAACTGAAAGCAACACAACTACCATATCTGCTAAAACAAACTATTCTTGCAATGAAAATGAACAAGAAATTAATCAGGTAACATATTCTGTTCAATATATTCAAAATCACAAATTCCATAAAACAAGAATAATAAAGGTTCAGTTTTCACTTGCTGGTTGAAAAGAGCTCCCAAATGACATGTGATTAAGTGGTCATTTCAAGACAAATGACATCTCAGAGCTTGGCTCCTGACAAAGAAGCAGCTATTTTGACTGTCCATCATGGTGGCATTAGCTGTATCGGTTGCACGATTAATGTGAATGAACCTTGCTTCATTCACATTAATGAAGCAAGTTAATTTTCAATTTCATTTGCTGCTGGTAGCAGTAAATGCAAACATGCCAATGCCAGTATCCAAGTGGCTTTATACGCAAATCAATTTGTCCACTTTTGTTGTCACTAGTGATTATTGTAAGAAGATAATACTGGTTAGATTTTGCTCCAAACTCAACAATAACTATCACAACAAATAGCTTGACTCCTGCTCCACCGAGAACTAGAAGTGAACCTGTCTGTAACTAACTCCATCAATATTCCTGACTCCATGAAATGGACAGAAATTAATGATATTGAAAGTTATATAAACCCATTCCACTTGAGACCTTCAGAACAAAAGGGAGATACTTTTCCACAGCTAGCATCAAATTAAGTTGAAGCCAGCTGAAGACAGGCTTTTTTTTTTGCTGTTATTACTCCACGCAAATTATGTTGTGAAGGCAACAATCTTCGTCAGTACAATCAGATATCCAGTCAGTATCCTATTGTTAACCATTTCACTAATCCCATGTTCTCTCTTACCACATGGAATGCCCTTCTCTGGAAGATGGAATGTATCCACTTTGTGGTATTATTTCCCAAGTTAGATCAGAAGGAGTTACTGTTATAAAAAGAAACTATATTACTAAATAACACTGCATATTTTACAAGTATCAAGAGTCATTTTGTTATTGTAAACATCACAACTTTAAGGCCATTCATTGATTCTGTTTACCATCAACAACATCAGCTGCATGGAGTCATTTGAAACTAATTTTAAAAATGCAATGCTCATTGAGTCAATTAATGTGTTGTGTGATATATATTATATCTATATATATATATATATATATATATATAGAGAGAGAGAGAGAGAGAGAGAGAGAGGAATGTGTCAAATTCATAGCATACCAAGATATGTACAGCACTAAACAAAAGCCACTTGATCCATCATGTTCACGCTGGCTGACGAGAAAGCATTCAGCAAATTTGCCAAGTATTTCTTAAATGTCCTGAGGGTTTCTCCCTCTACCACCCTTTCAATCACACCCCTGATTGACAAAGTATATCTCATAAATGTCCCTATCTCTCATCCTGAATCAATATCTGGTGGTCATGACCTCTCAACCAAGTTGGACAGAGTTTCCTTTCAACTCTAACTCAACTCCTCATAATTTTATATACTTCAGTGGTGTCCTCTTTAGCCTCTTCTGTTCCAATGAAAACAACTCTAACCTGTCCAATCGTCCATCTTACTCTCCAGACCCAGGCAGCAGCCCTGTAAATATGCTCTGTACTCCATCCATATCTTTAGGATAGTACAGTGATCAGAACTGCATGAAGTATTCTTGATGTAGCTTAATCATTATTCATACAGTTCCGTATTAACCTCCTAGACTTTATATTTCATTCCTTATCCAATGAGGCAAGTAACCCAAATACCTTATTTACAACGATTCCTATGTGACCAGCCACTTTCAGAGGTCCATACACATGCATGCCAAGGATTCGCTAAACCTCTAGATTTCTTAATATACATTAATAGTGCATTCTCTTGCTTTGTTAGCTACCCTCAAAAAAACCTCACATTTCACTGGATTGAACACCATTTACCATTGTCTGTCAACCCTATCTAGTCCATTGATTTCTTCAAACAGTCTAATTTTTGTACTGGTCCATTTTTGTACTGCCTGCAAGCTTCTTAATCATACCCCCTACATTCAAGACCAAGTCATTGATGCATATCAGAAAAAGCAAGTGTACCCATACAGTGCGCTGTCGAACCCCACAGAAAACAGACTTTGGGTCACAAAAACTGACCACCAACTTTTGCTTTCTGTGAAAGAAGGTGCTGTTCAGTCTTTTACAAATCAAGGATTAATCTAACAAAGGAATCAGAAAAACGCAAGACATTAAATCTGAGATCTATTGTCAATAATGAGTAGTAATATATGCCATAGTTAATGAGGAACCTGTAGACACAAGGTACTTGAACCTACAGAAAGATTTGACAAGCTACCACCTAAAATTATTGCTCAAAGTAGGAACTCATGATGAAGTGGTAACATATAAGCATGGATAGAAGATTGGCTGACACACACAAAACTGGAAATATGCAGAATAAGTCGCTTTCTGGTTGGCAGGATGTGACAAGTTCCGCAGGGGTCTTGGCCAGGGCCTCAGCATTTTACAACTTATATTAATACTTTAGTTGAAAGCCCAGCTCTCTTTCCTTATGCCGCAAAGATAGATAGGAATGTATGTTGTGAAGAGGACAAAAAGAGAATAAAGATGGATGTGAATAGGTTGAATGAGGGGACAAAAAATCTGACAAATGGAGTATGACATGATACAAACTTTAGCAGGAAGAACGAAAAAGAAGACTATTACTTATGTGGATAAAAATTGATGAATTCTGAGTGCAGCAGGATCTAAGTATTCTAGTGTATAAGTCACAAAAAAGATAGCATGCAGGTACAAGAATTAATTAGGAAGGTGAATCGGAAGCTATTCTTTATTATAAGAAGAAATGAACATTAATGTAAGGTCTCCTCTACACTGGGGCAAACAGACTGGGTGACTGCTTTGCAGAATATCTGTGCTTCATCCACAAAAATGACTCAGAGTATCCAGTTGCCTGCCACGTCAACACACTATCATGATCTAATGCCAACATTCCTGCCTCAGGCCTGCTGCAGTGCTCCTTGCAGCCTTCAGGATTCAATATCAAATATTATAATTTTAGAACCTGAACATCTCCTTCCATATTTTTACTCACTCTCACAACCCAGATTCATAGAATCATAGATTCTGTATAGTGTGGAAGCAGGCTATTTGGCCCATTGAATCGACACCAACCCTCTGAAAAGCATCCCACACAGACCTGCGCCCCTCATCCTATCCCTTTTACCCTGTATTTCCCATGACTAATCCATCTAGCCTGCGCATCCCTGGACACTATGGGGCATTTTGCATAGCCAATCCACATCTTTGGACTGTGAGAGGAAACTGGACCACCCAGAGTAGAGTGTGCAAACTTCACATAGACAGTCGCCCAAGTTTGGAATCAAAGCCGGGTCTCTGGTGCTGTGAGGCAACAGTGCTAATTACTGAACCACAGTACCACCCCACCCCAGAATTTGTCATGACATGGGTTTGCTTTCAGCACAGCTAGAAAGGATAAACAGCTGAAAAAGCACAGCAGGTCAAGCGGCATCAGAGAAGAAAGGGACTTAGAGACAAAAACAGAAATTGCTGGAAAAATTCTGCAAGTCTGGCAGCATCTATGGTCAGAAATCAGAGTTAACATTTTACTCCGATTTCTCTCTGCAGATGCTGCCAGACCTGCTGAGCTTTTCCAGCAATTTTTATTTTTGTCTCCAATTTACAGCATTTACAATTCTTTCAGTTTTTATTAAGGATGGGATAGTCTGTGCAGTTTGATCCTTGTAGCTGGAGTTACAATGACAGACAATCAGACAGGTAATGATGTAAACGAACAATATGCTGCTGAATGTGAATTTCTATTTCCAATTAAATGTCACCTGTACCATCCAGAAGCCCTCAGAAGCTTTTTTTTTGTTTCTCTCCTATGCCTTGCACTGTGAGGGGCTATTTGTTGCTGGCAGGGATGCCCTAGTGCATAGTTGAGATCTTAATTTGGCATGGGCAACATAAATCCCAGAAGGTCCCAGCAGTGGCAATTACCTCCATCACTCGAGGGCATGCAATAGCACAAGTGCAGCAGCACAGAGGCATGGTGCATATATAATGAGATGAACTGTGGAAAATTATGTGAGATGTTTGCTAGAGCTCATATAGAGAAATCCTCCATGATACTCCCTGAAATTGACACTAAGCTGATTTATGGTAAAATTCAGCCCATTAAATAAATTTGTTATTTACCAGTGAGATACAAAAAGGTGGACACAATATTGAATGATGAAATGAGCAATGAGTTAATTGCATTCAAATGAAAGAAAGGATATATGGAACAATCTAAATGAATTGAAGGAGGAGAAGATCTCTGGTCTGGATCAATTCTGTCCACGTATTTAAAAGAAGTGAGGGAAGAGATGGAAAAGGCATGAGTAAACATGTCTAATATTTTATTGGAAAAAGATGTTGTGCCAGAAGATTGGTTCACAGTTTAAGAAGGTAACAACATGCCAAGGAAATACAGAACAATCACTTTAACATCAATGGTAGAAAAATAATATAATTCCTATTAAAGGAAATAATTGAAAACCCCCTCAAAATTAAAAATAGAATAATAATTAGGGACCACGGATTTCAAAAGGTAAAATCTTATCTGACTAACCTTGTTTTGTTTCTGCTGTTGCATGGTCTCTGCTCTTTCGAGGCTCTGTCATTGAATATGTTAAAGGAAACATTTTGATAGATTTTTGATCAACAAAGGCATCATGGACTTATGGGTAACAGTGAGAAAAGTGGAGTTAAGGGCCCAGTCAGACCAGCCATTTTATCAAAAGATGAGGCAGGCTCAAACAGCCTACTTATGTGTTTCTATGTGTCCTTTTTGAGGAGGCAAGAGAGGGAGTTGACAATGGTGACGCAGTAGATCTAATTTATCAATTCCACTTGATATCTCCTCAAATAAGCATGGTTCTAATCAGAACTTTATTTCAGCAAAATCAATAAAAGGGACCATCCAATTGCCATGATAATTCATCTAGTTCACAAATGTCCTTAAAGGAAGGAAATCTGCTGTTTTTACCTTGTCTAGCCTTTAAGTAATTCCAATTCCTTTACCTTAAGCTAGTCTCCTTGACCATTTTCATTCGCACCTAGCAATCTGTGAGCTGACTACTATCAGGGACAATTGATCCAGTAAACTTTCTTCCTCTGTCAGCCTTCAGAAATCATCTAGCTGACTCTCATATAAACAACTATCTGCTTGGTCCTCTGACTCAGCATCAGACAATATAGAATATTTGCCTATAAGTGGTATTTCTAATCATGAATGTCAATCATTTATATCTGAGCCTGATTACCGCAAATGCTATTTGTCTACTTTACGTTAGGTCACTAGCTACTATTATTTGAAAAATAAACTTATTATCAAAATTAAAATGCAGAAAGATCATTGCATCAAAATGAGTATCAATAATAATGGTGTCTAGATTTCTACAAGTATCCAGTTTAGCAACTGCCAGATCTCTCCCTGTGTTGCTCTGCTATCTTTGGGAGAGGCCTCTGACCTCCACTGAATACCTCCCCCACAATGATCCAAATGAGATTAAGACCATATCCAGTGGGGAGGTACAGGACCAAAGCTACACTTTATAACATGACTCTTAGCAACTGCAGATCACCAGAATAACATATAATAAAGCAATTGCAGTTTTAAATAAACTATTCATTATTTCATATTTGTTTAAATAGTTAAAAGACAATCATTATAGCTACATACCTGTAAGCATGTAGAAGTCACTAAAATACTTGGGCTGCTCACCCTAAAAATGAAATTATTGTTCCAGAATTATATTCAAATATTTCATAGTGATATATCTGCATCATTACATATTACAACGGAAGTGTTAACTTTTCTGAATGCTGAATACCTTACTAACTTTTTCAGCATATTCTGTTTTTATTTCTACACCTACAGTTTTGTTTTCTCCTTAAGAAAGAAATGCTATCTGTAGCTTCTAAAGAAATCTAAAAATATTCTATTCGAATATGTAAACCATTTTTGTTATTGAGCTAGCTCTTACTCAACTCCCTTGATAGTGGATGTCAATTCCCCGGTCAGGAAAGTTTCAGCTTAAGGAAAAAAATAGAAATCACAAATGATCTCTGCTCCTAATTGCTATTTCATGCCCTTTACTAAAAACGAGAAAAAGTAAAAGTAAGAAAGATGATTTAGTGGCAATAGTGATAAACAAATGCTGCATAGTGTGTCAGAAAGCAGTATGAATTATCAATATGGTTATAATTCAGTTTAAAAACATGATTTAACCATATTAATAATGGTATGTTAAAGGCCTCCAAATCAAGGAGAAAGGAAATTGAAGAGAAAATTTGGAATTTTTTGGAGAGATGAATGCAAACAATAAACTTATCATTCTGAGAGATTTTTGTTATTGACTGAGTAAAAAGAATGATATATTTAAAATGTGTACAGATTCCATCAAGCAGTATGCCAACAGACCTATGATAGCAAAGGTGTTGCTAAATTTGGTTATGATTAATGCAATACTGTAAATCGGAGTTAACTGAATTTGAGCCTGTTTGGCAGTGGTTAATATATGATAAGGTTTAAGATCCAACTAGAAAGACAGAAAGTCAGTCCAAAAACTAGAATCTTAAATAAACGTTATCTTGAAATACACTGAATAGAAATGAAAGTAACACCAGCAAGATTACTCACTTTCATACTGGTACAGCCTCCAAATATGAATGCAATGTTTCCAGCAACTGCCAATCCATGGCCATACCTACAAATGACAAAACTTAATTTTAAAGATTGCCTTGACAAAAAAAATTAAATTACATACAGGTAGAAGACAAAGATGGATGCCAGAGTGGATTGGTTCATGTTATTTTGTGAGTTTGCAACTTTACACCCTGGAGAAATTTCTATTATTTCATGGAATGTGGACATCATTGGCTAGACCAATATTTATTGCCCACCCTTAATTATCCTGGAGAAGGTGTTGGTGTGCTGTCTTCTTGAGCTGCGGCAATCCTTGGGTGTAGGAACTCCCAGAATGCTATTGGGAAAGAGGTTCCAAGAATGCTTATATAGTCCCAAATCAGAATGGTGTGTGGTTTGGTGGAAAACTTGAAAGTTGTGGTTTTCCACACGTCTGCTGAACTTTTCCATGTACATGATATTGGTACAAGTATGGAAGGTGTTGTTGGGGGAGCCTCATGAGTTGTTCAGAGCACCTCGTAGATAGCACACATTGTTGCCACTGAGCATCAGTGGTGAAAGGAATGAATGCTCAAGGTGGTGGATGGGGTGTCAAATAAGAGGAAAGATTTGTCTCAAAAGTACCTGTTATGTGTGTAGTTGGGAATGCATGCTGCCCTTTAAGAGAGTGGGTCAGATGACAGGAGGGGAAGCTTTGGGTCAGTCTAGGTCTTACTGCATAGCTGTAAAGACATAAAATAAATTGTTCCTGGTTCAAGTTCGACAGGCCTACCACTTGGTCTTTTTATAATTTCTAAATTGACCTAAATAACTCGCAAAGAGGCTGAGTCACAGTCCATTCACCATTTTTGTAAGGAAGGGAGGAGATCGAACATCACTAAGACTTTAAAAATGGTGCGAAATTGAAAACATAATGTGATGGACTTGCTGGGAGACAGACCGAAATGTCAAGGGGTCATGATGGGACAGTCGATGCCGGAGTAGAAAGGGTGCTCACATGGTGATTGTGAGGTGACTCAGTTTGAAGCAAATGGCTGAAAAGGGAATATTAACCTGGGAGCTTCCTAAAATCATCACTGAAAGTGTTCACTGAGGAGACTCAGGTTGTAAGTGGCCACTGGCTACGTAGACACAAGTGGCAAGAAAATAGTGGTGGACCAATTTGTTGTGATGGGATTGTTCAAGAAACAGACAGAAAGTTGGATTCTGTATACTAAACACTTTAATGCTTACTTGAAAGCAAACAGAATGGGTGATGATCCAAAGGTACTGGTTTTCTTGAGCACCATTGGGAGCAAGACATTTGGAAATCTAAGGAGCCTGATGCAACCATAGAAACCAGTGGAGAAGACCGATAAAGAATTATGTGAAATGTTGGAAAGTCCTTTTGCACCAAAGCCACTGATGATTTTGCAACATTTCTGATTTTATAAATGGGTACAACAGGAGAGAAAGTCCATTACCCAATTTATAGCTGCCTTAAAGAGGTTAGCTGACCATTGCAAAATCAGAGGGTTCCTCCAGGATGCCTTACAGGACCAGTTGGTTTGTGCCTCCGACATGAAGACATTCAATGGAAGCTACTAACAAGGACAGACCTGGATTTCAAACTAGCTTTCAAAATCATTACCTTAATGGAGTTAGCAGCCAGTGAAGCAATACAGTTGGGTGTTGACCCCAGGTGCATAAAGCAGTGGATGTTCAGCAGAGTGTGGGACGAACTACAAAATTCTGCCAATGGGCAAGTTTTACTACATAGAGTCGATGTATTGGATTCAATAAGCCCAGTGACGAAAATATAAGGAAGTAGGCCAAATTGCCCAAAATTGTCAGTTACAATCCAATCAAAAGAAAATAATCCTAAGGATAAGGCATAAGGTGCATGTCAACAGGGTTTGCAGAAGCAGAACGCTCAGCATTTCAGTTAAACATTCTGTCGCTGCAGGGTGAAATTGATTTTTTCTGGGTTCTTCCTAAATTTAGAAGCTTGCAGTGGTGTCTCTGATTCCTGAAGCAGGCTATCGGGAGAAGGTAAAAGCATTCCCATTGAAACTTGCCAAGATTATGCTATGGACAAAGACAGGACAAGTACTGCCATTGAAGGGCTATGTACTGGTGGAAGTAAGGTAAGGGACCAGTGTGCAGAACTGCCTCTGTATGTAGTGAAAGGTGACTACATTGCTTTATTTGTATGCTTCTGGTTATAGAAATTAAACTGGGGTGAGGTTAATAGGCTATAGTGAGGATCGCCAATGTTGGAGAGTCAGAATCGATAAAGTGTGGCGCTGGAAAAGGCACAGCAGGTCAGGCAGCATCTGAGGAGCAAGAGAGTCAACGCTTCAGGCATAACCCTTCATTAGGACTGGGCAATCCCGATGAAAGGTTATGCCTGAAATGTCGACTCTCTTGCTGCGCCTTTTCGAGCGCCACACTTCATCAAGGTTAATAGGCTGGCAGATTCAAACATGAGTTTGCAAGAAATCCTAGACAAGTACAAAGATGTCTTCAAGGGAATTCTGGATAAATGAAAGGAGTCGAAACTAAAATACAGCTAAAGCCGGAGGCTCGTGCAAAGAACCTGAAGGCACATCCAGTATAGTACACCATTTGGTTTAAAGTGGAGGTGGAACTGGAACAGCTGGTGAACCTGGAAGTAAATACCAGTCATTCCAATCATCTTGGTTTTAAATATGGCTTCAGCCAGTGGAGAGATTTCCCTGGATTCTCATTAACTCCTGTTTTGCTAAGGCTTAGTAAGTTTGCAGATGACACCAAAATTGGAGGTGTACTAGACAGCGAAGAAGGTTACCTCAGGTTACAGCAGGATCTTAATCAGATTGGCCAATGGACTGAGGAATGGCAGATGGAATTTAACTTAAATAGGAAGTGCTGCATTTTGGAAAAGCAAATCAGAGCAGGATTTATACACTTAATGGTAAGGTCCTAGGGAGTGTTGCTGAACAAAGAGACCTTGGAGTGCAGGTTCATAGTTCCTTGGAAGTAGAGTCATAGGTAGGTAGGATAATGAAGAAGGCATTTGGTATGCTTTCCTTTATTGGTCAGAGCATTAAGTATGGGAATTGGGAGGTCATGTTGCGGCTGTACAGGACATTTATTAGGCCAGTTTTTGAATCTTGCATGCAATTTTGGTCTCCTTCCTATCAGAAGCATTTTGTGAAACTTGAAAGGGTTCAGAAAAGATTTACAAGGATGTTGCCAGGGTTGGAGGATTTGAGCTATAGTGAGAGGCTGAATAGGCTGGAGCAGTTTTCCTTAGAACGTTAGAGGCTGAGTGGTGACCTTATAGAGGTTTATAAAATCATGAGAGGCATGGATAGGAAAAATAGACAAGTTCTTTTCCCTGTCAAGAGTGTGGTGCTGGAAAAGCACAGCAGGTCAGGTAACATCCGAGGAGCAGGAGAATCGACGTTTCAGGCATAAGTCCTTCATCAGGAATGGTCTTTGGGGTCGGGGAGTCCAGAACTAGAGGGCATAAGTTTAGGTTGAGTGGGGAAAGATATAAAAGAGACCTAAGGGGCAACTTTTTCATGCAGAGGGTGGTGCATGTATGGAATGAGCTGCCAGAGGAAGTGGTTGAGGCTTGTACAATTACAGCATTTAAAAGACATCTGGATGGGTATATGAATAGGAAGGGTTTAGAGGGATATGAGCCAAGTGCAGGCAAATAGGACTAGGTTAGGGACTAGATAAGGATACCTGGTCAGCATGGATGAGTTGGATCGAAGGGTCTGTTTTCGTGCTGTACATCTCTATAACTATGGCTCTTTGATACCACAATCAAATATAGTCTTGATGTCAAGGAGTTGCTTGTCATTCACCTTTGGATTTTAGCTGATTTGTCGATGTTCAGACCAAGGTGTAAAGAGGTCAGGAGCTGAGTGTCCTTGGCACAGCCCAAACTCATCAATTAGCATTTATTCTTTTGCAAGGTGCCACTTGATAACACTATCAACAGACACCTCCATTTTTTTGCTGATGATCTAGGGTACGCTACAGGAAAGTACTTGGCCAGGTTGGATTTGTCCTGCTAGTTGGACACAGGCATACTATGTAGCTGTCCACTATGCTGTTGGATGTTAATGTTATTGTGATAGTGACACAGCTTGGCTAGTGACATGGCTAATTCTGGAGCACAAATATTCAGTAATATCATCAGAACTCTGTCAGGATCAGTTGCCTTTGCAGTGTCCAATACCTTTAACCATTTCTTGATTTCATTTGAAGTGAATAAAATTGGCAAAAAACTGACATCTGTGATGCTGGGGAAATCAAAAGAAGGCCAAGATAGACTATCCACTCGATACTTTTGAGTCAGAGTCATATAGCCAGACAGTATGGAAACAGACCCTTCAGTCCAACTCGTCCAGGACAAGATATTCTAAATTAATCTAGTCACACTTGCCAGCATTTGGCCCATATGCTTTCCTATTCATGTACCCATCCAAGTGCCTTTTAAATGTTGTAATTGTACTAGCCTCCACCACTTCCTCGAGCAGCTTATTCCATATACGCAGCACCCGCTGTGTGAAAAAGTTGCCCCTTAGTTCCCTTTTAAATCTTTCCCCTGTCACCTTAAACCTATGCCCTCTAGTTTTGGACTCCCTGACCCAGGGGAAAAGACATTGGCTATTCACCCTATCCATGCCCCTCAAAACTTTATAAACCTCTATAAGGTCACCCGTTAGCCTCCAACGCTCCAAGGAAAAAAATCTGATTGAATATTTCATTTGATGTTTTGCACAAATGTCTTAGGCTCTAAATTAGTTGAGAATAGGGATACCTGTTTGGTCTGCACTCCTGTTGCTTTTTTAATTGTTCACTACCATTCATAACTAAATCTAACAAGCCCACAGTGCCTCCTGGATGTCCACATTTGAGTTTCCAGATCTGTTCACAACAAAGTGTTTTCTTTTCATAGAATCCCTATAGTGCAGAAAGAGGCCATTTAGCCAATTGGGTCTGCATGAACCCTCTAAAGAACATTCCACCCACACCTCGACCTGTCACCCCATCCCCCCATCCCTGTAACTCTGCATAGGGTTTTCATTATGGCTAAACCACCTCGCATACACATCCTTGGACAATACAGGGCAATTTACCATGTCCAATCCACTTAACCTGCAAATATTTGGGCTGTGGGTGAAACTGGAGCACCTGGAGGAAACCCACATGTACACTGTGAGAAAGTGCAGACTCCACATACACAGGGATCCAAGGCTGGCATCAAACTCAGGTCCCTTGTTCTGTGAGACCACAGTGCTAACTACTATGCCACCATGCTGCCCGGTTGTGGTAGTGGTAGTTCCATGCAATACGCTGGAGGGTATTCTCAATGTGAAGGAGGACATCATCCCCACACTGACTGTGCGATGGTCACTTCTCTTCCTACTATCATGGACACATGGATCTGCAACAGATGGATTGGTGATGATATGATCAAGTAAATTTTTCCATCTCATTGGTTGCCTCCCCACCTGCTATAGACCGAGTCTTGCAGCCACATCCTTTAGGTCTTGGCTAGCTCAGTCAGTAGAAATGTTACTGATCCACTTTGGGAATGGACATGCAAGTCCAAAGTAGATTCTGTATCCTTGCCACTCTCAAATTCTCCATCCAAGCGGTGTAAAATATGGAGGAGTGTAAAATATGCTGATTCATCAGCAACAGAAGTTTTTCTTCCCACACTTGACCGGATACCATGGGACATCATGGGGTCCAGAGTTAATGTTGAGGACCACCAAGACAATTCGTTCCAGACAGGATGCCACTGTGAGAAAGTGAGGTCTGCAGATGCTGGAGATCAAACTCAAAAAGTGTGACGTTGGAAAAGCACAGCAGGTCAGGCAGCATTTGAGGAGCATGACAGTTAATGTCTCGGATATAAGCCCTTCATCAGGAATGTGTAGAGAGAGGGTAAGGGGGCTCAGAGATAAATAGGAGGGAGGGATGGGTTGGGGGGGGGTAGGAAGGTAGCTGAAAAGTGATAGGTAGATGCAGGTGGGGTGATGGCGATAGGTCAGAGCAGAAGTTGGAGCAGATCATGGGAAAGAAGATGGACAGGTGTGACAGTTCAAGAAGGCAGTGCCGAGTTGGAGGATTGGATCTGGGATGTGGTGGGGGGAAGGGAGATGAGGAAACTGGTAAAATCGACGTTGATGCTCCAGATGCCAGGTGGCTAGGATTTGACAGTGGAGGAGGACCATGACATGCATGTCTTTGGCAGAATGGGAAAGGGAGTTGAAGTGGTCGGCCAAAGGACAGTGGCATACCACTGTACTGCTACTTCTGGTGAGTCTGTGGGTCAGAACACATCCAGGGATGGCAATGGTTGCATCTGGGACATTATCTGCAATGATTTTGAAGAAGGTAATGAATCTGATTCCCTGAGAATTATTATGCTATGAGATGGTTCTTCCAATTTTGGCTCAAGCCAGCGTGGCTTGCTTAGCCATTTCAGAGGTCAAAATCAACTAGGCAAAAGTGAAGACTGCAGATCCTGGAAATCACAGTCTAGATTAGAGTGGTGCTGGAAAAGCACAGCAGGTCAGGCAGCACCTGACGAGTATGAAAATCGACATTTCGGGCAAAAGCCCTTCATCAGGACTGAAGGCAGGGAGCCTCCAGGGTAGAGAGATAAATGGGCTCTCTCTGCCTTTTTTCTCTCTCTCAGAGGTCAGGTAACTGCATTGCTATAGGTTTGAAATCACATGTAGGTCAGACCAGGTAAGGAGAGGTTTGCTTTTAATTTTAGATTTAATTTAAATTTTGCCATCTGCCATGGTGTGATTGAAACCCATGTCCCCAGGGCATTAGCCTTGAGTTCTAGGCTACTCCTCCAGTGACATTACCACTAGATCACCACCTATCAATAATATTGGAAAAGCGCAAAGCCATAGAGAAGTGTCTTGTAATTTCCAATTATGTACTACTAGAAGTGATAGAGGAAAGGAAAAATGCCTTTTGTTCACTTTGAGCTTCTTCTAATTAATTTTCCATTTGAAGGGTGGATGTTTTCATTTTAATTTCATTTCCATTGAAATGAAAAGCCAGGGCAGGAATGTATGAGGCAAAAAAAAATTCAGATGTTGGAATCCTAGGTAGACAAGCAGGAGGTTGGAAGAACACAGCAAGCCAGGCAGCATCAGGAGGTGGAGAAGTCAACTTTCCCAGAAGAAGGGTTACACCCGAAACGTTGACTTCTCCACCTCCTGATGCTGCCTGGCTTGCTGTGTTCTTCCAGCATCCAGCCTGTCTACCAGGGCAGAAATGTCTAGCTGATAAAAACTTAGCGGAGTCAAAACTGATATTATCAGTCAAGTGCGTAGACCTTCATAAGTTATGCAGCTGTGAGATAGCTGACTTAGTAATGGTGCCAGACTTTTGACTAATTGAAACTTGGTTGCCAAATTCCTCAGACAATGGCCTATGGTCAAGTGAGAACTAAAGCGTTGTGATTCTGTAACTATCACCAGTTGAATTATTTGACTAATAACTCAGAAAAGGGTAAATTGAACGGAACAACAGGTTAAAACTAAAACTCCTGCTGAAGGGCTTATGCCAGAAACATCGACTCTCCTGCTCCTTGGATGCTGCCTGACCTGCTGTGCTTTTCCAGCACCACACACTTTGATTCTGATCTCCAGTATCTGCACTCCTCACTTTTTCCTAAAGCTAATGTTCGTTAAGTAAACAGTGAGGTATTCCTTAAATTCAGAATGGAGAAATAAATGTATAAAAAGATGTGTCAAAAATGATTCTTCAAGAACCTGTCAAGCCCGGATCTGCTGTTTACCCTTTGAGCTTGAAAATCTGTAAAGCAGTGAATAATTCCGTTAAACTGTATTATTGTTCATATAATATCAAATATATATGTTATCACTACTAATAAACATTAAGTATACACTAATAACGAAGAATGCCAATAAGTGGCACTGAACTCCTTTACCTCAAGGGATTGCTTTTCTCCTTGTAAGTACAAAAGATTATTGTGGAACAGTGAGACTCAACACCATCAAGAATTTTTTGGAAAACCATCAAAACTTTTCTTTTACCTTGCAGGACTGTCAGCAAATCCAGATCAAACCAATGGAAAGAAAGCCATTTCCCACCAGCTCCAAAGGCTCAAATTGAAATGATTTTTATTAGTCAACCTTGCCCTTGAGGGTATAAATGCAGACATGGTATTGCAAATAATAGGCATCAGATGAGGACTGTTGTGGAAATCATAAAAGTCACACTAACACAAACTGCAGAAGAGAATGGTCTTTTAGAGTTGAAGCTGAACAGAGTTAGCAGTAAAATACATATGGGTACAGAGAACTGCATTATGCAAATATCCTTTGGACTGCAATGGTGGCAACATTGGGTGACATTCTCCTAAGCTGATTAAAATTAAGAAACAAGGAAAATTACATTTCATGGAGTATAGGATGTGTTGTTATTTAAGTAGGATTGTAAAACTCACAATGACAATACTGATTTGGAGATGCCGGTGTTGGACTGTTATACTCAAAACTATTTCTCCAGAAGGGATACAGCAACAATGAAATGTCAAATTAAGCAAAATTTAGCACTGATTGTTGTATTAGCTGTGCACTTGCTTCTGATTTTAAACGTCAATAGTCTCTATTTTGCAAAATACACAATAATGTACTTAATTCTATTCAATTTTAAATACAATTCTGCTTCACAGGTGGAACAATATAACAACGATATATGGGTTTATTTTCAAATGATTATCCTAATGCACTTGCCTCCCTTCGCTCCAGTGACTTCCACTTGGTGGCAGAGATCTTGTTTAAAGGTGAGCCTTCAATATTGAACAAATTTAGTTGCGTCAAGGTTGTAGCGGAATGCAGGTCACAGGAACATAGAAAATTGGTGCAGGATTAGGCCATTCGGCACTTCAAGCCTGCACCACTATTCGATATGATCATAGCTGATCGTGCAATCTCAGTATCCCATTCCCACCCTCTCCCCATACCCCTTGATCCCTTTAGCTACAAGGGCAACATATAGCTCCGTACTGAATATATCAAATGAACTAGCTCCAACAGCTTCCTGTGATCGAGAATTCCACAGGTTCACAGCTCTCTGAGTGAAGAAATGCTTCCTTATCTCAGTCTTGAATGGCTTACCCCTTATTCTTCGACAGTGATCCCAAGCTCTGGATTTCCCCAACATCAAGAACATTCCGCTCACATCTAGCCTGTCTATTTCCATCAGGATTTTACATATCCATATGAGATCCACTCTCATTCTTCTAAATTCCAGCGAATACAAGCCCAGTTGATCCAGTCTTTCCTAAAAGGTCAGTCCTGTCATCCAGGGAATCTGTCTGCCAAACCTATGCTGGACTCCCTCAACAGCCAGAATGTCCATCCTCAAACTAGAAGCCCAATATTGCACACACACTCAAGCTGTGGCCTCACCAAGGACCTGTATAACTGCAGCAAGGCATCCTTATTCTGATACTCAAATCTTCTCCCTGTGAAGGATACCATTAACTTGCCTCACCACCTACTGCATCTGCATGCCAACCTTCAGCAACTGTTCCACTGTGACACCCAGATCTCATTGCACCTCACCTTTTCCTAAACTGCCACAATTAAGATAATAATCTGTCTTCCTGTTTTTGCAACCAAAATGGATAAATGTATCCACATTTATCCACATCATATTGCATTTGCCACATATTTGCCCACTCAGCTAGTCTGTCCAAGGCACCCTGCTAAGAAGCCTCTTAGTATCCTCCTCACAGCACAAACTGCCACCCAGCTTAGTTTCACCTGCAAATTTGGAGAAGTTTCTTCAATTCCTTTGTCCAAGTCATTAATGTATATTGTGAACAGCTGAGGTCCAGCACCGAACCCGGTGGCCGCTCACTTGTCACTGCCTGCCACTCTGAAAAGGACCCATTTATTCCAACTCTCTGCTTCCTGTCTTGCTAACCAGTTCTCTATCTATATATGAGTTTTAATTTCTGTTACTAATCTCTTGTGTGGAAACTTGTGAAAAGCCTTTTGAAAGCCCAGATATACAACATTTACTCATTCACCATTGTCCATTCTACTGGTACATCCTCAAAATATTCCAGAAGATTTGACAAGCATGATTTTCCTTGAGTGAACTCACATTGACTAGGACTGATGCTGTCACCATTTTCCATTTGCTCAGATATCACATTCTTAATGATTGACTCCAGCATTTCCCCCACCATTGATGTCAGGCTAACCGGCCTATAATTCCCCATTTTCTCTCTCTCCCTCCCTTTTCAAAGAGTGGGGTACATTAGCTACCCTCCAGTCCATTGGAAATTAGTCGACAGAATGCTGGAAAATGATCACCGATGCATCAACCCTTCTCTGCCAGCAGAGAAGTCTATTCTTGATTGCCAGCAACTCTATTTTCCCCTTTTCAACTTGTCAGAAATTGTAGCTTAACTATAAATAAATATTAAACCATAATTTGGTTAATAGAAATAAGGAAACACGTTTGACTATACAATGGGAGTTGAATTAGGATCTACATGTCATGTCATAATTATACCTCATCCCTCTAATACTCATGTGAAATCTGGTGAGACTGGTGAGTTAATAGTAGGAAACAAGGAAATGGTACCAAGATTTTGAGCCAGCAATATGTATATGTGTTCATAGTACAGGTAGAAGATATTGGAAATATCTCAAGATTAGAAGAAAATCAAGAGTCAGAAAAGAGGGGGGTAATTAAAGTAGTCACTATTGCTTGAGCAGAATATTTGAAAAAGTAATTTAACGCTGTTAAATACTGGACCTGCATCCTTGGTACTTCAAAAAGAGGCTGCAGAGATAACAGGTTAATTGGTTGCAATCTTCCAAAATTTCTTGAATTCTTGAGGGGTTTCAATGGATTGAAAACCTGCAAGAGTAACACCTGTGTTCAAAAAAGGAGGGAGCTAGAAAGGACTAAAATACAGACTAATATACAGCTTCTGACATTCTAGATTGTGACCCCTGCAAAGGGGTTGTCAGCCAGAATTTTGGAATTGCAAACTCTGAGTCAGCAACGTTTGCCATTGAATTCTGAATGCATACAGATATGTGGCCGCTTTAAACCATTTTAATAGTGGAGACCTTTTAATAGTGAATGTGGCCTAATTGTGGATCCTAGAGGCCTGAATGCCTGAATGTAAAGATTGGGTGCTTTATAATTTGGATTAAACAGCTTCCCCCAAGAAATAGCTCCACAGAGGCCAGTATTCTGTCACCAAGTCACCCATCATTTCCATGTGAAGAGTCCTTGATAATGACCCAGCTGCGTCAGGGCTAGCTCTCAGAATCTGACACCCTGGTCTTATCTGTCAGCCAGGATTGGACCAGGTTAACTGCCCTAAGCAGGGAATTCATATTCTGTGAGGTCCCCTGGGCTTACCTCATTACAATCACTACAACCTACAACTATTGTTCTCATAGCTCTTTGATCACCTATCATACACCATCCCAACCCATCCATCCACTCACACAGATCTCCTCTCCTGCCCATGTTCCCACAAGAGTGCAGCCCCATTATAGGCTACTCACTTTCACCAAATTCACAGGTCTACACTCCCATCCTCCAAATGAAAATGCTTAAGAAGCATTGATCTGACATCTGTCATTGGGAAAATGCTAAAATCCACTATTAAGGCTTTAGTTACAGAACACCTAGAAAATCATAAGGTAATCAAACTGAGTCAACATTGTTTTGTGAAAGAACTACAAAAATAGGTATCAATCTGTGTATCTTTGTATATGAATCCAAAACTGTTAATTTGTAGGTGCTACAATTATTAGGAAGGCAAATTGATTGTTGACCTTTATTGCAAGGGCATTAAAGTATGAACATACAGATGTCTTGATACAACTGTAAGGACAGATGAGAACTCAGCTAGAATATGGTATACAGTTTCAGTCTGCTAACATAAGGATGAATATACTTGTATTGAAAGAAGTTCAACGAAGGCTCACTTGGCAGATTTCTGCAATGATAGTGGTTGCCTAATAAAGGTACGGTTGAGCCTTTATCATGAGGGAATTTGTGCTTTTAAAGTTTGCAATTTTTGAGGTAAACCCTAACTGGAAGGGAAACAGAAAATTGAAATTAAAAACAGGAAATAAAAAGAGGAAGGTTGGTAAGGAAAAAAAAACTCAGACGGGAGAGATATTAAATGAACATTTTGGGTCAGTTTTTATTGTTGAAAAAGAAATGGAGGCTAGAGAACATGGAAGTCAATGTTTATGTTTTGAAAACAGTTCTCATTACAGAAGAGTAAATACATAAAGGCAGACAAATCTCTAAGACTTGATCAAGTGTATCCGAGGATATTGTCAGAAGTTACAGAAGAAATTGTGGGGCCCTGAACAGAAATATTTGTATCATATATAAACATGGGTGAAGTACTGGAGGGTGGCTGATTTTGTAACCTTTATTTAAGAAAGGGTGTAAGGAGAAGCCTAGAAACTATAGACCATTTGAGTCTGACATCGGTGGTGTGTTTATTGTTGGAGGTGATTCTGAAAGATCAGATATCCATGCATGTGGAGAGGCAAGGAATGATCACAAACCTGATTGAATTTTTTAATGAAGCAACCAAAAAGATTGATGAGAACAGAGCAGTAGACGTTCTTTACTTAGACTTTAGTGAAGCTTTTGACAAGGTTCCAAATTTAATAAGATCAAATCACTTGGGATTCAGGATGAGCTTGCCAATTGGATACAAAATTAGCTTTAAAGTAGGATACAGAAAATGGTGGTGGAGTGTTGCTTTTCAGAATGGAGGGCTGTGACGAGTGGTGTTCCACAGGGATCAGTACTGGATCCACTTTACATTTTGTCATTTATATCAATGATTTGGATGAGAATAAATTGTTAGTGGGTTTGCTGATAACACCAAAATTGGTGAAAGAAGAAGGTTATTTAAGATTACAAAGAGATATTAATCATTTGGGCAAATGGGCCAAGGAGTAGCAGATGAAGTTTAATTTGGATTAATGTGAGGTATTGCATTTTGGTAATGCAAACAAAGACATCACTTATACAGTTAATGGAAGGGCCTTGGGTAGTGTGGTCGAACAGACAGACCTAGGGGTTCAGCGACCTAATTGCTTGAGATTTGTATCACAGGCAGACGGGATAGTTTAGAAGTTATTTAGCACAATTGCTTTCATTGCTCGGATCTTTGAATATGGGAGAAGGCATGTCATGTTGAAGATGTACAGGACATTGGTGAGGCCTCTTCTGGAGTACTGTATGCAGTTCTGGTTGCCCTGTTATAGGAAGGATATTATTAAACTGGAGAGAGTTCAGAAAAGATTTTCCAGATGTTGCTGGGAATGGAGGGTTTGAGATATAAAAATGGACTGGAAAGGCTGGGACTTTTTTTCACTTAAGTGTAGGAAGTTGAGGCTTATAAAATCATGAGCTTATAAAATCAAGGTGATTGAAAAAGGCCTTTTCTCTGGGGTGAGGGAGTTAAAAATTGGGGGCATATTTTTGAGGGGAGAGGACAAAGGTTTAAAAAAGACAAGAGGGCAATGTTTTTACACAGAGAGTGATTCATGTGTGGATTGAACTGACAGACAAAGTGGTGGATGCAGATACAGTTGCAACGCTTGAAAGACATTTTAATAAATTCACGAACAGGAAAGGTTTGGAAGGATATGGGCTAAACACAGGGGCTGGGACTAGTTTAGTTTGGGAAAATGATCGGTGTAGAGTGGTTGGACCAAATGGTCTGTTTCCACGCTGTATAACTCTATGAGTATAAGCCAAATGAGATTTGGAATCCTAAATATCTGTGAAGACAGCCTGTTGAAAGATCAACCCATGCTTGATATAGCAGTTGATGAGAAAAGCAGGATAAAGTGAAGAAGGCAGAATTTAGATCCAGAAGCTGAGAATAAGTTCCTGAACTTATTTCAGGTAACATCAGGTTAAGATCTAACAACCAAAGATAAGATTAGTGGATCTGCACCATTCAGACAGAATTGAGCTGACATGTGCCATTCAATGTGAAGAATGTGCCCATGGAACTAAGGTTGTTTGTGAGTTTCCATCAGCTGGGGATTAACTAGATATCAAAAGGAGAGGAGCTTAATTCTTTATAAGGAAGACTGAGTTTAAAAAAAACTTTGTGATTGATTTTAATGCCAAAAAAGGTGCTTGGACTGCTCAGACAATTAGTAGGATCTGCCTCAGCTGAATTTGCTATTTAAGGTGTAATCTCCAGTTTATAGTTGACCACATTTTGCCTGTTAATTTATGTTTGATTTACTTTGATTCTGGATGTTAGAATATTGGTTATCTAACATAGTATTTAGTAATGGCTTGTTGCCTGTTGTATAGAAAAAGCTTGTTTGTCTTAAACCATGGAATCTTAGATTCGTGGACTCAGAGAGGTTCTTCAGCCGCTGGAGTCTGCACCAAGTTATGTCTTGTGGCATCATTGCTTTCACTAAGAAAAACCTGGGATTTTGACCTCTTCTCTTTATACATAAAAATTACTGTTCCTTGTTGAGATTTTAGCAATGTTCATTGGAGTTAAGAGAATGAAAGGTGGTCTTACTGAAGCATGGTAGCACAGTAGTTAGCACTGCTGCCTCACAGAACCAGGAACCTGGGTTCAATTCCAGCATTGGGTGACTGTCTATGTGAATTTTGCAGGTTCTCCCTGTGAATGGGCAAGTTTCCTCCGGGTGCTCCGGATTCCTCCTACAGTTCAAAGATGTGCAGGTTAGATGGATTGGTCATGCTAAAATTGTCCATGGTGTCTAGGATGTGCAAGCTAGGTGGGTTAGCTGTGGGAAAAGGCAGGTAGGGTACAGTAGGTGGATCATAGTGGGATGCTGTTCAGAGGGTCAGTGTTGCCTTGATGAGGTGAATAGCCTGCTTCCTCACTATAGGGCTTCTATATTATTCTATGCCAAAAGATTTTGAGGGGGTTTCACAGGGTGGATGCAGAGGGAATGCTTTCCCTTCTGGTGGTATCTTGAACGAGGGGGCATAGTTTAGAAAATAAAGAACCTCCAATTTGAAATGCAGAAGAGGAAGAACTTCTTCTCTCAGAGGATTGTTAGTCTTTGGCATTATTTTCCACAGAGAGCAGGACATTAAATACATTGAATCAACAGAAAGCCAAGGATATGGAGGACATTCAGGTAGGATCTTGCTGAATGGTGTAGCAGTTTTTTAAATGTTTACTCATCTTTATGAAGAAGAAATTATATGCAATTATGCAAAATTCACCTGTGGTCAGTGAGTTACACTGGCTCGTGGTTAAGTGATTTCCCAATTTTCAAATTATATCCTCAGTTTCAATCTATGGTCTTACCCCTTCCCATTTTAGTACCTAAGTCCAGCTCCAGAGTCTACCCAAATAGCTGCACTTCTCCAATTCTGGCCCCTTGAGCATCACCGATTTTAATTGGTTGTGTATGTAAGTCTGGAATTCCATCCCTAACTCTCTTTTCTTTAACATAATCCTTGAAACTACTCTTCCTCTTTCAGTTTGGTGTCAAGCTTAATTTGATATCACTTTTGCATAAATAGAAATTGTTGTTATCTTTGTTGTTGTTGAAAGAAGGTCTCAAGCTTGCAGGTTATAATCACACCACTAAACACCATGAAGCTCTAAGGAATATATGACTGGTGACACTGAACTATTCACAATGGAGTAGTCTCTAGAAATAAAGCCACATCTTAGACTTCACCTTCTGTAGTGAGATATCACAAGAAGCCAAGGAAAAGGAAGCTTTTCCCTGTCCCCTGTCAATACCTGCATCTGAATAAGTGACATACATAGTTCAAAACATTCAAGCCTTCAACATTTAAAGCTTTTCCAGGCAAATACATGATTATCTCAATCTGTAATCACTTAAAATTAGCCAAGCAAAATTGTCACACAGATTCTCAAGACTTTTCATGTATTATATGTTATTACTCTGACTGGAGATGATTTGCAAATATTATGCGGAAAAGATTATTAATTTACGAAAGACCATGGAGCTACAGAACATCACGTTAATAATGCATGTATATGTGTTCACATTAAATTCATCACTTGAAGTAGTGCAGGAGTAGCTGCTGCCACCATCATGCACTTGTTGAAGTTTGCTGGAAATGTGTTGCTGGAAAAGCGCAGCAGGTCAGGCAGCATCCAGGGAACAGGAGAATCGACGTTTCGGGCATAAGCCCTTCTTCAGGAATGGGGAAAGTTTGTCCAGCAGGCTAAGATAAAAGGTAGGGAGGAGGGACTTGGGAGAGGGGCGTCGGAAATGTGATAGGTGGAAAGAGGTCAAGGTGAGGGTGATAGGTCAGACTGGGGTGGGGGCGGAGAGGTCGGGAAGAAGATCTCAGGTTAGGAAGGTGGTGTTGAATTTGATGGATTTGACTGAGACAGGCTGGGGGGAGGGGAAATGAGGAAACTGGTGAAATCCGAGTTCATCCCTTGTGGTTGGAGGGTTCCTAGCCAGAAGATGAGGCGTTCTTCCTCCAACCGTCGTTTTGTTGTGGTCTGACGATGGAGGAGTCCAAAGACCTGCATATCCTTGGTGGAGTGGGAGGGGGAATTGAAATGTTGAGCTACAGGGTGGTTGGGTTGGTTGGTCCACTTGTTGAAGTTTGCCTTGTTGTTGCTGCTCTCCAGTTACCTGCTATTATATTCTATAAATTCAACATTCTGATTATTCTGTCAGCTCTCCCTGATTTATTCTCCAAACAACCAGCAGAATAATCCAAACATTGCAAATGCTGTGGGCAATTTTATCAAGCCCATGAATGGGGTTTCCAGTCCAATATCTGTACTGTACAAAATAGATTCTCAATTGTAAATATAAATTTGTATATTATACATACAAATTTCCCACTACATACTTCATTTGCCATTTAATTTATCTGGAACATGGGCTTAAACTAACTCAGCAGTGGGGAGGGCTTCCGGCATGAATATTAGAAAGAAGAGACAACATATATTGGATTGGAAGAAATGAACAGCATTAGAAGAGGGTGGAAATGTGAGGCAGTCTAAGATGGATTTGGAGTGCATTTATACAAGTACATGGAATGTTGTTAGGATTATAGTGAGTTGCAGACACAAGTATCCGTGTGGAATTCTAGCTATGTGGCAACAAAGGAGATCTAATTTAAACAAGAGGAAAACTAAACATGTAAAATTCATTGAGAAAGAGGAAATACTTTAAAGAGTCCAGTTGGGAAGCATTGTGAGTTTCTGAGAGAAATAAGAATGGTAATTGTAGAGTATCTGGCCACAATCTTCTAAACTTCATTGAATTGAGGAGCCTAGCCAGTGGACTAGAGGATTGCAAATGGTATAGCACATTTCAACAACAGAGAGGAAATTAAGTGCAGCAATTACAAATCAGTTAGCTAAATGTCAGTGGTCAGGAAACTTATAAGGGCAGGCAGTGGAACAGAACTAGAAACACAACTAGAAAACCAAAACGCAGCCTATTCCTTTCTGGGACATTAGTTCAAATCACACTATAGCAGATAATGACATTTAAATTTGATATAGGTTTTAAAATCTGAAGTTAAATATTAGCCTCATGGTGACTGTCTACCCATTGTCATAAAAACCTAACTGATTCACTAATGCCTTTAGAGAAGAAACTCTACGTGGCCTATGTGTGACTCTAGACCCATGGCAATGGGCAATTAAGAATGGGAAATAACTGCTGGTAAAACCAGCAATGCTCATATCTCATTAATGAAAAGAACAAAATGAATTAACATTTGGTTAATAATTGAAAGCCAACATAGATATATTAATTAAAATATTGTTTGACTAATGTGAGTTTTTTGTTGAAATAAATGAGAAGATTAATAACGTACCTTATTATCTCCCACAGTCCACCCTGTGAAGATTTAAGGTCATCCTAAGTTTTGCTGCCTATATTCTTACTCACACCACATCCTGTTCAGCCATCACTCCTGTTTCACTGACGTACATTGACTTCTGGTTCTGCAAAACCCTGATTTCAAAATCCTTATTTTCAAATCCCTTGTGCCTCTGCTCCATGTCTTGTTCACCACATCTCAACTCACAACACTGAGATAACAACAATCCTCTAATTTCAGCCTCCTGAACACCCACAGTTTCAGTTGCTCCATCACAGGAAGCAGTCCTTCATCTGCCTACGATCTAAGGTTTATGATCCTTCTCTAAACTTCCTAACCTCTCTTTCCTCTTTTGAAATGCTTCTTAAAACTCAATTCTTTAACAAAGCTTTTACTATTGCTTTACGTGGCTCAATGTCAACTTTTCCTTTGTAATGCGCCCCATAAAGCATTAGTTAAAATACGATCCAAATACAGATTGTTGTTACTGTTGCAGCAGTTGAGATGCAGGGTGATGTTGAGAATGTATACTTCAAAAAGATATTTGGTAAAAAAAACACTTATGAACGGAAATGAAGGGATGACGGGGGAAATATACAATAAATTGTTTATGAGATGGGGGCAGAGTAATTGGTGAAAGGTTAAATTGAAGACAAGAATGAAGTGAGGTTCGCCTGGAATTCGTTCCTACTCATCCAACGGTTCACCCTCCATAAAACTTAAGGCCATCAAAGTTCTGTGCTTTCACTTTCTCGACTGATGTCTCACGCAAGTGAGAAACGCCTTGCTTGCAGAGGAGGCCAGATTAATCAATTTATTTGCTGAATGGAATCACACCTCAACATAGCACAGACGTTTCCAGAATTCATTCATTCACTAAATGTGGCATCAATAGCAAAGCCAGAATCCATTAACCAAATGGCTTTTTGGGAGGTGTTAACGATCTATTCAGACATACAAATCAAGTTTAACAAAAATGTTTACTTCACATATAAATATCCAGTGCCTTCTAGTACTATAACTAGTGCAGCAATTTTAACATACAGTAGTTGGTAAATGGATTTCTGAGTAGGAATTGAAAACGCATACGCTTAAACCTATTCCATGTAACATAGATTTTAATATACTTGCAGAAATCTATATAGATTAAATAGTTGGATTTCTTAGGTAAGTTTCTGCACCCAAACTGCTGTTTTTTTGTTTTCTGTAATTTACCTGGGACACGGAGGATCTCCCCTGACTTCTTTCTTAATCCAGTGTCCGCTTGCCAGGGCCATTTCGTGGAACTTGCTGCAAACGGTTCACGTCAAATTCATTCTGCAATGTAAACAGTGAAAAATATATTCGTGTATATACCTCAGATCACCAAGAATTTGCAGATAGTTACGCTGCGTTGCAAAGCAATGTATTCCGAATATGTCACCGCTAATCCTATAACATAACGTCCTGTAACCTTGCATTAACTACCTTCAATCGACAATTAAGATCGCTGCTATATCTACTCCAGAAATAAATGCGCCTTATTCTGACGCTAACTCAATGTAATTGTAGACGTTTCACATTGTCCAGGTGCAGTTGCTACGCTACCTGCACACTGTCAATGATTACCAACTGAATAACATTTCCGGGATTCCAACTGTCAATAATTTTGCCACACAAAAAAATAGTTAACGCTTCAAGATTTGTAACTAGTTGATTTTTAGTCACAAATTAAAATGCATATCAAGAATTGTTGGAGGTTTAGTTCGAATGAAAAGTTAATTTTTGTTTTTGTCCAAATACATATCCTGTGTACTTCAACGAGTTTGAATGCATAGTAGAACTAAAGCACTGGGAACAACCTAAGATTTTTTTCTACGTAAACATGGAATTAAAGTGTTCCTTGCTATAAATTTGATGGATCTAAAAACAAATCAAAATAACATGTAACTTTCTATGCTTTGAAACATTTTTTTCTGGACTCAAAGACCATTTTAAAAATAATGAGTAATGAGAGGGCCTGTGGCCATGATGCACGTTAATGTTAAATCCCCAGTAAATCTTGCCTCTGCATCATATATAGCTTTGATCAGACATTTCAAAACATATTGACATTCAAAAATTGGTGCTTTTCTGGCAACAGGGTCAGCTGTTTTTAAAATGTGCATTATTTATTCATGAAATCCATTTACACCAAGAAACCTGAGCTGAGTTTGCCGATTAAAACCTGAAATGGTCTCGATCTTCCAGAGCACTCTTTAATCTGGTATACTGATCTTTCAGGTTATGGTATATACTTCAAAATTCAATGGTGAACATAACTCCAAGGTAGAGTAAATTTCAATGGTTCAGCTCTGTCAACTAGCGATTTGGAGATGTTGTATTTGCATGCTGCCAACTAAATTAAAAAATCTAGTATTTAAGAACCACAATTTTTCTATTTTACAATTGTATATTGTCGTTCCCCATTTCAAAGTTAGTGCTACAAGGCCTCATCAATGAATGAACCGTATTCTAACTGCAAGCTCAAACCAACAGAATACTATTTTAGGTCAACATTATTGAACCTATAATTTGACAGCTTGACTCAGCTATATAACTAGGACAACTAGTCAGAATATTATACTTTCAAGCCCCATCGAATTTCAAGCTGACATTCTAATGCAGTGCACATCATGCATCATTAAATGTGCTGTATTTTGAGTGATGTTAAACCGAAGTCCAAGGGGCTGACTCGGTGGGAGAAAGAGATCTGCTTGAAGAAGAAGGTTGTGTATTAGGTTCTTAACAAAAATATACCAAAACTGCTAGTGATTTGTAATCTAAACGAAGGGCTCTTTGTTAAAGAATAACAAAATTCCAGGAGAGTGCTTCACACACCTTTTATCCACCAAACAAAGTGTTTCATTATTATATCACATATTAACTTTTATCATTTTTTTCAGTAACATAATGACTATACAAAGATCTCCATTTACACCAGTAATTAAAAAAGCTCCATATTTTGGACACTATTCATCTCTCTTCAATTTTAGATTGTATTAGCAGCTGTTTAAAAATCAGATTTTCTACAAAACAGTACTTTGCACAATAATGATTTGTATGAGTTCTGAACAATATAATTTTGGCTTATGTAATACCTGGTATGCTTTAATTCCTGATGGAACTGGTTGGCACTCCTCATGTCCTGATGTACCTTGACAGAACAATGCGTATTTTTCACAAGTGCCTCCATGTGTGAAGGTATCGGTTGAACTTCACAGACTATTGGGAAATCTGTCACTAATCAAAATATGGAAAAGAATGCAGCAACTGTATGAGGGCTTAGGATGCTAAACATAAAAAAAGAGGGTTGCATCTGTATAATAATCATCATGAGCATAAAATGGCTTAAAGTTATTAAGTATTTTCGAAGTGCAGACACTGCTGTAATGAAGAAAACGCAGCAGCAACCAACGTGCTCCTAACAACAACTTGATAGTCATGACAATCAGATTAAATATTTAAATAAACAAGAACCATGGATGCTGAAGATCTGAAAGACAAACAAAAATTGCTGGAGAAACTCAGCAGGTCATCCTGTACCCTTTGCAGACCTGGAGTCTCCAAACCTTTCTTGATATCACATGGAGTGAGGAGAAAGTGAGGTCTGCAGATGCTGGAGATCAAAGTTGAAACTTTATTGCTGGAACAGCACAGCAGGTCAGGCAGCATCCAGGGAACAGGAGATTCGACGTTTCGGGCACAGGCCCTTCTTCAGGAATCCAAAGTCCAAAGATGCTTTAGAATTGTACTGAAGAAGAGTCTCTGGACTCAAAACATTAACTCTGTTTTCTCTCCACAGGCTTGGCCCCTTCCCAGCATTAAAGATTCCATTCTTCAGCCAATTTGATTCACTCCATGTGATATCAAGAAAGGTTTGGAGACTCCAGGTCTGCAAAGGATACAGGCCCTGGCAAGATTCCAGTAGTAGTACTGAAGGCATGTGTTCCAGAACTTGCCACTTCCCGAGCCAAGCTCTTTCAGTACAGCATCTACCCGACAATGTGGAAAATTGCCTAGATATGTCCCGTACCTAAAATGCAGGACAAATCCAACCCAGCCAATTACTGCCTATCACTCTCCTCTCGATTATTTGTAAAATGATGGAAGGTATCATCAAAAGTGGTATCAAGTAGCTCCTGCTCAGCAATAACCTGTTCACTGATGCACAGTTTGGATTCTGTGAAGGCCACTCAGCTCTTAACCTCCCTACAGCCTTGGTTCAAACATGGACAAAAGAACTGAATTCCAGAGGCAAGGTGAGAGTGACAGCCCTTGACATCAAGGCTTTATTCAACTTAGTATGGCATCAAGGAGTCCTAGCAAATTGGGAATCAATGGGATAGGGGGCAAACTCTTTGGTGGTTGGTTGGAGTCATACTCCCAGCACATTGGAAGATGGTTGTGGTTGTTAGACGTGAGTCATCCCAGCTCCAGGACATCTCTGCAGGAGTTCCTCAGGATAGTGTTCTATGCTGAACCATCTTCAGCTGCTTCATCAATGACCTTCTCGCCATCAGAAGTTCAGAAGTAGTGATGTTCACTGATGATTGCACAATGTTCAGCACCATTCGCGACTCCTCAGATACTGAAGCAATTCATGTTCAAGTGCAACAAGATCTTGACAATGCCCAGGCTTGGGCTGACAATTGGCAAGTAGCATTGTGGAAACATCAGGCTATGACCATCACCAATAAGAGACAATCTAACGACTGCCCCTTGACATTCAATGGTATTATCATCACTGAATCCTCCACTATCAACATTCTGGAAATTATCATTGACCAGAAACTCAACTGGACTTGGCACACAAACACAGTGGCTACAAGAATAGGTCAGAGGCTAAAAATGCTGCATCGAGTAACTTGCCTCCTGAATCCCCAAAGCCTCTCCATCATCTACAAGGGACAAGTCAGGAGTTTGATGTAATATTTCCCAGTTACCTTGATGAGTGTAGCCCCAGCAACACTCAAGAAGCTTGACACCATTCAGAACAAAGCAGCCATCCTGATTGGCACTATATCCACAAGCATCCACTCCCTCCACCACTGATGCTCAGTAGCAGCAGTATAGTGCATACTATCTACTAGACAGAAAATCACCAAAGATCCTCTGGCAGGACCTTCTAAACTTCCATCTGGAAGGACAAGGGCTGCAGATACATGGGAACAGTATCACTTTCAAGTTCCCCTTCAAGCCACTTTTCATCCTGTCTTGGAAATATATCGCCTATTCCTTCACTGTTGCTGGGTCAAAATCCTGAAATTCCCTCCCTACTGGCATCATGAGTCAACCCACAGCAGGAGGACTGCAGTCATTCAAGAGATCAGCTCACCACCACCTTCTCAAGGCAACTAGAGTCTGGCAATATTCCTGATGAAGACCTTATGCTCAAAAAATTGACTCTCCTGCTGCCCGGATGCTGCCTGACCAGCTTTGCTTTTCACACTTTTTGATGCTGGCAATGAATGCTGGCCAGCCAGTGATGCCCACATCCCACAAATTAATAAGAAAAAGGTTTGTCATTATACTCCTGTTTTGTAAATGGTAGGCAAGTTTTGGGGAGTCAAGAGGTGAGTCATTCACCACAGAATTCCAAGCCTGCTGTTATGGCCACAATTTTTAGTGGCTGGTCCAGTTCAGTGCAGGATTCATGGATGATGATAGCGTTGAATAGTTAGATTCTCTCTTGTTTGAAATGGCTATTGCCTGACAAGAATGATACTTGCTACCTACCAGCCCAGGCCTGTATGTTGTCCAGGGTCAACATAACAATTGCAGTTCTTTATCACTTGACTAGTTGTTCAGTGGGGTGCAATATTTTGGCTGCAAGTGACTGGTACACTCTAGGAGAACACCACCACCTCCAGCCTTTTCTCAAAGTGATGTACCATTTCAGCTAGGTTGGATCTTGCTATCCCTTCATAATTCCTGGGACAAAATCCTGGAACTTCCTACCAAACAGCACTGTGGGAGTACTTCCCCACATAGACTGCTGTGTTTCAAGAAGATTTAGTGCCTCCAATGTACTTGCATTCAAAATATTTATAAAGACAAAACCTGCCAACGATGTTCATATCACAACCCTGATTTTGTTTAAAAAGGCAGGCCATATTTTGCATTACTGAGCAAAGATAAGTCATTTGCATGTCAGTATATAACACAAATATGTATCTAATAGTGCTTGTATCCATGATGGTTATTAGTAATGACAGCATGCTTGAAAGTATAAACGTATTGGCAATCTGCCCAGGATCGGGATGGTGGCTCAGTGGTTCGCACTGTTGCCTCACAGCCCCAGGGACCCGGGTTTAATTCCAGCCTCGGGCGGCTGTGTGAAGTTTGCACATTCTTCGCATGGGTTTCCTCCCACAATCCAAAGATGTGCAGGTTAGATGAATTGGCCATACTAAATTGCCCATTGTGTTCAGGGATGTGTAGTTTAGGTACATTAGTAAGGTGGGGTGTGTGTCTGGATAGGTTGCTCTTCGGAGGGTCGGTGTGGACTTGTTGGGCCGAAGGGCCTGTTTCCATACTGTAGGGATTCTATAATTAAAGTCTGTCCTCTGCCCATTTCACCATATCCTTTGTTTTCCTCTTCAGCTGTATATATAGCCTATTTTCAAATTCAACGAGGAATGAAAAAATTCTGGATTAGTGGTGCTGGAAGAGCATAGCAGTTCAGGTAGCATCCGAGGGGCAGTAAAATCGACGTTTCGGGCAAAAGCCCTTCATCAGGAATGAAAAAAGCCTAGGGAAATAAGAACAGCCGGACCTGCTGGGGATATCCAATATCTTCTGTTTTCTTTTAAGTGTAAATTTCACCAACCATTGTGCTGTGCTGAAGCTTTGATAACTACGCTTGACTACCAAATCCCGCTTGTAATTGTAGGCGCGTTGCGTTAAACCCATGTGACCGTCTCCCTGTAAGTTTGGGGCTGGGTTTTGTTGGAGTACTTGGTCGCTTTTTTGGTTTCGAATTTGGCGCCTACAGTAATGTTTCTCAGAGGCGTGCGGCTCTCGCGTTGTCGAATCCCGGCTCATATGACGGCGGTGGCGGCAGCAGAGGCAGGGGAGGAGCGCAGCGTGAGTGTGGAATGTGGTGGTGGAAGCAGCAGCAGCGGCGACAATGTAGCGGCTGGGAGCAGGGTTGAACTCGGATTGTATCCCTTAGGGCGTGAGAGCGGAGACCCCGTACTCGACCAGACCCTAGCCCCTGCCGGACAGCCGCCGCCGAGTCCTCGACCCAACCCCAAAACCCAGCAGCCGGAGGAAGTAGAGCGCCTTACAACGCTTCTAAAATGTGATAAAATGACACAGGAGAAAAAGCAAAGAACAAGCCGCCCTGTCATGCTAACCAAAAATATCATGAGAGATCCGAGTGCAGTAAGTCACCTAGATTTTGTTTAAAAAACCGATTGCGCAGTGCTGTTTTCTAATAATGCCGAAACAAAGACAAGGTTGGCTAGTTCATCTACTGCGGCCTGCTGCAGAGAAGTTTTTTTTCGCGTAGTCTTTTCAGGAAATGAAGTATTTTGCAACAATTTCTGTTTCTTTAATGGCTGACGGGATGTCTCGCTTCAGTTTTCCCCATGCTCACCATTTGTTTGGCATTTCATTGCGAAAAATTGGCCGAGTGAAGTATTCATAGTGGATTATTTCTTTTAAGTTTTAGCGACTCGACATAGACGTTTCATTTTAAGAAACGAAAACGAATACGAATTGCGTTTTATTTCGGCTGGATGTTTACAGGTTGTACCAGTATCCACTGGCTGTGTATCTATTTTACTACCATTTGAAGTACTTGTATAACAACAACTTTTGCGTATACTCAAGATCTGTTATCTAATCGGAAACATTACTGTCATGTTACAATCAATATTTCGAAAATATATCGCTTCATTTTCAATGTACGTGTTGTCTGTCTATCGATTTTGGATTTTCGGGCAATTTTTGAAAACGCCAAGACAAATACAAGTAGACGATGTGAGGGATGAGGTTGGCAGCATCGTTTTACTTCAATAACAGACACCTATAAATGAAACCACTCGTGTTGTAATGTCCGGTGAAGCTGCCATCTTTTAAAGCGCACTGGACGTTTTTATGCTGATTTGTCTGCACTCGCAAATTATAAAGATAAAATGTGGTTAAATAAAAGTGCAACGAAGTTAGACCGTCTCTCAGATGTATTTTCGAATTAAGTTTCTTAATGATTCCTTAATTGATCAGCCATGATCTTATTGAATGGCGGAGCGGGCTCGAAGGGCCAGATGGCCTACTACTCCTATTCCTTAGGCTCATCATAATGTTGAGGGAACTGTGCACTTACATTACCGTGAGTTCAGGTTGTTTGTGGTTTTCTTAAAAAGTTCCTTATTTTCCATGATTTCTGTAGTAGAGGTGGTAGTAGTGTTTTTGGGCGTGGAGAGGGGAAATCTACCGCTCCATGGGTAACTAACTGTTGTTTCTCAAATCTTGAAAGTAAGAAGAAAGTCGTATAACTCACTGATGATACAAATGATAACGTAGAAGGGGTGTGGTTTGTGAAACTGGAACAAACACTAGGAGGAGATTTTGGAGGTGTCTAATGGAACTACAGTTTTATTTTATTAACGCTATCCTTATAGTGGACTGTTTATGAATTATAATACCATAAGATATAGGAGCAGAATTAGGCCATTCAGCCCAATGAGTCTGCTCTGTCATTTGATCATGGCTGATATATTTGTCAACCTCATTCTCCTCCCTTCTCCCTGTAGCCCTTAATCCCCATACTAATCAGGAACCTATTTATCTGTCTCTCTCAAATGACTTGGGCTTCACTGCTCTCTGCAACAATTCTGTCTACAGAGACACCACCCTGTGGCTGAAGAAATTCCTCCTCACTTCATCTCCATCTCCTTTCTGAAAGGTCATCCCTTTACCTGAGCTGTGCCCCAGGTCCTGGTGTCTCCTCCTATTGGAAACATCTTCTCCACCTCCACTCAATCCAGGTCCCTCAATATGCTGTAAGTTTCAATCAAATTCCCCCTCATCCTTGTAAACACCATTGTGTACAGGCCCAATGTCATCACCGCTGCTCATGTGACAAGCTCTTCATTCTTGTCATCATTCTTGAAAACCTTCCCCAGCACATTCTTCCTTTGATACGCAGCCCAAAACTGCACACAGAAAGCAGTCTGACCAGAGCATTATTCAGCCTCAGTAGTTCATGTGCTCTTATTTTCTATCTCCCTTGAAATAAATGCCAACATTGCTTTCAATTTCCCAATTGCCAACTGAATCTGCAACCTTAAGAGAATCCTGAACCAGGAATTGCAAACCCCTTTGTGTTTCAGATTTCTAAATCCTTTCCCCATTTAAGAAATAGTCTGCCATCTCTTCTTGCCAAAATATATAACCTCACACTTTTCCATGTTGGGTTCCACTTGCCACTTTGCCCACTCATCCAGCATGTCCCAGTCCTTCTGCAGCCTTGCTGCTTCCTTAATGCCAACTACTGCTATTTTTGTGTCATCTGCAAACTTAGCAACAATGCCCTCAGTTCCTTCATCCATATTGTTAATGTGTAATGTGAACAGTTGTGGTTGCAACACTGACCCCTGTGAAATTCCCCTAGTCACCGGCTGCCATCCTGAAATAGTCCTTCTAGCCCCCCTTTTGCCAGTCAGCCAATCCTCTATCCATGCCAATTACCTTGTCCCTGAAGACCTCTATCTTATTTCAGAGCCTCCTGTGTGTCACCTTGTCAAAAGCCATTTGGAAAACTGATTAGATTACGTACACTGGCTCTCCTTTGCCTAATTTGCCCATTACCACCTCAAAGTATTCTAACAGATTTGTCAAACATGACCTCTCCTTGATGAAGCCATGCTGACTCAATGTTACTTCATTATACGCTTCCAAGTACACCGCAATCTAATCCTTAATAATGGACTCTCAAATCCTGTCAACAACCATGATCTGACTAACCAGGCTATTATTTTGTGTCTGCTGCACTTTTAAATAATGGTGTTACAGTAGCCATTTCCCACTTATCTGGGACCCTTTCTGATTCCAGTGAATCCTGAAAGATCACCATCAATGTCTCTATAAATCTCCTCAGCTATCTCCTTCAAAACTCTGGTGTGTAGTTCATCCAATCTGTGATTTGTCCACCTTCTGACTTTTCATCTTGCCTAACGCCACCACCTTCGTGATGAGCACTACACTCACTGCGGCTGCTGCCTCTTCATTGTAAAAACTGATGCAAAGTATCTGTTCAGTTTCACTGCCATTTCTTTATTCCCTATTACTATATAGCCCCATTTTTTAGTAGCCCGATGTCCACTCTTGCACCTCTTACTTTTTTTAGATATCCTTTCAACAATATCTGTGATACCCACAAATTTTAATCTGAGCTACAAACTCATTTTACCTTGTTTTATACAGTGTACATTTTAAGTATGACCTCTTTAGTACTGCATTGATTGACCCCCTTCTCACATCTGTCCTATTATCTGCTGTTCCTGATGTTAGATTCCTGAAGCTTTTCCATAATTTTCCTTGCAACTGAACCCACCATCCCAAAAAAAACTAAGGTGTTTTTGAATTGCAAATAATATTTTGGAATTTTTTTATTGCAAAGTAACAGCAACATGACTGGTGTAATTTATTGAACGGAGTAGGACGAACTTGCTGACATTCTGCTTTGTTTTTAATTGTGTTACAGAATGTTTACACGTTGTTAACAAGTTATAACTTGTGTAAAGTTCCAAAGCCAGCATAATTTTGTATTTCTTTGAAAAGGCAGAAACGATTTTTTTTAGGAAAAGGGCATTTCGGGTGATTTAATTTCTGGGTTCAGATAATGCTGCAAGTTTCAGTATTGCAATTTAGCATCCAAATATTTTCCAACGTTATAATTATATGAAACCCCAAAATACCATCATTCTCTTTGTACTTCGTGCAACTGTGAACACACCTGGTTCACTTTTTAAATAATTTTTATTATTTAAATATAAAAGTTGTTACTGAAGTAGCAAGCCATAAATTGAGCCCATTATTCCAGTAGTGGTATCAAATGTTTTTAAGGTACCCCCAGTACCCTAGTCTACCTGACTTTGAGACCATGGTTGATAGAAAACATAGACCAGGTGTCATACAGCATATAAATAGACCCTTCAATCCAACCAGTCCATGCCAAACATGATCTCAAACTAAACTATCCCCACCTGCCTACTCCTGGCCCATATCCCACCAAGCTTTTGCTATTCATATACTTATTCAAATGTCTTTTAAACATTGGGAGAAAATGAGGACTGCAGATGGGCGGCACGGTGGCCCAGTGGTTAGCACTGCTGCCTCACAGCGCCTGTAGACCCGTGTTCAATTCCCGACTCAGGCGACTGACTGTGTGGAGTTTGCACATTCTCCCCGTGTCTGCGTGGGTTTCCTCCGGGTGCTCCGGTTTCCTCCCACAGTCCAAAGATGTGTGGGTCAGGTGAATTGGCCATGCTAAATTGCCCGTAGTGATAGGTTAAAGGGGTAAAGGTAGGGGTATGGGTGGGTTGCGCTTCAGCGGGTCGGTGTGGACTTGTTGGGCCGAAGGGCCTGTTTCCACACTGTAAGTAATCTAATCAGATGCTGGAGATCAAAGTTGAGTGTGTAGTGCTGGAAAAGCACAGCAGGTCAGGCAGCATCCAAGGAGCAGAAGGATGAAGGGCTTATGCCTTAAACATAGATTCTCCTGCTCCTCGGATGCTGCCTGACCTGCTGTGCTTTTCCAGCACCCCACACTCAGTTTTTTAAAAATTGTAATTCTACCCAACACCACCACTTCCTCAGGAAGTTCGTTCCACATTCTGTACAAAAAAAAATTGCCCCTCTCATTTTTAAATCTCTCCCATTTCACCTTATAAAATATGCCCCCAGTCTTGAAATCCCTGTCGGAAAAGACAATGACTAATACCTCCATCTATGCCCCTCTTTATTAACTTCCACCAGCTTGCCTCTCAATCTCCTGCACTCCAGGGAAAAAAAGTCTCAGCCCATTCAGTCTTTCTTTATAATTCAAGCCTTCATATCCATCACATCTTGGTAAATCTCTTCTGAACCTTTTCCAGCTTAATAATATCCTTCCTATAATTGGGCAAGGGAATCGGTTCAGCTCAGTTGGCTGGATTGTTGGTTTACAGAGCAGTATGATGCCAACAGTGTGGGTTCAATTCCCATGACCAGTTTGAAGTCACCATGAAAGATTCTCCTTCTCAACCTCTTCCCTCACCTGAGGTCTGGTGGCCTTCAGGTTAAATCACCACCTGTCACTTCTCTCTGAGAGAGCAGCCCCTATAGTCTGGTAAGACTATAGCGACACTCAAATATTGGGCAACCAGATTGGATACAATATTACAGAAGGGGCCTCATCAATGTCCTGAAAGATCTCAACATCACTTCCCAACTGTGATATTGAAAGAACAGCACTGAAGGCAAGCGTGCCAAACTCATTTTTAACTATCCTGTCTGTATGTGACACAATTATGTACCTGAACTTCCAGGTCCCTCTATTCTACAACATTTTCCAAGGCCCTACCATTAATTGTATAAGTCCTGCCCTGTCTGTTGCACCAAGATACAATACCTCATATTTATCCAGATTGAACTCTATCTGCCATTTTTCAGCCCATTGACACATTTGATTAAGATCACTTTGTAATTTTAATATAGAGTTAAGGCTTTCTATGCCACCAATTTTGGTGTCACCCATAAACTTACTAAGCATGCTTTCTGTATTCATCCAAATCTTTGATTCAAATGACGAACAAAAGAGGACACCGAACCGACCCCTATAGAACACCACTGGTAACAGGACTTCAGTCCGAAAAACAACCCTTCACATTGTATCCTGCGGTTAAGCCAATTTTGTATCCAATTGACAAGCTCGCCCTGAATCCCATGTGACCTGTCTTTGCTAATTAGTCTACCATGTGGAACCTTTTCAAAGGCTTTACTAAAATCTAAGTAAACAATGTCTACTGCTCTGCCCTCATCAATCTTTTTGGTAACTTCCTCAAAAACTCAGTCAAGTCTGTGAGACACGATTTTCCCCTCAAAACCTCACTAACTATTCCTAATTAAATTTTGCTTCCCTAAATGTCCATAAATCCTTTACTTTATAATCAGCTCCAACACCTTTACGAGAATAGTTGCAAGGACAGAAGAACCTCGATTATCCAGCATTCGATTATCCGAATTTTGGATTATCAGGACAAGATTGCAAAGTCCCGATACTTGGCTAAACTGCGTTATCTGAACAAAGGTTCTTTTTGTAAACAGATACAAACTACTGGCAAATAACACTACTAACTAAAACTACAATTCTCTTGTAAACCTCTCCTTATACACACAGACAAATATACAGTCAAAATAATTTATTGCTAAATGTAGGCAAATTGGAAAGTCAGTTCTGTGATCTTTGCTTCTTACTTTCAATGTTGAGATGGTACTACTTCGTGAGCCAGGTCTTTGGTGTTCAGTTGTCTTTCACAAAAGCTTTCACTCGTTTGTAAGAGGTGCAGAGCAACTGACTCGGTCAGAAAATGTCTCTGACTTATTAATTCAACAATCACAGCTCACAGCATCTGAAGTAGATGAAACTGGTTTTCTTCAAATTTTGTTTTTTTTTTATTGCTGCAAACATGCAGCTTCTGGGGCAAACAGTAGCAAATCCTGTGCCATTTTTTATGTCTCTAACTTCCATTTCAACCTGCACAGTAAGCTGAGAACCAATCAACTTCACTTGAAAACAGCTTCTGATCAGCTTCACATCGCAGGAACCCTTAGGCACTGTAGGTGTCAAATAACTTGCTGCAAAATTGCTGACTTCATGGTAAATTACTGTTTTTTGAAGTTATTTCTCCTTGCAGTCCAGCTTTTAAAGATTATAATGAAAAAACATTCTTGTGAAATACATTGATAAAACTTTATGCAATTGCAATAAATGTTTTTAAACAAATTACTTGTTATTGATTGCACATATTTTGTATATAATCTCATCATTGTCAATCCCAGTTCAGTTAGGCAAAATTTTGCATTATATCATGCGGGTTTTTGTATTGCAATGTGTTTTTTTTAAAAAAAATGCCCCAGCAATGCTCAAGTAATTGGAGTACAACAGTGTTAAAATGATGTACCTTTTCACTGTGGGCTACCAAGTCGAGTATACAATTGCTGCTCTAGCTATATTCATATTTAGAGTCATAGAGATGTACAGCATGGAAACAGACCCTTTGTTCCAACCTGTCCATGCCGACCAGATATCCAAACCCAATTTAGTCCCACCTGCTAGCATCTGGACCATATCCCTCCAAATCCTTCCTATTCATATACCCATCCAAATGCCTCTTAAATATTGTAATTATACCAGCCTCCACCACTTCCTCTGGCAGCTCATTCCATGCATGTACCACCCTCTGCGTGAAAAAAGTTGCCTCTTAGATCCCTTTATGTCTTTCTCTTCTCACCCTAAACCTATGCTGTCTAGTGCTGGACTCCCTGACCCCAGAGAAAATACTTTGCCTATTTATCCTATACATGCTCCTTATAATTTTGCAAACTTCTATAAGGTCTCCCCTCAATCTCCGATGCTCCATGGAAAACCGCCTCGGCCTGTTCAGCCTCTCTCCATAGCTCAAATCCTCCAACCGTGGTAGCATCCTTATAAATCTTTTCTGAACCGTTTCAAGTTTCACAACATCATTCCGATAGGAAGGAGACCAGAATTGCACGCAATATTCTAATGTCCTGTACAGCCGCAACATGATGTCTCAACTCCTGTACTCAATATTCTGACCAATTTTAAAAAAAAGTATACCAAACGCCACCTTCACTATCCTATCTACCTGCGACTCCACTTTCAAGGAGCTATGAACCTGCACTCCAAGGTAGAACATAGATAGAACATAGAAGAATACAGCGCAGTACAGGCCCTTGGGCCCTCGATGTTGCGCCGATCCAAGCCCACCTAAACTACACTAACCCACTATCCTCCATATACCTATCCAATGCCCTCTTAAATGCCCATAAAGAGGGAGAGTCCACCACTGTTACTGGCAGGGCATTCCATGAACTAACGACTCGCTGAGTGAAGAACCTACCCCTAACATCAGTCCTATATCTACCCCCCCTTAATTTAAAGCTATGCCCCCTTGTAATACCCGACTCAATACGCGGGAAAAGGTTCATACTGTCGACCCTATCTAACCCCCTAATCATCTTGTACACCTCAATCAAGTCACCCCTAAACTTTCTTTTCTCTAGTGAAAACAGCCCCAAGTGCCTCAGTCTTTCCTCATACGATTTTCCTTCCATACCAGGCAACATCCTGGTAAACCTCCTCTGCACCCGTTCCAATGCCTCCACATCCTTCCTATAGTATGGCGACCAAAACTGCACACAATATTCCAGATGCGGCCGTACCAGAGTCTTATACAACTGCATCATGACCTCAGGACTCCGGAACTCAATTCCTCTACCAATAAAAGCCAGTACGCCATATGCCTTCCTCACCGCACTATTTACCTGGGTGGCAACTTTCAGAGGTCTGTGTACATGGACACCAAGATCCCTCTGCTCATCCACACTACCAAGTATCCGACCATTAGCCCAGTACCCCATCTTTTTGTTATTCTTCCCAAAGTGAATCACCTCGCACTTAGCTACATTGAATTCCATCTGCCACCTTTCTGCCCAGCTCTGCAGCTTCTCTATATCCTGCTGTAACCTGCTACATGCTTCCTCACTGTCAACAACTCCTCCGACTTTCGTATCATCCGCAAACTTGCTCACCCAACCTTCTAACCCCTCTTCCAGGTCATTTATAAAAATGACAAACAACAATGGTCCCAAAACAGATCCTTGCGGAACACCGCTAGTGACGGCACTCCATGAAGAAACTTTGCCATCAACTACTACCCTCTGTCTTCTTCCATCCAGCCAATTCCTAATCCAAACCTCCAACTCACCCTCAATGCCATATCTCCGTATTTTCTGCAGTAGCCTACCATGGGGAACCTTATCAAACGCCTTACTAAAATCCATATATACCACATCTACCGCTTTCCCCTCATCAACCTCCTTCGTCACCTTTTCAAAGAATTCAATAAGGTTTGTGAGGCACGACTTGCCCTTCACAAAACCATGCTGACTATCCTTGATCACATTATTCCTATCCAGATGTGCATAAATCCTATCCCTTACAATTCTCTCTAAGACTTTGCCCACAACAGAAGTGAGACTCACCGGCCTATAGTTACTAGGGCTATCCCTACTCCCCTTTTTGAACAAGGGAACCACATTTGCTATCCTCCAGTCTTCTGGGACTACTCCTGTAGACAAAGAGGACATAAAAATCAAGGCCAATGGCTCTGCAATCTCCTCCCTTGCTTCCCAGAGAATCCTAGGATAAATGCCATCAGGCCCAGGGGACTTATCTATTTTCACCTTTTCCAGGATTTCCAACACCTCTTCTCTACATACCTCAAAGCCATCCATTCTACTTATTTGTGCCTCAGTATTCTCATCGACAACAATGCCCTGTTCCTGAGTGAATACTGAAGAAAAGTATTCATTCAGTGTCTCCCCAATCTCTTCCGCCTCCACACGCAACTTCCCCCTACTATCCTTGACTGGACCTATTCCTACCCTAGTCATTCTTTTATTCCTAACATACCTATAGAAAGCCTTAGGGTTTTCCCTAATCCTATCTACTAAGGACCTTTCATGTCCCCTCCTTGCTGCTTTTAGCTCTCTCTTCAGGTCCTTCCTGGCTACCCTATAACTCTCAATCGCCCCAATTGAACCTTCACGTCTCATCTTGAGATAGGCCGCCCTCTTCCATTTAACAAGGGATTCCAATTCCTTATTAAACCACGGCTCCCTCGCACGACCCTTTCCTTCCTGCCTGACAGGTACATAATTATCAAGGACACTCAATAGTTGCCCCTTGAACAAGTTCCACATATCATTTACACTCTTGCCTTGGAGTCTACTTTTCCAAGCCACACATCCTAAGTCATGCCTCACCGCATCATAATTTCCCTTACCCCAGCTATAATTCTTGCCCTGTAGTACACACTTATCCCTCTCCATCACGAGTGTAAAAATCACCGAATTATGGTCACTATCCCCAAAGTGCTCACCTACCTCTAATTCTAACACCTGGCCTGGTTCGTTACCCAGAACCAAATCCAGTATGGCCTCACCTCTTGTTGGCCTGTCTACATATTGTGTCAGGAAACTCTCCTGCACACATTGAACAAACACTGACCCATCTAACGAACTTGAGCTATAGCTTTCCCAATCAATATCAGGAAAGTTAAAGTCCCCCATAACAACCACCCTATTACTGTCACTCATCTCCTGAATCACCTTCCCAATCCTTTCTTCAATGATTCTAGGACTATTAGGAGGCCTGTAAAAGACTCCTAACAGGGTGACCTCACCTTTCCTATTCCTAACCTCAGCCCAAACTACCTCAGATGGCAAGTCCTCATCCATCGTCCTTTCCACCGCTGTAATACTATCTTTGACAAGCAATGCCACACCTCCCCCTCTTTTACCCCCACCTCTGACCCTACTAAAACATTTAAATCCCGGAACCTGCAACAGCCAATCCTGTCCCTGTTCTAGCCATGTCTCCGTAATAGCCACAACATCGAAGTCCCAGGTACCAACCAACGCTGCAAGTTCACCTACCTTATTTCGTATACTTCTTGCATTGAAGTATACACACTTCAAGCCACTTCCCTGTTTACAGGCACCCTCCTTGGAAATTGATGCCATGTTCCTCACCTCCCTACACTCCAGGCCCTGCACCCTGAAGCTACAATCTGGGTTCCCATGCCCCTGCCGAGTTAGTTTAAACCCCCCCCAAGAGCACTAGCAAACCTCCCCCCAAGGATACTGGTTCCCCTCAGGTTCAGGTGTAGACCATCCTGTTTATAGAGGTCCCACCGTCCCCAGAAAGAACCCCAGTTATCCAAAAACTGGAACCCCTCCCTCCTGCACCATCCCTGAAGCCACGCATTTAATTGTTCTCTCTCCCTATTCCTCGAATCTCTATCACGTGGCACGGGTAACAAACCAGAGACAACAACTCTGTTTGTTCTAACTCCAAGCTTCCAACCTAGCTCCCTGAAAGCCTGTCTAACATCCTCAGCACTCCTCCTACCTATGTCGTTGGTGCCAATGTGGACCACGACTTCGGGTTGCTCCCCCTCCCCCTCCAGGACCCGGAAAACACGATCAGAGACATCACGTACCCTTGCACCTGGGAGGCAACATACCAAACGTGAGTCTCTCTCGTTCCCACAAAACCGCCTATCTGTGCCACGAACTATCGAGTCCCCAATTACTACTGCTCTGCTCTTCTTCACCCTTCCCTTCTGAGTAACGGGGACAGGCTCCGTGCCAGAGACCTGAGCCCCGTTACTTACCCCTGGTAAGTCATCCCCCCCACAAGTATCCAAAACGGTATACTTGTTCTTGAGGGGAATGGCCGCAGGAGGTCCCTGCACTGGCTGCTTCCTCCCAGTCCCCCTCACTGTAACCCATCTATCTGCCATCTTTGGAGTTACTACTTCCCTATAACTCTGATCTATGACCCCCTCTGCCTCCCGAATGATCCGAAGTTCATCCAACTCCAGCTCCAGTTCCCTAACACGGTCTTGGAGGAGCTGGAGATGGGTGCACTTCCTGCAAGTGTAATCGGCAGGGACGTCGATGGCATCCCTCACCTCATACATGTTGCAGGAGGAACATTGCACTGCCTTCACTGCCATCCCTCTAAAGCTAACTGTTTAAACAAAAACTGTCTAAATAATACAAGCAAAATTCAGCACTTACCTGCTTGCCACAACAGATGTTATTATTAGGTTAGAGGAGGAGGGCGGGTGGGAGGCACTACCCGTGTAGTGCCTCGGGTTCCTCTCCTTCACGCTTTTAAAGGGGGAAAAAACTAACCCAGCTAAGCTTACACTAACTGCTTCCGGGTCTCGGCTGCCCCTCTGCTTGCCGTCACTTCCTCTGCTGCTCCCGCTCTTTCTGTGAAGGAGAGAGAAAACAAAACACCGATGCCCGCTACAGGTAAGTAATTTTGAAAAAAACTCTTACCTTAGCTGTAGTCTGCCGGGTTCACCTCAACTCGGCCGCTGCTCCCACTCAAATGACCGTTGGTGGTGAAACAGTGAGTATTTATACTGTCTCTTTGTTCAGCAATACTCCCTTGGACTTTATACACTTAATGGTAAGTCCTGCTACGATTTGCTTTCCCAAAATGCAGCACCTCGCATTTATCTGAATTAAACTCCATCTGCCACTTCTCAGCCCATTGGTCCATCTGGTCAAGATCCTGTTGTAATCTAAGATAACCCTCTTCAATGTCCACTACACCTCCAATTTTGGTGTCATCTGCAAATTTACTAACTATACCTGTTATGCTCGCATCCAAATCATTTATGTAAATGACAAAACGTAGAGGGTCCAGCACCAATCCTTGTGGCACTGCACTAGTCACAGGCTCCAGTCTGAAAAACAACCCTCCACCATCACCCTCTGTCTTCTACCTTTGAGCCAGTTCTGTATCCAAATGGCTAGTTCTCCCTGTATTCCGTGAGATCTAACCTTGTTAATCAGTCTCCCATGGGGAACCTTGTCGAACGCTTTACTGAAGTCCACATAGATCACATCTACTGCTCTGCTCTCATCAATCCTCTTTGTTACTTCTTCAAAAACCTCAATCAAGTTTGTGAGACATGATTTCCCACGCGCAAAGCCATTTTGACTATCCCTAATCAGTCCTTGCCTTTCCAAACACGTGTACATCCTGACCCTCAGGATTCCCTCCAAAAATTTGCCCACCACTGACGTCAGGCCAGGGAACGTCTGTAGTTCCCTGGCTTGTCCTTACCACTCTTCTTAAACAGTGGCACCACGTTAGCCAACCTTCAGTCTTCCAGCACCTCATCTGTGACTATCGATGATATAAATAGCTCAGCAAAGGGCCCAGCAATCACTTGTCTAGCTTCCCACAGAGATCTAGGGTACACCTGATTAGCTCCTGGGGATTTATCCACCTTTTGTGTTTCAAGACATCCAGCACTTCCTCCTCTGTAATATGGACATTTTGCAAGTTGTCACCATCTATTTTGCTACTTTCTATATCTTCCATATCCTTTCCACAGTAAATACTGATGCAAAATACTCGTTTGGTACCTCCCCCATTTTCTGCAGCTCCACACAAAGGCTGCCTTGCTGATCTTTGAGGGGCCCTGTTCTCTCCAGAGTTACCCTTTTGCCCTTTAATGTATTTGTTAAAACCCTTTGGATTCGCCTTAACTCGATTTGCCAAAGCTATTTCATGTCCCCTTTTTGCCCTCCTGATTTCCCTCTTAAGTATACTCCTGCATTTATACTCTTCTAAGGATTCACTCGATCTATCCTGTCTATACCTTACATATGCTTCGTTCTTTTTCTTAACCAAACCCTCAATTTCTTTTGTCATCCAGCATTCCCTATACCTACCAGCCTTTCCTTTCCCCTAACAGGAATATACTTTCTCTGGATTCTCATTATCTCATTTCTGAAGGCTTCCCATTTTTCAGCTGTCCTTTTACCTGTGACCATCTGGCCCCAATCAGCTTTTGAAAGTTCTTGCCTAATACTGTCAAAATTGGCCTTTCTCCAATTTAGAACTTCAAATTTGAATCTGGTCTATCCTTTTCCATCACTTTTTTAAAATCTAATAGAATTATGGTCGTTGGCCCCAAAGTGCTCCCTCACTGACACCCCAGTCACCTGCCCTGCCTTATTTCCCAACAGTAGTTCAGGGGTTTTGCACCTTTTCTAGTAGGTACATCCGCACACTGAATCAGAAAATTTTCTTGTACACATTTAACAAATTCCACTCAATCATAACCCTTAATACAATTGCAGTCCCAGTCTATGTTTGGAAAGTTAAAATCCCCTACCATAACCACCCTATTATTCTTACAAATATCTGAGATCAACTTACAAATTTGTTTCTCAATTTCCCTCTGACTATTAGGGGGTTTATAAGGTGATCATCCGTTCTTATTTCTCAGTTCCACCCAAATAACTTCCCTGGATGTATTTCCTCTAATGCTATCCCTTATCCAAAATGCCACTCCCCCTCCTCTTTTGCCTCCCTTTCTATCCTCCCTGTAGCATTTGTATCCTGGAACATTAAGCTGCTAATCCTGCCCATCCCTGAGCCACGTCTAAGTAATTGCTATGATATCCCAAACCCATGTTCCTAACCATGCCCTGAGTTCATCTGCCTTCCCTGTTAGGTCCCTTGCATTGAAATAAATGCAGTTTAATGTATTAGTCTTACCTTGTCCCTGTCTGCCCTGACTATTTTTGACTCATTTCTGTTTCAACTGTACCAGTCTCAGATTGATCTCTTTCCTCACTATCTCCCTGGGTCCCACCCCCCACCTTACGAGTTTAATTCCTCCCGAGAGCTCTAGCAAATCTCCCTGGCAGTATATTAGTCCCCTTCCAATTTAGGTGCAATCCGTCCTTCTTGGACACGTCACTTCTACCCCAAAAGAGATTCCAATGGTCCAAAAATGTGAATCCTTCTCCCATACACCAGCTCCTCAGCCATGCATTCATCTGCTCTATCCTCCTATTCCTCCCCTCACTAGCTAGTAGCACTGGGAGTAATCCAGATATTACTACTCTCGAGGACCTCCTTTTTAAATTTCTGCCTAACTCTCTCTAATCTCCCTTCACAATCTGAACCTTTTCCCTTCCTATGTCACTGGTTCCAATGTAGACAATTACCTCTTGCTGGCCGCTCTTCCCCCTTGAGAACATTCTGCACCTTGTCTGAGACATCCTTGATCCTGGCACCAGGGAAGCAACACACTATTGTGCTTTTTCACTGCTGGCCACAGAAATGTCTGTCTGTATCTCGGACTGGAGAGTATCCTAACACGATTATCTCTTGGAACCCGACGTACCCCTCGTTGCATTAGAGTCAGTCTGATTAGAACAGCTAGAAACCTAGCTGTTCGTGCTACATTCCCCTGAGAGTCCATCACCCCCTACATTATCCAAAACAGCATACTTGTTTGAAATGCTTACAGCCACAGAAGCTCCTGCACCAGTTGCCTTACCTCTTACCTTTCCTGGAGTTATCTCATTTCTGTGACTGTATCTGAGACACACCCCTCCCCTCTTTCCCCCACCCCCCTTCCTAAAACTGCCATCCATCATATGCTGTTGCAAATTCCTCATTGCTTCTAACTGTCTCTCCAACCGATCCATTCGATCTGATAAGATTCGCAACCAACAGCATTTATTGTAGATCTAATCCGCAGTAACCCTTAAACTCTCTTTATACTCCCATATATGACAAGAAGCGCATATCACTCTACTAAAGACTATCTTTGCTCCTTCACAATCTACAGACCCAGAAAATAATACCGTCTTATTCCTCTACAAAACACTGCCCCAGGTCAAATGAATAGTTATGGTTTATATTTTAAGTTTAATCGAGACATCTCTCAAAAAAACACATAATTAAGTAAGAACCCACTCTACTCACTACTGTAGACTTTCTGTAGGTTACACTTAAAAACAATACACTTCTCTGCTTCTGTGCTGTGAACTTCACCCAAACAGTTCCTCCAAGATCAGTTGTGAATATCACTCTTAATTTTCCCAGACACACTCCGACGTCCAGCGATACATGAATTCAAACAGCAAAGGCAGTAACTGTGCAGGTTTGTTGCTGTGTCAATCTCTCCCCCTCTCCGACCTCACCATGTGCTTCCTTTGTTCTTCTCCCTTTTTAAAACTGCTGTTGTTTTGACTTTTTTTCCAAAGTTCCAAAACAATGCAACAGCACATAAAACAGTCATTGCTGCTCCTGGAATTCGAGGAAATCCCCTCCAATGCCTAAAATACGTCAATAAAGGAGCAGCTGTTACATCCAGAAATTTTTCTCGTCCTCCACCTGGGAGGGGAGGGAACATGAAGTGAAAGGCATTTTTAGGTTAGGAGTGGTGAATTGGTTCTTTCTGGTTGTCCACGAGAAAGATTTGAGTACTTTTAGCAGAAGTACACTCTCTGATTAAAATGTATTTATGTGCTGTAAGAAGCCAATTATCAAGCTTTCTTGAGTGAAAGAGCTGTTAACTCTGAAAAATAGTAAAGCATGATTCTAAGCATTTATAAACACAGGTACAAAGTTGAAAAGTGTGTCTGGTTTTAAAAAAAGGATGATAACAAATAAACTGTTTACACTTCAGTTATACCCTAATGAAATTAATATTTTAACCTGAGACCATGGTTGTTTAATTGGTTATTTTATTCAGGTTTTTAGAAGCAAATATTTTGTTTGCTGTTTGAGTTTTGATGTTTCTTTTAAATCTGATCTGTTACTAGTCACTTCTCTTTCTTGAGAGGCTTTTCATAGCCAGTTTCAGCTCTGTCGTCAAAAATCCAGTTCTCTGATCTGCCAACAGCAGATTGTCGATATACAAGCTTTTTTTTTGTTTTGATGTCTGAGTTAATTGTTTTCAAGATTGTTAATTATAGCTGATGTTTCATCTTCAATATTTGAAACTTATTGTAAAAGTGTAAATCAAAATGTGAAATTAGGGCTTTTTCTTGCTAGGCAAGGTGGACTGGTTCTAATGATCTCTGATTTTAAAAAAAATGTTAATTTCAGTTCAGATAATTTTGTTCCATGTTGATTTTGTGAAGGTTGGCTACCCAATGTAGTCAGGTATTTGCTGTAGCCATTTTTAAGTTTGTGCTTTTGCTCCTCTAAAACCTGTTTGGCGCCTGAAAGTCCTATGCATTCAAAATTAAAAATTGAACTTGAAAATTAGTAGTCCATACTTTATCATAGTCATGGCGATGTACATTTTGGTATGCACAGTGAACCTTATTTTAACATTTGAGCTATCAATTTTCTTTGACCTCTATTTAGTATTTGAAGGAATGGAACACAATTACTACTAACACTTGTTTGTGTACTACTTGCTCATAATACCTCACCATTTATGCTACATAATTTATGTCTAACTTGAATTGTGCTGTGTTTATTGTAAATGTACTTCAGTTTCCCATGCCAATAATCCTATAACATTTGTGAAAAGAGATTATTCTTGTTTTTCTTACAAAACTTGTCCAAGAGCAGCGATTATTGAGTTCATTTCTTTCTCTCTTGTGCATTCATTCACAATCTTTTATCTGTAGTTTATCAGTAATCAGGAACTCCTGGGAGATTGTGTGTGAAATATGTTCTTGATTTTCTCATACAACTTGTTTACAATAATGTGAACTTTGAAACAAAAATGGAAATTCTGCAAGTCTGGCAGCAACTGTGGAGTGAAAACAGAATTAACAGGGTGTGAGGTATGGAGGGAGGGGAGGTTGTGGGGTTTTGGGAAGGGAGAGCAGGAGTAGCTAAACCAGTGGAGACAGAGCCTAGAGAGAAACGAAGACAGGCAGAGAAAGGAACGGATAATGGTAAATACGGGAGAAGGAAAAGCTGATAATCAGGACCATAAGCAGGTGAAAATGGATTACCAGTGCTGAGAATGACCCTTTGTCATGACAGGAGTGTGGGAGTGGGTAAAAGACATAGAGGAAGGTGTTCACTTTCTAAAATTATCAATCTTGATATTAGGTCCTGAATACTGGGAAATGAGGTGCTGTTTTTCCAGCTTGTGCAGAATCTCACTGGAGCACTGCAGCAGGCCTGCGCTATTAAGTCATAGAGATGTACAGCATGGAAACAGACCCTTTGGTCCAACTTGTGCATGGTGACCAGATATCCTAAATTAATCAATCTAGTCCCATTTGCCTGCACTTGGCCCACATTCCTCTTAAACCTATGCCCCCCCCCCCCCCCCCCCCCCCCCCCCTCAGGGAAAAGGCCTTGTCTATTTACCGTAGACATGCTCCTCATTTTATAAACCTCAAAAAGGTCACCCTTCAGCCTCCGACGCTCCAGGGAAAACAGCCCCAGTCTATTCAGCCTTTCCCTGTAGCTCAAATCCTCCAAATCTGGCAACATCCTTGTAAATCCTTTTTGAAAAATCCTTTCAAATTTCACAACATCGTGTAGGAGGGAGACCAGAATTGGACACAGCATTCCAATAGTGTCCTAACTAATGCCCTGAACAGCCACAACATGACTTCCCAACTCCTGTACTCAATATTTTGACCAATAAAGAAAAGCATACCAAACGCCGCCTTCACTATCCCATCTACCTGAAACTCCACTTTCAAGGAACTATGAACCTGCACTCCAAGGTCTCTTTGTTCAGCAACACTCCCCAAGACCTTACCATGGAGTGTATAAGTCTTGCCCTAATTTGCCTTTCCAAAATGCAACACCTCAAGCTTATCTAAATTAAACTCCATCTGCTAATCCTCAGCCCATTGGCCCATCTGATCAAAAACCAATTGTACTCTCAGGTAACCTCCTTCGTTGTCCACTGCACCTCTAGTTTTGGTGTCGTCTGCAAACCTAGTAACTATACCTTCGGTAGTTGCATCCAAGTCATTTATATAAATGACAAAAAGCAGTGGACCCAGCGCCATCCTCTGTCATCCACCTTCGAGTTCTGTATCCAAATAGCTAATTTTTCCTCCATTCCATGTGATCTAACCTTGTTAACCAGTCTACCATGAGGAACCTTGTCAAACATCTTACTGAAGTCCATATAGTCACGTCCACCCCCTGCCCTCATCAATCCTCTTTATTACTTCTTCAAAAAACTCAATCAAGTTGGTGAGACGTGATTTCCCACGCACAAAGCCATGCTGACTATCCCTAATTAGTTCTTGACTATACAACCACATGAAAATCCTGACCCTCAGGATTCCCTCCAACAACTTATTAAAAGTGTTGGCGTGAGAAGTGGCAGACAACTGAAAGCTCTGGGTCACTGTTTGGGCAGGACATAGGTGACCCATAAAGTGATCACCCAAACTGAGTTTCATCTCTCCAAGGTAAAGGAGACCACACTGAGCAATAAATGTAGTAGTTTAGATTGCATGAAGTGCAGTTCACCTGTAAAGTGTGCCTGGAGCCTTGGTTAGTGAGGAATAGTGAAGTGAATGGGCTGATGTCACATTTCTTGCGATTGCAGGGCAATGTTCTGTGGGAGTGAGAGGTGGTGTTAGGACTAGAGGAGTAGAAGATCAGTGTGTCCAGGAGGGAACAGTCTCTGCAAAATGCTGAAAAGAGAGGGAAGGACAATATGTCTGATGGTGACATCCTGCTGGAGGTGACGGAAATGGCATTTTATTATTCTTTTGGATGTGGAATATGGGATGGAAGATGAGAACCAGGGAGATCCTATTGGTGTGAGGGCAGAATTGCAGAAATGGTTGGACATGGCTGAGGGGCCTGTGAACAGTTGTGGCAGAGAATCCTCTATTGTGGCCCCTACAGAAGGTGGCATCCACAGAATGGATGTGATGGTGCTAGAGAAACTGAAAATGGAATGAAATCTTTACAGGAAGCAGGGTGTGAGGATGTTAATAACCCCAGTAACTGTGGGAGGTAATGAGATTGTAATGATATCAGTGGCCAGCCTATCCGCAGAAACGGAAACACCAATGTTTAGGAAGGTAAGGGAGGAGACAGATGCACTGGCTGAACATGAGGCGAGTGGAAATTAGAATTGAAGAGATTAACTTTCCAAGTCCAAATGAGAGGGGGAAGAAGGACCCATGATGTTATCCATGTATCCATGAAAGGGTTTTTGGGAAAGACTAAGTAGTACTGGAACAAGTAATGTTCCTCACACTCCACAAAGATGTGGCATAACTGGTGCCCACATGAGTAACTGGCCATGTCTTTGATCTGAACAAAGCAAGGTGAGTTAAAGGAGAAGTTGTTCTAAGTGAGGACAAGTTCAGCCAGATGGAGCCCTGAGGCCATCCTGATGGGAGATGGATGTGTAAAGGGATTGTCCATCTATGGTGAAGAGGAGGTGGCTGGTGCTGTGAGCTGGGAATTCTGAAATGGACGTAAAGCATCCAAAGAATCTCAAAGCTTTGAAAACTCTTCCTTCTATTTTGTGGTTACATGTACATGACCATCATGCAAGATACGTCCATCTCTCGAGTATTGCCTTTTTTTTTTTGGAAGCAAGGAAATAAAGTGAAAACACTAAAAGAAACAAAAAGAATGTTGGAGGAACTCAGCAGATTTGACAGCATCTGTGGAGAAGGAAACAGTTAATATTTCAAGTCCGGTATGATTTTTCAGAATTCTGAAGTCTGATCTAAAGATCTGAAGACCTCTAATTAATTCAGAAGAATCATCATACCGGACTGTAAACATTAGCTCTGTTTCTGTGTCCACAGATGCTGCCATATTTGCTGAGTTTCTTCAACATTCCGCGTATGTTTGAGTTTTTAGCATCCGCAATAATTTATCTTTAGTCCAATGAAAGCATTGACGTTCAATTTGCATAACTACTCGTAGCAGTGTGCTTTGCCTTACAGAGCTACATAGTGATTGTTGTGGAAGTAGTACCATAGTTTTCCATCTGGTGAAGTGAATCTGCCAAATTTTGCAGGAGGCTGACTAAGGTTTCTTAAAAATGCTTCTGACTTAGATTCTGTTTGGAAGTGAGTGCTTACAAAATTGGGTTGCGAGTGCCAACCTAAACACAGTATATCTAATTGTAGTTTTTGCTGAGTTCCAAATTTTAAGGATTGAACTTTTCATCCAAATGGAACCACTTTGATAGAAAGTTTGTTTCTCCTATTTTAGAGCTGTGAGTTACAAAGGTCTTTGACAAATCAACATAGGTTTTCAGATTTACAGTGGAGCAGCAGCATTTTGGGGGTAAAGATGGTTTGCTTGTAAAAGCTGCTTGGAATTATTTTATCTTAAGTTTTTCTGCTTTAAATGTTGCTTTGAATTTATAGGTCGTTTTCCTATAACCTCGTAATTGCATTCCAGTGAAACCTTGCTTAATAGAAAGTAGCTTAATTGAAGTAATGGGGCGTGTGGGAAAAGTGGAGTCGGGGTAGACCAAAACACATCACTTATGAACACTCAAAGATCACCCAAAAGTCTTAAGGCAAAGTGTTGCACAACCTGAACGAATGAATCAAAAGTAAATTTAACACAATGCAATTAACAAATGTAATAAAGCTGCTGTTAGTGCAGCTTTCTATGAGAGATTCTGCACAGTCAGCAGCAGACACCATGCATGTGCAGAATGGCATGGACACCAGCATTGCAGTCATGCAAGCACAGAGCATCACAGACATCAGCATATATGCCAAGCGAAGCACGCAAACTGATCCTGCTGGAATTGCACTTTTGGGAATACATCGCTGAAGAATTAGGGAATGGTAATAGCCAAATTGCACCGCTGAAATGCATGTTATCCCAGAACTACCTGTATTTAAAGTATCGTGGCTCTACTCTCCTCAGTTTAGGAAGGATCTATTTACTGTCAGGAGTGCAGTGCAAATTTAACAGAATAAACTGTGAATTAAAAGAGTCATGTTTATAAGGGCATGTCACACAAATTAAGCTTGTACTTCTTTTACTGTAGGAGATTGAGGTGACCTAATTGAGATATTTGATAGGTTTGATAGCTCAGTTAAAATAGAATTGTTCCCTCCAATGGATAGTGCAGAACTATGGGAGTTAGATCTTTAAAAATTATATTTAATCTTATACTGTAAATATTTTTAATATGGGACCATCTCCTTAGAATTTGAGCTTGGCCTTTCAAGGAAAAATCATGTAAAAAGTGATCTTTTAAAAAATGTTTGCTCTTGCATTTTTCCTGTTTTCCCAAAGATATTAAGGGTAAGTACATTGAAAATTTCAAGACTGAGATTGATCGTAATTTGTCAAGCAAAGTGAGAACTGTGGAGCCAAGGTGTGCAAAATAGACTTTAGATCAAAGTTGATTTGTATCTTAACTAGTGACTGAGGATTCACGGAGGCTGAATATTTGTCTGAATTTTGTGTTGTACTTGTTTTGCTTCCATACTTCATAAACCATGTTGTATGCTGAATCTCCTATTCTTTCAAATCAACATGCGTCACCAGAGAGAGGGACCTTGTTGATAGTGAGAATGCCATCGACCAGGTTTGAACAAACTGATATTAAGGAAGGGGATGTGCAGGAAATTCTGGGAAGCATAAAGTTAGATAAGTCCTGAGGGCCAGACCAGATATATCCAAGGGTATTACAGGAAGCGAGGAATGAGAGATTGCTGCGCCTCTGGCATCCTCACTCTCCACAGGGTTAGTACTGGATGATTATCGAGTAGGTAGCCAGAGACTTTGCCCCAGGGCAGAAATGGCTGTTCTGAGGGGTATTAATTTTAAGGTGATTTGAGGAACGTTTAGGGTAGATGTCAGAGGTAGGCCCTTTGCGTAGAGAGTGGTGGGTGTGGTGGTAGCAGAGTCAGACATTAGGAAAATTTAAGCAACTGCTGGACAAGCATATGGATTGCAGTAAATTGAGGGGTGTGTAGGTTAGGTTGATTTTAGATCAAGATAAAAGCTTGATACAACATTGTGGGCTGAAGGCCCTGGACTGTACTGTTCTATGTTCTGTCCCCAGATTCAGTGAAGTAATTAACCATTGCCCATGAGAGACCATATGTTCCTCCCTTTGTTGAAGAGAAAGAGAGACAAACACAAGTGGTTATCTTGCTTTTGGAGCATCACTCTCCATCAACTGCACAACTGGTATGAAGATTGAACCCTCGCCATTCGTGTGCCATGCATGAGCTATGTAGCTGACAGAGCTAACTGACTGACTCTGGGTTCAATGTCAGTGAACTATTCCATTTGTGGCGACAGTCTGCTCAATCTTACAGAATGCATGGCAACAATTTGTAAAGCTTATTTTCAGAGAATCCATGAAATTTTACGGGATAGAAGGATGCCATTTGACTCCTTGTGCCTGAACTGGTTCCAAAAAGAGCTACCTAGCTAGTCCCATTCTGCAACCCTATTTCTGTAGCTCTCTCAATCTCACTTTCAAAATATATCCAGCAAAATATATCCTATGGAGTTCACCACCACCACTCTCCTAGGCAGTGTATTTCAAATTCTGACACATCTGAGTAAAGAAGTTTTTCTATCTCACTCTTAGCTCTCTTGCTGACAATTTTGAAGTGGGACCCCTACTTAGTGACATATGAAGTAGTGTCATAGAGTCAGAGATGTACAGCATGGAAACAGACCCTTTGATCCAACTCATCCATGCCAACATCCCAACCCAATCTAGTCCCACCAGCCAGCATCTGGCCCATATCCCTCCAAACCCTTCCTATTCATATACCTATCCAGATGCCTTTTAAATGTTACAATTCTACTAGCCTCCACCACTTCCTCTGGCAGCTCATTCCATACACGTGCCACCATCTGAGTGAAAAAGTTGCCCGTTAGGTCTCTTGTATATCTTTCCCCTCTCACCCGAAACCTATGCTCTCTAGTTCTGGACTCCCCCACCCCAAGGGAAAAGACCTTGTCTATGTATCCTATCCATGTCCCTCATGATCTTATAAACCTCTATTAGGTCACCCCTCAGTCTCCAATGCTTCAGGGAAAACAGCCTGAGCCTATTCAGCCTCTCACTATAGCTCAAATCCTCCAACCCTGGCAACATCCTTGTAAATCTTTTCTGAACCCTTTCAAATTTCACAACATCTTTCCAATAGGAAGGAGACCAGATTTGCATGCAATATTCCAACAGTGGCCTAACCAATGACCTGTACAGCCGCAACATGACCTCCATACTCTGATCAATAAAGGAAAGCATACAATCCTATCTACCTGTGCTCCACTTTCAAGGAGCAATGAATCTGCACTCCAAGGTCTCTTTGTTCAGCAACACTCCCTAGGACCTTACCATTAAGTGTATAAGTCCTGTTAAGATTTGCTTTCCCAAAATGCAGCACCTCACATTTATCTGAATTAAACTCCATCTGCCACTTCTCGGCCCATTGGCCCATCTGATCAAGATCCTGTTGTAATCTGAGGTAACCTCCTTCGCTGTCCACTACACCTCCAACTTGGTATCATCTGCAAACCTACTAACTATACCTCGTATGCTCCCATCCAAATCGTTTATATAAATGATGAAAACAGTGGATCCAGCACCGATCCTTGTGGCACTCCAGTGGTCACAGGCCTCCAGTCTGAAAAACAACCCTCCACCACACCCTTTGTCGTCTTCCTTTTGAGCCAGTTCTGTATTCAAATGGCAAGTTCTCCAAATGGGACGGTTTGACCACAATGTAACTATAGTATTTTAACCATTACTTTTTTGTGAAGTCTAATTGTTTACACAGCCTGCTTGCGAGCTCGTCAGTTTGTTTCTAAGATTGCTAATCTTATCGCACACCTATTTGGTACCTGCATGAATGAATTAAGACTTGGCTCATAGAAACATTCTATTTTATTCCTGCACTGCAAGTATAAGATCTGAAATTTTAAAATATCCAAGGATCAGTTTAAAATGCTACCACACTAAATGTTTCTCCACCTGTAACGTTAGAATTCTAGTGCAAAATGTTGGAAATTCTCATTATGTGATTGCTTATGCCTAGAAAGATTGGAAAGTTGAACTGATGAATAATATTAATGTAGACACATTTAAGTGAGCAAAGAAATGAGCTTTTGTGATAGGTGTGGGCTGCAGAATACAGGGAAGAAAAGAGCTACATTTTTTCTAATCAGTGTTCAGAGATATTATGGACCCAGGTGTCCTCGCTCAGAGTTTGGGACACTTGCACAAGAATTTTACGAGTCTGCATCTACTGACTGTGTGTGCAACAGTTGTAAACTAGGAGGGTTGATATTAGGGATATTTTGCCAGCAGGGTGGAGTGCAAATCTCAAAAGGTGGTAATGAGTCTGCATAAAGTATTGTGTACTGTCCTGGTGCAATAATACTGTACAATACTATCCAGATAATCTTAGCTACAAGGAGCAGTAGGTGATTTTTGGATTCTTTACTTTGGGGGAAGGAGATGATCAGAGGAGTGATTTGTTCCATGAGTTATGATTCTCAAACATGTTGATACATTTTATGTTCCAGTAGGCCACAGCTATTAGACATAAGGACTTGGGTGTTTGGGTTGAGTGTCACTGGCAAGGCCAATTTTCATTGATCATACTAAATTGCTCTTTACCAGATGGTGGTGTGATGCCTTCTTAAATCATGGCAGTCCATATTGTTAGGTATGTTCAGAGTGTTATTAGGGAGAGAATTCTAGGGTTTTAATGACAGTGGACAGATTGCAATCTTGTTCCAGGCTAGGACAGTGTGCGAGTGGAAGGAGGATATGCAGATGATGGTTCATCTATGCATCTATTCTCTGACCTTCTGGGTGGCAACATTTGCGAATTTGGAAGGGGCCGTCGAAGGATCAGGCAAGTTGCTGCACTTACTACTTTTGAAGGTGGTACAAATAAGAAGCTGCTTTGTCTTGGCTGATGTTGAACTACTTAGAGTCAGAGACGTACACCACAGAAACAGACCCTTCAGTCCAACTAGTCCATGCTGACCAGATATCCTAAATAAATCTAGTCCCATTTGCCAGCATTTGGACAGAGCTGCACTTGACCAGGCTAAATGGAGAATTTTTCCATTGCCAATCTAAATTTGAGCATTGTTAATGATCAGTGGTCAGGTCAGTTAATCATTGCAAAGCCCAACCTCTGTCCTACTCTTTTAGCCATTATTTATATACAGGGCCAGTTCTGTTTTTGGTCATTGGTAATCCTCAGGTTCATATTGTAGTTTTGGTGATGGCAATGTCATTGCATATCAAGGGAAGATGCTTGGATTCTTTCTTGTTAGATGGGTGGATGATTGACTTTTATTGGTTTTAATGCCTGCTGAGTTTAAATTCTCGTCTACTTCCCTAGTCTTCCAAAAATTATGGGTGCATGCCTCAATTATTAAATGCTGTGCTTCTCTTGTACATCTTCTCTTGTGTGTAGTCGACTTCTGTCACGGGCAAGCTGTTATGAGCATGAAATTACCTCTATTTGAGAGAGCATAGACTACATAATTTAACACCATTATTTAGGGTATGTTGAAGGGTATTTTTGGTTTAACTCTAGTTCCTGGGATAGCTTCTGCACAGCTAATTGCGATGGCAGATTTATGCTGCCATCAGTGCCTCTGCTGTTATAAATAATGGAGTTGCTGCAGAACCAGTCTTTGTAGATCAGGAGATTTGTAAAAATATATTGAAGCTACATGTTCAGTGACAGAATCAACTTGATCATGTTTCTTGGTTATAAAAAAGGAACACTGGTAAGATGCATAATAATCAAGGACTGGCTGTGATCAATATGTACTGAAGATAAGACGATGGAAATCCTATTACAGAGGAACCATTATCTGAACGAGATGGGCAGGCACTATTTCATTCGGATAATTGATGATTCAGTTAATTGATTTCCTCTGGTGTTCGGAGTTTTCTGTGAAGTCCGTTCCCCGTTCAGGAGAGTAGGCAGCAGCACACTACGTACGATTCCCCCGCCCCAAAACCCTGTTCTGCCCAACCCCATATGTTCCCACCTCCGACTCCAATTTTCAAGTGCAACTTGCTAAAGCTGAAAATTTGACAAAATTGTACTAAACAAAAATTCAATCTGGCACTCAAAAAAAACAACAAATCAAAGCCAAAATTAGAATCAACTCACCCAGTAAACCTGTTTGGGAGAGGTCACTGCACAGAAATGGATAAGTAGATAGCTTTAAGTATAGCTTAGCTATAAATTTACAATTGTGAGTAGAATGGATTCTTTCTTGATTATATGTTTATATTGGGATTTGTCTCTTGGTTAAATTTGATAAACATAAGCCATAAGTATTAGCCTGGAGTGCTGTTTTGTAGACCAATAAGATGGTGCTATTTTCTGGTCTGTAAAGTGGAAGGAGCAAAATGGCCTTGAGTAGAGTGATATGCTGCTTTTGTCGGATGTGGGAGTTTCGGGAGAGATTAAGGGTTACTGAGGATTATATCTGCAAAAAAAGTCGTTGGTTGCAAATCTGGTCAGACTGAATGGATCGGTTGGAGCGACAGTTAGAGGCAGTGAGGAATTTATAAGAGCTGGGGGTGTGATGGATGGCTGTTATAGGAAGGGAGAAAAGTCGCAGAAACAGTCAGGAAGATGGGTTAACTCAAAGGTAAGAGAGTTAGGCAGGTAGTACAGATGTCTTCTGTGGCTATCCCTATTTCAAGCAAGTATGCTGTTTTGGAAAATGTAGTGGGTGATGGACTTTGAGGGGAATGTAGCACGAACAGCCACGTTTCTGGTATTGAGACCGGCTGTAAGGTAATGAGGGGTATGTTGTGTTCCAAGCGATCGATTGTGTTAGGGGACTCTCTAGTCCAAGGCACAGTCAGACGTTTCTGTGGCCAACAGCAAAAAAGCAGAATGGTGTGTTGCCTCCCTGGTGCCAGGATCAAGGATGTGTGAGGGTGTAGATGTTCTCAAAAGGGAGGGACCAGCAGGAGGTCATTGTACACATTGGAACAAATGACATAGGAAGGCAAAAGGATGAGATTCTGAAGGGAGCATGTTGAAAGTTAGGCAGGCATTTAAAAAGGAAGTCCTAGAGGGTAGTAATATCAAGATTATTCCTGGTGCTACATGCGAGTGAGGGTAGGAATAGGAGGATAGAACGGATGAATGTGTAGCTGAAGAGCTGGTGTGGGAGAAGGATTCACATTTTTGGATCATTTGAATCTCTCCTGAGGGAGAAGTGACCTGTATAAGAAGGATGGATTGCACTTGAATTTGAAGCGGGCTAATATACTGGCAAGGAGATTTGCCAGAGCTGCTGGGGAGGATTTATACTAGTAAGGAGGGGGAGTGGGACCCATGGAGATAGTGAGGAAAGAGGTCAATCTGCGACTGGTACAGTTGAAAAAAAGAAGCGAGTCAAACTGTCAGGGCAGGCAGGGACAACGTAGGACTGATAAATTAACCTGCATGTACTTCAGTGCAAAAGGCCTAACAGGGAAGGCAGATGAACTCAGGGCATGGTTAGGCACATGGGACTGGGATATCATAGCAATTACAGAAACATGGCTCAGGGATGGCTAGGACTGGCAGCTAAATGTTCCAGCATACAAATGCTACAGGAAGAATAGAAAGGGAGGCAAGAGAGGAGGGGGCTGTACTTGGGGAGAATATCCCGGGGAATATGTCCAGAGAAGTTATTTAGATGGAACTCACAAATAATAAAGGGATGATCACCTTATTGGAATTGTACTAAAAGTCCACCACAATAGTCAGAGGGAAATTGAGAAACAAATTTGTAAGGAGATGTCAGTTAACTATAATAACGATAGGGTGGTTATGGTAGGAGATCTTAACTTTCCAAGCATAGACTGGTACTGCCATAGTGTTAAGGGTTTAGATGGAGAGGAATATAAGTGTGTACAAGACCATTTTCTGAATCAGTATGTGGATGTACCTACTAGAGAAGGTGCAAAATTTGACCTACTCTTGGGAAATAAGGCAGGGCAGGTGACTGAGGTGTCAGTGGGGGAGCACTTTGGGGCCAGCGACCATAATTCTATTCGTTTTAAAATAGTGATGGAAAAGGATAGACCAGATCTAAAAGTTGAATTTTCACAGTATTAGGCAAGAACTTTCAAAAGCTGATTGGTGGCAGATATTCGCAGGTAAAGGGACGGCTGGAAAATGTAAAACCTTCAGGAATGAGATAACGAGAATCCAGAGAAAGCATATTCTTGTTAGGATGAAAGGAAAGGCCGGTAGGTATAGGGAATGCTGGATGACTAAAGAAATTGAGGGTTTGGTTAAGAAAAAGATGGAAGCATATGTCAGGTACAGACAGGAGAGATCAAGTGAATCCTTAGAGTATAAAGGCAGTAGGAATATACTTAAGAGGGAAGTCGGAAGGGTAAAAAGCGGATAAGAGATAGCTTTGGCAAATTGGGTTAAGGAGATTCCAAAGGGATTTTACAAATACATTTAAGGACAAAAGGGTAACGAGGGAGAGAATAGGGCGCCTCAAAGATCAGCAAGGCAGCCTTTGTGTTGAACTGCAGGGGATGGGGGATATACTAAATGAGTATTTTGCATCGGCATTTAATGTGGAAAATGAAATGGAAGATATAAAATGTGTGGAAATAGGCGGTGACACCTTGAAAAATGTCCATATTACAGAGGAGGAAGTGCTGGCTGTCTTGAAACACATAAGTGGATAAATCCCCAGGACCTGATCAGGTGTACCCTAGATTTGTGGGAAGGTAGGGAAGTGATGGCTGGACCCCTTGTATCATCGTATCATCGATTGTCACAGGTGAGGTGCTGGAAGACATGAGGTTGGCTAATGTGGTGCCACTGTTTAAGGAAGGTGGTAAGGTCAAGACCGGGAACTATAGACTGATAAGCCAATGGTGGCGGGCAGGTTGTTGGAGGGAATCCTGGGGGACTGGTTTTACACTTAATTGGAAAGGCAAGGACTGATTAGGAATAGTCAACATGGCTTTGTTTGTGGGAAATCCTGTCTCACGAACTTGGTTGAGTGTTTTTGAAATAGTAACAAAAAGGATTAATGAGGGCAGAGTGGTGGACATGATCGATTTATAAGCTTCAGTAAGGCCATGGGAGACTGATTAGCAATGTTAAATCTCATGGAATGCAGGGAGAACTAGTCATTTGGATACAGAACTGGCTCAAAGGAAGAAGACAGAGGGTGGTGGTGGAGGGTTGTTTTTCAGACTGGAGGCCTGTCATCAGTGGAGTGCCACAAGGATCGGTGCTGGGTCCACTACCTTTCATCAAGACACCAAGCCCTAGTCTAAAGGTTCTAAAATCTCAGGAGAGAAGTGGTACCAGGACTTAGCAATGACATGCTCTCAGACTACTCTGAAAATGGCACTCACAATCTTTAGTATTTATACAGTTTTTGCCCACTAAACATGTCGATCAAACATCTGCTGATGAACATGATATCCCCTCCACATGCCTGCTGTGCTTGTGATGAACTTTAGTCTTTTGTTGACTGATCACATAGCTAGAATAGCAATAACAAAACTGCCCTTGTACTGACTCGATGACATTAAGTGTTGATATCCTCTAAAGTTTGGTGACATACTCGTCACCTCATGTCCTTGTTTAAACCTGATCACTGTCTTATATGTCTTAAACCCATTCCTAATTTGTTTTCCACCTCACATGCTTGGTCAGTAAACTCTTTATTCAAGCCCCTATTCCCTTTCCTCGTAGGTACTTTAAGTTTGAAGTGATCTGTCGAAAGCTTTTGTTCCTCCGTAATGACTAATTTTTAAGTTTCGTGGCTGCCTAAACTTGTTCTCTTCCAGAGCTGGACTTCCTGCTTTTCCCAGCAAAGCTTGAAACCTTTATTTAAGTTATCTTATTTAATACTTTTTCCTTTTTGCTTTATTTCTAATGATCTTTGGTTTCTTTAATTCTATGCTTTTCCTTCATATCTTTTCTCAATCTCATGCTTGTTCACAACTTTGTGACTTGTGGCTGTTCTCCCACTTTTTCTTTAATCTTGCTTGGGATGAGCGTGTTGCTGGTAAGGCTAGCATTGTTCTCTGCCCCAAATCGCTGCAAAACTGCAAATGGTAGGAGCATGGAGCACTCAGGTCAGTTGTGATCAAATTGAATGACAAAGCAAGGCTGAATGGTTGACTGTTGCTCCTGGTTCTTTGATCAACAAGCTTGGTTAACTGATGTTAAATTTTGCTTTAAAATGTTCCTATGAATGCCTTGGGAAAATTTATTAGGTTGAAGATGCTATGTAAATCTGAATTGTTTTTCCAGAGCTTAGCATTCTTGAATAAATCAAGGCAGCTATATTTATAATCCTAAATTAAAAATCTCACAACAGATTTATTTGGAAGTACAAGCTTTTAGAGCGCTGCTCCTTTGTCAGGTAGCTAGTGGGGCAGGATCATTGGACACAATTTATGGTAAAAGATCAAAGTGTCATATAACTGATGCAATGTCTTGAACAAACCTAAATTGCTGTTAAGTCTTTCGATGATTTTTATGGTTAAAAAAGAACATCACTTCCATTCCAAGTGATTAAAGAAATAAAGATAAGAGGACAAACTTTTAAAAATTCAGTATGGTTATAATTAATTAAAAGATTTGTTACATCATTACCTGAACAAATGCAAATAGTTTAGTGAACTGGGATTCATTCCCAGTTTATTAAGGATTTATTGGAAGTGACATAAAAGCTCAAGCTAGCAGTGTTCTTATGATCTTTTTTTAACAAGTCACAAGATTCTGAGGATGTCTGGGTGCAAATATGGAGGAAAGGTCTGGCCACAATTGTCATGACTTTTGCATACCTTAATGTCAAGCTTGATCTCTTCTTGACTACTGTCCCTACCTGGAGGAGAAAGTGAGGTCTGCAGATGCTGGAGATCAGAGCTGGAAATGTGTTGCTGGAAAAGTGCAGCAGGTCAGGCAGCATCCAGGGAACAGGAGAATCGACGTTTCGGGCATAAGCCCTTCTTCAGGAATGTCCCTACCTGGTCTGGCCTACATATGATTCCAGACCCACCGTAATATAGTTGATCCTTTAAAACTTCTCTGGATAATTAGGGATAGGTAATAAATTCTGGCCTAGTCAGCAACACCCACATCCCCCAAAAATTAAAGTTTTGTGATCATCTCTTCCCAGTGGATAACTGGTTTCACAGATACTTTGTAAACAGATTGAATCAATATCTGCATCTAACAGTGTGATCATGCTGCTCCTTTAACAAGGTTAGGTTGTTTTTCAGAGAGGTCATGAAGACAGTGGTTCTGTTTTATCTATGTTTATCTATTGTAAGAAGCTTTTTAGGTTTTTTGAAAAAATCGCTTTTACAACAAAAGGAGAGTGGCCAGTTCTCCCAGCTCAGCTCTTGGGTTTGGTTTGGGTTTTAGCAGCCTGGCTGTTCAGAGCTGCTGGTCAGTTGTTAGTTGGAAATCCAAAAGAAACAGTTACATGGAAAAAGGTGAATCTCTCTGTCATCTCTTTTTTTTCTCTCTCCTGTAAGATTTTGGATTTGATTTTGCCTTTTTGCCATGGCGTATTTATGGGGGTTTGTTGCAGGAATTTGGAACAGCATTAAATTGGGATAGACTGTTGGGTTTTTCGATAAATTGTTATTTTGTATTCTGTTTTCTTTCGTTTGTTTCATTCAGTAATCTTACAAATAAATTCTGTTTTGTTTAAAACTAAGTGATTGTGTGATATTAAAGAGGTAACTTGCTCTGCTGACCTACAGGAAATCGGATGTCCCGAGGCTAGGGTGGGATGCCTCTGATTTACAGATTGTAAGAAATTTACATTATCATTTCCTATTATTCAGAGCCATTTATGGCCATTTTCTTGCCATTCAGAGCTATTTACATTTTTATCCTCTATTCAGAAATCAATAAGAACATTATAGTTGGAATTCTGACGACTCCCTGTAATTTAAAAAACACAATTCATACCAGATCTGGCCATTAAGGGATGATTTGTATTGCATTGTTTCTGAAGATGAAGTGGTCACTGCATTGTCTTGAGTGGCATGTGACTAGGGTGGCAGTGGCTGGGGGGTTGTCTTGTGGGCATCACGAGGTAAATTGATGACATTGATGACTGCATTGGCGCCACCTCGTGCTCCCGCGAGGAGGTTGAGCAATTCATCAACTTCACCAACACATTCCACCCTGACCTTAAATTTACCTGGACCATCTCTGACACCTCCCTCCCCTTCCTGGACCTCTCCATCTCCATCAGTGACGACCGACTTGACACTGACATTTTCTACAAGTTCACCGACTCCCACAGCTACCTGGATTACACCTCTTCCCATCCTACCTCTTGCAAAAATGCCATCCCGTATTCCCAATTCCTCCGCCTCCGCCGTATCTGCTCCCAGGAGGACCAGTTCCACCATAGAACACACCAGATGGCCTCCTTCTTTAGAGACCGCAATTTCCCTTCCCACGTGGTTAAAGATGCCCTCCAACGCATCTCATCCACATCCCGCACCTCCGCCCTCAGACCCAACCCCTCCAACCGCAACAAGGACAGAACGCCCCTGGTGCTCACCTTCCACCCTACCAACCTTCGCATAAACCAAATCATCCGCCGACATTTCCGCCACCTCCAAACAGACCCCACCACCAGGGATATATTTCCCTCCCCACCCCTTTCCGCCTTCCGCAAAGACCGTTCCCTCCGTGACTACCTGGTCAGGTCCACGCCCCCCTACGACCCACCCTCCCATCCTGGCACTTTCCCCTCCACCGCAGGAACTGTAAAACCTGTGCCCACACCACCTCCCTCACCTCCATCCAAGGCCCTAAAGGAGCCTTCCACATCCATCAAAGTTTTACCTGCCCATCCACTAATATCACTTATTGTATCCGTTGCTCCCGATGCGGTCTCCTCTACATTGGGGAGACTGGGCACCTCCTAGCAGAGCGCTTTAGGGAACATCTCCGAGACACCCGCACCAATCAACCAAATCGCCCCGTGGCTCAACATTTCAACTCCCCCTCCCACTCTGCCGAGGATATGGAGGTGCTGGGCCTCCTCCACCATCGCTCCCTCACCACCAGACGCCTGGAGGAAGAACGCCTCATCTTCCGCCTCGGAACACTTCAACCTCAGGGCATCAATGTGGATTTCAACAGTTTCCTCATTTCCCCTTCCCCCACCTCATCCTAGTTTCTAACCTCCAGCAACTCGATCCCCTGACTTGTCCGGACTTGTCCGACCTGCCCAGCTCCTTTTCCATCTATCCACTCCACCCTCTCCTCCCTGACCTATCACCTTCATCTCCTTCCCCACTGACCTATTGTACTCTATGCTACTCTCTCCCCACCCCCATCCTCCTCTAGCTTATCTCTCCACGCTTCAGGCTCTCTGCCTTTATTCCTGATGAAGGGCTTTTGCCCGAAACGTCGACTTTGCCTGTCCTCGGATGCTGCCTGAATTGCTGTGCTCTTCCAGCACCACTGATCCAGAATTGTGGGCATCACTAACTAGGATGTAAAGATTTTATATAAAGGAAGGACTGTTTCCTTTGTTCGGAGAGAGCTTTTGCCACCACTTCTTAAGTCCTGAGAGGTATGTGTTAAAGGTTCCTCCAGAAAATTTGTGCTGTACTGTGCTGAATAAAATTTGGTGGTTGTTCACAGAAGTTGGTGTGTTGCAGTTACATTGTGTGTGAGCACCTCCGGAAAAAGAACTTAACAGTTGGGCCAGCTGCATCACTCCTGGAATATCCACTTCACACTTGCTTAAAACAATTGGCAAATGTTAGAATCCAGGCTACTTTCTTGAAATGTTTTGAGGGAGTCTGGCATGATCTATAACAACATTGATTCCTATAATTTTTTTTTGGAGAAAACCTCAAGGCATGTTTACGTTTTAGATTAAATAAAAATATTCCACTGTTTAAAATTGTGCTCAACTTTAATTTTACATTGGATTCCATTTTGAATGATTAGCATTCCACTGGAATGTAGCAGTGCTTTTTAATTCATATTTCTTTTAAAATAAATAATTTGGTTGCTGTGCATCATTTAGCCCAACAATCAGAAACTGCCAATTAAATTCTTCGATCTTTCTGACTTGTGTACCTCTAACATGGTAGTTAGTTTACTATTTTGGAAGTTATGGTATCCTCCATTTGAAAATCACTAGATTGTGCGCATGTGTGTTACATTCCTCTGTCTGAAGTTTCTGAAGTTAGTTTCCGTTCAGGACTTGAGTGCTACTATATAAGCCACTGCATTGTATTGTTAAAATGTACTGTGGATGAGCTGTCATACTGAAATGCCCTCTATGTAAACGTACTTGGCATTGATCCTGGGTACAAAGTGACTGCTACATTTACTGAAACATAGCTACCTTTGAAATACTATTGGCTGTAAATTGCATTGGAATGTAAAACATATTATATAAATGCACATCTTTTAAATGTATATGTAGGCTGTCTTTTAAACACACCACTTCCCTATTTAAATTGCATAGGGCAGAAAGCATACAGCTGTGTATGATCCTATCTCTTAAACATTACAATGGACTTTCTGGACTGATGATGTCAACAACATTAGAGTATTCTCTTCTACTGCAAGATGTGCAATGTGTAGTTTATGGAACATTATAGGAAATTATTTAAGAGTCAAATGACAAATGAGTTTTCACAAGTTAAAAGGAGCTTCAGGAGTTGAATTCTTTGTGTCAATGACCAAGCAAAGAGCCGAACAAAACTAAATAAAATTTGTTTGATTTGACACTTGATGGAGCAAGAGATTGGGGGGAAGAAAGAGTGGTAGCCTCATTTTTTGTTCCAAATTTTAAAAAAATATGCATAGAGGAAGTTATGAATTTTTCAATGTAAAATGACTATACATCTCTTCAGGCACATGATGGAAATACAGAGTTATGATGCTAAAGTTCAGGATGCTGATTAAGACTGGGCATTGACCAGAAGACACTGGAGCAAAAGTAAACCATTTATTGGAATGGTGATAATCCTCAACTCTCCTGTCTTTTCACCATAACCCTTGATTCCCTGATTTTTTTTTTTTAAAAAGAAATCTCTGCTTCATCCTTGAGTATGTTTAATAACTTGACCTCTGCAACCATCTGTGGTTAAATACTCCACAAATTCACTACCATCTGAGAAGAAATTTCTCCTCATCTTTGTCTTAAATGTCCAACCCTTTGTTCTGAGTTAATGTTGTCTAGTCTCAGACTGTCCCATGGGGGAAAGAACATTTTCATATCTACTCTGATAAGTACATAAGCATCTCTGTTCCAATAAGGTCACCTTTCATTCTTCTAAATTCAGAGAGGGATAGGCCCAACCTACTCAACTTGTCTTCTTAAGATAGCCCCTTCATTTTCAGGATCAGCCTCGTGAACTTTCTCTGAGCTACCTCGTATGCCAGTCTTTCTTACCTTAGATAAAAGGTAAGAAAAGTGTCCACAGTATTCCAGCTGTCGTCTAACAAGTGCCTTGTATAGTTTTAGCAAGACCTCCTTACTTTATACTCTATTGCATTTGAAGTAAAAGCTCATAGTGCATTTGGCTTCCCAATTACCTGCTGACCTTGAGTGTTAACGTTTTTTGTAATTTTTGCTGAGAATTCCAAATTCCCCTATACTGTAGCTTTTTGCAGTCTTTCTCCATTTTGAGTAATGTTCAGCTCTTTTTTTTTCTGTTTGCCAAAAGGCATAACCTCGTGTTTTCTTACATTGTTTTCCAAGTTTTTGCTAACTTATTTAACCTGTCTTTGCCCCACTGCAGACTGTTTGTTTGTTTGTGTCAACCTCAGCACTTGGATATGCTATGTGTGAGGAAAGTGAATAAGTGACCCCAGTCACAGGTTGCCATCCTGAAAATGCACTCCTTTATCCCAAATGTGCCAACTATTAGTTAGCGAGTTCTGGGTCTAATATTTCCAAAACCATGACACTCACTCTCAGAAAAAGTGAATAGCCAAATGTATGGTACCTTATCAAATGCCCTCTGCAAATCAACATCTTTTTCTTTCCCTTTTTTACTATCTGGCTGTTACATCCAAAAAGAATTTTAATAAATTTGTTCACAATTTCCCATTCAGGAAACCATGCTATCTCTGCTTGATCATATTAAACATTTCTAAATGCTTTACTATTACAGAGCTTATAATAGACTCTTACATTTTACCAGTAACATGTTAAGCTAATTGGTTTAAGGATACCTTTTTTGTCTCCCTGGGATTCTTACTACTAGCGCATCATAATCTGTACAGCTATTTCTTTTACTGTCTAAGATGCATCTCATTAGGTCCAAGGGACATATTGGACTTTAACCTGATTAGTTACCATAGTTGTGTTTTCTCTCCTCCTTTTACACCTTGAATATGTAGCATTTTTGGAATGTGATGAGTGTCTTCTAATTGCAAGGACTCATGCAAAGTATTATTCAACTCTCCTGTCATTTCCTGGTTCCCAATTATTTTCTCCCTAAGGGATGTATGCTCATTTTGACACTTCTAATCTCTTTCATATATTTAAACTCTTGCTGTCTATCTTGATATTACGTGCAGGTTTACCCTCAAAGTTTATCTTCTCCTTCTAAGTTTTTATTTCTCCATCTTTTGTTGGTTTTGAAAACTTTCCTGATGCTTTCATTTATCACTAATCTTTGCCTCATTGTATTTTTTTTTCTTCTTACATGTGGCTGCTATCCTTAACTTCCCTGGTAAACCATGATTGGCTTAACCCCTTTCTTGCATTCTTTTTCACTGGCATAGATCTTTGTTTTAAACTGTAAACTATTTTCATAAATGTCTGTCATTGTCCCTCAACTGTTCTTGTTGCTAAGCTTCTTTCACAGTCCACTCCAGCTAGCTTTGCCCTCATTAAGCTTAATACTGTGGTTTCCAACCCAAGTTCCTCTCACTCAAACTGGATGCTAAATTCGAACATGTTGTGGTCACTGTTTCCTAGGGGATTTTTTTTTTAAGTCTGGCGTCATTTCTTAAATCTGCCTCATTACACATCACGTGATTCCTAGCTGGATTTGCAGCGTTGTTCCGCGAAACTGTCCTGAATACACACTGAAGTCTTTCTCATGACTACCTGTATCAAACTGACTGTTGTTAGAAATGTGAAGATTAGAATCCGCAATGATTAACCTTGGTTATATGACCGCATATCTCATTTATTCTGTGTTCGACCATGTTGCTGTTGTTAAGGGACCTACAGTCTCTTTTTCCTGGTTTCTTATGTTTGTGTGTGGATTCTACGTGATCTGACCCAAAATAATTTCCATATTTATTTCATTCTGTACTAACCGTGCTTGTCATCTTGCCTATTATTTTGAAAAGTCCCATGCCTTTAAATATTTTAATTCCCAGTCATGGTTTCCTTGTAAATGTACCTCCAGAATGACTGTAAAGGGCTGCTCTCTCATTAGAGAAAGACAACTGGTCATAGTTTAACACGAGGGTCACACGAGGGCGAGGTTAGAGGTTGAGAAAGGGAATTCTTCATGATAACCTCAGCCGGTGTGGGAATTGATGCTGTTGACATTGCACTGCATTGCAGACTAGCTGTCGAGCCTACCAAATTAACCAACTCTGTGCAGTATGATCATGCCCATTAAGCTGTATTTATGCTGTTAATTTAATTTGCTCTGAATACTATATACATTCAAGTAAATAACCATTGATTTGCCACTTTACAATTTTTTTTCTCTCTTTGACTGTATCGATTTGTTTTTCAATTAGTTTAAAGCCCTCTCTTTGGCCCTAGTTTTCCAATTCACCAGTACATTGGTCTCAGAATAGTGCCCTCCAAATGAAACCCCTTTTACGCACACTAGTTATTGAGCCAAGCATTACATAAAGTTAGAGTCATACAACACTGAAACAGACCCGTGAGTCCAACCAGTCCATGCTGAACATAATCCCAAACTAAACTGGTCCCACCTACGCATTCTTGGCCCATATCCCTCCGAACATTTTCTATTTGTATAGTTATGTAAATGTCTTTTTAAATGTTGTAATTATGCCCTTATACTCTGCTTCCTCAGGAAGCTCATTCCACATTGAACTACCCTCTGTAAAATAAAAATTTTAAAATGGCCCCTTTATCTCTTTTTTTAAAAAAAATCTCTATCCTATCACCTTAAAAATATCCTCCCTAGTTTTGAAATCCTCCATGCTAAAGAAAAGCTGCCTACTTTTATTTACTCTATGCCTGTGGCTTATTTTGTCATCCAGAGACTATTGGAGGTTTTGCTTTTTAATTTGGCTACAACTGTTTAAAATCTTTCAGCAGAACTCCCTTTCTAGTCCTAATAATGTTGGTTGTACCAACATGATTGATCACAAGTGAATATCTTTCCTCAGGTCCTTCAACCTAAGGAGAAGTCCTTAATCTTAGCACCTGGCAGGCTAAACAAGCGCCTGGGCCTGCTGACCAAGGCTGCAAAGAATGGTATCTAACTCGTACTTGTACTGCCCACTATCACCACTACATTCCCTGAATTGAATGACTCCCTATACCAAGATGGTGTAATCAATTTACTCATCCTTCCCCAGCAGTCCCCATTATTGGCCTCACAGCTTGCAAGAACATAACTTTTTAGACCACTTTGTAGTCTGGGGCTCCTTGATTGTAATCCCCTGATTCTTCAGTCCTGCTTCACTTACAGTCACACCTCCTATCCCTGATCACAGACCAGTTCTGAATTATCTAGTCTGAAGGGTTGTTAGGTTCTTTATCTTGAGATTCTTACTGACTTGATACAACTGCAATAAGCCAACTTCTGTGAACAGTCAAAATTTATTAAGCATGTACAAGCTTTAGAGGAACCTTTTAACACTCTTCACAATGCACACGGAGCTATGTTAAGATCTCGGAACAAGGGACCAGTTCTTCCTTTATACAAAATTCACTGTCAGTAATGCCCACAAGACAACCCTCAGTCACTTCCCCCATAGTCAACTGCCACTCAAGGAACAATGCAGTGACTTGACCACTTCCAGAAACAATGTAATTTAGATCATTCCTTAATGGCAAGATCTGGTGTAAATCATTTTTTCTTAACTGCGGGGTGTAGTCAAAATTTTAATTGTAATGTTCTTATTGACTCTGAATAGGTGGTGATAACGTAAATTGACTCTGAATACAGGGGAACTTGATTATTTAAAGTGATTATCATTTGGATAATCGATTATTCGCTTAATTGATTAAATGCCTTTCCGTAGTTTTTAAAGTCTGTTCCCCATTCAGGAGACTGCAGCAGCACACAGTGCATGAGGCCCTGCCCCTAACACCGCTCACGCACCCCCCCGCCCATCTACGTCCAGCACTGCCCCCGTCCCCGCCCAGCACTGCCCCCGCCCCTCTCCGGGGCAGCCGGACTGGACACCAACAATAAGACTGCTGCCGCCGCCGTCTTTGTGGGGTAAGTCTCCAAACGGCGCACGTGCACACACTGTTTACTACAACTTTTTGACAGGTTTCACCTCTGCTCTGTACAGGACAATGTTGGTCAGATTATCTGGGGAAGGGGGTGGGTGTGGGTTTAGGGTGCACTTCTTTCTAGAACACCATGGAAAGTATGGGGGGGAGAGAGGGCGGGAGGCCACTCATTTGAAGACTGTGTCTGTTTAATTACTGTAGACAAAACACGCGATCACTGTTTGATGTTTCTATCGAGACCTCGAGTTCCCCTTCGGATGATCTGATTTTTGGATAATCGGTATTCAGATAATTGAGATTCCACTGTAGTAGGAGATGACGATGTGTAATTTTTTTTTACATTCTACCTGCAAGACAGAGAAACATGCCACCCTAAACCCCACCCCCCCTCCCCCCCTCAAAGGCATCTAATTTCTTACAGGTCAGCAGAGCAAATTAACCCATAACATCTCCGGGTGTGACTGCCTCTGGCTCAAAGCTTTGGGTAACTTTCCTTTCCTTGATGTGGTGCAGTGCCTGCAGCTCAGACTCCAGCTCCTCAGCTTGGAAGTGAAATTTCTTGAGCCATAAACATTTGTGACATGTTCACTCTGGATCATGTTTGTTCTCAGCAGCTTCTACATAATGTAGCAACAACAACATCCTTTCTTCCTGCTGTCACTATCATATTTGATTTAATTACGCAAGATTTCCTGCTGTTTACATTTTACAGTAATGGTGTTTTGTTTATCATTTTAAAGTAAAAAATCCTATACTTTATTTTTAAAAGCTAGAACAACAGCACTGGAGACCTAATCACAAACTGAATACCTTTTCTTTTGCTTTAAGGGCTAGAAATATTCACTGTTCCAACTCATCAACTTCTCTCCTTGCACTTGCATCAAGCTGTGGCTCATGACATCACTGTACAACTATTCTTAGCATTAGATAAGTTAAAAAAATTATGAATGCTTGGGTGAAAAATGTGACCTTCAAATTGACCATGGTAATTGTAGAATATCTGAGTTACTTTGAATCTTCTCTTAGTCTGTGCTGTGTATGAAATGTGGTCTGAGAATTATTGATAGTGCTTATCTTGTAACTATTGTTGCAGTTACTTCGGGCAGCTTTATGATCACTGCCCTTTTTTTTTCAAAACTTTTGAATGAACAAAGTTACAGTTGGATGAATATATGCTAGGAAAACCTGAATTTGATCAATATCACATTTTGTAGATTTTTTTGTAATAATTTAAAATTGGAAGAATTAAGTTCTTGTTTTAATAAGGTAAGGAAAGTGTTCTAGAGTACAGCATCAAAATTAATCGTTCAAAAATAGTAATTGAACATCAGCATGTAACAATGTTGTCTCTCTGGTATGTGAAACTTTTGAGTTTTTAATTTAATATCTAAGTATACTGTCTCATTTCTGATCATAAAGTTTGCATAACAGTAATGTAATTAGAATACAGAAATGAGAGTCCTTACCTTCAACTAATAAATACTGTCAATCCTGAAATAAGAAATACATAATACAAGTTGTACTGGAATTCAGCCTGGATTTTTAAAAAATGCTTTTAGTACAATTAGGAACCTGGACTGGGGATGTAATTTTTCTATAATGGCTCAGATTCCAGACCTCAGGCCATCTATTTCGACAATCTAAAAGATGGTGTGCTCATCCATCTGCATTGGTCTTTAGGAGGATGATCCAATCCATGAAATGATGGGCCCTACCATTTTTGATAGTTGAAAACTTAATCAAAGCTCTGAAATAAAATTGGAGTGCTTCGTACGTAATACTTGATTGATGAAATGGTTTTTTGGGGTATACAAATTAATGCAGAAACGAGAATGCTGCATAGGATCTATTTGTATAGAAATGTAAAAGTTCAGGTGCTGCGAGATGTTAGATGATGTAAATGTTTGATCCTTTTTATAACCTGGAAGGTGAGATGTGATTTTCTGTTCTAATGGATAATTATTATTTGGTGATAATCAGTACAATATTCAATGGAACTTCAAGTATTTTGCTTTTTAAGGGCAACTTAAAAACTCTCATTGCAATTTTAATACATTTTCACTGGACACTACTTGAATATAGTACTACAATGCTGAAAAAACAGGAAGACCAATGGGGGAAGTATGTCTGATATGGAACACTATGCAAAACCTTGTAAATTGTACTGAACCTTTTCAAGTCAAAAGCTTTTTTGTATTTTGAATATTTTTTGGGTTTTTTTTCTTGTCCACAGTGTTTTGCTCCTGTAGACAGATAGTTAAAGGCAGGCAGCATTAGGCAATATAATTGCAGCTAGGAAATGTGATTTATCCTGGGATAGGAGGTGGGCTAGAGGAAATTGAGCAGGAATTTTGAAAGAGATAGCAATGGATACAAGAAACAAACTGAGCATAAAAGGAAAATTGGACAGCAGTCAGAAAACTGAAATAACAGAATATGTTTAAATGAAAAAATTCTAATTACGAGAATCAGCTTAATAGCTAGGTGTAGTATCAGGTGTATGTATGTCAGAATTCTCCATCTCCATTTCACATTTTACAGTATATTAGTTTGAGAATTGGAGAAATATTAAATACCATTGCTTTGAATGTTTAGTGTACTGAAAATGCTGAACTTTTATTGAATATTTAAAATAAATTACCTGTGAAACATTTGGTTGCTTTGTAAGTTATTATAATTGATTTTGCTTTTATGTTAAACTGTCACTTATTTGTTTTTCAGCAACAAGGAATTGGTCGGCCTAGCGTTTATCATGCAGTAGTTGTCATCTTCTTAGAATTCTTTGCCTGGGGACTATTAACTACTCCAATGTTAACTGTAAGTACGGCCTGTTTCATGATACGTTTCTGCAAATTCTTGCTCGGCTTAAACAGGTCTTTTTAGTTGTTAGAGTTTACTGTTTGTTTCACAAAGGGTATCCCATTGATCTACATTTTCAGTATGAGTGAATCAATAACTTTTTTGGTTTTGAATATTGGAAGCCCATGCTATCAGTGTTTGTCATTAAACTTCATTAAGTAATGCATTATTTAAGAGACATGTTCCTATTAGCTCATCCTTGTGAGGTGGAGACTGCACAGTTATCCTCATCCTGAATTCTAAGGGAGGCCAGCACGTCAGTGTAAAAGGTAAAGCTAACCACGGTGGCACAGTGGTTAGCACTGCTGCCTCACAGCGCCAGAGACCTGGGTTCAATTCCCGCCTCAGGCGACTGACTGTGTGGAGTTTGCACGTTCTCCCCGTGTCTGCGTGGGTTTCCTCCGGGTGCTCCGGTTTCCTCCCACAGTCCAAAGATGTGCAGGTCAGGTGAATTGGCCATGCTAAATTTCCCGTAATGTTAGGTAAGGGGTAAATGCAGAGGTATGGGTGGGTTGCGCTTCGGCGGGTCGGTGTGGACTTGTTGGGCCGAAGGGCCTGTTTCCACACTGTAATGTAATGTAATCTAATGTAATCAATTGAAACAGTCTTCAGCTAGAAGTAGTGAGTGGATAATCCATTTTGGCCTCTTCTTGAGGTCACTAGCATTACTGATACTAGTTTTCAATAATTTCCTTTAATCTACATGATATCCAGAAATGGCTGAAGGCACTAGAAGATGCAAAGGGCTATTTCTTCTGACATTTCCCAGAAATAATGCTGAAGATTTGTGCTCTCTAACTAGCTGTGTCCAAAGTCAAACTGTTCCATTAGAGCAGTACACTTGCATCTAGCTAACAATGTAAAAAATTGCCTGTTTGTTCTGCACATAAAAAGCTGGACACTAATTAGCTAGTTGTTACCCTTTCAGACAACTCATTATCAGTAAAGTGATGGCAGTAGTTGTTGACATTACTATCAAGCGGAACTTGCAAAGAAATCACTTGCTTACTGATGCTCAGTTTGGGACCTACCAGGGCCTCGTTAGGCCCTGTTCAATTGTGGACAAAAAAGGATTCCAGAGGGGAATTAAGGATGAGTAAACAGTGCTGGGTCCACTATTTTTTGTCATTTTTATATAATGTGAATGTGAATGTAGGTGGTATGGTTAGTAAGTTTGCAGATGACACCAAAATTGTTGATATAGTGGACAGAAAAGAGGGTTCCCTCTGCACCAGAGACTTGATCAGATGGGCATATGGGCTGATGAGTGGCAGATAGAGCTTAATTTAAACAAATGTAAGGTGCTTTATTTTGGTAGGGTAAATTAGGGCAGGATTTGTACACTTAATGGTAAGCTCCTGGAGAGTGTTGCCAAACGAAGACACATTGGAGTGCAGGTTCATAGTTCCTTGAAAGCATAGTCGCAGGTTGAAAGGATAGTGAAGAAGGCATTTGGTATGCTTGCCTTTATTGGTCAGTGCATTGAGTAGAGGAGTTGGGAGATCATGTTGCAGTTGTACAGGACATTGCTTAGACCACATTTGGAAAACTATGTGCAATTCTGATTTCCATCTTATAGGAAGTATGGTGTGGAATTTGAAAAGGTTCAGAAAAGATTTACAAGGATATTGCCAGGGTTAGAGAGTTTGAATTTTGGGAGAGGTTGAATAGGCTGGGGCTATTTTCCCTGGAGTATCAGAGGCAGTGGGGTGACCTTCGAGAAGTTTAATAAAATCATGCAGGGCCTGGATAGGGTGAGTAGACAAGTTTTTTTTTTTCCCCAGCGTGAGGGAGTCCAAAACTAGAGGGGATAGATTTAAGGTGAGAGGGGTAAGATTTAAAAGAGATATAAGAGGCAACTTTTTCATGCGGAGAGTGGTGCATGTAAGGAATGAGCTGCCAGAGGAAGTGGTGGAGGTGGTTACAACTATAATATCTAAAAGGTGTCTGAATGGGTATATGAATAGGAAAGGTATAGAATGATATGGGCCACATGCTGGTCAATTTAGGATATCTGGTCGGCATGGATGAGTTGGACCAATGGGTCTGTTTCTGTACTGTACATCTCTCTGACTCTGACTGTCCTTGCACCATGACAGCATTTAACTCTCCAAACTGGAGTCAGTAGGAATTGAGGGTGACTCCTGGCCAGAATCCTACTTGGTACCAAAGAAGATGGTTGTATCTGTTGGAGATCCGTCATCTTTGCTCCATGATATTACTGTGGAAGCTCCACAGTATAATGTCCTCGGCCCACACATCTTCAGCTTACCTCTATCATTGGGTCAGAAGTCAGGATATTCACTGATTGCACAATATTCTATATTTGCAACTCTGCTGATACTAAATCAGCCCAATCCACATGTGGCAAGGCCTGAGAACATCTCATTATGATAAGTAGCAAACTTTCCATGGCATTACCATCGTGAATCCCCAACCATCATAATCATGCAAGGTACTAAGAATCTAGAAACTGAACTGGCTTAGCCATACCTGGAGGAGCAGGTTCGAAGTTAGATATTCTCTAAAAGTTGAAGTTCTAAATTGGAGAAAGGCCAATTTTGACGGTATTAGGCAAGTACTTTCGAAAGCTGATTGGAGGCAGATGTTCACAGGTAAAGGGACGGCTGGAAAATGGGAAGCCTTCAGAAACGAGATAAGAATCCAGAGAAAGTATATTCCTGTCGGGGTGAAAGGAAAGGCTGGTAGGTATAGGGAATGCTGGATGACTAAAGAAATTGAGGGTTTGGTTAAGAAAAAGAAGGAGCATATGTCAGGTACAGACAGGATAGATCGAGTGAATCCTTAGAGTATAAAGGAAGTAGGAGTGTACTTAAGAGGGAAATCAGGAGGGCAAAAAGGGGCATGAGATAGATTTGGCAAACAGAACTAAGGAGAATCCAAAGGGTTTTTACAAGTATAATAAGGGCAAAAGGGTAACTAGGGAGGGAATAGGGCCCCTCAAAGATCAGGATGGTGGCCTTTGTGTGTGGAACCACAGAAAATGGGGGAGATACTAAATGAATATTTTGCATCAGTATTTACAGTGGAAAAGGATATGGAAGGTACAGACTGTAGGGAAATAGATGGTGACATCTTGCAAAATGTCCAGATTACAGAGGAGGAAGTGCTGGATGTCTTGAAACGGGTAAAGGTGGATAAATCCCCAGGACCTGATCAGGTGTACCCGAGAACTCCGGGAAGCCAAAGAAGTGATTGCTGGGACTCTCGCCGAGGTATTTGTATCATCGATAGTCACAGGTGAGGTGCCAGAAGACTGGAGGTTGGCAAACATGGTGCCACTGTTTAAGAAGGGTGGTAAAGACAAGCCAGGGAACTATAGACCAGTGAACCTGACCTCAGTGGTGGGCAAGTTGTTGGAGGGAATCCTAAGGGACAGGATGTACATGTATTTGGAAAGGCAAGGACTGATCAGGGATAGTCAACATGGCTTTGTGCGTGGGAAATCATGTCTCTCAAAATTGATTGAGTTTTATTAAGAAGTAACAAAGAAGATTGATGAGGGCAGAGCAGTAGGTGTGATCTATATGGACTTCAGTAAGGCGTTCAATAAAGTTCCCCATAGGAGACTGATTAGCAAGGTTAGATCTCACAGAATACAGGGAGAACTAGCCATTTGGATACAGAACTGGCTAGAAGGTAGAAGACAGGGTGGTGGTGGAGGGTTGTTTTTCAGACTGGAGCCTGTGACCAGTGGAGTGCCACAAGGATCGGTGCTGGGCCCTCTATTTTTTGTCATTGACATAAATTTATTTTGATGCGAGCATAAGAGGTACAGTTAGTAAGTTTGCAGATGACACCAAAATTGGAAGTGTAGTGGACAACGAAGAGGGTTACCTCAGATTACAACAGGATCTGGGCCAGTGGGCTGAGAAGTGGCAGATGGAGTTTAATTCAGATAAATGCGAGGTGCTGCATTTTGGGAAAGCAAATCTTAGCAGGACTTATACACTTAATGGTAAGGTCCTAGGGAGTATTGCTGAACCAAGAGACCTTGGAGTGCAGGTTCATAGCTCCTTGAAAGTGGAGTCGCAGGTAGATAGGATAGTGAAGAAGGCGTTTGGTATGCTTTCCTTTATTGGTCAGAGTATTGAGTACAGGAGTTGGGAGGTCATGTTGTGGCTGTACAGGACATTGGTTAGGCCACTGTTGGAATATTGCATGCAGTCCTGGTCTCCTTCCTATTGGAAGGATGTTGTGAAACTTGAAAGGGTTCAGAGAAGATTTACAATGATGTTGCTAGGGTTGGAGGACTTGAGCTATAGGGAGAGGCTGAACAGGCTAGGTATGTTTTCCCTGGAGCGTCGGAGGCTGAGGGGTGACCTTATAGAGGTTTACAAAATTGAGGGGCATGGATAGGATAAATAGGCAAAGTCTTTTCCCTGGAGTCGGGAGTCTAGAACTAGAGGGGATAGGTTTAGGGTGAGAGGGGAAAGATATATAAAAGAGACCTGAGGGGAAAGATATAAAAGAGACCTAAGGGGCAATGTTTTCACGCAGAGGGTGTTACGTTTATGGAGTGAGCTGCCAGTGGATGTGGTGGAGGCTGGCACAATTGCAACATTAAAGAGGCATTTGGATGGGTATATGAATAGGAAGGGTTTGGACGGATATGGTCCGGATGCTGGCAGGTGGGACTAGATTGGGTTGGGATATCTGGTCGGCATGGACGGGTTGGACTGAAGGGTCTATTTCCATGCTGTACATCACTATGATTTTAAGTAACTCTTTTCCTGTCTCCATAATGTCCATTCACTATCTACAAGTCAGACATGTAAAAGAATACTCTCCGATGGCCTGGATGGGTGTGGCTGCATAAAATCTCAAGAAGCTCAACACCAAGCTGAAACATACAAAAAATATGCTTGCATAAAAACTGCAGGGTTGTGGTATAAACCCCAGTTGTTTATACACAGTTTATAAATAGCCTTCCTGTCAGAGAGCCTGTCACTCCTTTCTTGTCTGACGTATATAGAATGACTCTCGTGTCTCATTGTTATTTAAAACCTGTGAATGACAAAAGGAGTAAAATCATATTTTAAACAAAGGCTATGATGATGTTTCTTTCTTGTTTTCTTAGTTTTGTTGAAGATTTGAATTGTCACCTGTGGCTCAGTGGCATTCTTGCCTCCACATCAAAATGTGTGTTCAAGCAACATTTTTGGACATTGAGCCCAAAGCTCAAGGTTAAGTTTGTTACTGCACTATTGAAGTTGTGTTCTTTTGGAAGAGTGGCTCTGTCTGTGCCTTCAGATGAAAGTGAAAGATCCCTTGGCACTACTTCAGAAAAGAGTGGGAGTTATCCTCGTGTTTAAAAAAAAACTTGATCCTTTTTATTGACGTCACAAAAATCGATTGTTGCCTTTTATAGGAACTTGTTTGAAAATTGGCTGCATGGATCTTAGATTGCAACTGAAGACATTTCATTTGAACTCCATTGACTCAACAGAACTTTGGGGGAGTTCTGAAATCATGGAAAAATATAATGCAAAAATATGTAATAGGACTACGTATTTAAATAAATGACCTTTTGGGCTTCAAAGGAAATAGAGCAGTTACTGACTTGTAAAATTTCTCAGCAAAACTAATTTAGTATTTTCAAACATTGTGGTAAAAACATGGATGCTGCCAAAGTAAGTTACAGTACCAAAATTTTGAAATTGCTGATATTATTTTTTTTTGAAAGTCTAAGTATTATTTGAGTTCTAATGATTGCATATCTAACATTTATCTTTTTGACAGGTTCTGCATGAAACCTTTCCCAAACATACATTTTTAATGAATGGCCTTATTCAGGGTGTGAAGGTAAGAATTGTGTATTTCAGTTTTTCGTTTAGCAGAATCAGTTAATGTGCAATTTAATTGTCAAAGTGAGAGATAGTAAGGAAGAATGTAGCAAATGATTTTGTAGTGTCTAAGCTTTTAAGATCACTACAATCGTCATATTTTAGTTAAAATTTCATTCCGTATACACAAGCTAGAAAAGTTTATCGGGTTGGCAGCACCTATTGAGAGAAACAGAGTTAATATTTCATCAGGTTTTATGTGCCTTGAGAGTTATATTTTTGCCTGCTGTTTTCTGGAACCATTTTATGAAAAATCCCAATTGAATGGCAGAATGTTAACCCTTTTTAAAACTACAACTATAGTCACTATCTCTGTAGTTGATACTTGTCGTTAATTCCCAGTAACTGTCCCACTTACTTCAGAATTTGGTTAAGCTGTATTTTGTTATTGCATTGCTGAGTGCATTCTAGAATGATTTTAGGCTCCCTTATGTTTTACACACTCAAAACCACTGGACAAGCTGTAAGGAAGGCCTGTATCTTTCCAATTTACTCTGTACCTCCATAACAACCTGGGTGTTAGTGATAGAGTGTAAGATAAATGAGCTGCTGAGAGATCCAACCAAATAAGAAGAGATTGCCAGCCGATTATTGGTGACAGGCTAAGCAAATGTGTGCAAAAATAAACCAACCTCTTTCTCTCCCCCCCCCCCCCCCCCCCAACAAAATCATTTGGAGTGATCCGTAATTCAGGATATAGCCATGCCTATTGTATTTCAAAATTGCAGTGGTGGTTGACTTGCAATACAAGACTGCAAGTTCCATTGTACAATATTAGATTCTTTTCGCTTGAAGAAATGCCAGCAGAAGGAAAACAAAATTTCCTTGGCAATTAATTGTACAATCCTGTACTCCGTGTTCTGTCCTGGTGTGTTTGTCTTTGCAATTGGCAAGGACTATCACCTTTCAAATAAATCATACTGTTCTCGCAATCCAAATTGTCAGCAATTCTTCTACTGATCAATAAAGTCACTTTCAAATCAGTCATGTAGGCACTGAAACAATGCAACTTGTTGGTACGTTGACATAGTTGGTAATCAAAACACATCAATGCAGACGTTTTTAAGAATGTATGTTACATATTCAAACTCACTTGTAGAATTCAATAGACTTTTTTCACAGACTGAAAAAGGAACCTTGTGCACAAATCAAACCTAGTGAGGTTTGCTATGTCTTCTGGTTCCTACAAATTCACAGTATTCTAATTTGAAATTTGCACTTGGAAATCAAATTCTAGAGTTTCATCGCAATGCTCCATGTGGTTGATAGGCTGATTCTTCACGACTCAGTACATGATTGCATTGCAGCAATAAAATGTGGCACCCCGAACCTGTATTCTCAACAATTCGCTCTGGTTTACAAATAAGATAACAATATAATTTGATATTGAGAAGTTTGGAAATGAATTTTAATTAGCACAGCTATTGCAATGGAGAATGCACTAGTTAGACAATAGAACAAAAAATAGGAGGTTAGCTATCTTCCATCAAAGGCACATTTCTCATGGAATCTAACAGAACTGGAGTTTACAGGTAATCCCCTGACGAAGAAATATATTTGGCATACTTGTTATTAATAGTCAGTGTTTCCAAATGTAGATGAAGCTGCATTTTCAAAATTTCCTTCTCGCCCTCAAACTCCATCCTGGACTAAAATTTACTTTTAAATTGGAGCAGTTAAATGAGCTCCCTTTGACATAGTGGTTGGAAATAAATCAAATGGGCGTTCTATTACTGCAAGCCTACCTTTTATGGTCAGTATGGGTGTTGGGAATCCTACAGTTCCACATGAGATAAGATTGGTCAATCAGCAGCATTGTCAATCAGGCAGAAAGAACATGTACCCTCTCTGTCGGTTTCAATTTGACAAAATATGTGGCTGCTGGACTTGAGGCATTGGTCCATTCCAGAGGATAATCAGTGTCAATATGCCCAGGTAAATTTAAACAAAATGTGGAAGTGCCTATCTGGCATCCTTTTAATTGATATATATTCTAATGCAACAAGTAGACCAATTGCACTTGTCAACCAATCAGCACTGTCTTCTGTTCAATTTAATTTGATATTCTTGTGAATGTTCTGAAGGTTACAAGAAAACTTTTCATGAAAGCTTAATTTTTTTTCTCATTATATAAATAGGAAGGATTGAGAAAGATAAAGGCCAAATGCTGGCAAATAGGACTACGTTAGGTTAGGATATCTGGTCAGCATGGATGAGTTCGACCGAAGGGTCTGTTTCCATGCTGTACATCTGATTCGATATTTGACTTTTTAAATAAATAAATCAAACACCTTATTCACTTTATTTTCTTTTCTAAAGATATTGGCTAGGATTTTCCAGTGGCCAGATTGTTTTCTGATGCATAGATGGAAGTTGCACATGGGAACCCTGTGGAATCCCCAGTGCACCAAACTCCAAAGGAGCTGCCTAGGAATTTGCGTATTCCACTGGGTAGTTCCTCACCACCTGGAGCTTTCAAAAGTTATTGATTTAAATCAGAGTTTGGAGAGTTCTGAAGTGAAGTAAGTAGTTACTTAGTCTAATGTAGTGTATTTCCTGAAAAACTATTAAACTGACCTCCAGCTACTTCCAAAAACCTCTTAACACTGCTTCTATGTGCTTGCACATGCATCTTGACTCTGCATCATATGTAGATCTCTTATTTATTTCCATGTTTTTATATAATAGTTAAGGTGTGAATTGTAATCCTGCTTTGTCTACAAATTTATGCTGTTGCTGGTCATCAGAGTTGCTACTAAATTTTAAGAAAATCTACACTTTGGATCTCATTAAGTCATTGTGAAAATCTTTTCTTATCAGTACTGACTCCATTCCTTCTGCACTGACCACAGAATTATGGCTTTTTCATGTATAGTACTCAGCTAAATGGGGTGCTGCATTCAGTTTAAGCTTTGTGCTGAGTTAGGTAATGGCAGTCGGGTCATTTTTTGTAACATTAAAACTAGCCGATGCTGCATTCTTCAGTTTTAAATGTGATGAAATGGATATAAACGCCACTTAGGTTCCCTTCAGTGTCCATCTTTGAAAATTTACTTCCAACGCTTAAATTTTAAGAATTTTAATTTGTTTTTCAGCCAGGATTGAAGGCTTTATCGTATCTGATGCTGATATCAACCTAATACCTGCATTTATTTAAGTAATGCAGTTTAATTTTGTTTCCTTTTTTTTCCTTTTTAGGGTTTTTTATCATTTATGAGTGCTCCACTGATTGGTGCTTTGTCTGACGTGTGGGGGAGGAGATCGTTTCTTTTACTGACAGTGTTTTTCACATGTGTCCCAATTCCTTTAATGAGGATAAGTCCATGGTAAGGATTGTTTGTTAGAATGATGGAATCAGAGTTTTCACATGTGTTCAGATGGCACTTGAGAGATAATGGTGCGAAAAAGTGCATTTTCTCAATACATTTTGACGACCTTTCCATGTGCTTAAAGGGGGGTGGTAATGGGTTTTTAACTATCCTGGAAGTGGACTACATCTTTAGACACTTTGCATTGTGTTTAAGATGAAACTAGAATTTATGGTCAAATTGAAGAAAGGGAGGACTTTATAAAAGCTTAGAGCTCAGCTTTTAAATAGCTTTTAACTTTTCCCTCAAATAAAATCTAATACAGTCCACTTGGACGCTTTCTTTCCTTTGTAGAATGTCATAACCCCAAAATATAAGCCTTCATTTGCTCCTTCCAAAATTGCTCTGAAATTGTTTAGAAAGTAATCAACACGCTCTTCTGTCTCTGAAATATTTATGCTTAAAAAAGTGCATCCTCAGTTGCAACATTAGTGCCTCATATGCACTGAATTGCTGTACTTTCAAAATATCGTATGATTCCTGTATGAAAGGAGAAATCCAAAAGGACTGTAGAATTTTTTTTTTTTGCTTATTAATGGGTTGAGGGCAGCACTGCCTCGGTGAGCATTTCTTGCCCATCTGTAAATGCCCAAAGAGCAGTTAGGAGTCAGCCATATTGTTATGGGTCTGGAGTGACATCCAGACCAGATGAGGATGGCAGATTTCTTTCCCGAGAAGGATAGTCATGAACCAGATGGATTTTTGCAACAGTCAACAATGATGACACTCTCCATTCGTGTCATTCTCGGTTTTGATTTGGTTCAAATTTCAGAGTCTGATTTGAACCCACTTTGCAGGAGCATTAACTTGGGCCTTTTACTGGTTCACTGGCTCAAACACTATGCTACCCTATCCCCTTGTGAATATCTCAGTTTCTGGGCTCAATTCTAATCTTCAAATTTGTTTTTCAAGAGTGAAATTTCGATTTGAACCTTTTTAATGTCAAAAGTCTCACTTGCAAATATAAGTATTCATGTTTAAAATAAAATATAAATTTTAATTAATTTAGAAGCTAATTTCTTGTGCTCCTTATCTTACTCTTGCCTGTACTTCTTTTATAGGTGGTATTTTGCCGTTATCTCAGTGTCTGGTGTTTTTGCAGTCACTTTTTCAGTAATATTTGCATATGTAGCTGACATTACTCAAGAACACGAGAGAAGTACAGCATATGGGCTGGTAGGATATACTTTTTATACTTGTTGCAAATAAAACTTTGGTTCTGCATTTTTTTTTTGAGTTTCCTTTTAAGTCATTTTTATTGTTGCCATCCTGTCTTCACTGTCTTTCGATTCCTGACCCCAATCCTGGTTAGGAATCTGAATCGTAACTATCTTTGACTAAGTGTCTAGGTGGTACACTATAACACTGCTGAGATAGATTTTCATCTTTTCCCATGATGGTCCCACCTGAGCATGTAATCTTGTCCCTCTGGAAGATTAACAGCAGACACTTGATTATAAAACGCATCTCAAGTTGTGCGGCTCAGTGCATGTAACTTTCTCACCTGACTCAAAAGGCAGTGAATTATAGTGTAGGCTGATATATTAGTGTTGCACTGAGAGTCGCACGCTGTCAAGAGACAACATCTTTTATATAACTTTGCAACTGAGTGTAACAGACTCCGCACACTCTTGAAGGATAGGAGAGTTTTTTCCCCAATGACATGGTCAATATTTATTCTTCGGTCAACACTGAAACAGATTCTGTTGTTGTCACATTGTTAGGACACTACTTATTACATTTTATACAGCATTAACAGTGGCTATACTTGAAAAGGCAGCAAAGCACCTCGGAATATCTTCAGGTTGCGAAAGCTGCACTATAAATGTGAGTCCTTTTCTTCATCAGTCAAGTTTTTCTTCAGACCCACATTTAAGTATAAACAAGTATGATATAAAGTAGGATTAAACGAATTGGGATTTCACTACTATTTAATTCTTGTACCTTCACTAAAGTGTTTCCATTTTAAATAGTTGCAAATATTGCAGGAATATATATACATTTCATACAGTTGTACAGCAGGATGCAGTGTTTCTTTTCCCTGCAATGTTATATTCTAGATAATCACGCTTTGGACTGGTGGTGAAAAGGACAGGAGTTCTTACTATTGTATCCATAGTGTTGATAATCTGAAAACACATTGCTGTGTTTGGCATTGAGAAATTTCAAAGTTTTCACATGAAAAAGAATCCAAACATGCCCAATCACATTTGAGCAGTCAGTTAGTGAAACTATACTGTTCTTGGGAATATTGCACTCAGCAGAAGCGTTGTTCCATTTTATAGGTGTACTCAATTATGCTCAATCCAAAGGGCAATTTCCACTTGGTGGTGGTTCTTCTAGAAATATGACCTGCACTAGGTATCTGGGAGCAGTGTGCAACCTACCCCAAATTACTGCTGCATGTACTAGCACTGGAACATTTTTGAAGACAATGAATGTATGCTTTTTCCTGGGTTTATCAGGAAATAAACATAACTAAAGGTAAACAAAGAAGGATTTAATTCTTTTTACATATTTGGCCTCTGACAAAACAAAAATAATAATCCAAGTACTCTACAGTTGTTACATTTTCTTGGGGAAAACACTTAGAATTGAGAACATCTTTGCCTCATTGCCATACGGTTGTCGGGAAGTAGTGATTATTTTACCAAAAATAATTGCTTTCTTTCTTTGAATGCTGAACTGAGACAAAGGAAAAGTAAGTTTAGGCATCTAAGGCCATAAAATATACGAGCAGTATTTTATGTTTATAAATTGGAGATTTAAAACTAAGGAGCAAAAAATGGCAACAGGTTGGTAGAAAATATTGTTGGGTCACAAAACTGTATAACATTTTGGATGAATCGTTATAGAAAGAACTTCTAAACCTATAGAGTTTCTCTAGAATAATGCAAGGGATTCCGTGGAACTATAGATTTTGGGACAGTTTCCAATATGCAGAGTTTCATTGATTTTAAATTGAGAGTAGTTTAGGTACCTGAAGAAATCTGTCGTGCTTTGCTAATCGTAACCATAGACTGGAATACATGCATGCCATTGTTCTATGGGAGGCAATGGCCTAGTGCTATTATCACTTGATTATTAATCCAGAGACCCAGGTAATGTTCTAGGGGTATGCATTCAACCTGCATGTGACTTGTACATTCAACTTGGTCTGATCTCCATATGACTCCAGATGAATAGCAATATTATTGGCTCTCTGGGCAGTTAAAGATGGGCATTAAATGCCAGCCTAGCAAGTAATGCTCTCACCCTGTGGATTGATTTTAAAAAAACAAATTAAGTGTCAGTGCTTAAGAGGGAGGGAAGTAGCTGAAGAGGAAATGACAACTACACAGATGTCAGAGGCAAGGGCAGTGACGTTCATTTCATTTATTTGTTCTAAACAACAAGAAACTAAATGAAATTTCTTGGCTGGGGATAGTTGTTGGAGCATGGAACCGAGTGATTGAGAGAAGCCATTAAATATTCAAAGGAAAAAAATGCATGTTTAATGCACACATGCTTGAAGCAGAAGAAGGTACTTGGAAGGATCAAGGGCAGCTTATTGTTGATAATTGTAGCAAATGACCAGCATAAACAAGTTACCCCAATTGATACATAAGCAGCAATCAGAGATGGCTATTCAGTCCTTGAGACTGTTCAGCTTTCAGTAAGCTCGTGGATGATCTGATTTGTGGCCTTAAATCCACTTTTGGATTCCAATAACCCTTGACTTCCTTCTACTGTAAATTGATATCAATTCCACATAAAACTGTCCATTATAAATGTTTCAAAGTTACCTATAAACTGCAGACAATTCTTGAAAATATCTTCACCTGTGAAATAAGACAACTTCACAACTGTGAAATGAAGATCATGGACCACGTGTATTCAATTAATGTTTTCCGTGATTCAGTATTAGCTGCATTTAACATCTAGATGAAATTTGCATCTTGACATCCATTAAGTTTCTACAGGTGAGTTGCCCTCCCATATTAGATGGAAGTCTTATTTCACATTCATTGAGGTAAACTATTCCCAGAAAGTGGTCAAGTGACCCGTAAGCTGACCACAACAAATTTCAAGGAATTTTAGAATCGGTAGAGAATGTAAGGAGACCACTTGGGCTGTCACGTTCATGTTTGTTGTGTGCAAAAGTAAATCGAGAGTTCAACTCTAATCCTTTCTGCCTAGCCTTGAATTTTTTTTACTTAGCCAGTTCACTTTCAACAGTTACAGTTGAATCTGCATCCACCATATACTCCATCATTATGATGCCTTCAATTCTTTTACCATTCACTTAAGTAGGTGTCTTGTGCTTCTTGAGCCTTACACCAATGGCCACCTCTTAGTGTCCTCCCTCTACTGGTGATTCAGTTCTTCTGTGTTAATTAAAACTTGGTGAACAAACACCAAAAGTAGATCCGCTGAAGTGTATACTCTCGAGGTGGGAGGGTCCTTTAATGCTTGTTAGCATCGTTACTGATCAAACTGATCTTGTGAAGAGGTTATTGCCAAATTGAATTTGCGAAAGGTGGTGTGAGAACCAACAAAAGGGCAAACCTACTTCATTTTTGTCAATCTACATGTCTCGGGTGTTTCTGCTTGTGGAGTCCTCAAGTCCTGTTGTCTTGATTAGGATCCCCTCCATTGTGTTGTGGGCACTACCATGACGCTAAACTGTATTGATTGGAAAAACTGGACAGCCATAAATTTTATTCTGCCACAATCCAAGCTGGTAGTCAAATATGCTTCTCATTACGATTAGTCCAGGAGAACAACAGTTAGTGTGAAATGCACCTGAAAATGAACACCATTCTGATGAAGCTACAGTATAGAACTGCATGCTATAGAATTTAGCAATCAGGGCTAACATCAGACTGCCATATCCAATTGTAATTAGTGATGGGCAATTAAATGACTTACAGGAGACTCCATGGACATATCTGACTTTTGGTGGATCCCAGCACTTGATTGCAAAAGACATGGTTGAATCTTTGGCAACTATTTTCACTCGGAAGTAGACTGGATGACCCAATTCAGCCTCTTAGCTTCGAACCCAGTATCACAGATTCTATTATCCATCTCGTTGAGAACATTCTACATGATTCTGAGAAATGGCTGAGTGCTTTGCTTACAATCAAGGCTTGTAAATTTCAGGCAGTACTGCCTACTGAACTTCTGGGCAAATAGTTCCAGTAACACTGGCATATACCTGTCAATGTGGAAAATTTTGCATGTCATAATAGTTTTAAATATATGGCAGTATTGGTTTAATAATATTTATACAATTGTTAGCACTAAATAAGTTAACACATTAAATAAAATTCAAGGAGGTTGTTCCACATGCTCCCAATTTTGCATCAGTTTCATTTCATGCTAGTGCTGTGACTTTTTGCTCTGAAGCAGAATTGGATTCTGTTGAAAAGATGCATTTTGTTGAAGCTTTTCATAGAATTATAGAGATGTACAGCAGGGAAACAGACCCTTTGATCCAACTGGTCCATACTGACCAGATACCCTAAATTAATCTAGTCCCATTTGCCAGCACTAGGCCCATATCTATATAGACCTGTTCTATTGATATACCCATTCAGATGCCTTTTAAATCCTGTAAGTGTACCAGCCTCCTCCACTTCCTCTGGCAGCTCATTCCATACTAGTATCACCCTCTGTGTGAAAAGAATGCCCGTTGGGTCCCTTTTTTAACCTTTCCCCTCTCCCTCTTATTTTGGATCTCCCCACCCATCCCAGGGAAAATAGCTTGTCTATTTAACCTATCCATGCCCCTCATGATTTTATAAACCTCAAAGTCACCTCAGCCTCCGATAGGGCTATTTTCGCTGGAGCAATCTAGTCAGCCTCTCCCTATAGTTCAAACCCTGCAACCCTGACAACATTCTTGTAAACCTTTAGTGAACCCTTTCAAGTTTCACAACATCCTTCCAATAGCAGGAAGACCAGAATTGCATGCAATATCCTGTACAGTTGCAACATGACCTACTAACTCTTGTACTCAGTGTACTGACCAAATGCTGCCTTGACTATCCTGTCTACTACTTTCAAGGAGCTATGAACCTGCACTCCAATGTCTGATTGTTCAGCAACACACTCCAGGACCTTACCATTAAGTGTAAATGTCCTGCCCTGATTTGCCTTTCCAAAATGCAACACCTTGCATTTATCTAAATTAAAGCTCCATCTGCCACTCCTTAGCCCATTGGCCCATCTGATCATGATTCAGTTGTACTCTGAGGTAACCTCCTTCACTGTCTACCCCCAATTTTGATGTCATCTGCAAGCTTACTAACAATACCTCATATGTTCACATCCAAATATGTTTTGGAAATGACTAAATGTAGTGTACTTAGTACCGATCCTTGTGACACACCGCTGGTCACAGGCCTCCAGTCTGAAAAGCAACTCTTCACTTCCATCCTCTGTCTTCTACCTTTGAGTCAGTTATGTGTCCAAGTGGATAGTTCTCCCTGTATTCCATGTGGTCCACTCTTGCTAACCAGTCTACCATGAAGAACCTTGTTGTACTGCCTTACTGAAGTACATATAAATGTTCACTGCTCTGCCCTCATCAATTCTCTTCGTTACCACTTCAGAAGACTCCATTAAGTTAGTGTGATATGATTTCCCACGCACAAAGCCATGTTGACAATCCCTAGTTCCTTCCCTTCCAAATGCATGTGAATCCTGTCCCTCATGATCCCCTCCAACAACTTGCTCCCCACCAATGGCTGGCTCACTGGTCAAGATTGCCAATGAATTCCAAAAAGCTTGACACTCATCCACGGACTCCATCAATAAACACATTGACCTCGACCCAATATATTAACCACAGCAATGAACAACCGGAATCAGCAACCGAAAGCAATGGCAGTGAAACCAAATAAATTCCAACCAACATAGTGCAGCGACACATCACAGGAGGCTCCACAGCACTAAGGATGTCACATAGAAATGGAATGAAACGTCTCCAAGCCAAATTCACAGTTCGGCGAACGTACCCACAACAACTGCAATCGGTCTATAGTTCTCCAGCTTTTCCTTACCACCTTTCATAAATATTAGCACCACGTTGGCCAACCTCCAATCTTCTGGCACCTCACCTGTTACAAATTATGTTACAAATAACTCCAAGATGTCCAGCAATCACTTCCCTAACATCCCAAACAGATCTAGGGTACACCTGATTAGATCCTTCAGATTTGTCCACCTTAATGCATTTTAAGCCGTCCAGCAGAAATATGGACATTTTTCAAGATGTCACTATTTATTTCTTCACCTTCTACATCTTTCATATTCTTCTCCACAGTAAACACTAATGCACAATACTTGTTTAGTATCTTCCCCCATGTCCTGCAGTTCTACACATAGGCAACCTTGCTGATCTTTAAGGGGTCCTATTCTCTCCCTAGTTACTCTTTTGTCCTTGGGGTTAAGGAGAATCGAAAGGGATTCAACGAATACACTATTTGTCAAAGCTATCTACATCCCTCCTGATCTCCCTCTTTATATTTTTCTAGGGATTCACTCGATCTCTACTGTCTATACCTGACATGTGCTTCCTCCTTTTTGTTACTCTCTTACTAGTTTTCATCTTTGATTGTTCAGGACAAATGTTATGATTTGCAAATTTCAAGCAATCGCAGTGTGTACTTGGGAAAGGGTGCTGATTGGATGGAATGTTGATTTTGGCGGAGACATTGCCATGCTGAAAGTGACAGGAAACTGCATGCTCCTCCATTTTGAGTAATTCAAAAAAGGCACAAAGCTTGAACATGTTCCTTTTTATAACTGGCCCCTGTGTATATATGTTGCTTCTGACAAGTGTAAATGAGTCCATATTAGAAGCTCAAAATATTACATTTGTGAGATTACTGGGTACTCTGGTTCAGCAGATGCTGCCATGTCAAACAGTTTTTTTTTGGGTTCTCCAAACACAGGCTGGTTGAGTATGGTCAATGCCTGTTACTAGCAGAAATTGGATTATTGCAAAGCCATATCAAGGCTTTGTTGTGGAATTTTGACTGTACTACTTCAAAGTGGATTATTCCAAGTATTTCACACTTTAACATTGTGTTTGAAGCAATTCCTTTTTTTACAAAAGTCGATTTATTAAGGCATCAGGATATATTTTTAGGTATTTTTCTTGTTGGAAACCTGTAATAAATCATGTCAAAGTGTTTTGTTTCACGTTTTCTCTTCCTCCTGTATCCAAATATTATGAACCCTTTTGATCCTAAATGATCTGTTTAATAGCAGTTGTTACTGATGTTAACCTGGCCTGGAAAGTTTGTAGTCTAATGTTTCAATTCAATTGAAACACGCAGAGTTGGAAACTCTGTTTTCGTTGCAATCTGGTAGCATTTGCAAAGAAATTGAATCAGTGGGAGGTTTTCAAAAATGAACAGGTTTTCTGATTCTCCAATTTAGCTGTTTAAAGCACCTGTGTGAACACTGAGTTTAAGAATAAAATTGTGCCTGTATTATCTGGCCCTTTACAGTTTAAATGTACGTCTTTGATCTTGTGTAATATCTTTATCCTGGTTGTCATTGGCAGAAATCCACAACTTGGTATATAAACTGTTGGTGGTGTTCCCTCTTCAGTTAGATTTTATGGTGTTACGGACCTGACCAGACCCCCCCCCCCCACCCCCTCATATATTAAGGAGGTAGCCTGGACCCTAACTTTATCGTACATTAAAGGTAAATGTCGGTCTGTGTTCCAGATGTAATTTCAGTGGTCAAACTACTTGACATTAGGCAAATCACTGTAGTTAAAATATAACAGAAGAAAAAAGAATTTGGAATAACTTAACTCTGTTGGAAAAATAACAGAATAATAGATTATTTTACTACTAAACAGTAACTATTCCAATGTCATAACATCCCATTTAAAAATACCCTTGGCAAAAGGCAAGTTCAGAAAAAACATGTAGTCACATGCAGTTCTCCTATCCAGGAGGTGAAACCATCAAAAGACAATTCTGAGAGAGTGGGTTAGCAGTTGGGAGAGGTTCACTGCCTTCTAACCCTGCTGAGACCCCAGCAACGACGACTAAAAGCAATTAAAATTCTTGGATCTGTAAGAGCTTAATCGCACCCATTCAGGCTGCTTCCATTGTTCCAACTTTTTTTTTTAAAAAGCCCCAAGGCTTCACAATTTGTTTAGCTTCTCAGACTGCTCAGCGCCTGTTCCCCAATCTCAATTTAAAAGAAACCAGGACAAAACATACACCTTAAAGTCACAGTGGATGAATCTGTTGCTTCGTGAGTTAATTTTTCTGTTCAGTACCTGCTGTTGTATTTTAAATAGAAACTTCTTTAAGTATCTGACAGATAAACAATTACAAATAAGCAATGTTTAAGATCTGACCTTCAATTCATATTAATGGACCATTTTATTGCATGATTAGATGATTTATTAATGATGTGCAGAAGAGTGATGATTCAACTTTGATACTAAGTATGATACAAATTCTGCTGAGCATCATTTATCCATAAAATAAATAGAACTTCCGTTCACTAAATATGGACCTAAACCTGGTGTGTGATGCTGGCAACCCAACAAATGATGTGGATTCGTCAAGTGCAGATTTACGTAATATAATAAATTCTTCTGATCACTACGAACAGCAGACTGTGTTGCCAGTTGATTGAATGCTGCTGCTTGTGGGGAAAAAGGAGTCGATGCAAACTCTCGGTCTTGCTCTCTCATTGGCTGCTCAATGTACCATTCCTAAAGGATTTGGAAGCATGTTGTGCCCACATGTTGACCAGATTAGGGTGATTTCTGATGAAAAGCAGTGAGTTAGAGGGGTTGTCTACCCAGTTAAGAACAGTTTAAGGAATGTATCCTACTTTTTTTAATCCATGTATGCTTCATTTACGTTAATTTGATTTCTTTCTTTTGCCTTTAAAGTACAAAGAAAATTACAGCACAGAACAGACCCTCCGCCCCTCCTCCAAACCTGCGCCGACCCAGATCCTCTATGCAAACCTGTCGCCTATTTTCTAAGGATCTGAATCCCTCTGCTTCCTGCCCATTCATGTATCGTCTTAAATGACACTATTGCTTCCACCCCAACCACATCAGCTGGCACCGCGACCCAGGCACCCACTACCCTCTGTGTAAAGAGCTTTCTCTCTCAAACTCACGCCACCTTGAACTCATGACCCCTAGAAATTGAGTCCTCCACTTTGGGGAAGAAAAAAATTCTTGCTGTCAACCTTTTCAAACTTGTCATGATTTTGTAGACCTCAATCTGGTTGCCCCTCAACCTCCTCCTTTCTAATGAAAATAATCTTAATCTATTCAACCTGTCTTCATAGCTAGTGCCCTCCATACCAGGCAACATTCTGGTTAATCTCCTCTGTACCCTCTTGAAAGAATCCAAATCTTTTTGGTAATGTGGCAACAAGAACTGTTACGCAGTACTCCAAATGTAGCTGAACCAAAGTCCTACACAACTGTAACATGACCTCCCAACTCTTGTACTCTATACCCATCCAATGAAGGAAAGCATGCCGTATGTCTTTTTGATCCCGCTATTGACGTGCATTGCCACCTTCAGGGTACAATGGAATTGAAGACCCAGATCTCCTGTACATCAGTTTTCTCCAGGGCTTTTCCTTTAATGTATTGTTCATTCTTGAATTGGATCTTCCAAAATGCATCACCTCGCATTTGCCCAGATTGAACTCCACCTGCCATTTCTCTGCCCAACTTTCCCATCTATCTATATTCTGTTGCATTCTGTGATAGTCCTCTTCACTATCTGCTACTCCACCAATCTTAAGGTCATCTGCAAACTTACTAATCAGACCACCTATGCTGCCTTCCAGATCATTTATGTACATCACAAACAACAGTGGACCCAGCATAGATCCCTGTGGAATACCACTGGTCACAGGTCTCCATTTTGAGAAACTCCCTTCCACTACTACACTGTCTCCTGTTGCCCAGTTCTTTATCCATCTAGCCAGTACACCCTGGACCCCATGCGACTTCACTTTCTTCTTCAGCTTACTATGGAGAACCTTCTGAAATGCCTTATTGAAGTCCATGTATATGACATCTACAGCCCTTCCCTCATCAATCAACTTTGTCACTTCCTCAAAAAAGATTCTATTAAGTTGCTAAGACATGACCTTCCCTGCACAAAACCATGCTGCCTATCACTGATAAGCCCATTTTCTTCCAAATGTAAATAGTTACTATCCCTCAGTATCTTCTCCAACAGCTTCCTGACCACTAACATCAGGGTCACTGGTCTATAATTAGCTGGATTATCCTTGCTACCCCACTTAAGCAAGGGGACAACATTAGCAATTCTCCAGTCCTCCGGCACTTACCCGTGTTCAAGGAAGCTGCAAAGATATCAGTTAAGGCCCCAACTATTTCCTCTATCACTTCCCTCAGTAACCTGGGATGGATCCCATCCGGACCTGGGACTTCTCCACCTTTAATGCCTTTTAGAATACCCAACACTTCATTCCTCCTTATGCTGACTTGACCTAGAGTAATCAAACATCTATCCCTAACCTCCACATCCATCATGTCACTCTCCTCAGTGAATACCGATGCAAAGTACTCATTACGAATCTCACCCATTTTCTCTGACTCCATGCCTAACTTCCCTCCTTTGTCCTTGAGTGGGCCAACCCTTTCTCTAGTTACCATCGTGCTCTTTTTATCCGAATAAAAGGCTTTGGGATTCTCCTCAACCCTGATTGCTAAAGATATTTCGTGACCCCTTTTAGCCGTCTTAATTTCTCGTTTCAGATTGGTCCTACTTTCCTGATATTCTTCCAAAGCTTTGTCTGTTTTCAGTTGCCTACACGTTATGCTCTCTTTTTCCTCCTGGGCTAGTCTCTCAATTTCACCTGTCATCAATGGCTCCCTAATCTTGCCATTTCTATCCCTAATTTTCCCAGGGACATGTCTGTCCTGCACTCTAACAACATGTTTGAAAGCCTCCCACATATCAAATGTAGATTTACCCTTAAACAGCTGCTCCCAATCTACATTGCTCAGCTCCTGCTGAATTTTGCTACAGTTAGACTTCCCCCAATTTAGCGCACTCATCTTTGACCATGAGTATTCTAATACTTGTGGAATTCTGATTGCTATTTCCAAAGTAATCCCCTACTAAAACTTAAACTCATTTCCCAACACCAGATCCAGTATGGCCCCTTCCCGAATTGGACTGTTTACATACTGCTCTATAAAACCCTCCTGGATGCTCCTTACAAGTTCTGCTCTATCTAAACCCCTAACATTAAGAATCCCTGTTAATGTTGGGAAAATTTAAAATTTACCATCACGACTACACCTTTGCTCCTACATCTTTCCATAATCTGTTCGTGTATTTGTACCTCTATCTCCTTTATGGCTGTTGGGAGGCCTATAGTACAGTCTCAATGGTACCGCACCCTTCCATTTCTGCCCTCTGCCCATATTGCCTCACTGCTTGAGTTCACCATACCGCCGTCCTTTAGCACAGCTGTGATATCCTCTGACCAGTAATATACGTCCTCCACCTCCCTGTCTATCCCACCTGAAGATCACTAGGCAGGAATGTTCCCTCCCAGTCGAGGAACACGACAGCGGTCAAGAACATTCGGCCTCTGATCTTCAGGTGACCATCCACCAAGGCAGACTTCAACATATGTAACAATGCAGAGTGGCCAAGCAGAGGCTACTAGCCAACTTTGGTACCCATGCGGACTGCCTCAATGGGACCTTCGGTTCACCCAGTAAAGTACACTCACTCACTCTCTCTCGCTCGCTCTCATACACACACTCTCTTACATACTCTCAGACTCACTTGCATACATGCACACCTACACCCCTCTCGCGCTCTCGCACACGCACACATGTTTGTCTCTCTCGTATACGCACACACAAGTACAAGTCTATGGGGTGAATTTGCATTGCAGAATTATCTTTGCAGATACATCCTATTTTGCTCAAAAACTGCATGATCTGCAGGCAGTCAATCCCTGTAATATTTTATAAGTTCCATGTTGGAAATAGAATCAGTCTGACTCAAAATTGGGATACAAGCATGCATTGTCTGAGCTGAGATGTCATTTATTTTATATAAAACCTGAAGCTATCTCGAGAATGTGACTTAAAAGTTCTGGGGTTTACTTGTTGCAACCCGTTATGAAAGACTTGACAGCAATCTAGGTTTCTTCAATATAGCATTTCAGTTGTGTGACACTAATCTTTTGCTATAAATTCTGTGTCTGAAGGAGCAGCACTCAAAGTTCCTGCTTCCAAATAAATCTGTTGGACTGTAATCTGGTGTTATGAATTTTTAAGTTTGTCCACCCCAGCCCCCCACCGGCTCCTCTACATAATGTTCCCTTGGTGAGCCATTCCCCCAACAGTATCCAAAACAGTATACCTGTTTTGGAGGGAGATGACCTCAGGGGACACCTGCACTGCCTTCCTGCTCTTTCTCTGCCTTTTGGACACCCAATCCCTTTCTCCCTCAGCAATCCTAATCTGCAATGTGACCAATTCAGTAAACGTACCATCCCTCCTATACCTTCCACCCTTCACCTTGAATTTATGTCCCCTTGTACACTCTATTGTACCCGGGGAAAAGGTTTCTGACTGTCTACTCTATCTATTCCTCTGATCATCTTATAAACCTCTGTCAAGTCACCCTTCATCCTTCGCCGTTCCAATGAGACAAGGCCTAGCACACTCAACCTATCCTCGTACGACCTATTCTCCATTCCAGGCAACATCTTGGTAAATCTTCTCTGCACCCTCTCCAAAGCTTCCACATCTTTCCTAAAGTGAGGCGACCAGAACTGCACACAGTACTCCAAATGTGGCCTAACCAAGGTCCTGTACAGCTGCAACATCACCTCATGACTCTTGAATTCAATCCCTCTGCCAACGAACGCTAATACACCATAGGCCTTCTTACAAGCTCTATCCACCTGAGTGGCAACTTTCAAAGATCTATGAACATAGACCCCAAGATCCCTCTGCTCCTCTACCTTACTAAGAACCCTACCGTTAACCCTGCATTCTTTTTTGTCCTTCCAAAATGGACGACCTCACACTTGACAGGGTTGAACTCCATCTGCCACTCCTCAGCCCAGCTCTGCATCATACCTAAGTCCCTTTGCAGCCGACAACAACCCTCCTCACTATCCATAACTCCACCAATCTTCGTATCGTCTGCAAATTTACTGACCCACCCTTCAACTCCCTCTTCCAAGTCATTAATAAAAATTACAAACAGCAGAGGACCCAGAACTGATCCCTGCGGAACTCCATTTGTAACTGGGCTCCAGGCTGAATAATTACCATCTACCACCACTCTCTGACTTCGACCGGTTAGCCAGTTTTCTATCCAACTGGTCAAATCTCCCTCTATCCCATGCCTCCTGACTTTCCGCATGAGCCTACCATGGGGAACCTTATCAAATGCCTTATTAAATTCTTCTATTTGGAATTCATGATGTAAATGTAACTAAAATTGAACTTGGAAATTCTTCTTTGAAGTAAAGTCTGGTTGCCACTGAGACATATTTTACTCCTTTTTGCAGTTTCATAGGTGGATGAGTTTGAAGTAACTTTGCTTTTTCCCATTTGACTCTATTAGTTTGCAAAACAATTTCCAAATAGGGGAGTATATAGCTGAGCTCATCTGCTTTGAAATATAATTGTAATTTGTTAAAATTTAATTGCAGACAATTCCTGATGAAGCCAGATTCATTCTGGATTGCATTAGTTTTAATATGTAAAAGTTTAATTTTGTAGCTCAAAAATGCAACCTAATGTAATAGCTGACTCCACGTATGGAGTCAGCTATTACAAGGGGGCATAGCTTTAAATTAAGGGGAGGTAGATATAGGACAGATGTTAGGGGTAGGTTCTTTACTCAGCGAGTCGTGAGTTCATGAAATGCCCTGCCAGTAGCAGTGGTGGACTCTCCCTCATTATGGGCATTTAAGCGGGCATTGGATAGGCATATGGAGGATAGTGAGCTAGTGTAGGTTAGGTGGGCTTGGATTGGCGCAACATCGAGGGCCGAAGGGCCTGTACTGCGCTGTATTCTTCTATGTTCTATAATAAGACCATACTGTTCCAAAAAAAATTGTAACTGCCAAATTTGATGGGAAAAAGTGAAGATTACTGATATTCAAAAAAGTCTGTATTTAATATTTTTACACCTTTGGTACTAATACTGTTAGAATAAGCTAATGTCTGACAAAAAAAAGCAAGTTGTGTTTTATGTTTCATTGTGAAGTAATTAGCAGATGACAGCTTTCCTTCCTGTTGCTGTTGGTTTTACGACAGACATACTAAATGGTGCATCATCTGTCTGAAGAGAAAAAAAGTGATTGTTTGTGCAGTCCCAGAATACCACTGCTAACTATGATCATCTAAAGAGTCATCACTAAGTTTAGTGGCAATAAATGGTGTATTGATTTTGTTCTAAATGATATTGATCTGTCAGAGTTGAGTCAGTTAAACAAGGTAAGTAACAATCCCTTTATCTGTTCACTGTCTGTGTTTTGTTAACTGCTGCTCTTTAAGCTATTTTATTATGAGACAACCGTGCTTTCTCTCAATAAGGGACCTTGATCAGATGAGCTGATGGGCCGAGTTTGGCAGATGGAGTTTAATTTAGATAATTGAAGTGCTGCATTTTGGAAAGGCAAATCAGGGCAGGATTAATGGTAAGGTCTTGAGAGTTGCTGAACAAAGAGACTTGAGTACAGATCCGTAGTCCCTTGAAAGTGGAGTCTCGGGTAGATAGGATAGTGAAGAAGGCATTTGGTATGCTTGCCTTTCTTGGTCACTGCATTGTGTAGGAGTTGGGAGGTCGTATTGCGGCTGTACAGGATAGTGGTTAGGCGAATTTTGGAATACTGCATGCAATTCTAGTCATCTTGCTATAAGAAAGGATGTTGTGAAATTTGAAAAGGTTCAGAAAAGATTTACAAGGATGTTGCCAGGGTTGGAGGGCTTGAGCTCTGGGGAGAGGCTGAGTAGGTTGGGGATTTTTTTCCCTCCAGCGTCAGATGCTGAGAAGTTTATAAAGTGATGAGTAATATCTGGTGAATAGCCAAGGTCTCTTCTCCAGGATGGGGGAGTCTAAAACTAGAGGGCGTAGGTTTAAAGTGAGAGGGGAAAGATTTAGTAAAGAGCTAAGTGACAACTTCTTCATGGAGTGTGATGTGTGTATAGAATGAAATGCCAGAGGAAGTGGAGGCTGGCACAATTACAGCATTTAAAAGGCATCTGGGTGGGTATATGGATAGGAAGGGTTTAGAGGGATATGGGCCAAATGCTGACAAATGGGACTAGATTAATTTAGGATATCTGATTGGAAAGAAGAGTTGAATTGAAGGATCTGTTTCCATGCTGTACAGCTTTGACTCTAAATGAAAATCTCCATTTGATGGTATCTGTGGTGTCAGCAAATTTTTATTGTATCTATGAATTCTTAGAGATACTGCTTTTCATTGCAAGTCTGGCAGTGCGTTTGCTGAATTGTTTTCACTGTACTATTGTTAAACTTTGGCTTTTGTTTCAATCCTCTCTTCCTCCAGTGCCAGAGAAATGAAATTGGTCAAGGTTTTAGATTGGTTTCACTTTTCTGTTAGAATACCATACATGAGTTAGTTAGAATTTCTGTAACAACCAGACACTTACTTTTTACTGGTCAATATACTATAGTGGGTTGGATGACACATTTGTATGTGCAATGGTGTTCCTTATTACATGTGGGTTCTTCTCTTCTGCCCCTCCAGTGAAATAACTGAAGGACAATACTTCAGAAGCTCAAAAATACCATGGAAGGGAAAATTGGTCTATGCTAGTAATGTGGTAGCTAGTAGTAGATCAGACTGTAATAATGTACCTGATTTTCGTAAAAACCAGAAGAACTGCTGAGGCTATAAATCAGAAACTAAAACAGAAATTGCTGGAAAAGCACTGCATCTGTGGAGAGAAATCAGTACTAAGGAAGGGTCTCGCACATGCTGCCAGACCTGCTGAGCTTTACCAGCAATTTCTGTTTATGAACCATTTTTTTGTCTATTGAAATTTGTTGAAAAGAAATATGCATAAATAGATTTCATCCCCACTATGCGTTATCCCAGGTTGTGTTTTATTTTGAGAGATGTTCATGTTTCAGTTGCACCTTAATGATCCTGCAAGTAAAACCTTTTTTGGCTTCTTCTCTAGGTATCAGCAACTTTTGCAGCAAGCTTGGTAACCAGTCCTGCCATTGGTGCTTATCTTTCAAATAAATATGGTGATAACCTTGTGGTACTCATAGCCACTGTGATTGCTGCATTGGACATTTGCTTCATCTTGGTAGCTGTCCCTGAATCTCTCCCTGAGAAGATTCGATCAGCTTCCCGGGGATCACCTTTCTCATGGGAGCAAGCAGACCCTTTTTCTGTAAGTATTTGATTATCTTTATATGAGCTAAACTTCTCCATCTATAGAACCCTATGAGCTATCTGAATTTTTTTTGTTTTATCATGCTCCTGTGAAGTACTTCAGGATGTTTTAGCGTTAAAGGCACTATATGAATGCAAATTATTCTTGTTGATATCTATCTATTTTTATTTTCTTAAAGTGCACCGACATAGTTTCACAATCTTGTACGCTGGCTGATGTCTGCATTAAGTTACTCTGAGGCAGAACTTCATCGTTCATTTATGCATGAATTCATTTCACAATATGGAATGGACTTTTCCAAAATATCTCAATTTTTGGTAACATCAGTATTTTAGCAGATTTATAGAACTTAAAACTGTAAGCAATATTGTAAAAAAAAAAAAAAATGAAATTCTTAAACTGCTACTTGTTGAAGCTCATTATGAAAGCACTTGTATGAAAAATGTCATTTTTAATCAAAAAGATAATCTCTGGATTATTACCTGAGCCACAAGCAAATTAGCACAGCATTAACAAGATTAAAGAGGTAAACACTTGGTTCAAAGATTGCTATGGGAGAAACTAGTTCAAATTGATTCAACATTGACACCTGTACTGGAGAAGGACGGAGCTGTTCCAACCTATCAGGTTCCATCTGAATCATACCAGTGCCAGAGTCCTTGTGAACCACGTAACTAAGACCGTGAATAGCGGATTTTAACCAAAATAGTGGGGAGATGGGTTCAGTTGCATGGCAAAAAGATAAATTTAAGGAGAGCTCAAAGAGGTTATTAAAGTTTGCTGAACAGATAATAAGACAGAATATATAGAGAGTCAGGAAATTAACTTCAGGCTAAGTAGATAAGGGGCCATCTATGACAAGGGGAGCAGTCAACACAGGACTCTTGAGGGTGTTGTACTTAAATGCATGCAGTAGATAAAACGGGGTAAATGAACTTGTAATCCAGATCGAAATTGGCAAGTACGATGTTGTGGTTCTCAGAAGGACTTGGCTTCAAGGTGATCAGTGCTGGGGACTAAACATCTAACAATATTATTGAAAGAGTGGGTAGAGGGAATGGGGTTGTCTTGTTAAGAAATTAGATTAAATCCATAACAAGAAGTGTTATAGAGTCAAAAGGCTTAGAATTTGTGGGTGGAGTTGAGGAACCACAAAGGACAAAGACCTTGATAGGAGTTATATACAGGTTATTAACAGTAGTCAATGTGAGGAAGAAAATAGATCGAAAGATAGTAAAGGCATGCGAGAGAATCACTATAACAGTAATAGTAGGGACTGCAGTATGCAAATAGACTGGAAAAAAATCAGGTTGGTAGTAATCTCATAAAAGGGAAATCATGTAATGGCTGCTAGGTTTTTTTGGGAGCTGATTGTGATACAGCTCATGAATGAGTAGGCAATTCTGGATTTAATAATATGTAATAAAATAGACTGAATTAGGAAGCCTAAGGTGAAGGCACCCCAAGGGTACAGTGATCATAATGTGGTAGAATTCACCCTGCGGTTTGAGGGAGAAGTTGGAAACAGGTGTAATAGTATAATAATTGAGTAAACATCACCACAAAGACGTCAGGGAGAAACTGGCCAGACTTGATTGGAAGGGGAGCCTAACAGGAGAGATGGTAGAGCAGCAATGGTAGGAGTTTCTGGGGATAATTTGCAAAGTACTGCAGAAACTCATCCCAAGGAAGAAGTAACATACCAAGGGGAGGATGAAGCAATCATGGTTCACAAGGGAGGTCAGGGACAGCATAAAAGCAATTGAAAAAGCACACTATATGGTGCAGGTTAGTAGGAAGTTAGAGGATTGAGAAGCCTTTAAAACAGAGGATAGCATTTTGTTTTATAAAAGCAGTGGTGTGGAGGTGGAAAGGGGCATTTATAGATAGTGGTGATAATGGGGTCTTTTTCAGAATGACAGCCAGTGACTAGTGGAGTTCCACAGGAGTCTGTTTTGGGGCCACAATTATACATGTCATACGTTAATGATCTAGACAAAGGAACAGCGATAACTGTTGCTAAGTTTACAGATGAGACAAAGATTTGTGGTGGGATAGGTAGTGTTCAGCAATTGAGGAGGCTACAGAAGAACATAAACAGGCTAGGAGAGTGGGCATTCTGGATCAGTGGTGCTGGAAGAGCACAGCACTTCAGGCAGCATGATTTTGCCTGTCCTTGGATGCTGCCTGAATTGCTGTGCTCTTCCAGCACCACTGATCCAGAATCTGGTTTCCAGCATCTGCAGTCATTGTTTTTACCTAGGAGAGTGGGCAAATAAGTGTCTGGTAGAATGCAATATGGAGTAAGTGTGACGTGCACTTTGGTAGGAAGAATAGAGGCTTGGGCTATTTCTAAATGGCGAAAGACTTCAGAAATCTGAAGCTCAGAGGAACTTGGGAGCCCTGTTCAGGATTGTCGTAAGGTTAAAATGGAAGTGCGATTGGCAATTAAGAAGGCAAGTGTAATGTAAGGATTCCGTTCTGGAGGGTGAGAATATAAGAGGAGAGATGTACTGTTGAAGCTGTATCAGGCTCTGGTCAGACTGAATTTGAAACATAGTGAGCGGTTTTGGGCCCCATACCCCAGGAAAGATGTGCCAGCATTTGAGGGGCTCCGAAGGATGTGTAAAAGAATGATTTCAGAGATGAGGAGCCATTGGGGTCTATAGTTCTGTACTGATGGAATTTAGAAGGATGAGGGGGATCTGATTGAAACATAGAGTACAGAGAAGCCTGGATAGAGTGGACACAGTGAAGATGTTTCCACTGCAGGAGGGAAACGAGGACCCGAAGGCACAGCCTCAGAGTGAAGAGATGACTCTTTAGAACTGAGATGAGGGGGAATTTCTTCATCCAGAGGGTGGTTAATCTATGGAACTCATTACCACAGACAGCAGTGCAGGACAGATCATTGAGAGTCTTTGATGTGCATAGGCAGGGTCTTGATTGGTAAGGGAATCAACGATTATGGGGAATAGGAAGAAGAATCATATCAGCTGTGATCTACTGATGAAGCATATTTTGTCATAGAGATGGCCAGCACAGAAACAGACCCTTCGGTATAACTCATCCACGTTGACAGATATTCTAAATTAATATAGTCCGATTTGTCAGCATTTGGCCCGTATCTCTCTAAATCTTTCTATTCATATACCCTTCCAGATATCTTTTAAATGTTGTAATTGTACCAGCCTGCACCACTTCCTCAGGCAGCTTATTGCACACATGCACCACACTGTGAAAATGTTGCCTCTTGTGTGCTTTTTTAAATCTTGCCCCTCTCACCTTAAACCTATGCCCTCTAGTTTTGGATTCCCCTACCCTTGGCTAATCACTCTGTCCATGCCCTTCATGATTTTATAAACCTCTATAACTTCATCCCTCAGCCTCCACTCCAGGGAAAATAGTCCCAGCCTATTCAGCCTCTCCCTATAGCTCAAACCCTCCAACCCTGGCAGCATCCTTGTAAATCTTTTCTGAGCACTTGGAAGTTTCAGAACTCCCTTCCTATAGCAGGGAGACCAGAATTGAATGCAGTATTCCAAAAGTTGCCTAACCAATATGCTGTGCAGTTACAACATGACCTCCCAACTCCTATGTTCAATGCACTGACCAATAAAGGCAAGCATACCAAACTTCATTATCCTATCTACCTGCGACTCTGAGTTCATATGAACCTGCACTCCAAGATCTTTGTTCAGCAACACTCCCGAGGACCTTATCATTAAGTGTATAAGTTTCCCCTGATTTGCCTTCCTAAAATGCAGCACCTCTCATTTATTTAAATTAAACTCCATCTGCCACCCCTTGCCCCATCTGATCAAGATCCAGTTGTATTCTGAGGTAACCACCTTTTGTTGTCCATTACACCTCCAATTTGTGTCATCTGCAAATTTACTGACTACACCTCCTTTGTTCACATTCAAGTCATTTATTTAAATGATGAAAAACAGTGGACCCAGCACCGATCCTTGTGGTACACTGCTGGTCACAAGGCTTCAGTCTAAAATGCAACTTTCCACCACCACCACACACTCTTCTGCTTTTGACCCAGTTATATATCCAAATGGCTGATTCTCCCTGTATTCCATATGATCTAACCCTTGCTAACCAGTCTCCCATGAGGAACCTTGTCAAACACCTTAATGAAGTCCACTCAGATCAGGTCCACTGCTCTGCCCTCATTAACCTTCTCAAAAAAGATCAATCAAATTAGTGAGACACTATTTCCCATGCACAAAGCTATGTTAACAATCCCTAATCAGTCCTTGCCTTTTCAAATACATGTAAATCCTGTCCCTCCTGATTCCTTCCAACAACTTGCCCACCACCAAGTCAGTCTAACTGATCTATAGTCCTTGGCTTTTCCTTACCACCTTACGTAAATATTGGCACCACGTTAGCCAACCTCCAGTCTTCTCGTACCTCACCTATGGCAATCGATGATAGAAATATCTCAGCAAAGGGCCCAGCAATCACTTCCCTAGTTTTCCAGAGTTGTAGAGTACATTTGTTCAGGGACTTATTCACTTTTATGCGTTTTAAGCCGTCCACCGCCTCTGTAATATGGACATTGTTCAAGATTTGGTATTTATTTCCCCACGTTCTATATCTTTCATATCCTTCTCACCATAAACACTGATGCAACAGACTTGTTTAGTAAACACCCCCACCAATCTCCTGCAGTTGCACACAGTCAGCCTTGCTGATCTTTTAAGGGGCCCTATGCTCTTTTTAAAAAAAGCATCACTGTTCCAGGCTAACTTAGTACCTTTGTTTGATATTTTTAAATTTTAATCTAGAGGCTGATCTCAATAAAGCATATAATCAAAAACAAGTCCACGCTACTCACTATTATAGATTTACAAAAGCAAAACAGTAAGGTTATGCTTTAAAAAGCCATTTAGCTGCTCCAATGCTATGAGCTCTCTCTCACAAACTTCTCCAAGGTCAGCTGGGAATTTTGCTGTTTGTCAATTTTTTCTTAGATGAACTCCAATTTCCAGGGATACTTAAAATCAAACAGCAGAGCAGTCAGCTGTGCAGGTTCACTGCTGGGTTAGACAGCAGTGCAAGGTTATTTCTCCATTTGATTCGTTTCCCAGTGGTCACTGCCTTTGTCTTCCTCCCTTTTAAAGTGCTTATTTGATTTTTTTCCCTAAATCTGGAACAATGCAACTGCTTATAAATCAGTAGTTACTGCTCCTGGGATTTGAGGAAATCCACTCCACACTGAATATACCTCATAAAAAGAGCAGAGCAGGTATTATAGCCACAATTTTTTTCCATCCTCCATCTTAGATTACCCAGAATCTTTGATGGACAGAATGGCATAATTCTGCTCCTATATCTTATGGTCTTCTAGTCTTAATTGGATATTTAAATCAGTTATATAAGATTTTTTAAAAATGTACATTTTTTTATTAGGGGCAGCATGGTGGCTCAGTGTTTACCACTGCTGCCTCACAGCGCCAGGGACCCGTGTTCGATTCCTGCCTTGGGCGACTGTGTGGAGTTTGCATGTTCTCCCCGTGTCCACGTAGGATTCCTCCCGGTGCTTCGATTTCCTCCCACAATCCAAAGATGTGCAGGTCAGGTGAATTGGCCATGCTAGATTGCCCTTAGTATTAGTCAGGGGTAAATAAAGGGTAGGGGAATGGGTCTAAGTAGGTTACTCTTCAGAGGGTCGGTGTGGACTTGGGCCGAAAGGCCTGCTTCCATACTGTTGGGAACCTAATCTAACATTCCATTCTGTTCATTCTTTACAAATGCTCCATTTCTGGCTTTTATTGAAACTGGAATTTGGCAACTTGGCTCAGGAATTGTCTTGAAGCTTTAAATATACTAATATCACAGTTTATAGGTCTGCCAAATGATGTACAAAGAACAAAGAAAATTTACATCCCAGGAATAGGCCTTTTGCCTGAGCCGATCCAAATCTACTGTCTAAACCTGTCTCCCAATTCCTAAGCATCTGTATCCCTCTGCTCCCCAACTACTTTGCAACTGTCCAGAAACATCTTAAATGAATCTACCATGCCTGTCTCTACTATCTCTGCTGGTAACGCGTTCCAGGCACCTACCGCCCTCTGTGAAGTACTTGCCGAGTGTATCCCCTTAAACATTTCACCTCTCGCCTTGAAAGTGTGACTATTCGTTATTGAATCCTTCACCCTGGGGAAAAAGCTTATCTCTATCCACCCTGTCTATACCCTTCATGATTTTGTAAACCTCAATCAGGTTCCCCCTCAATCTCCTTTTTTCTAACGAAAACAATCCTAACCTACTCAACCTCTCTTCATAGCTAGCACCTTCCATGCCAGGCAATATCCTTGTAAACCTTCTCTGCACCCTCTCCAAAGCGACCAGAACTGTACACCGTATTCTAAATAATGCAGCCGAACCAATGTCATGTACAATTTTAACATGACTTGCCGTCTCTTATACTCAATACCCCGTCCAATGAAGGCAAGCATACTCTTTGCCTTCTTGACCACCCTATCCACCTGTGCAGCAACCTTCAGGGTACAATGGACCTGCACTCCCAGATTTCTCTGCTGATCAACTTTTCCCAAGGCTCTTCCATTCAATGTATAATTCACTCTAGAATTAGATTTGCCTAAATGCATCACCTCACGTTTGTCTGGATTGAACTCCATCTGCCACTTTTCTGCCCAACTCTCCAATATATCTATATCCTCCTGTATTCTCTAACAGTCTTTTATGCTTTCTGCTACTCCACCAAATGGTGTATACTCCATTCCTGTTCATGTTTAGGAATTTCAAGTTAACTGTTACTCCCAGTCCTTTTTAGTATTTTTCCATCAATTCTGTTACTTCCTTACAGCTGTATTACTTTCCACTTGTGGTGTTCTGTGCAGTGCTATTAAATTTCAGGATGTTGGACCAAGAATCTTAACTTGTATGTTTCTGATCAGTTTTCCAGTATAATGTAAACAAGTAGTTTAAAGATGACAGAATTGTTTAAGGTAGCATCCTTTTTTTGTTACAGTCCTTGAGGAAAGTTGGGAAGGACATCACTGTGCTGCTCATCTGCATAACTGTATTTCTCTCATACCTGCCTGAGGCTGGACAGTACTCTAGTTTTTTTCTTTACCTTAAACAGGTGAGTCTCATGCATTTTTCATTGCATTTATTGCTATTGTGTGCATTATCACAATTGCTATTCAGTTCACCTTCAGTGTGCTGAAGCTGTTAAACTAAGGATATAGGCTGAAACACTTATTTTATCAAGCACATTGTCACCTCCTGATTATAGAAGTCTAGTAATTATGCAATTGAATCCTTTTAGCTAAACTTGATGTTTAGAAGGACACTTTTTTCCATATATCCACTTCCTAACTGCAGTTCCTTCATTGAAGCTGTATATCATTTTCAGGGATGTGGTTTCAGTTGCTCACTGATATTTTGCCTAAATAACCATTAATATTATATGAGGCTTAGTGAAGGTAGTGTTTATTATGTATTCCATTATTGGTCAGAGTACGGAGTACAGGAATTAGGAGGTCATGTTGCGGCTGTACAAGACATTTGGAATATTGTGTGCAAATCTGGTCTCCTTCTTATCAGAAGGATGTTGTGAAACTTGAAAGGGTTCAGAAAAGATTTACAAGAATGTTGCCAGGGTTGGAGGATTTGAGCTATTGGGAGAGGTTGAATAGCTGGGGCTGTTTTTCCTGGAGTGTCGGAGGCTGAGGGGTGACCTTACAGAGGTTTATAAAATTGAGGGGCATGGATAGGATAAATAGACGACAAAGTATTTTCCCTGAGTTGGGGGAGTCCAGAACTAGAGGACATAGGTTTAGGATGAGGGAAAAGATATAAAAGAGACCTAAGGGGCAATGTTTTCATGCAGAGGGTGGTACGTGTGTGGAATGAGCTGCCAGAGGAAGTGGTGGAGGTTAGTACGATTGCAACATTTAAAAGGCATTTGGATGGGTATATGAATAGGAAGGGTTTGGGGGGATATGGGCCGGGTGCTGGCAGGTGGGACGTGACTGGGTTGGGATATCTGGTCGGCACGGACGGGTTGGACCGAAGGTTCTAATCCTGTGCTGTACATCTCTCTGACTCTGACTTTGGATCAGGGTTACATTTTCAGTGTTAATGTTGAATCATAGAAAATAGGAGCAGGAGTAGATTACTCAGTACTTTAAGCCTGCTGTGCCATTTAGTATGACCATGGTTGATCATCCAATTCAGTACCCTGTTCCTGCATTCTTCCTATACTCTTTGGACCCTTCACACCCCTGAAAGGACAACATTCAATGTTTTCATCTCAACTGCTTTCAGTAGCAGTGTGTTCCATTTGCCCGCTATTCATTGAGCGAAGACATTTCTCATCTCAGTCATAAATGGCCTATCACATTTCCTTAATCCATGGACCCATGGTTCTGAACTCCCGAGTCATCAGGAACATCCTTCCTGCACTTATGCTGTCTAACTCTGTTAGAATTTTAGATCTCTGTGAGATCCCTCCTCATTCATCTAACCGATGTAGACTCTCTTCCATACCTGTTGTATTATACTAGCAATCAGTTTGGTAAACCTTGGTTGCACTCACTCCACACCGACACACTCATTCAATTGGCAGAACTGGTCTTCACCCTCAACAGCTTCTCCTTCAAACCCTCCTTCAGACCAAAGTAGCCATGGGCCTCCACGTGGGCCCCAGCTATGCCTGCCTTTTTGTAGGATACATGGAACCGTCCAACTTCTGCAGTTACGCTGGCACCATCCCCTACCTCTTCCTCTGCTACATTAATGACTCTATTGGCACCACCTCGTGCTCCCACTTGGAGGTTGAATGATTCATCACTAACCTTTTCCACCCTGACCTTAGATTTACCTGTATTGTCACAGTCCCCTCCTCTTCCTGGACCTCTCCATCTCTGTCGACCGACTCAATACGGACATTTATTTCAAACGCACCGACTCCCAGTTACTTGGACTATACCTCCCACCCCCACTCCTCCTGTAAAAACACAGCCCCTTACTCCCAATTTCTCTGCCTCTGCTGTATCTGTTCCGAGGAGAAGCAGTTCCACTCCAGGACATCCCAGATGGCCTCCTATTTCTCTGACTGACTGCAATTTCCACTCCCACAACTCTTCCATTTCCTGCACCTCTTCCCTTGAACCCCACCCCACCCCTCCAACTGTAGCAAGGATAGAAGCCCCCCCCCCCCCGGTGCTCACCTTCCACCCCACTAATATCCAGATACAGCGCACTATCTTCCGCCACCTACAATCAGACACCACCACCAGAGACTTATTTCCCTCCCCACCCCTATCAGCATTCTGCTGAGACTATTACCTCCCTGACTCCTTCATTAGATCTGCATTCACCCACCAACCTACTCTTTGCACCAGGCATCTTCCCTTCCCACTGCAAGAGATGTAAAACCTGTGCTCTCACCTTCCCCCACCACGCCCATTCAAGGTCTCAAAGGATCTTTTCACATCTGTTAAAGATCTTTCTGTGCATTCAATCACCTCATCTGCTGTGTCTGTTGCTCCCGATGTAGTTCCTCTACATCGGGGAGACCGGGCACCAACTCGTGGAGCATTTCAGGGAACATCTCTGGGACGTATACATCCAACAGCCCCAACACCCTGTGCCTGAACACTTCAACCCCCTCCACTCCACCAAGGACATGCATTGGCCACCTCCACCTCCAGACAGATGGAGGAAGAACACCTCATGAACACCTCATTGGAACCCTTCAACCATGTGCATCAACATCGACTTTACTAGTTTCCAAATCTCCCCTTTCCCCATCTCATCCCAGATCCAACTGTCCCCTTGACTTGTCCTACCTGCCCATCTTCCTTCCCACCTATCCACTCCACCCTCCCCACTGACACCAACAACAAGACTGCTGCTACTTTTGTGGGGTAAATCACATCCACACCGCCACAGCCACACAACTTGTTACTGCAACTTTTTGGCAGGTTCCACCTCTGCCCTGTACAGGGCAATGTTGGTCAGATTATCTGGGGAAGGGGGGGCGGGGGGGGGTGGTTTATGGTACACGCTTCTGTAGAACTCCAGGGAAAGTGTGGGGAGAGAGAAGGTGACAATTTGGAGACACTGCCAGTTTAATCACTGTAAACAAAAGATGCGACCACTGTTGGAAACTCATCTATCTGGCCTGAAGATCTCCTTTGGATAATCCAATGTTTGGATAATTGGTATTCAGATAATTGAGGTTCCTCTGTATTCCTCCTTTTATAGGTCATCGACTTTTCTTCTGGCAATCTGGCTGCCTTTATAGCTGTCGTGGGAATCCTCTCTATAATAGCACAGGTGGGTGTTGAGTAATTTGGTTCTTCTTCCTGCATTATCACCGGATATGTTTTGACTGTTTTAGAACAAGGGAATTAAAAGCATTTAATGGTTTAAAAGCTACAAATTCAGGTTAAATGATTTATGCATCTATTTGTAATCCCTCTTCAATGGAATGGTATCAATGCCATTAAAGATACTTTTGAACTAAAATTTCTGAAAGAATGTTGAAACAACATTGAAGTAATGCAGGTAGTTCAGGACAAGACAGTGACGTCATGGTGCTGCCACTGGGTTTCAAATCAGGGCCATGCAAAATGTGATACTCTTTCTGGTTCACTGACATGCTTATGGAAGGTAAACTGATAGTGTTACGTGGTCTGGCCTGCACGTGACTCCAGATCCACAGAATTGTGGTTGACTCTTTGCTGCCCTCTGAAATTGCTTTGGAAGTCACTCCGTTCAGGGACAGTTGTTAACGGGTAATGAGTGCTGAACTTGGCAGTGATGCCCAAGTCGCAAGAAAAGCTAAATCCTAATTTTAAAAATGAAAAGCAAACTGTGTTCCATCACATAATGAACACAATTTTTTTTATTAATGATTGTATTGAACTTTTTCTTGCTGGTCTACATGGACAGCACAGTGATTAGCACTGCTGCGGTTCGGCTCCAGGAACCAGAGTTCAATTCCAGACTCTGTGGAGTTTACACATTCTCCCTATTTGTGTGGGTTTCTGATGGGTGTTCCATTTTCCTTCCAAAAGATGCACAAGTTAGTTAGATTAGCCACAATAAATTATGCTGTCGTGTCCAGGGGTATGCAAGATAGGTGGATTAACCCTGGTAGATGTGAGGGTAGGTCTGGATGGAATGCCCTTCAAATGGTCAGCATACTCGATGGGTTAAATGGCCTCTATCTGCACTATAGGAATTCTATGTTGGTTACTGTTATGACCCCAGCCTAATACTGGACAAGTCAGATCCTAGTCTGAAATCTGACTGAATTGATCATATTGTTTTTGTTTTCCATCATGCATCTGAGTTTAAACTTTCTCAGCTTAAAACTTAATAATTTACTCTCTTCATCACTTGCAAGCAATGATAGCAATGTGCACCATCTGTATTGCAGTACTTTGCCTTCAACTGTATTTTCTAAATATACAGTCTCTACCACCGGAAGAACAAAGGCAACAGACGCATGAGAACACCACTGGTAGTTCCCCACAAATTGCACACCATCCCTATCTTTGAACTGTTATCATTGTTCCTCACTGGCACTAGGATAAAACCTTGGAACTCTCTGCAACGCCACGTGAACTGTGCCAGTTAAAGAAGGTGGTTCACCATCAGTTTCTCAAAAACAGTTAGCAAAGGCAGAAAATTATGACTCTGCACTGTTTTCATTTGAGGAATAGATTTCTTTTCTGAAAGATTGTTAATCTAGAAATCCAGATACTGTTCTGGGTACCTGAGTTTGAATGGGCCATAGCAGATGGGGGTATTTAAATTCAATAAATATCTGCAATTAAGAATCTAATGACGACCATGAATTCATTGTCAATTGTCAGAAAAACCAATCTGGTTCACTAATGTCCTTTTAGGGAAGGAAACTGCCATCCTTCCCTTGTCTGGCCTACATGTGACTCCAGATCCACAGCAATGTGGTTGACACTTAACTGCCCTCTTGGGGATGGGCAATAAATGCTGCCCAGCCAGCGATGCCATCATCCCATGAATAAAGAAAACAAATATACTCGAGACTTCCTATCTAACGCGACTGTGTTGGCATTCAATGATTTTTTTTGTATTTATTTCCTTCAAATTAGATCCATTATTTTTACTGCCAATTATTTTGGCAGGAGTAATTTCAATGCCTGGTGATTTTAACATTCATTATCAGACCAACATGATGTTCTTTTTATTTCTACTCTAATTACAGTAAGCAAAGTCTGCATTTGGCATAACCATTTTTTAGAAATTACTGTTCAGAATGTGAAGAAAGTTGATAACTTCAGCAAAAAATTCACTAGCATTAATTCTTATATTTTTATTTTTTTACTGTAGAAGTTGTCCTGGCTGCTTTATATCACTGAAAATGATCTTAATTTATTAACATTCATGTAGTGCATATCCAATTTTGGCCCTCCTGTCTCAAATCTCCATCAGTTCCATATGTGTCAACACTGTAAAACAAAACCCTACAACCCTTTTCAACAATTGGTTTTTCAGTTGGTAGTTTTAGTTAATTTGTTGAAGAGGAAAGCTTATTTTCTGAATTCACATTTGTACGTTACATACTTCATCTTATAGTATTTGCGGATGAATTGGATATGAAAGGTGTCACAACATATCTAGTCCCTTTTCCCAACACTCTGGTTTTAGTGAGGTTAAATGAATGCTCACCATGAGTGCAAGTCATGATGTATTTCTTGTTCTCTTCTCTTTCATCTCTCCTCCTCAGTCTGAGGCAAATTGTAAACAAACTGAGAACAGCTGACTCTGGAATGTGCTGATTTGTGATTTAATCTCAGTTGATATGAGCATTTATTCATTGAACCTTAAGGAAAATTCACATTTATTGTTAGTGATTTGCAATTTCCTAGTAAGAAATTGCAGTAAATTTGAATTGTATTTGTAAATCTGTTATTGCGCAATAGAATTGAACATCTTTCCAAGAAATTATAAAGAAGGACTGCCATTAAAAATTGGAACCAATTAAAGTTTGATCTGAACAATAGATTTTAAGTAATGATATTGCTGCTTTTCAGAATATTCAGATATCCGTTAATGTATCATTTAAAATATTGACATTTTTCCTGCAGGGATGTAGCATTTCAGCTCACTCAATCAGTCCATTCATATTTGTTAATAGTCAGAGATACACTAATTTTTTTTGTCTATAATTTGTTTTCACAGACGGTATTTCTTAGTATCCTAATGAGATCCATAGGTAATAAGAACACTGTTCTCCTTGGCCTTGGATTTCAGATGTTACAGCTGACTTGGTATGGATTTGGATCCCAGCCCTGGTGAGCATGCATGCATCATTGAGTCACCGGAATGTATTCTGTAAAATGCAGTTCTGCAAATAGTGATTGTAGCAGTGGTTCAAATTCTGTCCTCTTCATTCACCCCAATGTTCAGTCTTGTTTTTTGAGAATGAGATATTTTGAAGTAAGCGTGTTAGTACAGTTTTTTTTATTTGCTGTTTGTTTTCTTAGGATGATGTGGGCAGCTGGAGCTGTGGCAGCAATGTCTAGTATTACTTTTCCAGCAGTCAGTGCTCTGGTTTCAAAAAATGCGGATTCTGATCAACAAGGTGAGCAACTTAGCACCTTTAATTTTTGCTGCAATTAAACCACTTTCATAGTTTGTCAGTATTCCGCTCTCGCTCTCGCTCTCGCACACATGACTCCACAATTAACATCATTTTTGTTTTGTTACTTGCAATGTACATAAACTACCTCTAAATTCAGTACCACATCAACTGAAATGGTTAAGGTGCTTCTCTAGTTCCAATATGACTAATTCTGTAAGGTTGTAATAACTTAATTGGCCTGCTGAATCAGGAGGTTATGGGCTCAACTTGCATTGGAATAGGATATCTTAGCTGACATTTCAATGTAGTTTGGCTTGAAAGGATATTGGAGCGGGAGGGAGAGGATCCAGTTGTTGTGGTCCATGTTGGCACTAATAACATAGGCAAGACTAGGAAGGAGGACCTGTTTGGAGAATATCAAGCACTAGGAAGGAAATTGAAGGACAGGTCCTTGAGGTCATAATCTCTGGATTACTGCCCGAGCCACGTGCTAATTGGCATGGGGATAAGAAAATTAGGGAAGTAAACACATGGCTAAGAGATTGATGTGGGAAAGAGGGATTCCATTTCATGGGACATTGGTATCAGTTTTGGAACCAGAGCCATCTGTACCGATGGGACGGTCTCCACCTGAATCAATTTAGAACCAGAGTTATGGTGAAAAGGATAGATAGGGTGGTCACTAGGATTTTAAACTTGAGTCAGGAGGAAGGGAAAAGAAAAGCAACAGGAAGTATGGAGTCAAGTAGAAAGGTAAGCAGCAGGTTAGCATGTGTGCAGGGTTTAGGTTCAAGGCAGACTAGGAATGAAGCAAAAAAGGAAGGATAACTTAGGACATATTACTAGAGATGTTGGAAATCATGAGGATAAGAAAATTAGCATTAAGGTGCTTTACCTGAATGCTCGTAGTATTCGTAACAAAGTAGATGAATTAACAGCACAAATCATCATGAATGAATATGATGTGGTAGGCATCACAGAGACGTGGTTGCAGGGGGTCCAGGACTGGCAGTTAAACAATTTATTGAAAAGACAGGGAGGTGGGCAGAGGGGACAGGGTTGCCTTGTTAGTTAAGAATGAAACTAAATCTTTGGCACCCCACAGATGATTTGGAGTCTGTGAGTGGAGTTGAGGAACCACAAAGGCAAAAAAAAACATAATGGGAGTTACGGAAAGACCTTCCAACAGTGGTCAGGACCAGGGGCACAACATGTATCAGGAAATAGGGCATGTCAGAAAGGTGATCATGGAGGGCTTCAATATGCAAATGGACTAGGTGAATAATGTTGCCAGTGGATCCAAAGAAAGGGAATTCTTGGAATGCTTAGAGGATGGCTTTTTGGTACAGATTGTGATGGAGCCCACAAGGGAGCAGACTATTCTGGACTTAGTGCTATGTAATGAGCCAGACTTTATAAAAGTTCTTAAAGTAAGGGAAGGCTTAGGAGGCAGCAATCATAATATGGTAGAGTTCAGCCTGCAGTTTGAAAGAGAAGGAAAAATCGGATGTAATGGTGTTACAGTTAAATGCAATTACAGGGGCATGAGAGAGGAACTGACGAAAATCGACTGGAAGCAGAGCCTAGTTGGGAAGACAGAGCAACAATGGCAAGAGCTTCTGGGTGTAATTGAGGACACAGTACAGAAGTTCATCCTAAAGAAAAGAAAGATTATCAGGGGTGAGGGTTAGGCAGCCATGGCTGACAAAGGAAGTCAGAAAATGTATCACAGAAAAAGAGAGAGCCTATAAAGTGGCCAAGAGCACTGGGAAATCAGAAGATTGGGAAGACTTTGAGAACAAACAGAGGATAACAAAGAGAAATAAGGAAGGAGAGGATCAAATATTAAGGTAAGCTTGCCAGTAATATTAGAAATGATAGTAAAAGTTTCTTTCAATACATAAGAAACAAACGAGAGGCAAAAGTAGAAATTGGGCCGCTCAATTGATGCAGAAAGGCTAGTGGTGGGAGATAAGAAAATAGCTGAAGAACTTAATAAGTACTTTGTGTCAGTCTTCTCAGTAGAAGACGTGAGTAATATCCCAACAATTAAGGAGAGTCGGGGGCAGTGTTCAGTATGGTAGCCATTATGAAAGAGAGAGTGCTAAAAAGCTAAAAGATCTAAAAACTTTATAAATCTCCTGGCCTCGATGGGCTGCATCCTGGAGTTCTGAGGGAGCTGGCTGAGGAAATAGCGGAGGCATTGGTTGTGATCTTTCAAAAATCACTGGAGTCAGGGAAAGTCCCAGATGATTGGAAAATCGCTGTTGGTAACCCCCTTGTTCAAGAGAGGATCAAGACTAAAGATGGAAAATTATAGGCCGATTAACCTGACCTCGGTTATAGGTAAAATTCTAGAATCCATGTTAAGGATGAGATTTCTAAATTCTTGGAAGTGCAGGGTCTGATTCAAACAAGTCAGCATGGATTTAGTAAGGAGAGGTCATGCCTGACTAACCTGTTAGAATTCTTTGAAGAGGTAACTAGTAGGTTAGATCAGGGGAACCCTGTGGATATTATCTATCCAGACTTCCAAAAGGCCTTTGATAAGGTGCCCCATGAGAGGCTGCTGAGTAAGGTGAGGGCCCATGGTGTTCGAGGTGAGCTACTGGCATGGATTAAGGATTGGCTGTCTGACAGAAGGCAGAGAGTTGGGATAAAAGGTTCTTTTTCAGAATGGCGGCTGGTGACAAGTGTGCCCCGCAGGGTTCACTTTACGTATTAATGATCTGGATGAAGGGACTGGGGCATTCTGGCGAAGATCTGGGTGTGCTAGTCCAGGATTTTCTAAAGGTTGATTTCCTTGATAAGAAAGCAAATGTAATGCCCTCATTTATCTTGAGGGTTGGAATACAAAAGCAGCGATGTGCTTTTTAAAGCTCTAGTTCGGCCCCATTTAGAATACTGTGTCCAATTTTGGGCCCCACACCTCAGGAAGGACATATTGGCACTGGAGCCTGTCCAATGGAGATTCCCACAGATGATCCCTGGCATTTTAGGCCTAACATACGATGAATGGCTAAGGATCCTGGGATTGTATTCATTAGAGTTTAGAAGGTCAAGGGGAATTCTAATAGAAACTTACAAGATCATGGCTTAGAAACGGTGGACCATGGGAATTTGTTTCCGTTAGATGGGGAGACTAGGACCTGTGGGCACAGCTGTAGAATTAGAGGGGGTCAATTTAGAATGGAAACGAGGAGACGCTTCTTCAGTCAGAGACTAGTGGGCCTATGGAATTCATTGCCACGAAGCACAGTGGAGGTCGGGACGTTAATGTCTTCAAGGCAGAGATTGATGAATTCTTGATCGCGCAAGGAATTAGGGGCGGCTGGAAAAGTGTGGGTAAATGGAGTTGAAATGCCCATCAGCCTTGGCGGAGTGAACTCAATGGGCCGAATGGCCTTATGTCCATTCCTATATCTTGTGTTCTAACGATTCATTGTTGCTGTAGAGACTTAGGGGAGATATTAAACTGAGATCCAGCCTAGCCTCCCAGGTGAATGCAAAAGACTGTTTGAAGAGATGGGGAATTCCTTCTGATGTAGCTGATATCTGTTCCTCAACTGACATCACATGTTTGGGTTGTAATCCTATTTCTTTATGGTATTCCATATGTGTATTTAGGCTATTTCTCTATAGTGTAACTTCATGATACTTGTGGAGTGACCGTTCTTGCTCATCCTTTTGGCACTGCATATGATCTGGTTGGTAGGGTTCCAATGGTTATGTAATTGACTACCAAGGCTAATATGATCAGTGAAGGTTCTGCTGCAACTGACAGTTCATCCCAGATGATTGTATTTTGAACAAGTGGCTGGCTTTTTCCTTGTTTTTTTTTCTCTCTCCCTTTTGATATGTGCTTTTGAGAGAATCTAGCCCATTTCTTCTTTGATTGCACTCGATGTAGTGCCCCTTGTTGAACTTCTTCCTGGATTTGATGCCCCTGTCACATTGTCCTTGTAATGCTCTCTTTGAACTTCATGAGGGCATAGGCGAGAGTGAAGCTCAGCATAAAAGATTCTGTTTTTGATAAGTGACTGTTAGAAATTCTGGCTACATGATCAACCCAAGTCAGTTGTGAATCAGCTGAATTCATTGACTGTAAACTGCTTTGGGGCAGTTTTAAAATTGTGAAAGATACCAGGTAAATAAGCTAAGAATGTGAGAAACAGGAATAGACTGAACAGTCCCTCAAGTGTGTTATGCCATTTAGTCGATCAAGTTTGATCTCCTCTCCTCTTCATTGTCAGAAGATTCCCTCAGACTCCAAATACCTGCCTGTCAATAAAAGCCAAGAACTGCGAATGCTAGAAGTTGGAAATGAAAACAGAAATGCTGGAAAAACTCAGCCGGTCTTGCGCAACATCTGTGCAGAGAAATCTGTTATTATTTTGGGTCCAGTAACCCTTCCTCAGAATGATTGTCTATCTCAGTCTGAAATATATTTAACAGTGGAGTATCCACAACTGTTGGTGGGCGGCACAGTGGCACAGTGGTTAGCACTGCTGCCTCACAGCGCCAGAGACCCAGGTTCAATTCCCGCCTCAGGCGACTGACTGTGTGGAGTTTGCATGTTCTCCCCGTGTCCGCGTGGGTTTCCTCCGGGTGCTCCGGTTTCCTCCCACAATCCAAAAAGATGTGCAGGTCAGGTGAATTGGCCATGCTAAATTGCCCGTAGTGTTAGGTAAGGGGTAAAATGTAGGGGTAGGGTGGGTTGCGCTTCGGCAGGGCGGTGTGGACTTGTTGGGCCGAAGGACCTGTTTCCACACTGTAAGTAATCTAATCTAATCTAAAAAAAACTCTGTGGCCGTGATTGTTGAGGATTTGCATTACTTTTATGTGCATTTTTTTCCCCTTGTCAATTTTAGGTGATCTGCTCCTGTGTTCTAGATTCTAGGAGCTAATAGTAACAAACTGTGTCTATGGAGTGAAGCCCTTTCAGAATCTTTGTTTTTGAGATCACCACTTATTCTCTTACCCAGGGAATGTAGGTCCAATTTATTTGCATGATGATGACCAAATATGTCAACCCAGGAAGCAGTCTAGTGAATCCTCACTAATGTAAAGTATTATCAGTCCTCACTAATGTAATGTAAAGTATTATCAGTATGTTGATGCAATATGTTTCCAATGTAAATCTATCCTTAAATATGGAAAACAAAGTATTGTTGCGTATTCTGTGTGGTGTCATTAAGGGCCTTTGCGAGTGTAGCAAATCTTGTACCTTAACTACCTTGCAAGAAAAGTGTACCTGCTGTACAAATACAGCTACCCAAGTCTCCCAGAATATTTACATTTGCAAGTCTTATACCTTTAAAAACATTCTCCTTTTTATTTTTATGGCCATGATAAATAAGGTCACAATTCCAACATTATACTTCTGCCAACTTGTTGCCCATACACTCAACCTATCTGTATTTCTTGTAGTCTTTTCGTGTGCTCCTCGCAACTTGCATTGCCGTCTAGCCTTAAATCTGAAATTGCCCACAGAATATTGTGTCCTGTCACCAAGTCACCCTTTAATTTACACCTGGAGAGTGTTGACACTGAGCCAGCGCTGAGTGACAGGATGTTTGACACTCCTGTTCTTATCTGCCAGTCAGGGCTCCCTGATTGGGGTTGTTAATCTGCTCCAATTAGGGAGCTCATTCTATGAGATCTACCTGGCTGGCCTAGTTACCATCACTACAGATTCATCAGCGAACATCAATGTGTAATTCTGTCTCTTTGTCTATATTAAATACAGATTAATAAATATTCAACACTGACTATTGTGGTATTTTTAAATGGCATCTAGTGGAATGTCATATCTATTCCTCCTGTGTGCTTCCTGTCCATTAATCACTTTTTAAAAAAATATTCTTTGTGTTGCTGGCAAGGCCGGCATTTGTTGCCTATCGCAAATTGAAAAGGTGGTGGTGAGCTGCCTTCTTGAAATGATGCCATCTATGGTAATTAGTTGCTGCTCAACTCTCTTAGCCTTCATCTTGTGTAGTACCTTTATTAGCAACATCAGCCATCAATAAAGAAAAAACATATGAAAATACAGTCTGAAATAGATATGTTTGTGCACCCAGCACCTTTCATAGCTAAATGGTGACAAATGATATCTTGCTGAATTGAAGTCCAAGAATACCATATTTGCTGGCTATTTATCCACCCTATCAGTTACATCTTTAGAATTCTAATAAATTTGTAGATCTGTCTCCTTTTTGTAAAATTCATTTGATTTTGTTTGATTATTATTATTATTTTCCAAGTGGTTTGTGTCTTGGAATACAGGCATCCTCTGTAGATTCTTCTTTATTTCTGCTGCCTGTGCTGGGCTGACCGGCCTTCAATTCCCAGCTTCCTTTTCCCTCCTTTCTTGATGTATATAACAGTGGCAATTAGCAAATCTTCCAGGTCAATTCTAAAATCTAAGGTTTATTTGAAAATCAGAACCACTAACATATTCAACATTCCTGAGTCTGTTCTTTCTAAACCAACAATCCAAAGCTGCTTGCCTTAGCTACTCCTGAAACATAAACAGATTATTTTTCAGAAGGAGGTGATTTACATTTAACTGAAATATTTTGTCATCTTTCAAATTGTCTGTGTTTTTTATCATCGGTGCGATTTATTTTTAAGGTTTGGTGATGCATTTTAAAGTGGAACTGCACAATTCCTTCCATATTCATTAAAATTCACATTGACTAAGGGAAAATAGATCATAATGAAAAGATACAAGATTCACAAGCAAAGATGTTGACATTTTGCAAGGTTGAAATCCCTATGGTTTTTAGACTTTGCAACTCTAATTTTGAGAGTGAGGATTTGTTAGTTTTCTTTTGTCTATCAACACGTTTCCTTTGTGATCTTTGAGGTAACAGAGTAACCTTATTTGGGTAATAAGTTATTGGAAAACATTGATACTTTGGCTGTTCTTAACATTTATTGGTTTTGGAAAGATATTCTGAGGAATTTGATCATGACTAGTGTCACTTTTCAGGAGTTAGAGTCAATCCTTCTGTCTTGGTCTAAATAGCTTTTGTATGCTACTGAGTAACTAAAGTATACCAAAGTAAGATAGATTTGGTCTCGCTCTTAAAAATAGCTTTACTTAACAGCTACTGCTTTGTAATTGTGATATTGGAACCCAGTAGTTATCTTACTGTTGATAAAGTATTGCTGTTGTCTATTGGTGACTCGATTTTGGTTTGCTTTTTGATTGTCTAAACTTCTGTTTTCGTTTCCTGTCATTGAAAGTTAAATTCTTTTGTAGTTTCTTCAACTCCACTCAGTGGTGACTGAAAGAAACCTATATTAGGGCCTATGAGGTCAGAAGTAGCTATCATTCTTCTGCTATATCAATACATATCGGAGTTCTTAACTTTAACATTTATATGAGTGAGTTTGTAAAATAGTTTCATTAAAAAATGTTATTAATTATGTCTCTGCTTTATGCATATATTACATTGTAGATAAATCATTTTGCGCTGACTATTTTGTCAAAATGGAATCTGTAATAGACCTCCTTTTTTCCAATAAAAACTTCCACATATTGCTTAATTTTGTGCCTTGTCCCATTTTGCCAAAGTAGATATCCTGACTTTTTTAAAATTCTGCTTGATTCATTCAATCGTGAAATGACGCAGTACTTGTCTGAAATCCTCCTAGAACAGAAGTCTATGAACGATGACTGCCAACTTCTCCATGGCACAACTAGTTGACTGCAAATGTTTCTGTAACTCGTCAGAGTGTGAAATCTCAGGTTTTAACATTCCACAGAAAATCCGGATCGCGCACAATTACCTGAGCATTAACTAGAGAAAGGCATGTCCACTTGCACACAGGTGGAACATGTGGGAGTCAATATCATGGTAATTTCACTGGATTAGTAATCCAGAGCTTGAGGCTAACATTCTGGGAGCACGGGTTTGAGTCCCACTATATGGTGAAATTTCAATTCTTTAGAATTTGGAATTTAATTCTAGCCTAATGGTGACCACATGAACACTGTTGATCTATAAAAATCCATCTACTTCACAAGCCTACTTTCAGGAAGGAAATCTGCACGTCAACTCTTATCTGCTCTGTGGGGACATTAGGGATGGGCTACATCACATGAACAATTTTTTTTAAAAAAAGGATAGCTCAGGATGTGACTGCAGCCAGTACATTGTGAACTTCTATTCCTGGTGGCATTGCAATCATCCGCACTCTGTCAGCTGAAAACAATGAGGGGATTGTTAATGTACATCCAAACTACAGCTGCTTCCCTGGTCAGGTGATTAAAAGGAATTACAAAAGAAGACTATTTGACCTATCTTTGTTAGAACTGTCCAGTCGGTCTCATTGCCCTGATCTCTCTTGCATTGTCCTGTGATTATCTGCTTCTCTTTGGAATATTATCATTCAATTAGCCTGTACTATCTATTTTTGTGTACTGCATCTGGATCGCAAAAAATTGGTGTATTTCTTTTAAACCATTGGTTGCCTCTGGTTGTTCTAATAATTTTGGAGCTGTCTGTTCTGGTTTCTGATGTTCTACCATTGAAACAGTAAATGAAGAAAAGCTTGAATACAATTCAGGATTTTTATCACCTCTATCAAATCTCTTGATTGCTGTCTACTTAAGGAGAGTAATACCAGTATAACCGCATACCTGACATTTCTTGTCTCTGGAACTATTGTAATACATCTCTTCTGCACCCTCTAAGGCCTTGAAGTATAATAGCTAGAATTGGACACAATACTTTAGTGGAGACCTAACTCCTGTTTTATAAAAGTTTAAGATCACTTTCTTTTTTTAGTAAATCATGGGATAGGACTTATTGGCTTGGTCACCATTTATTGATCATCTCCAGCTGCCCTGGAGAGGGAGGTAATCTGTTTTGTTGACTCGCTGCACTCCTTGGTGGGTAGGGATACCACGGTATTTACATGGTTGGCCCAGTTCACTTTCTAGTCAATGGCAGCCTCCAGGATGTTGATTAGTGGGAGAATTCGGTGAAGGTATTGCTGTTGAACATTAGTGATGTATAGTTTCTCTCGCTTTAGAGATATTAATTGACTGATTCACTGGCTTTATTAATAGCAGGAATGTGGTCTTCTCAATTTGTCTGCTACCAAAGATTTTTATGTATACAACCAGCTTTCTCTCTTCCCTTGGCCTCTTTAAAATTGTATCATTTTACATTGTATTACATATATTATCTCATTCCTCCTGTCTCTTTCCATTAAGTTTCATCTGTTGTGTGTTTAGTCTTTCTGAAATTCATTGTCCACTTCACTGTTTACAATTGTGTTTTCTAGAGTCAGCATGGTTTTTTAGTTATGACCTGTGTAAGATCATTTGATATATCAAAAGCAATATCAGTAACAACTCTTCCCTACTCTCTGCACTTTTTACCTTAGCTAATTTTATGTTCATGTTACCTCCTGTTCATTAGTTCCGTGGACTTCAATTTTGCTTAAGTCTACTGTGTAGATTTGTCAAATATCTTTTGCAAGTGAAACCCAAATCAAAAGCTCTGTCTTTAATAATCATCTTCATTACTTCAGAAAAGAGCTTATGTTTGTAAAATGTGACTTTAGCAAGTTTGTGTTGACTTTCATTTATTAGCCCATAGTCAAAATGCCACGTAATGTTGTTCTGGATTATTATCTATTGAATTTCTCAACTGCTGTGTCAAGCTAGCTAACCTATAGTTGTCAGACTTCTAGCCCTGCTTAAATAAAGAGTGGGTGATAACGTGCAAACCTCCAGCCATCTAACCAGACACTTGAATCACTGATAAATTGTGACCCTTGCCTGTGCAATTTCCACCTTTCCCTCTACAATTCCATTCAGGTGGCCAACTTAAGTACCCCTCTTTCAGTTCTTGTCCAGGCCAATTGTATTATTATTTCCACCTCTATAAAGTTGCTTAGATGGTGATGAAAGCAGGTATGAATTATTCAATTGTTAGGTGTGACATGGCTGTTGACTCCTTGAAAAGATCTTTTTGCGACCCAAATCAAACATGGACCTTCCCTTGACGACCATTTTATTTTTTGTGTTTTTAAAATATTTTTGGGTTTTCTTTTTGTGCTAACCTTAAACCTGTTCTTGTGCTGTCTATTTGGCCTTATTATTGTCTTTTCTATAATTTCTTTGTAGATAGTATTTTTAATTTGGTTCCTTTCATTCCTAAGCTACCTTTCTGTCATACTTCATTTTTAAGTGGTGTGAAATTGAAATTGGCAGTGTCTGTGTGTTGGGTGCCAATTGATATTTGAGAACCAAAATGGCACTTGTATTATGCTCTCATGGTTTTAATGCAGTGAGTGGCCCCCAGAAAATTGCAGAACAAGCTCCTCGTCATTTATCATGCAACATTCTGTGTCCCTGATGGTACAACTTTGGAGCTCAATGCATCAGAAGTGCCCCTTTGACCCCTCACAGCTGAACCTACATTTAGCAGCAAGGAGGACATACCCCACCATGGTTGCTTTATAAAGGAAATCATCAGTCACATACAGGTTAAATATTGATTTCTTCAGGCCACTGCTTCAGTTCTATAAGTAATTTTCACTAGTTTAAAGCTGCAGAAAATATACAAGGACAAAATGACATCCTATTTATCATTTAACATTATGTGCTGGCCAACCAGAATTGGTGTGGAAGGTTATTTAGCTTTTTTGACTTCAGGATAATTCCATAAGCCAATGGTACCCAGATATGAGTGCCACTAGCAGCTGTTTCCCTTGTGGCACACGAAATGATTTTGAGAATAAATGCAGTAGGATAAACTACTGTGGTTGGAAGAAAAGCTCTCTGCAGACCAGTGTCTTCATGAGACAATTCTATTCTCTGTATTGTAGATTTTAAGAGGAGCTGGTATAATGGTAATGTCACTGGACTCTCAATGTAGAGTTCCAGGCTAATGATTTGGGCGCCCAAGTTTAAATCCTACCAAATCATTTAAATTCAATGAATAAATGTGCAAATATAAACTAGTTTTGGTAATTGCACCTGTGAAATCAATATTGATTATTATAAAGCTACATTTGATAAACTAGTGTCCTTTAATAAAAGAAGATTGAAGTCCTTGCCTGAACTGGCTATATGTAATTTGCGACCCACAGAAATATGTTGGTTAGAGGGTAGGGCATGAAGCAAATAATCTACACACACAAGACCAGAAACCCTTGTAGCTATTGTACCTGAGAAAAAGGCATACAGTCGGAGCTTTTTGTCTTGCTGTCATCACCGATGCAAACTGCGGGTTGTCAAAATGAGTAGCAATTTATTCTACATGAGATCATAGGTCCATAAGAAATAGGAACAAGCTATTCACCCCTTGAGTCTGCTTCAGCAATCAATCAGATCATCTCGACTCCTCACATGTCCACTTTCCTGTCCTTGCCCCATAATCCTTGATTTCCCCTACCGATCACAAATCTAATTATCACAGACTTAAATATATACTAATACTCTGCCCCCATAGCTACCTCTGGCAAGGAGTTCCAAAGACCCTGAACCCCCGTGGGAAGAAATTCCTGCTCATTTCAATCTTAAATTGGCATCTCTCGATATGGAGACTGCACCCTCTGGTCCTAGACTCTCAAATGAGGGGAAATGTCCTCAACATTTACCTTGTCAAACCTCTTAAGAATCCTATATGTTTCAATGAGTTCACTTTCGATTCTTCTAAATTCCAGTGAGTAGAATCCCACCTGTTTAATCTTTGCTCATAACCCTGTATGCCAGAAATCATTCATATAAACCCTCTCTGAACTGCTTTCAATAAAATAATATCTTCCCTTAAATAAGGAGTCTAAAACTGCTCACAGTACTTCGGATGCAGTCTTGCCAGCGCCTTGTGCAATTATGGTAAAATGTCTCTACTCTTATACTCCAACCTCCTCGAAATAAAGGCCAACATTTAATTGGCCTTCTTGATTACCTGCTGTACATATTAGCTTTGTGTTTCATGCTCAAGTACCCCCAAGTCCCTCAGTGTTGCAGCTTTCTGCTGTTTTTCTCAATTTAAATGATATCCTGTTCTTCTATTCTTCCTTCCAATATGAACAACTTCACATTGTACCGCTTTACACTCGATTTGCCAACTTTTTGCGTGCTCACTTAATCTATCAGTATCCCTCTGTAAACTGTATTCATCTTGCAGTCTGCCTTTCCACCAATTTTTCAGTTTCAAAATTGGTTACGCTACATTTGTTTCCTTCCTCCAGGTCAGATATACTGTAAACAGTTGTGATCCCTCTCGAGCCCAACTGTCCACCAACCTAAAGAAAACCCTTTTCTCCTCTTGTTATTTCCTGTCCGTTAGTCAATTCTCTATCCACATGAATATACCACCTCCAACACAATGGACTCTTGTGTTTTAACCTTTGAGATACCTAGAAGTCCAAATACAACTCATCTAATGGTTCCTCTGTACCCAGTCTAGATGAGACGTCCTTGAAAAACTTTTAATAAATTAGTCAGATACAGCTTCCCTTCCATGAAGCCATGTTGACTCAGCTTGATTAAATAATGATTTGCCAAATGTTCTGCTATTACTTCCTTCCTAATTGGTTCCAACGCTTTTCCACAACAGGTGTTAGGCTAATAAGCCTGTAGTTAGTTGCTTTTTGCCTCCCTCCTTTTGTTGAATATGCATATTGCATTGGAAAGATTTTTAGTCCTCTAGTACTAATTCAGAATCTAAGGATTTTGGAAAATTGCAAGCAGTGCATCCACTATCTCTCAAATAGTCTTTTGGGATCCTGGAAAGCATGCCATCAGGGTCGGGGACTTGTCTAACCTTCAGTCCTATTATTTCATTTAATTTCATTTCTGTTGTGATGATGGTACTTGATTCATCCCCAGTATTCTTTAGTATTCATTGAGATGTTCAAAGTATCTTCCTCTGTAAAGAGTGATATAAAATATGTATTTAAGTCCTCTGCTGTTTCCTTCTTTCCCATAACTGTCTCCAGATTCATTCTCTTAGGGGTCTTTGTTCAGTTTTGATCTTTTCCTTCTTATAGATTTAAAACACTCTCTTATCAGCTTTTATATTACTTGCTAGTTTGCATTGTAGTTTACTTTCTCGGTCTTTATTATCTTTTTAGTACTCCTTTGCTGAATCCTGAATTTATCCCAGTCTTCAGGGCTATCATTGGCCTTTTCTACCTCATGTATTTTTTTCTTTCAACTTTATAGTCTCCTTAACTTCCTTGGTTAGCTCTGGTTCTTTTTCCCCTCTCTTAGAATCATTCGTCTTTACTGTGATGTATTTTTGCTGAGAGTCATCAATTTCCTCAAATATTTGCCTCCGCTTGCTTACTGTCATTCCTACTAATCTATCTGCTTAGTTTATTTCAGCTAACTCTATCCTCATTTCATTGTAATGGTCTTTGTTTAAGTTAAACAGTTATTTCCAACCCAAGTTACTTTCTCTTGAACTGAATATTAAGTTTATGATGTTATGGTCACTACTACATAAGGATTCGTTTACTCTGAAGAAATTTATTAAACCTGCCTCATTTCCCATGAGCACATCCAAGGTAGTCTGTTGCCTCCATGACACAATGTTCTAGAAAACTATCCCTAATGCAGTATATGAATTCATTCTCATGCTACACTTTCCAATTTGATTAACACATTCCATATGAACATTAAAGTCACCCATACTTATTGGTCTATTCTATTTACGTGCAGATGAGGAAAGCGGCTTGATCAGTTGGAAAATGGATGCTGCTTGAGGCACTACTATGGAAAATACATCAGAATTGTGTTGTTGTAAGCACTTTAATTCAAAAAAAGGCTCAAAGCCTGGACATGCTCCTCTTGTTTTTACAAAGGGCAGGCCCTTATATGTGAATGTATGTGACTTGCAGCCAGTGTAAGTGAGCCATGTTGCGAATGGTAATTTGGAATTTTTCAGCAAGTGCTGTTCAATCACAGAACCACACCTAACATTGGAGGATCCCTATAGTGTAGAAACAGGCCATTGAGCCCAACAAGTCCATACCCACCCTCAGAAGAGCAACCCATCCAGACCCATTTCCCTACTCTATTATTCTACAAATACCCTAACTAATGCAAATAACTTGCACATCCCTGAACACTACGGGCAATTTAGCATGGCCAATTCACCTAACCTGCACATCTTTGGATTGTGGGAGGAAATCCACACAGACATGGGGAGAATGTGCAAACTCCACAAAGACAGTCGCCCAAGGCTAGAATAAAACCTGGGTCCCTGGTGCTGAGAGGCAGTAGTGCTAACCACTGAGCCACAACATTGTATGTTTGGAGTTTTGTAAGTCTGGCCTGAGTATTGCTTAGGTGATTCTATATGTCTGTGTAGCAGATACGACTCCAATCGCTCATGTCAATTAGAGGCAATTATTTTTTATTGTTTTTGCAGTAACTTTCCCTTAACTTTTTATATGTCTTTCCTCTTCATCCTGTTTTTTTTTTTACTTGTCTGAGAAGCAAAGCTCTGCTCTGCACCTTTCTAAATGGTTTCCGATGAGCAATTCTGCGAGAGCCAGATTGCAGTTCTTAGGTTTGTATTTCTGGATATGCAAAACATTAAAATCCATCTGTAATGCTTCTTGGGTTTTATTTTTGTTGGTACTGAGTTATTGATTGTTGCTGTAGCCACCTAAACATCTATAAGTAATTAACATATGAACTCAAAAACATTAAGTATGAGAAAGCCTGATGACCCCTAAGCCTACTGCACCATATGATTGTGGCCTCAACTCTACTTTGCCTAACAAAGGGTCATTGGATCTGAATCATCAAGGTTTTCTTTCTACAGACACTATCAGACCTGTGTTTCTTTAGCATACTTTGTTTTTCCTTCTATTTATTTGCTTGTTTCACATAACCCTTAACTCTTCATAATTCAAAAGTATTGGCCTTGACTACTTTTCAATCTCCACAGCTCTTGGTGCATAGAGAATTCTGAGGTGCACAGATTTTATTTAAAAGCCTCAGTATCTTCTGAATTAATTATCTTAATTATCTTTTGGGTATTTTAGGTGTTGTGCAAGGAATGATCACAGGAATCAGAGGGTTGTGCAATGGCCTTGGGCCTGCTCTGTATGGTTTTATTTTCTATATATTTCACGTGGAGCTGGAGGCAATCTCGGACAAGAAGGTTGATGTACAAAACTCCAAAGTGGAGGTAAAATTACATTTGATATGTTAGTTTCTCATTCATTTTCCTTCACTTATTTTTGCACTAATTGTAGCAAATCCAGTGTTTATCTCTTTTCCTATGTCGAAAATAGGAATGGAATAGAAAGGAATTGTATGCTTTTTGTAGCAACAGATCTTCAAAAACAAAACCCTTTGGTTTCCATTGAATTTTTCTACCATTAATAAATCTGACTTCTGTTCATTTTTCAACTTTGGATTTGGATTGATCACAATGCTATTAAAGTTATCCTTGGATTTCACTTAGAAATTTAAAAGCAATGGTGTCAGTTTCTGCCTGCCTACTAATGACACTAGTGAATGATCGTGTGGATTTTAGAGAATAAATTATCTTAAGCTAATTATAAAACTTTTGTATGCTTGAGAGATAATGACTGATGATTAAAATGTTCTTCCAAGAATGGAACAGATCATTGTGTTAAATTAAATATTTTACCTTATCTCTAAATGTACCATCTTTGTGATTATGGGAAGGAAAATAACCTGTTCCCATTTTTTAAATTAGAGTTGCTGCATCTGTGTTGTAAAATGTGAAAATTATGGCACTCTAAGAGTTGCTTAACACAAAATCATGGAGTGGTTTGTATCCAAACCTCCAACCAATGTACCAAATTGCTATACAGTCAGAATGTTTGGTAAATAATTGATAATATTATATAAAAAGAAGCAACAATAGATCATTGAACATTACATCACAGTACAGGCCCTTCGGCCCTCGACATTGCACCGACCTGTGAAACCAATCTGAAGCCCATCTAACCTTCACTATTCCATTTTCGTCCATATGTCTATCCAATGACCATTTAAATGCCCTTAAATTTGGCGAGTTTACTACTATTGTAGGCAGTGTGTTACATGCCCCTATTACTCTGAGTAAAGAAACTACCTCTAACTTTGTCCTATATCTATCACCCCTCAATTTAAAGCCTATGTGCCCTCGTGCTAGCCATCACCATCTGAGGAAAAAGCCTCTCAATATTTGCATTCAAGTACAGATAATATTAGATATGAAACTTATTTATGACAGAATTTTGCATTGTCTACATGAATTCATGCAGGTTATTCCTCTTGCAAAGAATACACAATTTTGCTTTTTAATAACTCTAGCAGTACAAAGTTGCTATTTTTGCACTAAGTGCATCAAACCATGGCCTTATTAAAAGGGAATTTTCTACATTTCTCTTTGCTCGTTTTGATTGTATATTGCATAACCTTTTATTGCTTCTAAATTGTATCCTCTTTAATGTCGGTCATAAGGGTTGAACAGACTTAGATCCACTTTTTGAATCTTGAAGCTATCCTGTAATTCAAATCAAATTTTATAAAAACAAGCAATTTCATGAACCTAATAAATACCTTCTTTTAATGACCTTTCCTCTCCCCTCCACAACAGTTGTATGCTTGGGCCAGTTTTTTTGAACAAGTAAACTGATTTTTTCTCTGTATCTCACCAAGGAAGATGTTTTCTAAGTAGCTTTCAATCAAAACTAACCATAAAGGCAATAAGGCCAAAACGCTGTAAAGTACATTCGGTTAGCTCCATAATTGCTTGTCCTTCTTTAGCACGTTTATTCCAGCCCATGTGTCATCCTGTTTTTGAATATCCAAAGACTCTGTCCTGTACTCTTCCTTCTTGAAATATTGTCCTGTACTAACCTCATCAGATATGTGCTCAACCTCCCTGAACCCTGAGGAGAAAGTGAGGACTACAGATGCTTGAGATCAGAGCTGAAAAATGTGTTGCTGGAAAAGCGCAGCAGGTCAGACAGCATCAAAGGAGCAGGAAAATCGACGTTTCGGGCATGACGAAGGGCTTATACCCGAAACATCAATTCTCCTGCTCCTTTGATGCTGCCTGACCTGCTGCACTTTTCCAGCAACACATTTTTCAGCTTCCTCCCTGAACCCTGCCATGGTTTCTATATTGTCAGTTTATTTATCCAATATCTAATCTTGGGAGCCACAAGTCTCTCCATCTGAACATCAAAAAAATTCAAGTCATTAGATTGTGTTTCATTCATAGAGTCATAGAGTCGTACAGCATAGTTGCTTCAGTCCAACTCATCCAGGCTGACCAGATATCCTAAATTAATCTGGTCCCATTTTCTAGTATTTGACTCGTATCCTTCTTAAATGCTTTTTATTTATTAACCCATCCAGCTGCCTTTCCAATGTTGTAATTGTACTAGCCTCCACCACTTTATCTGCCATCTCATTCAACACATGCATCACCCTCAGCAGAAATGCATTGTCCTTTACATCATTTTTAAATCTTTCCTTCTCACCTTAAACCTATGCCCTCTATTTCTGGACTCCCCTACCCTAGGGAAAAGACTTTGGCTACTCACTGTATCCATACCCTCTATAAGGTCATCCCTCAGCCTCCAGTGTTCCAGGAGAGAAAAAGCCTGTTCAGCATCTCCCTATAACGCAAACCCTCCAATTCTGGCAATATACTTGTAAGTCTTTTCTGCATCCTTTCAAGTTTCACAACATCTTTCATTTAGCAGGGAAACCAGAATTGGGCGCAGTATTTCAAAAGTGGCCTAGCAAATGTCCCAGCTCCTGTACTGAATGCATTGACTAACGAAGGTCAATGCCTCTACATTATCCTGTCTACCTGTGACTCCACTTTCAAGGAACTATGATCCTGCACCCCAAGATCTCTTCATTTGGCAACGCTCCCCTGGGCCCTTCCATTAAGAGTATAACTCCTGCCCTGATTTGCCCAAAATGCAAATCTTATATCTAAATTAAACTCCATCTCCCAATGCTTGGCCTATCTGATCTAGATCCCACCTTCTTTACTGTCCACTACACCACCAATTTTGATGATGTCTGCAAAGTTGCTAACCATTTCTTCTATATTCACATCCAAATCATTTGTATAAATGGCAAAAAGCAGACGCTGGACACAGGCCTCAGTCCGAAAAACAGCACTCCACCACCACCCTTTGTCTCCTACCTTCAAGCCAATTTTGAATCTGTGTGGCTAGTTCCTCCCAGATTCCATGCGATCTAACCTTGCTAATCAGCCGGCCATGTGGAACCATGTCAAATGCTTTGCTGAAGCCACTATCTATGAATTCCACCGTGCCCCCCCAAACCCCAGCCACTGTCTCAGGCTGAACCAGAGTGCTCCTCATAGAAGCAATTATTATGTTAGAACTTGTATTGTTTCAGAATTGATAATACGATGCTATAAATTGGGTTTACATCCACCGCCCTGTGTAAAGTCTGTCTCATCCAAAAATGTATCTTTGTGCTGAACTACTTCATTACTGTTCCCCCCGATTTCTTTATTTGAAAGTTCTTATTCTTTTAAATGTCTCCATGGCCTCATTCCACCCTACCTTTTGAAACCTATAAGCTCTAAAACTCTCACCTCCAAATTCTCTCTTCGAGTGTCTTTGCATCTTGGTCACCCTCTGTCCCATTACTAACAGCTATGTTTTCAATATGTTGAGCCAACTGCGGGAATTCTCTCTCTGTCTCTCCACTTCCCCCTCTTCTTTTAAGGTCCTTTTAAAAAGCTCCTTGATGTAAATTGCCTCTCCCAATATTCTGAGGGAAATTTGTTTGACTCTGTTATAAAGTAGCGATATAAATGTAAACTGTTCACAGCTGCTGATTCCTTCATTCATTTCTTGTTGATTTCAGGATTCCATTATTCCTGGACCACCTTTCTTATTTGGAGCCATTACAGTCCTGGTAGCTTTTTTGGTTGCCTTATTTATTCCGGAGCATAGCATCTCTGGAAAAGTTAGTAATGGAAGGAAGCATAGTAGTAATCTTGGCAACAATCCCACCACTCCACCCATTAGCAGTGATGAGGACAATGAGCCACTGCTGCAGGACAGCAGTGTGTGAGCTTTGAAGAAAAGTAGCAGCTCTAAACAAAAACACCATGTGTTGACTCCAGTGAATCTCTTGGACATTGAACGATTGAATGGTTTGGAAAAATTGGAAATAATTTTGAAGGGCTACTTTGAAGACTGCAGAAGTGGATGTAACTGTGTGTTTATGGTTGCTTCATTTCTATTGCAAGCTACTTACATCCAATGTTCAGCACTGCCAGTTCAAGTACTAAAAGTGTCATCCTGATCATAGTAGTTCCATACAGTGCTGCTGACCAGCGCTCCGACTATTTTGGAGAACGACACATTCAGAGCCACGTCTCAGGGTTGTAACTTACACACCAGTTGAAAGGGGAAAGGAACATTATTTGTGAAAATTCAGTCTGATATATTCAATATGTAATAAGCTCCTTCCCAATTTAATTTCATACTATGACCCCTTGGCTATAATAGTTTCATACTATGACCTTTAAACCCAAAAATGATCAAATCTACCAAGTCCGTAAACATTTCAGAGTCTTTTTCTTTTTGTTGAATCCCTGAAACTCCATAGAATGCAAAGAGTGGGGAGAAGGGACTCAAATGATTTGCGTAGAAATGTGTATAAATGTTTAAAAATAGCTATGCAAATCGAAATGGTCATTTGATTTTGCAAAGTATTGTGAAAGGCAGTCTATAAAACTACAGTCTGAACTTCCCTCAGCCGCCTTGCAAATTTGAACCAAATACATGGTGGACATATTTGCTTGTTTGTAGATGAATAAAGCAGCATTTATTCAATCACTGAAGTTATAACAAGTGTAGATCTTTATGATAACATCTCAGACAGTTGAATTTCTAAGAGTAAAAGATACTTTTTTTTTAATTTGTAAGGTTAATTGAAAGTCTGATGCATACCTCATGACTTTTTCATTTTGTTAGAAGGCTGTGGTAGAAGTATCTGCTAAAGATTATTTTCTGACAACTTTTAGCTCAGCATAAAATTGACCTGTGAAAATACACAGTGGTTTTCTAAAGAAAAGCATAACTTGGGTTATCTAATACTATTTTTGACATGAATTTTATATTTAATGTATGAGGCAAATGTGGTGACTGAATGAAAAGCTGCTTTTGTTTTGGAGTTAAAAAGGTTTCACTAAAACTGTAGAAAGTTGTCCAGTTCGGCAGATTAACCATGTTTCCTGTTCTTTCCTTGCACTTGGCCTTGCTAATTATGCAAAGGCTCAAATACTTAATCTGCTACCTCAGCTTTAGCCTATATGCAAGCAGCTTTGTAGGTCTGCTACCTTTAATTCCAGTCTCTTCTCTGCTACTCTGTGCATTAAGGCATAAGCTAATTGGATTGAGTTCACTTTTGAACCTGAGATGCTGCTTTTATGCAATTCTTTTGGCACTTAATATCAAGAAAGAAGCTTTCTAATGAACTGCTTGTCAGTTCATTCTGTTTTGAAGAAGCACATTCCCATGAACCATCTTTGAACTGAGTGTACTTGGATAAGCTGACTGATGAAATTGTTCCATTGAATATAATTTTGCAATTAAAAAGCTTAATTCGGTAGAAATTAATAGAATTATGATTTATAATTATTCTGCTCTCATTCTGGCATTTATTTTTAAAACTTTGGAGAATAATTTTCCCTTTGTATTGGTTTTTAAACTGTCTAGTATAATTGAAGATCATGTTTTCCCAGACCTTCCAAAATGTATTTTCATGAATAAGATTTTCCTAATCATCTGCTTTAATGCTCACATGACAGGATAACAAACTGATTATTCCCTCCTCCATTTTTTTTTTCTGATGTTAAAGCTATTTTGCCATCAGATATTAAGAGATGCACTGAACAAAGTCATTTTGAGAGTACTTTATGCCTTATAATGTGACCATTTACTTGGTAATTTCAGTTGTTAAAAGAATTTTAACTTCAATGTCAGGTTGGAAACAACATCAGTTTTATTTTACTGGGATATGTTTCATGGAGAAAGTAGCAAACATCTAGACTTGGACTCTTTCTCAGAATCTTTGCTTATCAGTTAAGCATTGTGTTTGGAGAAGTGTGATGTTTACTGACATTGAGCATTAATAAAATGTACCCTCTGATCAGTCTTACAGGGTGTAGTTAGATCACTGTTAGCACAACTTTAATAGTGATACTTATGTAACAAAGACTCCAAGAACCCTGTTTTAATTGTTTTTCTCAGTCAATCAGTCTAAAATGAATTTTTCATTACAGAATTCAACTGTTTCTTTGTTCTTCAGATATGCTAAAGATAACATTTAAATCATGTTTCTAATTTAAAATTTCTACAGTTATTTCAGAGTAATTTAAAATGTGGCCCACCTTATTTCTCAATACTCTGGAGTTTGGTAGTGATCTGTATCCTCACAGATTGTTCTCATGTGCAATGTGTTGTATATTGTGAAGAGAATTCAGAAAAAAGTCATCTTCAGTTTTTTAAGAAAAGTTGTATATTATAAAAATATATTTTTCTGAACTGAAATTCACAAAGCAGAGATTTTCAGGCATCTTGGCACTGATATTGTTCATATCCTATTGGTCATATTACCACTTTATTCAAATGTGCCTCATTGGAACTGTAAAAATGTAAAAAAAACATTTAAAATAATTTATTAAAATAAGTAAACTCAACAAACTGGTCATTGTGCTGTGTCTTCCATTGTACCCATGATATTTATAATTAGTTACCTTTGTTTGTCACTTTTATTTTGGCTACTTGAAAAATTGTGGTGTTTACTTTGCATATGATCTAGGTAATAATCCTACATAAAAGTTGAATTTGCTCCCTTGTATTTGAACTAGTTTCACTTTGGGACGATGATTAGGCTTTATGAATTGCATGTATTGTGAATAAAATGTCCATGCCAGGTTGTTCTTGGAATTCAAGGTTTGGGATAAGAAATCTGAGCAGCAGAATACCATATACAGTAGCTAGTTGTGTACTCCACCATTCTGTATGATTGTGGCTAATCTTCAGTTTTAACTCTACTTTCCTGCCCATTCCGCATTAAGGGTATAAGTCTTGAAAGGGTTCAGAAAATATTTACAAGGATGTTGCCAGTGTTGGAGGATTTGAGCTATAGATGGGACTAGATTGAGTTGGGATATCTGGTCGGCATGGACAGGTTGGACCGAAGGGTCTGTTTCCATGCTGTACATCTCTATGACTCTGATGCTCCAGGGAAAACAACCCCAGCCAATTCAGCCTCTCCCTATAGTTCAAACCCTCTAACCCTAGCAACATCCTTGTAAATCTTTTCTAAACACTTTCAAGTTTCACAACATTGTTCCAATAGGAGGGAGACCAAAATTGCGCACAGCATTCCAAAAGTGGCCTAACTAATATCCTGTACAGCTGCAACATGACATCCCAACTCCTATACTCAATGCACTGACCAGTAAAGGCAAGAATACCAAATACCATGTTCACTATCCTACCTACCTGGGACTTGACATTCAGGGAAATATGAACCTGCACTCCAAGGTTTCTTTGTCCAGCAACACTCCCCAGGACCTTACCATTAAGTGTATAAAGTCCTGCCCTGATTTGTGTTTCCAAAATGCAGCACCTCATATTTATCTAAATTAAACTCTACCTCCCATTCCTCAGCCCATTGGCCCATCTGATCAAGATCCCATTGTACTCTGAGGTAACCTCCTTCGCTGTCCACTACACCTCCAAATTTGTTGTCATCTATAAACTTACTAAGTATACCTCCTATGTTCACATCCAAATCATTTATATCCCGCCGCACCATTCTAGCAAGCCTTAACTGTATAGCCTGCAATAGAAGGATCACCTTGGATATGGTGACCAGAACGGCATCGAATATTTTATACAAGATAATGGCTCTGAAAGCAGATTGGATCAAGCTCTGCAATCTGATGTCACAAGAAAAAGGCAGAATGTCTTGGGTTCTCTATTTGGGAGACAGGTCAATTATCTTAATGTTTAATAATGCCCGTCATACAAATGTGACTTGTATCTGGTTGCAGTCATACAATTAACTGCACTTAAGACCAAACTTCTTGTTTGGTTACCTTTTGATTTTTGTCTCCTACTTTAGACTAAGTGAGACCTACAGACCAGATCAGAAACCCAGTCATTTTCATGCAACAGCCTCAACAAAATCCTGTAAATTTGTAGCAAGGCTAACTTATTGTTCTAATGCAATTCCCTTGCATTCAAGACCAGCGTGCTATATGTCTTCCTAATTGTTTGGTGCACCTGCAAGTAATTTTTTGTTCTTTGTATGAGCATATTCCTAGTCACTCTGAATAGCAACATTTCCTAATAACAAAATGTATAATCTTGCTATACCCAATGTATGACTCATTTAATGTGCCTGTGTATTTTTATTTGCTCATGGCTGAGCCATCATTTATTGCCTGTCCCTTGAGGTGGTGGTGGTGGTGGTGAGCTGCAACTTTGAACTTCTGCAGTCCATGTGCTGTATGTCCACTCATCATGCCTTTAGCGAGGAATTTTCCTGTCATCTTAGAATCCTTAGTGTGAAAGCAGGCCATTCAGCCAATCAAGTCCACACCAACTCTCCAAAGACTTTACCACCCAGATCCAGTTCCCCCTTCCCTGTCCTCAGCACCCTGCATTTCCCATGGCTGACCCACCTGACCTGCACATCCCTGAACACAATGGGCAATTATCCATACAAAGATATTACCCCCAAATCTAAGTTCTCTGATATATTAATTTTTTTGTAGTGATTCTTGATGTTCTTTTTCAAATCAAGTACTGTTACAATTCTATTGACCTCAGTAATTAAATCTTCCAAAAAAAACTTATGAATTTATTTCATAAGAACAAGTTGATATTAAAAATCAAAGTATGATCTGACAAATGCATTAAGATTTCCAGCAACAGACTCCAAAATTTCCATGATGAATAATGTCAGGCTAACTGATTGGTAGTTTTTTTTTGAATAGTGGTATTATATTTGTGAACTTCCAATTTGCTGGGATTATTCAATGACCTGAAGTTTAGAAAGGCTCTACAGCTACCTCCATTTTTAGCCACTTAAGTTTTTTTCCTTGCTTTTTCTGATTTTTGGTGACTTCTAATTCTGTGCTGTATTAACCCCTATAATTAACTTTATTTTTTAAGTATGCAGCAGCACATGCTCTTTCTTGCACAATACATCTGATCTACAAAACACAAACCAAAATTGTTGGAAAATCCTAACAGGTCTGGTAGCATCTGTGGGGGTGAAGAAAGCAGAGTTAACATTTTGGGTCCAAATAAATAAGGTTCACTGAACAAATCAGCCTTTCCTCTCCATTTATTCTCAACACAGTAAATTTAAACCTTATTAGACCCTCCAAATTGATCCAAATGGTTCCTAACCAGAATTTTGAATAAACAGTCCCAGATTCCCGGAATGATCAAGTTTAGGCACCAGTAACGAATGCACATAAAATTAAACAAAATAATCAAATTGGTCTGTGCTCTAAACGTGTAAACTTTTGTTTTCAGCCCAACTTACACAAAAGACAGTCAGACAGATAAACACAGTTAAGAGATAAGTAATATGGCTAGTTTTGTTATTAACTTGTGATTTTCATGACATCTTGTTCCATAGGCAGAGATGATAGTACCTTGGTTGATTTTCTGAAAATAACAATCAGGGTTACTTTTAAGTTCACTCAGAAAAACACAGTAATACTTGGTTTTCTATTCTCTGAACTTCCAAAAGCTGATAAAGGTGGTTAGTCAGGGAGTTTTCAAATTTTCACGTTGTAGCCAGTATCCAAATTTTTGTTTTTTCAGAATACGTTTTCCGAACCCCAATTCGAACTCTGATCATTCCCTGCCATCTGCTGGAGCAATAAAGTCTTACCAGACCTGCTGGAACCAATTCCCAAGTACTGCAGTCATTAATAGCCAACTTTTGTGACCTGTTTAAATATCATGCTCTTCCCTAATGCATCTGCAGAACCTTTTGATCTGGAACCAAACTGTTTATTCATGAGGCCAGGTTGGTTACAAAGGCATGTTTGGCCTGTTTCGCTTTTAACATGAGTTATTACCCACAGTTCAAAAGTCAACTTTAGCTCCCAGTTCACAGCTCCAACCAAAAAAATTGGTAAATGCAGATAGTGAAAAATCACATGGGCTATAGCAGAACATTAACATTTTTTTTCCTAGCTCTAAATTTTGGAGGCGTTCTGTTTTGCAGGGAAATATATCTTAAAACTAATAAGATTCTGTTTAATCCTCTATAGATTGCACCTGTGTGTTCTGCTATATAGCTGCTACAGGAAACTGGCTACTTCTTGCTTCAATCTGTGTTTGTTTGCCAGTTCAGACACCTGTGTTAAACTTTGTGATACTGCAGCAAAAATAATACGCAAAAAACACAAACTACCGCTTCAGAATTCTGTATTTTTGTACTTAACATCTGAAAAAATGAATATTTTTTGGTTTATTGGGAAGGAGGTTGTGGCTGCATGGCTACATATTAAAGTAAAATACTCCAGTTCATTTCAGGTAGCACTCACCCCTCTCAAACCTTGTGAATATTTTTACTGATCGTGAATGCAATGTAGGATCTTCTGCCAGGTTTAACCTGAGCTGTAACAGTTCTTAGAAGAAACTCTATTTAATCTTCTCATACACCAGTCCCTTCTGCCATAATCCATTCCTCCCCGTTCCTTCTCCCACCTGCCTGTAATGTTCTGTTTTATGGATTATTTTTATCCATACAGCTAAGTGACCTCTACACACCTTGTGCAATGCAGATTTCTACTGCCCAGTTACCTGCAATGCAGTGAATGTATGAAAATATTGCTATAAAGCCTCTACAACTAATTATGAATGATAATTGTTGGATTTACATAATACTGCTACTCTGGGGTTGTGAGTGATGACTCTAACAATGAATAGCACAATGCCATCAAATAAGTCACAAATTATGGAGAATGCTCTAGAGTATTAAAATTGGGCTTACAAATAAAATACTTGGTTCTGGACCTCCAATTATTAATTATCTGAAATGTTAAAGAAATGTAAGATTAAATTTCCTTTGAATATACAGTGGGTGTCAACTTGAAAGATTAAGAACTTTTAGATAGCCCCATTCTAATGTTTAGACAATCTAATGTTTAGAAAGACATTACGGGGTTCTCTGTTTAATTTTCAAATCTAACTTCTCCCCCATTTTAATTTGCAGTTCAGAAACTCTATTAGTAACGCATTTGCGTGTGATTTCTACACCTCAAACAAAACAATACTGACCTCTAGTGGCAATATATACTCAGTTTTAATGTATATCCTGGCTGTAGTCTTTGCCATATTTAGTTTGCATTGTGCTTTTTAACTACAGCTATATTTCTTTTAAATCTATTGCTTTGCTTGAATGGAGTTCCAAATAGTTTTTAAAACAATTCTAGAGTTTCCCCCAACAGAACATCTTCTCACATGATTTCGGCCAACCTAGCAATTTCTAAGCCACAACTAATTTCCTCATTCTTGATTACATACTATTGCAAACAATAATGAAGCTACTAGAATTACCAGACATCACTACAGCTATTACCAAGAATTAACAAAGTTTTTACAATGAAGTAGGATCATTATCAAATTAGTATAATCTCTCAACATTGAATTGTTGGAATGGGTGACTCAACAAAATGTTGACATATTTACTTGATTTTTCTGCTGTGTTTAGCTGTCCTGCTCACCTGGATGTTTTGCAAATCCCTTTTTTTAGTTTTATTCACTCTAGTTGATTGATACCCATGTGTGTTATTCTGTCCTGACTGTCTTAAAGTCAGTTTCTCCATCAAAATTAAATCAAAGTGTTGATACAAAATGTTGTCTCTTTCTATGGTCAACATAAACTGCTATTACTCTGTTATCAAGTTACAGAATGTCTTTGGGATCTGTTCTTCAGTCAGTGATATAATAAATCACATCAGTACTGAGTTTTCCAATGCTATGCCACACAAATGAAGATCTTTGGATGTGGGAGGAAAGCAGAGCACCTGACAGAAACCCATGCAGATATGTGGAGAATGTTAATCCCAAGATTTGAATCCAACCCAGGTCCCTGGCAATGTATTGCAGCAGTGCTAACCACTATGGTATGGACCAGATCAGACCCTCCCCAAAATATAGGGTCTAGACTATCTCCTTACTAACTTTTATATTTGTTTTAAAGGCAAGTGTAAGATGCTGTGCTCCACATGTAATTCAATTGGTTTATCACTCGGCTTTAAGCAAAACACAATTTTATTTCCATTACAAATGAAAAGAACTGGCATAAGTTTAACTCTACTGAAATATTAAGACAATGAGTCAACCATTAATCATCCAACTGTTCCAACATACGCAGCATCCCATAAACACAGCATCAGTGAGACAATTCAGCAAAACAACTATGATTCTCACATTCGGTCTCACTCCAGTCCTGAAGAGATGAACAATCTGCCTCTTGAATTTTAAAAGGAAGCCTTGTTATCGCTTCAAGCAGATAATCCATCTTTTAATCTTGCAGCAGCAGAAACACTCCTAAGTGAAGCAAAACTTTCCTGGGTCAGTGTGAGCCCTGACCCTACCACTCATGCTATTGTCTAATTTTTAAAAAAAACTAGGGATAACTCCAACTTTACCAATTGCCTGTCAGAAGCAGATATACCAGCACCATAGTTGCAACCTGGTCTGCAAGAGAAACAACATTTAATGTTGTTTTAATGTTATTTTTGTTAGCTCTGTTAATGGAGTTCTATGGTTTATTAATTTTCTTTTTTTAAAAAATATAAAGGTCAATGCCCTTATTAAGCACATCTGTAAATCAGCTGAAAATATAATTGCATGCTTAGCAATTCTGTAAATCATGTTTACAACCTGAAGTGCAAGGGGAATCTATTTTGTCAATAGCCAGGTGACTGATAAATGGATAAGTGGATTATGTTACAAAAATTGAAGCTATGTAGTAAATGATATCTGAACTTGCAAAATGCATGTAATAGAGATTTACACATTGTGGCCATTTTACAATTTAACTGCTGTTTTTATGACTAATTTAAATTCTCAACTTTTTCCCATTCTAATGAGAGCCATCTGGCTGTTTGGCAACAGTACTTTTTCTTTTTTTTTAAAAAAAAAACAAACTTAGGAAGGCATTTGTGATTGGGAGCTGAATCTTTCAAAGAATTGTTTTGAATATACTAAAATTTATGTATTACCAAATAAATGTAACTTGTTTTTAAAAAAAAAAGTGAGCATAAGTGAGGGCTGAAGGGCGTGTAATGCACTATAATGTTCTACATCTCTCAAAGGCACAGTACTGTCACATATACCACCCTAGTTAGCATGCAGATGTGAAATTCTTTTCAAAACAAAATCACCAACAGAAGCAATGTCCAACTGTATCATGTTAAGGTAACTTTGAAAAAAAAAGTGGGACAATGGTCAAAAACTGCAGTTCAGTTACAGAATTAATAACGCTAATATACATAGAGGTTAATAGCTTACAGGAGGCATCTTTGAAAGAAAAGCCAGCACACTGTGGTATATATTGATTAGAATAAATATCTGCTTTTGCAAGATACAATCCTTGGTGGAGATGTGATTGGCCTCTTTCTCCACTCTGTGGAGAATTCTGTGATTCTGTAATTAAACTGCAGATGAATCTTCAAAGACACCACGAGCATCAGGTTAGTAAACTCTGGACACAGCCAGTTCAGCTGTTCAGAAGCAGCATATCAAAACGGTCAGCTTTATTGTCTATGATTAAACCTGATAAAAGTTATGAGCAAGAAGAAAGGTCAAAAACAAATATCTCATTTATAGTATCAAAAGCAGATCAATTCTTTCAGAAGCATAACATTGCTCTCTGACATAACTTAGGAAAATAAAGATAATCAAACAAAACAATCATTCAATAGTGATGCTGATGTGGCCACTTTATGGGTTTACCACTACCAAATGGACTGTCACGATTCAAGGCGGACAACGTTGAAAAATCACAACACCAGGTTATAGTCCAACAGGTTTATTTGGAAGTACAACATTTCAGAGTGCTGATAACTGATGAAAGAGCAGCACTCTGACAGCTTGTACTTTCAGATAAACCTGTTGGACTAAGACCTGCTGTTGTGATTTTCAATTTTGTCCACCTCTGTTCAACACCAGCACCTCCACATCATGATTCAAAGTGGCAGCTCAGTACCTGGTGATGGACAATGAATGCTAGTCCAGGCAGTAATGCCCACATCCTATGAATGATTTTTTTTTAACAAAAAAGTTCTCAGCAAAGAGTATCTATGAAATCAAAGAGCTGTGAAGATTCCAGTGTGAAACAAAGTGTACCTGAACACTTCAGCCTAATGTATATCCTGGCTGTAGTCTCTGCCATATTTAGTTTGCATTGAACTTCTTTAAAAGTTCAACCAATCAAGCCATTGGTCATTTATAAATTAAGAGCCTTTGAGGGAGATAGGGCTATGATAAATCTACTTCATTTATTTGAAATAATGGTACAAGGAATTTAACAAGGAAGATTTGGAGTAGAAGTTGTACAAGACCAGTTTACCTGAAAGGATTAATTGATAATCAGAAAATAAATGCTACTCAGCAAGGTGTAAAGAACTGCTCCTCCGAGGAGTGAGTCACTTCTATATCAATTCTTCCAACCTCCAGTGTGGGTTTCATTGGATGGAATATTAAGAACAATCAAAGGACTGCACTTCAACAAGGGCAGCACACCAATATTGTACTGGGACATCATTAAACTGAGTTCAATCGACTGACCAGGATTTCAAATCCACAACGTTCTGATTCAGGTACTCTTGTTGCCAGTGGAGCTAAACACTCTCTAAGAAATGTTTCTCTTAGTCTGGATAATGCAGTCAATGAGACAGCACATGTTCCTGGCCTCAAAGAAAATTGCTCCTGATTATCTAGTAGTTTCTGGAGGTGACTTCTCCATTGCCAGTTTGAATCTAGCATTAAGTCAAGGCAATCAGTAATATCTATTGAGCACGATTCTCACACACATTAAACCAGGAAGGAAAGTGCATTGATTATCCTTCATTTTAAATTTTATTTTATGGAGTGAAGTCAAATTATTGATAGGAACTTGGAATAAAGGTGGAGGCTGAAACATCAAGAAATTCTTTTTTAAAAATAGTGAAATTTATAATGGAGAAATTTGGCACTCCAGAAATAAAGATTTATATTCCAGGGTCAGAAAAGTCTTTAGCACCAACTGTGAACATAGCATGTTTTAAAAATCCTGTTTTAGCTCAGTTTACAAGGTATAGTTATTTCCAGAAAGAATATAGGGACAAATTTTCCTTGGTTTCTACTTGACTGCATTCAACAGGTTTGCCTTTGGGTAGTCTCTGCATAATCTCACTGACATTAATTTCTCCACTTCCACATACAACAGCATATGCGCACAATCTGGGAGTTGCTGCAGTTTCAGATAAGTGCTGATGGCAAAGGTCATCAGTTTTGATGTCATCAAAGATAATTTGAGATACAAGATCATTCAGCTTATCATATCCATGCCTAACATACTACCACAAAGTGGAGACCAACCTACATAAAAGCAAGTGTCTTTTTGGAATTATCATTTAGGTAGTTAAATGCAACAACTCATGTACACAACATTCAACTTACAAAAAACATCATAGTCAACTGTATTCTCATTGGGAACTAAAAGGTTCTCAACATTAGATGCACTCGCTATTGTTGCTTATTCATTTTTAAATCAACTTAAGAGTAGTTTTTCTCTTTTTAAATCTTCACTGAATATTTTCAGCAATAGCAGTTTACATTTTAGTGAATCGAAATTTTATATTAATATTCAATTTCTTTTGCATTAAGCTGAAAGAGTCCTGAATGAATTCTGGCAAAAATTGCAATTGGAGCAAACCAAATTTCTGCAAGGTAAGTTTGGAATGCCTGCAAAACTAAGGAAAATAACCCTTAAGTAGAGAAAATTGATACCTCTAAAATCTTCATGTGTTGTCCTAAAGTGTATGGAACCAAAAAACTGAAGATGAGTTAATTAACCTTTTCTAGTTTGGGTAGCCTTCAGTGTACTGCCATTTACCTCTAATGTTCAAGACAAATACAAAGTAACGTACTGAACACAAAACCATTCTTCTGAGGGAAAGGAACAGTATTATTTTATTTTGATACAGTCTCTCTATCCACACTCCCACTTCATCCTCAGCAGCTAGCTTCAAAGTAAAACAATTCCATGCAAGGGTCCAGTGACTAACTAAATTCATTACTCACCCAAAAAAGTAAATGTAGCTAAAGTCAAATAAAAGGTCTGCTTGCAATTGTGTGGCTGGCTAGCTCCGTCAACAATGATCCTAGGATGTAAAGAAAAATCTGCCTCCTATAATCAATTCTAGGAAACAGCCTGGTTAAAAATATGTCAAGTCACATTCAAGCAATGGTTGGTGAGACTGGAGTAATGGCAGAAATCAGGCAGCTCATTTGTAAAACGAATGAATCCTTTGTAGAAAATACAGCAAAAAACCACATACTACAACAGCTGCTCATTCTGGTTGCAAAATTCTGAAATCAGAAGTTGTTACGACAGCATGAGATAAATTGCTTAACAGCTAGCAAACAAACAGATTGATTTATACACTTCAACTGCCTTTATGACCTGAGAGGGTCAAACTGGCAGCATAAATTGAAATATTTACTATTTACTGCTACTGTAACATCAAGCTGCCTTTACAAATGTAATGGCATAATTTCCATGAACTAAATGTTAAAAGATTTACTAAAGAGAGCATTTTCTTTAAAGTAAGCTGGGATAACATGGCTAAGCTCAATCAATTACTTCAGCCCTTCAAAATAAAGAAATCATAAGGCTTTCATGGATTTAGTAACTGAACACTGAAACATATTAACAATGATGTCCACTTACTACCCTAGTCAATCTTCAATTTCAACTCTTGAGGCAAATGCAAGTAAAAATATCAAAATGTAATTGGTGAATGAATTTCAACTAAAACTTACTTATTGCTAAACTAATTAACATCCCCACAAGAAATCAGTATGATCAATTAACCTCTCAGTTTTTGACAGACATATGTAATACTTCCACACAGCATGTGCAGACATGTTCCCAGCTTTACTCTGGTTGAGTACAGTCTACAGGAAGCACTCACACCAATTTGTTCAATGAGTTAAGGCAAGGTATACTTCATTGTTTCAAATTAATAAGCAAATAAATTTAAAAAAATAAAACATTGGGTCACTAAAATTTGTATCAGTGCTGGAATTCTTAGAGGGAAAAGAATCAGAATTTACAATTGTACTATCCAGTTGTCCTTTGATTGACAGATTTGAATGTGTTTGCAACACTTTGCATTTTCTCAGATATCATTTTCTGGCACTCATTCTCCATGGAGAATGGTCACTGGATACAATGTCCTGGGGCATTGTTCTTATCTACAGAATCACATTTGGTAAGTGTGAGCCTTCCATCAGGAAAGTACATGAAAATACAAGTAAAGCCAGGGATACCAAAAGGCCATTTGCCTTATTATGCATCCCTCAATAAGCGGTCTAATCAGGTATTTGATTTTATTGTAAATAACCTCAATGTTTTCTTTCCAATGTTCTCATGTTCCAGCTATAAGATCTTGCGCTAGAAGATCTCAGCAAACTACTTTTCGAAAAGAAGAGTCACAGTTTATTCTGCAAAAGTACATATATTTTATTCCATCAAAATATGTATGCAACACTCCTTTTAAATACAAAATATTTTACAATTTATACATGGACATATATTCAGTACAACAGGTCATAAATTACTAGTTACAGCACAATAGGGAACGTAATGCCAGTACTGTACATCTGATGTGCTTTAAAATCCCTGATACAATTATATTAATCACCTTATTGAAGTGACAGAATTCAGAACCACTTAAGTTGTAACAGTTTGTACCTTCAGCCAATAATTTGATATGGTGTGTTAAATAATGACACTTAATATACTATAGTGCATTTTCACAAAACAAAATGCATTCAAATTGCCTTAATATGCTATCATATATATTTTGCAGATACAAAAAGTACGTGACTATTGTCCAGTTAATAAGAACTTGCTCCTCCCCCCTTCTTGTGCTAATCATCAACAATTCTGTAGACCCATTCCTGTATTGTAATACTGACTGTATATACTGAATTACAGTAAGGTTCCAATAACATGTTTACGGAAAACTGAAATCATTTAGTAGCTGATGGTCTTAAATTTGGATGCCTAAAAAGGCAAACAGTGCACTTCCAACTAGTTTGTTAAGACAGCTGAACATACAAAAACAGCTTTCTCTGTTAAGAATGAACAGATACCATGCATGCGACCCAAGCTCAAATTCTACGTGATGGATAGGTTGAGCAAAACAAAATAAGACGACAAATATGGTGCCAAAAGATTGTTAATGCTGAGAACATAATCAAAAAACAGTGTATCAACTGAAAAAGAAATGCTGCGGTTTTTAATCCCCTAAAGGTTTGTGGTTGCAGAAACAGTAATTTAATGTAGCATGACATAATCAAGAATAACTGTTGGGGATGAAGCCTCAGTTTTATTCTCTAATGAAAATCACTTTTCTTCATTTTCATAAAATAGCCAAGATTTATGCTCTGATATACATTGTTCCAAATTGTCTCTATTGAATTATCTATAATTCACACCAGTATAGTGATCTGTAAGGCATAAAATATAGACTCCTGACTCTATCACATGTACTTTGGTATATTGCTGTTGTATGTGTGGAAGATCTTCCCTTGATGAATATTATATCTGTATGCAAGGTAATATTCTGAAAATGGCAATAAAGTTTAATCTGGCAGTTTGAATGAGCACCTAGGTTTATGCTAATTGTTACTGTCCAGTTCAGTCGTTACAAAAAAGATAAACAGATCTAACATGTATCACTGTACAACTTGCAGTGATGTGTTCTAGAGGCCGTTTTTTCTTAAATGGGAAGGAAATTTCTTTCTCCTCTCCTGACTATGGTCCAGGTTGAGACATTTTGTTACTGTTCTTTCTTCATGATGCAGGGAGTCTAGGTTGTTTTCCAGGGAAGTAGGCAGACATCACTGGTGGTGGATTTCCTTGCTTTGGCATTGGTGGACGTATGGGCACTAAATAAACATCACAAAACAATGAGAGAAAGAAGCCAGAATTATTTCTGTAGGTTAAAAATTATTTATTTTCAATCTTGTCTAAAAAATATTTTATTAAACTTTGGGCAGATCTTTTTTACTCTTAGAGACATAGCAGTCATAGTGCACGGAAACAGACAGTTCAGCCCAACTTGAATATGCCGACCAGGTTTGCTAAGCTGAACTGATCCCATTTGCCTGTATTTGGTCCATATCCTTTGAAACTTTTCCTATCCATGTACCTGTCCAAATATCTTTTAAACATTGTAACTGTACCCATCTCAAACACTTCCTCTGGCAGATCATTCCATATATGCATGAAACAGTTGCCCCTCAGATCCCTTTAAATCTTTCCCTCTCACCTTAAACTTATGACCTTTAATTTTGGATTCCCCTACCCGAGGATACTTTATCTATGTCCCTCATGATTTATAGACCTCCAAGGTCACCCCTCAGCCTCCTACAGTCCAGGGGGGAAAAAAAATCCCAGCCTGTCCAGCCACTCCTTATAACGCAAACTTTCCAGTCTCAGAAGCATCCTTGCAAGTCATTTTTGCACCCTTTCCAGTTTAATAACATCCTTCCTATAGCAGGATGACCAGAATTGCTCACAGCACTCCAAATGTTGCCTTGCCACTCTCTTGTATAGCCGTAACATGACATCCCAACTTCTGATCTCAACATTCTGACTGATGAAGGCAAGTGTTCCAAATGCCTTCTTAACCACCCTGTCTACCTGTGGGGCCACTTACAACGAACTACGTAACTGTACCCCAGGTCTCTTTCCAACAACACTCCCCAAGTTCCTATCATTAAATGTGTATGTCCTGCCCTGGTTTGTTTTACCTAAATGCAACACAAAGAACAAAGAAAATTTACAGTCCAAGAACAGGTCCCTTGGCCCTCCAAACCTGTGCCAATCCAACTCCACTGTCTAAAACTATCATCCAATTCCTAAGGATCTGTATCCCTCTGTTTCCCACCTGTCCAGACACACCTTAAATGAATCTACCGTGCCTGCCTCTGCTACCTCTACTGGCAACGTGTTCCAGGCACCTACCACCCTCTGTGTAAAAGTACTTTCCACATGTATCCCCCTTAAACTTTTCACCTCTCACCTTGAAAGCGTGACCTCTCGTTATTGAATCCTTCACCCTGGGGAAAAAGCTTATCTCTATCCACCCTGTCTATACCCTTCATGATTTTGTAAACCTCTGTCAGCCCCCCCCCCGCCATCTCCTTTTTTCTAACGAAAACAATCCTAACCTACGCTACCTCTCTTCATAGCTAGCACCTTCCATTCCAGGCAACACCCTCGTAAACCTTCTCTGCACCCTCTCCAAAGCGTCCACATCCTTTTGGTAATGTGACAACCAGAACTGTACACAGTATTCTAAATGCAGCCAAACCTATGTCTTGTACAATTTTAATATGACCTGCCAGCTCTTATACTCAATACCTCGTCGAATAAAGGCAAGCATACCATATGCCTTCTTGACCACTCTATCCACCTCTGCAGCCACAATGGAATTGAACTCCCGGATCTCTCTGCTCATCAACTTTTCCCAAAGCTTCTCCATATAATTCACTCGAGAATTAGACCTTCCAAAATGCATCACCTCACATTTGCCCGGATTGAACTCCATCTGCCACTTCTTTGCCCAACTCTCCAGTCTATCTTTATTCTCCTCTATTCTTTGACAGTTCCCTATGCTTTCTGCTACTCCACCAATCTTCATGTCATCTGCAAACTTACTGATCAGACTACCAATGCCCTCTTCCAGATCATTTATGTATATCATAAATAACAGTGGCTCCAACACTGATCGCTGTGGAACACCACTGGTCACCTTTTTCCATTTCGAGAAACTGCCTTCAACTACTACTCTCTGTCTCCTGCTGCTCAAGCAGTTCTTTATCCACCTAGCTAGAACACCCTGCACACTATGTGACTTCACTTTCTCCATTAGCTTACCATGAGGAATCTTATCAAACACCTTACTAAATCCATGTATATGGCATCTACAGCCCTCCCTTCATCTATCAAGTTGGTCACTTCCTCAAAGAACTCTATTAAGTTGGTAAGGCATGATCTCACACGCACAAAACATGTTGCCTATAAGTGATAAGCCCATTCTCTTCCAAATATAAATAGATCCTATCATTCAGTACCTTCTCCAGCAACTTTCCAATCATTGACATCAGGTTCACTGGTCTGCGGTTACCTGGAATATCCCTACTACCCTTCTTGAACAGGGGGACAACTTTAGCAACTCTCCAGTCCTCCGGTACTTCACCTGTGTTTGAGGATGCTATAAAGATATCCATCAGGGCCCCAGCTATTTCCTCTCTCGCCTCCCTCAACAACCTGGGATAGATCCCATCCAATCCTGGGATTTGTCCACCTTAATATCCTTTAGCCTACCTAACACATCCTCCCTCCTTATGTCAATGTGATCCAGAGTAAACAAACTTCTATCTCTAATCTCAACATTCGTCATGTCCCTCTCCACAATGAACACTGATGCAAAGTAATCATGGAGAATCTCACCCATTTTCTCAGGTTCAACACACAACCTTCCTTCCTTATCCTTTAGTGGACCAACCCTTTCTCTAGTTATATATGAATAAAAGGCCTCGGGATTCTCCTTAATTTTGCTTGCTAGAGTTATTTTATGACACCTTTCAGCTCGCTTGATTCCTTGTTTAAGATTGGTCCTACTCTCCTGATATTCCTCCAAAGCCAGTTCTGTTCTTAGCTGCCTGGACCTTACGTACGCTTCCCTTTTCCTCTTGGCTAGTCGCACAATTACTCCTGTCATCCATGGTTCACAAATCTTGCCTTTCTTATCCCTTGTTTTCAAAGGGACATGCCTATCCAGCACTATCTTTGAAAGCCTCCCACATCTCAAATGTGGACTTCCCTTCAAATAGCTGCCCCTAATCCACATTTCCCAGTTCCTGCCGAATTTTGATATTATTGGCCTTGGCCCAGTTTAGTACTCTTCCCTTAGGGCCACTCTTATCTTTGTTTATGAGTATTCTAAAACTTACACAATTGTGGTCACTATTCCCAAAGAAATCCACCACTGCAACTTCTACCACCTGCCTTGGCTCATTCCCCAACACCAGGTCCAATATGGCACCTTTCCTAGTTGGACTATTGACAAATTGCTCTAGAAAACTTTCCTGGATGCTCCTTACAAATTCTGCACCATCCAGATCTCTGACACTGTGTATCCCAGTCAAACGTTGGGAAAATTAAAATCTCCCATCACCACCACCCTGTTGTCTCTACATCTTTCCATAATCTGTTTACCTATTTGTTCTTCTACCTCACAGTCTCTGTTGGGAGGCCTGTAATGCAGCCCCACCAATGTAACTGCACCCTTCTTATTTCCCAGCTCGACCCATAAAGCCTCACTGCTCTAGCCCTCCATAGTGACCTCCTTTAGCACAGCCATGATATCATCCCTGACCAGCAGTGCAACTCCACCCCCTCCTTTTACTTCCTTCCCTGTCCTGTCTGAAGCATCTGTATGCTGGAACATTTAGTTGCCAATCATGCCCTTCCTTCAACTAGGTCTCTGTGATCGCAATAACGTCATACTCCCAGGCACCAATCCAAGCCTTAAGTTCATCTGCCTTACCCACTATTCTCCTTGCATTAAAACATAATCACTTCAGACCACCTGTTCCCTTGCGTTCGTCTGCTCTCTGCCTACTCTCCCCCCTTGGTAATACTAACTTCATGATCTTGTTCGTTATAGTCTCTAGTATCCACCTTACTGCCTACTAGTCTTCTCTTCTGGTTCCCAACCCCCTACCACATTAGGTTAAACCCCCCCCCCAACAGCAGTAGCAAAAGCTCCCCCAAGGACATTAGTTGCAGTCTGGTTCAGGTGTAGACTATCCAATTTGTAATAGTTCCACCTCCCCCAGAACCGATCCCGAAGTCTCACAAATCTGAACCCCTCCCTCCTATACCATCCCTCAAGCTACGTGTTCATTCTGACCATTCTTTCGTTTCTACCCTGGCTAGTACGTGGCACTGGTAGCAATCCTAAGATCACTACCCTTGAGGTCCTCCTCTTTAACTTCTCTCCTAGCTCCCTGAATTCTGCTTTCAGAACCTCATCTCATTTTTTTACTTATATCATTGGTGTCTATATGCACCACAACAACTGGATGTTCACTCTCCCCTTTCAGAACGCTCTGCAGCCGATCGGTGACATCTCTGGCCCTTGCACTTATTTGAATTAAACTCCATCTGCCATTCTTCGGCCCACCAACCCAGTTGATCAAGATCCTGTTATCTTTGGATAACCACTTTCATTGTCCACCGTATCGCCAATTTTAGTGTCATCCACGAACATACTAACCATTCTTCCTTTATCCTCATCCAAGTCACTCATATATAAAGTGACAAACGACAGTGGACCCAGCACCAAACCCTGCAGCACACTACTGGTCACAGGCCTCCAGTCTGAACAATGACTTTCTGCCAACATATCATCAAGTCAAATTTACTAAACTAGTCTATCATCATCTATCTTCTCGGTCACTTCCTCAAAAAAATAAATCAAATTTGTGAAACACAATTCCCCTTGCACAAAGCCATGCTGACTATCTCTAATCAGTCCTTGCCTTTCCAAATGCTTGTAGACCCTGTCTCTCAGAATCCTCTCCAACAATACACCCACTAGTTATGTTAGGCTCACTGGGGTGTAGTTTCCTGGCAGCCTTTCTTAAATAATGGCACAACAGTAGCTACCCTCCAGTCTTTTGGCACCTCACCCATGGCCATTGATGATACAAATATCTCAGCTCGGGGCCCTGCAATTTCTTCCCAAGCTTCCCATAGTGTCCTTGGACACACTTGATCAGGTCCTAAAGATTTATCTACTGTTATGCTTGTATCTTAATCTCAACATTTGATTGAAAAGCGGGTTAGGTAATCAAAAAAACTTTGCTTCTGGAAATCAAAGGATCTATTCTAAAGACACAGCAATTTAAACAGTTAATGATGGATAAAGGGGATCTAATATCAATACTGATAGAATACTAGAAATACTCCACATTTGTGCAGACTGTTTAGATTTTCTCTATAACATTTTTCCCAAAATTGTTAATGAAATCTTAGCATCGCTAACAAGGTCAGCATTTAAATTGTCCCTTAGAAAGCAGTACAGGGGTTCTTGACAGCTGAAGTCAGGTTGTAGATGTGCATCCTAAGTGCTGTCATAAAGCAGTTCCAGGATTTTTACTACTAGTGGTGATATTTTACCAAGTCAGGATGATGCTGGACTTGGAGAATTGCATATTGTGGTGTTCGCATGAACTTGCTGTTTTTCTTTCTTCAAAATCGTAGAGATCATTGGTTTGGAAGATGCTGTATAAGGAACTTTCACGAGTTTATGCACTGCATCTTGTAAATGGGGTGCCCTAAAACCGCAGTGTGTTACTCACGAATGGGTGGAGTGCTGATTAAATGGCCTGCTTTGGCCTTGAAGGTGTCAGGTTTCATGAGTGTTCTAACTGTCCTCATCCTGTTGATTATTTACAAATATTTCTGTTTGTATTTCTAATTTTTAAGCTTTTGCATGCCATTTCCCAATTGCAAGGACGCCAGAATACACATTATTACATTCTGTCCAACTCTGAACACTTACTGTATAAGAAAGCAAGCCAAAGGTTGGTTACATTGTAATATAAATGTAATGTATGGGTACAATGCCTTCTAATAATTAACCTTTTGCTACATTAAAACAAATTTTCCAATAATTTTTACTGACAAAAAATACACTCCAAAGCCTTTCAAGATTTTTTTCAGCAAAAATTAAAGTAGATACAAATCACATATTAGCATTCTATATGATTGTCTTGACATGCAGACATTTAAAAAACTTTACTGTACACATACATTTGACCTAGTCCCATTGCTTTATTACCTGTGCTAGATGGACATGATGCCTTCTGTAGTGACACCACTCGAGACAGCACTGGTTTACCAGCTTCTCTCTTTTCTAAATATTTGAGGTCCAAACCAACTGGTTCACTATAGCAAATAAGAAATATTTTTAATTAAACAGTTAGTGGAGTTGTTCAAATCGCAGACAGACAAAATGTTAACATGACAAAGTATTTCAGTTTTTAAGAACTTTATTTTGAAAATTATTACATTAATAGATTGGAGGAAATAGTATACTGCTAGGTTACACGCTTTGACGTTTTGAAAATTATACAATTCCAAAACTTAAGTGGGCTAATTAAACACAAACTCTGCTTCCTCTGTTTCAGCCAATTATTTCCCAACAGTGCCAATTATTTTAGTAAATAAGCTTACAATAGTTTCACTGTACAGAAATGTATAAGGTGCCAAAACCCCCAGTGTAAACTCCTCTAAATGTTTTCATATGTTTTATATTAAAATTACATCAAGTTCTTTAATGCTTAATTTATAAATGCTTAATTTATAAAACCAATAAAAAAAATTCTGGAGACCAGTTTGTATAACTAATTTAAAAAATAATGTGCCCAGTCACCTTGAATTCTAGTCTGGCTATATTATTCACAAACATATTCCTTGATTATAACCAGAAGTTCCATTGTAGTCTACAAAGAAGTAAAAACATCAGCAAGAGAATGTCTGATAAGACCCACTATGTTTGCTTACCCATCATGCCCTTGCTTATTTTTGCAATCCACCTGAAACACAGGAGTAGCTAAGACAATGTTTCTCTCCATTTTTTTGTAAATCTGAATTAAATATTGATATACTTTTAAATGTAGTCTAGCATATTTAACACACTATTTTCACTCGCCTAATTTCCTTCCATTCTTTCAAGATGCTAATTTTCATCACCGTGTACCTCGAGTCTATTCCCCATGCAAGAATCTTTGTATATCAATTTTAGAGTTATTTGAGTTGAACCTTATCTCATCATCTGATAAGGTTGCAGTTGCATTCCTGAATACTGTGACATTAGGTGAAATAACTAAGTGAAGCATGTAGGAATTAATGTTAGGGCAGAGTTAGATTCCTGCAGACATTTTTTGCTAAGAAAAATAGTGTACAGATTGAAATACTATAGTGCACATGTGCAGAACTGTGTATTTCTAGCTTAAATGACCAGCAAAAGAAAATAATTTATTATAAATCAAACACTATACAGTTAGGTACTTCAGATACTTTACCAACAGAAAGCAAACATAAAACATGAAGCTGAAGTGGTGGAGAATTAAGTGCTGAGAGGTTGGTTTCCCATCACCAAGTCACCCTTTATTTACATGAATAGAATACATGCACTCTGACCAGCTAATTCAGTACCATTTCCAAGAGTGAGGATGTTGAAACTCCTGTTTATATCCGTCAGCCAGGGCTACCTGATTGGCACAGGTTAACACTTGCAGAGATCCCATACTCTAGGAGATCCACCTTAGCATGAGGCTTTTTATTAGCATTAGTGGTAACTACACAAAACAATTCTCATTGGAGACCGGATGGAAGTGTTAACATGTACATCCCCAGTACATGTTCTCAGTCTGGCTGAGGTCTTGCACAAACTTAAGGGTTGGAGTCTAGAGAGAATCTTGTTAAAGACAGTTCTGCAATGAATGATACAGCTGTGCACGTATCAACCTTCATGAGAACTGGGTGACCATTTAACCAGACTTTTGTTTTGATTGGTTCTGGTTTGGATGTTGCTAAGCAATTTAACTGTTCCAAATCAGATATAGATTAACTTTCCAGGGTGTGCACTTTCCTGGATACTAGCCTATGAGTTTACTTTAGATTCCCTACAGTGTGGAAACAGACCCTTCAGCCCAACAAATCCACACCGACCCTCCGAAGAGCAACCCACCCAGACTCATTTCCCTACATTTACCCCTTCACCTAACACTACAGGCAATTTAGCATGGCCAATTCACCTAACCTGCACATCTTTGGACTGTGGGAGGAAACCGGAGCAACCAGAGGAAACCCACGCAGACACGGGGAGAATGTGCAAACTTCACACAGACAGTCGCCAGAGGCTGGAATTGAACCTGAGACCCTAGTGCTGTGAGGCAGCAGTGCTAGCCACTAAGCCACCGTGCCGGTGAACGTAGGCGTTGTATGACTCCTTTGCTATCTCAAATCTACATACCGGCAACAACTACAATGGCTGGCTGGCCTGGATCCTGAAGAACATTTTAGCCATTTGGCTGAGGCTCAGCTTTGTTTTGGGGTGCAGAAGGGGTTAAAATAAGAGAAAGACAATTTAAACAAAACAGACCGGTTCAAAATAAGTTACGTGTGGAACAGCACTGACCACAATTTGTTCCATATAAAAGCTAGGTGTTGAGCAGTTAGACATGTAGCAAACCACAACTTGCTCCATTTTAACCAAACAGGAAGTTGTGAACCACATTCAACTTATGTGGTGGGAGTCCAAGGCAAATGACCTCATAAGTGAGACATAACCAAAGTGGAATACGATTGATCTATTGTGTTACCAAGGCTTTAAAATCAATATATAATTGGTCAATAAGAAACCACCAAGATATAACTGACGCGGAGTTGTGTATTAATACATTATTGCAACCGTTGAAAGGCAGATTCTCTGAGCAAAGACGACTGTTGTCCCTTTAAGGTTAAGTCCCTTGCAATGCAAGTGATAAAGCTATTGTGTAACAATAATACTATCATCTGACTAAATGTTCCTTCGTTAGGGATTCTGCTGTGGGTCCCTCCCTTCAGGGTATGTCCCGTGTGATGCTCTGCGACTGCTTGTACTTAAGTGGTGTTCCCCAAGCTCAATCGGACAAGTGAGGTTGTCCACTTCCATTAGGATGCCCTGTAACACTCATGCTCCACTTGCTGTGTTTTCTAATGACAAAGCCAGTTGTAGTGTCTGTTTGAAGTCCAATTGAGCTTCAGCTAGTAAGCACTTTTGCATATTTACGTCATTAACCCCGCATACCAAATGGTGTCTCAGCATCTCATTCAGAGTTAACCCAAAATCACGTCTCTGCCAGTCATCTTAACATCGTCGAAACTCCCAATACAGATTCCTATGGTTCTTAATAAAATAAAACAAATAGCATCTCAGAGATGGAGGCGGTTTGTGGTCATAATATTCCTTAACTAAATCGTCAGCTCTTGAAAGGTTTTAGCATCTGATCCCTCAGGGAAAATTAGGCTCCTAATAACTGAAAATGCTGCAGGTCCACAAGCAGTCAGAAGAATCACTCATTGCTTTTCCTCTACCCCAATATCACTTGTCTGGAAAACATAACACATTCTATCCACATACTGGGCCCAGCCTTCGACAGCAGGATCAAATGAGTCAAACTTTTCAAATAAAGGCATGATGCCGAAAATGCTTACCCCAACTGAAACATGACTGTTGCAAGTGAAATTTCTTCAGGAGCACATTGTTTTCTCTTATCACCACTAAAATAACTGCATAGAGGCCAGCATCTGGTCAAAGTCACCCCTACTTTTACACAATCATCGCACATGGAATCTGACCAGCTAGCTCAGTGCCAGTCCCTAGACTGAGGACACTCTCTTAGACTCCTGTTTATCTGTCAGCTAGGGCTCCCTGATTAGCCCAGATTAACTCCTCCAATCAGGGATCTCATATTCTACGAGTTCCACCTGGCCAATCCCATTCCAATCACTACTGTGCACAGTCCTAAGTGCCTTAGTTCATAAATAAAATAATTTTTAAAATAAAACAAATTTTAAAAACTACATAAATGCAATTACTGTAAAGTTAAACACCTGCAGTTTTAATTGAGCAAGCTCCATCAAATGACAGAAGAAGGTAAAATTAATTGCACCAATCAATTTCTGTCACTAGATTGAGGGCAGGACATCAGGACAAATTCAGAAAAGCAGCCTGAAGAGAAACAGTACCAAACACTTTAAAGGTAAATACGGAGGTTGGGAACAGGATTAAGGGAAGGGGATGGATGCGTATGAACTAGGCAGCGGCAGGAACTGAAGGAAATCCAGGGGACTGACGAGAGATAGATATATTGTGATTACTTAGTTGATGATGTTAAAGACTATAGATGGGGATTTTTTGTACAGTACATGCATCATATGGTAATAGTCACTAGATAGTGCCACATTAGGGGCGGCACGGTGGCACAGTGGTTAGCACTGCTACCTCACAGTAAACCCTGGTTCAATTCAAATCATTCCAGCACTGCTGAAGCCAAATAAGAGTTTGGTACACTGTTAAAACTATGTTCAGCTTATTCAGTGCAAACCAGAATTTGAATCATGGCCCTTTAAAGTATACAAGATTGTAAAATATCTGAATTTTCTTACTTTTAACAGGAGAATTCAGCAGTATCACACAAACATACTATCAATGAACTTGCAGCTCAATGTTAAAACATAAATGTAACTACACCAACATGCTCTACCTAGATCAGTGTACAAACAGGCTTCTTTCAAGGCTCCGACACACCTACAAATGACTCAAGTTAATTCTGGAGGTCAGCCAAATTGCTCAGCATTACCACCTAGCAACAGTCTTAGCTAGGTAATTATATTGTCCTGGATTTGAGCAATCCGAACATTTACAGAAAAACCAGTTTTAGTCAACAAAAGTTCTAAAGGTCAAAGCTATTTCGGAATGCTACGGTTATGGTGAAATGGCTTCAAAACAAAAATAGAATAGTTCTTAGTTACAAAAATACTGTCAGAATAAAATGATGAAACAAAAACTCAAAAGACAAAAACCCCTCCCCCTTCACATATCCATTTCTATTTTTTTCTAATCACTGGATTTTGTTTGTTTTTTTTTCTTGTTTCCTTCCCTCTACTTTCTTCTGGTTAATTTGCACCTTTTTGTGTTCCTCCCATTCCATGCGTCTTTATTCCTCTCCCCTTTGCTTTACTTTCCATCTCAAGTTCTTAAATTCCTCATTCCTTTTCAATTGTGTGTTAGAGTGGGTGGGACACCAACCGAAGCATCCAAAAAATGTGATTAAAGAAAGTAAGAGCTACTGACCAAATGCAGCTAATGAAGCTCAGAAATGTAATTCACATTGAGATAATTGGGACTTATTCAAAGCTGTATTTGTGGCCAGGCAACTGCTAGTTGAAGTATCATGTGCATGTGTGTAGTTAGGAATCTGGCTTTTAAACTTACATCCAGCAGCAACACACTGTGTTTTAAATACAAATACAGGGCAAAGTGAAAATATTTGGGAGATGACCTTGAATGTTGCCTTTAAAGTACAGCATTTGGAATTTTGCCCCATTCTTTCTCCCTGTGCTTTAATAGAATTTACTTTAAACCTTGTATTTACTGTCAGTAGCCTAACTAATTTCCCTTAAGAAGCTAGATTTTTCAACCTGGACCCATATACATAATCTCACCACGTTTCTTCTAAGTTCCCTGGCAGAAGTCTGTTCAACCTTTCAGATAATGGCCTTGAGATACAGCAAAGACAACTTATGGGTTTGACAGGGTTGAAAAGAACATTCAAATGCATCAAAGGTTACAACTAATGGCATTCTGTTATAATCAGTGTTTCGTCAATGCAAATTCACTGTGATGTCATTGACAAATTGGGGACACTGCTTCTATCGTACAAACTTTTAAAATATGTGTTGGCTGTAATGCAATTACAGCACCAACACTTTAAGCGCTGTTTCTAAAGAGTGATTTTTCTATAATGCGGGATTGCATAAGAACGCAACCATTGCATTGTAGAAGAACTGACTATACAAAACTCAGAACAGTACAAGCCCAGGAACAGGCCTTTTGGCCCACCCAATGTCACAGGTATAACAGTGAATGTGTAGGTAGATCACATTGGGCATGTATAACATTAGTGTAATGAGAGTAAGTGCTCTATCCTGAATATCCTCCTGAAATTGAGTTCTGACAGATTTATGCTTTCAAAGAGATAACATCATCAGGGATTTGCTGCTTATAAAGCCTTGCCCACAGTTCTTTGCACAATGGGTTTTCTCAGCTGTTTGGGGAAAGGAGGACTCGGTAATTGTTTAACAGCAATTTGAAGGAAGGGAGGAATGTTGAATAGAGCAGCTGTTGAAACAGTCTTTAAATAGAATTGGGAAAAAAACTGAGGCAGAAGGGGGCAACAGTTTACTCCAAATTGCGACAGAGAAAAACAACTTCTGCCAATACAAAGCAACTCACTTTCAAGTTAAAAAAGAAACCTCAACTGTTTTGCATTGTGGCTGTTATTCATCTCTGCTGTCATCACGCATCTCTGTATTTAAGAATTGGAGTATATGCTATTTACTGTTCCAGTACTTTAAATACTAGATTTCAATATAATCAATTTATGCTTTTTTTGAGAATTTGTAAATTTATAGTTTGTTATCAGAATGATAATATCCAATGGCAGCACAATGGCACAGTAGTTAGCACTGCTGCCTCACAGCACCAGAGACCCGGGTTCAGTTCCCGCCTCAGGCGACTGTGTGTGTGGAGTTTGCACATTCTCCCAGTGTCTGCGTGGGTTTCCTCTGGGTGCTCCGGTTTCCTCCCACAGTCCAAAACAATGTGCAGGTTAGGTGAATTGGCCATGCTAAATTGCCCGTAGTGTTAGGTGCAGGGGTAAATGTAGGGGAATGTGTCTGGGTGGGTGCGCTTCGGCGGGTTGGTGTGGACTTGTTGGGCCGAAGGGCCTGTTTCCACACTGTAAGTAATCTAAACAAAAGAGTACGCAACAGGAACTACTTAAGATTCATCGTGGCATTAGAAAATCACATAAAATGCATTAATTCTGCTACATTTTTATGGGTGCTCCAATTAATCCATACCTTTTAGAAGACACAGGCATTAGAGTTGGTGTCGAAGCTGAAGGGCCTGATTTAGATTCCATTGCAGGAATGCTGCCAGGATTTAGCTGCAAAGGGCTGAAGTGCACCTAAGAGAATTTTGCAACATTCACTTGTTATACATCAAGTTTTTCTGAAGAAAGTTACATTGGTGTATTATTTCAATATCAATAAACAATAACCCCATGCACAGGCATCTAGTAAATCACTTCAAACATGCAGATATAACTACTATTAAAAATAGACAAAGCACATTTGAAATTTAACTGTGCTAACATTACAATACCCCATCTGGTAAGTAGCAAAAACAGTTTACATGGTTAAAAACTGATTTACATCAAACAGCCTGAATTTATATGTGCAAGTTACTTTAAAAACTATATTTTGTTTAGACATTTAAAATGTAGCAAATTCCAAAATATTTAACTTTGCTCAAAATGATAGAAAAGTACAAATAGTATATTTTAAACCAAGCCTGCCTGAAGACCATGTCGTGGTGCACCAGGCTTCAGGGGTGGAGTATTCATTCGTAAAGTGGAAACAAAGTTCTTTGAGTAAATATCCATAGGCAAAGCAGAAGAGACAGACTGTGGCATCAAGGTAGAAAAAGGAGGGTGCAACAAGGATTGCTGGAAAAGGAAATGCAAAAGTGAAGTATTAGTATTTATGAACCTTTAGTTTAAAGGTCAGCATCAATTACATTAACTTGCAGCAACAAGACACTTCACACATCCCACTGTTCACTGCTGTATAATAGCAACTTATGCAGAAAACCAAAGAAATAATTTTAAACCATCATCTTTTTTGTTCTGTGCCACGCAGCCTTTCCCGTATCTGCAAGCCTTCCTATAGAATTATATAAACCCCACAGTGTAGAAGTAGGCCACTTAGCCCATTATAAGTCCATAATGACCTCTCCGAACAGCATCCCTCCCCTTACACTATCCCTGTGGCCCTGCATTTCCCATGGCTAATCCACCTACCCTGTACATTTCCGAAACTATGTGCAATTTAGCATAGTCAATTCACCTAACTCGCACTTCTTTCTACTGCAGGAAGAATCCAGAGTGCCCAGAGGAAATACATACAGAGATGGGGAAAATGTGCAAACTCCCCAAGGGTGGAATCAAACCCAAAGATGTGCAGGTCAGATGGGCAGGCCGTGCTAAGTTGCCCATAATGTTCAAGTATGTGCAGGCTAAATGGGTTAGCAATGGAAGTGCAGGGTTACAGGAATAGGACTGGGGGATGGGTCCGGGTGGGATGTTCTTCAGAGGGGTCGGTGTGAACTCAATGGGCCAAATGGTCTGCTTCCATGCTATAGGGGATTCCATCATTCACCGTACAGTTCACTGATAGCAAACAAACTGGACACATTAGTCAGTTTTTACAAGCTATTCAGTCATGAGATGCTGGCATCATTAGCTCAGCTAGCACTTATTTCCCATCCTTAACTGCGTAGAGGGCAGTTCAGAGTCAACCACATTGCTGTGAGACTGGAGTCACAGATAGGCTACACAGGGAAGGATGGCAGATTTCTTTCCCTAAAGAACATTAATGAACAGATGGGTTTTACCTGACAATTGGCAATGGTTTCATGGCAATCAGTAGACTCTTATTTCCATATTATTATTGAATTCAAAATTCTACCATCTGCCATGCAGGATTCAATCCCAGAACCTGAGTCTCAGGCATAATAGTCCAGTAATAATACCAGCAGGCCATCGCCTATCCTACTGTTAATGTGCTGTCAAGCCCAATATTTAAATTTCCTAGATACTCCCTTGGCAGATCCACCTTTTGGAAATATCACTACGAAATAAAAGGATGAACAGTCAAACAGAGTAGAAGAGGCCCTTTAGCCCATCAAGACTACACCGTCACAAATGTACTGCTACCTATACTCATCCCACTTTCCCACACTGGCCCATTGACTTGAAAGCTATGACACTTCAAGTGCTGGTCCAAGTATTTCTTTAAAAGTTTAGGTTTCCGGCCTCAACTGCCCCCTCTTTCATTTTAAAATTACATCTCTTTGATATGGATCCCTCAACTAAGAGGAATAGCTGCTTTCCATTCATGCTGTCCTTGCCCCTCATAATCTTTTACACTTCTATAAGGTTTCCCCTCAACCTTCACTGCTCCAACGAAAATAACCTAAGCTTTCCAGTCTCTCTGCATTGTTGGAATCCTCCAACCCAGGCAACATCCCAGCGAATCTTCTATGCACATTGTTCCTCTAGTCTGGTGTCAATCCCTATATTTGAAATAGCACACAGTACTGCAGTTGTCGCCTATCCAAAGTTCTGTACAGCTTCTGTACAATGAATGAAGGTGAGTGTCCCATATGCTTTCTTAACCACTGTATTAAGTTGTCCTGCCCCAGTAAGGGATCTTTGGACGAGCACCTCAAGATCCCTGTTCCTTCAAACTTCCTCGTGTCCTGCCATTCATTAAGTACTCCTTGTCTTGTTCCTTCTTCCAAAGAATATCACCTCACATTTATCATGGTTAAGTGCCATCTACCACAGATCAAGCTGTTTCTATCCTCCTGTAACTTAACACTTTCCTTCTCAGTGTCAACTACCCGGTCAATCTTGGCATCATCTGCAAAGTTACTTTTCATCTGCCCCACATTCTCATCTACATCATTTCAATATCACAAACAATAATGGACCCAACAATGATCCTGGTGATACACCACTACACATTAGGCTCCAGTCCTACAAACAGTCTTCTACCACCACCCTCAGACTCAGTTAGTCAATTTTGGATCCAACTTGTCAAGTTACCCCAGATCACATGAGCTTTTTTAGTTTCTTTGTCAGTTTTTCATGCAGATCTTATCAAAGGTCTTGCTGAAATCCATATAAACTGTAGAAACTTCCTCAAAGAATGCGACAAGATTTAATGAGCATGATCTCCCTCTAACAAAGCCATGCTACTATCCCTGATCAAACGTCAGTCCTGGCATTCTCTCCTGTGCAGTCAATGAATAAATATTTCACTCAGAGGTGGAGTTCACTGAATCAAATAAATATTTTCTAGTGGTTGGAATTAAAAATCTTGCATTGCACAGTCTCAAGCTAAACAGCAAGAGACATTAACATCCCATTGAAATGCAGGTGAAGTAAAGCGTACTAACATTTCAATCAATTTTTTTTTAAAAATACTGTTCTTTATTACTTTGAGTAACCTTCGTTACTCATTTTCCACACACACATTTGAAAGTGTAAAAGTAACTGTTCCTGGACACTGTTAATGGTTCTCTTACCAGACTATTCTGCATACCCCCAGGTCTGGACAAATTGCTGTTAGATACCGTTGTTGATGGATCAAATGAGACTGGAGTTTCTTGCAGCGCTGCTAATTTATTTTCATTCAGTTGTTTATTCAACCAGGATATTACTGGGAAATATAAATAACAGCATATCATATTATACTTGTTCCAAGTTAAATAATGGAGGTTGTTCCTTCCCTCACCCAATGAAAAAGTAAAAGTTATAAGAACACATTTGATCAAGACAAGTTTAGTTTTGAAATGCTCTTTTCATCATTTCATTTTTCATTAATTGCTGGTGACCGCAAATTATTAGTGCAGCTGATCTGAAAAAAGTTATCCAGGTGAATTTCTATCCATATTGCCGATCACGGTCATTATTGAAATAAGCTCTGCTATATTTCCATGCCAGCAAATTCCTATATAGTTTATCTATCATTTTAGTTTGTTTTCCTTCAGTGGTAACAGTTTTTGCATATATGTTTTAGTGAAGGTAACATAATTATTGAATGTTAATCCACTAGTCTTGTAATGTGAAGGTGTCTCATGTGTTTGTAGGGTGCAGCTTCACAAAACTGATCACAAAGATAATTTCTAGACAAATACAAAAACCTCAGCTCCTTCACAAAATTTCTTGTCAATTTCCTAATGCTTTTTAATGAGGTTCAGTATTACATTTGCCTGATAATGCTGTTGTGAGGTGTAATGAACATTATACTTAATATATGTTTCAAGCACTAACCATTTTCATTTGTCTTTAGAAGCTGCTTGCTTTCTTCAAGTTTTTCAACAGCAGTATCAAGCTGCTCTTGTAATTTACAAACCTAAAAGACAATTTTTGACAAAAACATGAGATTTTTTTTAAGAAAGAAAAATCATTTTCAAATAAACTCTTATTCTCTTTTTATAGATCTTCTAAACTCTGTTATTATAATGCAGCTGGTAATGAATTGTAATTCAATACCTCTTCTTCCTTTTGTCTTAGAGACTGTTGAACTTCTTTTAGTTGTTGCTGCTCTTCCTGCAGCATTTGGGTCTTTTCTCCAATAACTTTTTCTTGCTGCATTGTAACAGTATTTTTCAGTCTAATTTTTTCCATCAATTTTTTCATGTCTCCCTGCAGTTTTTTGATGATTTCATTAGCCTACACCAAAACAAAATCACATGTTAATTATGTTCCAATAATCTAATAAGGTCAAAATGAATTATAATAAAAGTTAAAGGAGCAGTTAGTCTTAGTAAAGGCAAGTAGCAAAGATGTGCATTTTTAATAAGTTGAACTTACAACCATTTTGTATTATTTTTAACCTGTGTCAAAAAAAACCTTAGGGTCCTGCAAAGAATATTAGCACTCCAATTTTAGTCTACAGACCAGGCTGAGGTGCCTTGGGTATTGGATAAGGGCTGGATTTGAAACCAGATTTGCACCTGCTCATTTTCTGATTTTTTTTATTTATGTAGGGGATGACCTTAAGGATCAGCCCTGATCTTATTAATACTACAGCAGGCTTGAGGGACACATGGCCTAATTTTGCACTTTTTTGTATTCCTAAGCTAGTCAAGAAGCACACCTTGCCAAAGCGCAAAAATGCAACATTACACAGTGCAGGTAAAGGGCTTGAAGATACCATATTTCATCACTAAAACATTTAATAAACACTATAATCTCAGCAGCTCTAAATCCACAAAAACGTAGATTAAATGAAATCCACAGATGGTCTGTCTTTATTCTGATTTTAATACGATAGATAGGTTCCAGCCAATTACCATGATAATGCTGTATACCTTGGAAAACCAATAGGAAATGTACTATGGCCCATTTCTCTCATTTTGCATCCCAGTCAGTTTACAGCTGCTGGATCTGTACAGCTGTCAGGAAAGCTACCAATTTATTGCTAAAACTAGGCAGCAATCACATGAATTAGAAGAGAATGCAATTTCCCAGTTTTCAGTGCCTGGTTAGAAAATAAGTTTTTCAAAGACCCAACTGGTAGACTTTTAGTCACTAAGAGAATTATGGGATGTGGAGCCGGACAAGAAGGCAGAGTTGATTTAAGAACTTCATTCATGATCCTATTAAGCCAATAGATGCCTCAAGAATCAAAATGCCTGCAACCTGCACTTATTTTCTTGTGCTGTTCTTATACAGTCACAGAGTCATAGAGATGTACAGCACAGAAACAGACCCTTCGGTCCAACTCGTCCATGCTGACCAGATATCTCAACTCAATCTAATCCCACCTGCCAGCACCCGACCCATATCCCTCCAAACCCTTCCTATTCATATACCCATCCAGACGCCTTTTAAATGTTGCAATTGTACCAGTCTCCACCACTTCCTCTGGCAGCTCATTCCATACACATACTACCCTCTGTGAGAAAATGTTGCACCTTAGGTCTCTTATATATCTTTCCCCACTCACCTTAAACCTATGCCCTCTAGTTCTAGACTCCGCCACCCCAGGAAAAAGTCCTTGTCTATTTATTCTATCCATGCCTCTCATGATTTCATAAACTTCCATAAGGCCACCCCTCAGTCTCCGATGCTCCAGTGAAAACAGCCCTAACCTATTCAACCTCTCCCTATAACTCAAATCCAACCCTGGCAACATCCTTGTAAATCTTTTCTGAACCCTTTCAAGTTTCACAATATCCTTCCAATAAGGAGGAGGAGACCAGAGCTGCGCGCAATATTCCATAAGAGCCTAACCAATATCCTGTACAGCTGCAACATGACCTCCTAACTCATGTACTCGATACTCTGATCAAAAAGGAAAGCATACCAAATGCCTTCTTCATTATCCTATCTACTTATGACACTACTTTTTAGGAGCTATGAACCTGCATTCTAAGGTCTCTTTGTTCAGCAACACTTCCTAGGCCCTTACCATTAAGTGTATAAGTCCTGCTAAGATTTGCTTTCTCAAAATGCAGCACCTTGCATTTATCCAAATTAGACTCCACCTGCCAGTCCTCAGCCCATTGGCCCATCTGATCAAGATCCTGTTGCAATCTGAGGCAACCTTCTTCACTATTCACTACACTTCCAATTTTGGTGTCATCTGCAAACTATACCTCGTATGCTCACATCTAAATTGTTTTTATAAATATTGAAATGTAGTGGACCTAGCACCAATCCTTGTGGCACTCCACTAGTCACAGGCCTTCAGTCTGAATAACAACCTTCCTCCACCAGCCTCTGTCTTCTACCTTTGAGCCAGTTCTGTATCCAAATGGTTGATCTCACTGTATTCCATGAGATGTGTGCTAACTAGTCTCCCATCTGGGACCTTGTCAAACAACTTACTGCAATCCATATAGATCACATCTACCGCTCTGCCCTCACCAATTGTTACTTCTTCAAAAACCTCAATCAAGTTTGTGAGACATGATTTCCCACGCACAAAGCCATGTTAACTATCCCTAATCAGTCCTTGCCTTTCCAAATACATGTACATCCTGTCCCTCAGGATTTCCTCCAACAACTTGCTCACCACTGACATCAGGCTCACTGGTCTATAGTTCCCTGGCTTGTCCTTACCACCCTTCTTAAACAGTGGCACCATGTTAGCCAACCTCCAGTCTTCTGGCACCTCACCTGTGACTATCAATGATACAAATATCTCAGCAAGAGGCCCAGCAATCATTTTGCGAACTTCCCACAGAGTTCTCGGGTACACCTTTTATGCATTTCAAAACATCCAGCACTTCCTCCTCTATAATATAGACATTTTGCAAGATATCACCATCTATTTTCCTACATTCTCTATCATCCATGTCCTTTTCCACAGTAAACCATGCAAAATACTCGTTTAGTATCTCCCCATCTCCTGCGACTATACACAAAGGCCACCTTGCTGATCTTTGAGGGGCCCTATTGTCTCCGTTTGTCCTAAGTGCATTTGTAAAAACCCTTTGGATTCTCCTTTACCCTATTTGCCAAAGCTGTCTTATGTCCCCTTTTTGCCCTCCTGATTTCCCTCATATTCTTACTGCCTTTATACTCTAAGGATTCACTCGATCTCTCCTGTCTGTACCTGACATATGCTTCCTTCTTTTTCTTAACCAAACCCTCAATTTCTTTAGTCATCCAGCATTCCATGTGCCTACCAGCCTTTCATTTCATAACAGGAATATACTGTCTCTGGACTCTCATTATCTCATTTCTGAAAGCTTCCCAAATTCCAGCCATCCCTTTATCTGTGAACATCTGTCCCCAATCAGCTTTTGGGAGTTCTTGCCTAATACCGTCAAAATTGAGAATTTCAACTTTTAGATCTGGTCTATCCTTTTCCACCACTATTTTAAAACTAATAGAATTATGGTCGTTGGCCCCAAAGTGCTCCCTCACTGACACTTCAGTCACCTGTCCTACCTTATTTCCCAAGAGTCGGTCAAGATTTGCACCTTCTCTAGTAGGTACATCCACATACTGAATCAGAAAATGTTCTTGTACACACTTGACAAATTCCTCGACTGCTAAACCTTTAACACTATTGCAGTCCCAGTCTATGTTTGGAAAGTTAAAATCCCCTACCATAACCACCCTATTATTCTTAGATAACTGAGATCTCCTTACAAATTAGATTAGATTAGATTAGATTAGATTACTTACAGTGTGGAAACAGGCCCTTTGGCCCAACAAGTTTCTCAATGTCCACTGCCTATTAGGGGATCTATAACACTTGAGTAATTTGAGTATTTGAGTTATTTGAGTAATTTTACAATCCATGCAAAATGATAATCCAGAGCTAACAGAATGCATTATTTAAGGAAAGTACAATTAAATAATGCAAAACTAACATTTTAAAGCTACTTTTGAATCAATGTTTTTTTGCCCCATTCTTACCTCGTCATGATGTTTTCCACCAACAAGCTTAGCCATGAGACTACTTTGGTACTCTGAGGAGATAATCTTCCTGCCCTACCCAAAATTTTGAAACTAACGAGAAATCAACTAGAACTTCTCAAAATATGAACAAATTAAAGAAAATAACTCAGCAGATCTCTGTGTGTAGAGACAGAAACAGAATGAATATTTCAAGTCCAATCTGACCCTCCTTTGGAAGTGAAGAGAAACTGAAATTTACTTATGACCAAAAACATTTAATTTATCCAAGGTAGATTTAAGGCAAGTATAGCAAGGCAGATCAGAAATGCTAGCAAAAAGTCTCAATGATTACCTTTAATAATTCTTCTGAAAGAGACTTCACAGTAGCTTCTAACTTTCCCATCTGTTGTTGTTTTTGTTCCAGACTTTCTTCCAGATTTTTCTGCAAATGAATGGTGAATCACTTATATTAATTACTCCAGTGGCATCTTGTAAAGTCTCCCATTCTATTCTGTTCTTAAAAAGTTTTTTTGAGGATAGTGATGGGAGGAATAATAGCAGAGTGGAACTGTCATTGCACTAGAAATCCAATCACCCAGGTTGATACAAGTTAAACAAATTAATCAATTCAATTGACTGATTTTCTAAACAAAAAGGAATTAAAAGTTAGTTCTAGTAATGGTGCCAAGGCTACCCCTCCTGGATCTGTTTTCAAAAGGAAAGATATCTGGTCGGCATGGACAGGTTGGACCAAACGGTCTGTTTCTGCCCTGTACATCTCTATGACTCCATCTATGTCTCATGCAGACAGCTAGAACGTGTTCATAAAAGAAACACCACTATGCCCAGCTTTTCCGTTTGACATTAGAATTTGCAAAAAGTGTGTGTAAGCATTTATCACTCCAGTATTTCTTTCCCACTAAAAGAAATTGTTTCGGTAACTAAATACAGCATTTTCCCCGACATATATTTAGTTTCATTTTCTCATGATAAAACACAAAATGGCTTTATGACCTAACTTTTGAAAAATACCAAAACAAATCTAAGACCAATCAATGATTTTTTCATTTCTAAGTTATTTAATAATTCACTAGTGAGAAAGTATCTGGACCACTTTTATTCTCCACCATTCTGGAGTAAGTGATTCCTCTCCTTTCTGTAGACATTGAATCCTTTCTGGGATGTGGTTTAACAGATAAGGCCTTTCCAGCATAACTCACCCAAGTGACTATTCCCTCCTGTTCATGTGTGAATCTTAACAGTGAATAACAGCAGGCTATTCAACTGTCAGAGACAATACAAAGAGGAACCTCACCCTGTCTTCATGTACCCTAATTTTCTTGCTGGAATTGCTAGAGTATAAATATGAACAAAAATCTTAATTGGTGTCTATATTCCTAGTCCCTGGATGCTGAAGCAATTATAGCACTCTAATGCATTGTAGGTGACATTGTGTAACCTAAAGTAATAAATGAAACTGTTGGAGAAGCTCAGCAGGTCTGGCAGTATCTGCCCAAAGAGACATTGGAATCAAAAAGCTCTATGAAAATGAAGGGAGCTAGAAAATGTTTCTTATGCTGTTGACAACAGGGGAGAAGGAGCAAGTGGAACAAATGGTGAGGTGCACAGTACAAAAGACAAAGGGATTGCTAATGGTGGTTAAGAAAAGATTAAAATACAAAGTAAGAGTTAATGATAGATGTGAATTGAAGAAAATAGGTCAGCTGTGCTCAAGCCATTCAAACATGACATAGTAAGGTGAGGAGAATCAACATGGTGGACAGTGTTAATTCCTCAGAAGTTATGGAGTACAGGGAGGTGTAAAGTGCCTAAACGGACAACAAGGTGCTGTACTGCTAGCTTCGCTGGAAACTGCAGCAGGTCTAGGATGGAAATGCTAGCGTGGGACCATGACAGTCTGTTGAAATGTCAAGTAACTTGAAAGCTAAGGTGCTTCTCACATACAGAGCACAATGTTCTTCAAAACCACAGGTGTTACTGGATCCATATTGTTTTTATTTCAGATTTCCAGCATACGCAGTATTTTCCTATTATTGTTGTGTAACTTAACATGGATTGGGTATCAATGAGATTTATTAATAAGTAGGGCTCTCAAGTACTGACTTCTGTAATCAGCAAATCATTGGAGAAGTGTATCTGAAATAAGTAGCTAAAAATTTAGAAATAAGCATTGATCATCATTGTGCAGATCCAAATGTTATTAGAGGTCAGACTACACTGCACCTAAGAAAGCTGGATCTCAAAAGTGCTAGAGTGCAGATGGCTAAAGGACACCAATTAGGCACGGATGCATTATATAGTAGATTCCATTATAGCTGTACCACTACTCAACTTTATTAAGCAGTTGAAAACTTCAAAAGTGATTTTGTGTGATTTTTAAATACCTTGTGTTCCTGCGTACTTTCAAAGACTTCTGTTGTCCTGGTAACGACTTGCTCTTTATCTTTGACTTCTTGTTCCAAGACAGCAGTCCTTGTTCGCAGCTGATTTATCAGCTTCTCTTTTTCATGACATTCGGCATCTAGTGTGGTGTTTTCTCTCCTCAGTGAATGAACTTCCTGTTTTAATCTTTGACACTCCTAAATACCATACAAGAGAGCAAGTAAATCAAAACTTTTATTTTGAACGGGAAATATACTAACCTGAACATTTAATATCTTTGAATATATATATATATGTGTGTGTGTGTGTGTGTGTGTATTAACCTTATTTAATACAGCAAAGAATAATTCGCTATCAATATGGCACAGTGTTACATTGCAGCCCATTGGGCAATCTGCTTTATTTAGCAGCATTAAACTTGAAAACTAATTGTGTTGCTTTTCTTTTAAAAATAAAGCAATGAGAATGTATTCACATATAAATGGGGTAAATGTAGGGGAATGGGTCTGGGTGGCTTGCTCTTTGGAGGGTCGGTGTGGACTTGTTGGGCCGAAGGGCCCATTTCCACACTGTAAGTAATCTAATCTAATCTAAATCTTAAAAATATTAAGTAGGATTTTTCAACCTCTTCCATGCTAGATAGTTTGGCTTTCAACTCTCGTATTGAGGATTCAGACTTGTATTTCCTCTCTGTTAGATCCTTGTTGATAACTTCAATTTCAGCGAGCCTGCTTTCTAAGTGCTGCACTGTTTGATAGTGCGCTGCCTCTGTCTCTTTCCTCTGCTGCTCCAGTTGATGTTGATACTGTACATGAGCCTGGAATGAAAGGTAAAATCGGCAACACTTTAGGTTAACTGAGGAGAACAGCACAACAAAATTGTGTTTATAAAATCATTAAAAAAAAGGCAAAGGCAGAGAGTTTATTTGGCCTAACTAGGTTACCTGTCCCTAGAAAATGATAACGTGAGTTATTTGGAATTAGGTACTTTTTGTTAAATGACTATACACTTCTTTGAATAGAAATGAAAGGATTTAAATCTTCAACAAATGCAATTTTAACATAAAATGTCAAAATCCTTGCTTTAAACTTAGTTTTTGCTTTAGAAAATTGGAGAACTGTCCTAAAAATACTTGATACTATCAATTCATTGTTACTGCCTCTTCAGGGGAAAGGAAAAGGGGAAAAAAAGCACTGCTGCAGGCCATAAATCCAAATTAATGTCACTTTTGCATAGGTCAGAAAATACTCAACATTCTCCACCAACAATAGCAATCAGCAAATAGAGATAGGTAGAACATAAATGGGAGATGGGTGGAAAACAGCAGATAAAGAGAAATGTTTCCCAATGGATAAATGAGAGGGAGGAAAAACACCATCCCAAGACAGTCTACTCAATACAATCCCTGAAAGTTCTACACTGAAACACCCTGATCCCAAACTTAATCAAACAAAGCATCAGATTCATTCAACATTTTTTTTACTGTTCATCCCAAAGCTGCTTACATTCACAGATAAAGACAGATTTGTTCTTAGAAAATCCAGTTGATTCTGTGCTCTGTGTGATACAGCTGGAAACATCTTTTGTTCTTTTAGGGAAAAAGGAACTAATAAATATATTGGCTATCTTGCATTTCTAAGCATATCCTACAGCATAATATTTGGTCAGACTGAAGATCAGATTAAATCTTGAGATAGGATCAATGTAAGTTATGCACTCTTCAGCAAAAACAATGTAAGGTCCAGCTTTTTGGTTGGAGTGCATGATGGCTACCAAGTAGTATATGAGTGCAGCTTGCCTTGGATGCTTTAAAAAAACACATTAAAAATCAAATGTGAGCAGTTTAGACAACATCAGCATTTACTTGTTATCATCATTTTCCCTTGAAAAGATGGTGATCGGTTGCCTTCTTGAATCACTGCAGGTTCTCCCAGAGGAAAAGCAATGAAGAAATTGTGATGTGTTTTCAAGTCAGAGTGGTGGGTGACTTGGAAGGAAAAACATTACTCACAGTGGGATGTCATAGTTTCATTTTTAAAAATAATTTTGTAGAACTCACAGTACAAATGTGACCACGTGATCCTGGCTTCAGGTGAAAGATATCCACACATTTAGAGTAACTTCTGCATTTAAGGCAAATTTGCAGCAAAACTATAAACGTCTTCAAGAGACAGTTGAGAGTATCTTTGCAGGTCAAAGTTAGGAAGGTTGCAATTTTTAATCATGACCACACAAGTGATGCTTAGAATAGACTGCAATAAAGGGTTACCAAAATTTGATCCAAATGCTACCCCTAAACTCAGAAGCCTGCTATCTGGACTGGCTGAGAAGAGGACACCATGCTGTGAGGAAGATCATGGACATGGTTGCAACATGCCTTCAACCCCTGAAGAAAGTTTGCAGAAAATACATCCTAAATGTCATTGCTTGAAATGTTTTACAATAGCATAGCTGCAACTTATTTCAAACTGCTGCGGCTGTACTTTGGTATGTATGATGATCTGTGTGCTTTAAAGGCTTAAAAGTAAGACGACGCATATTGATGCAATACAACCTTGTGATCAGATTAGAGTCATAGAGATGTACAGCATGGAAACAGACCCTTTGGTCCAACCCATCCATACCGACCAGATATCCCAGCCCAATCTAGTCCCACCTGCCAGCACCCGGCCCATATCCCTTCAAACCCTTCCTATTCATATACCCATTCAAATACCACTTAAATGTTGCAATTGTACCAGCCTCCACCACATCCTCTGGCAGCTCATTCCATACACTTACCACCCTCTGTGTGGAAAAAGTTGCCCGTTAGATAAAAGAGACCCCTTCCCCTCTCACCCTAAACCTATGTCCTCAAGTTCTGGACTTCCTCATCCCAGGGAAAAGACATTGTATATTTATCCTATCCATGCCCCTCATAATTTTGTAAACCTCTATAAGGTTACTCCTCAGCCTCCAACGTTCCAGGGAAAACAGCCCCAGCCTGTTCAGCCTCTCCCTGTAGCTCAGATCCTCCAACCCTGGCAACATCCTTGTAAATCTTTTCTGAACCCTTTCAAGTTTCACAACATCTTTCCGACAGGAAGGAGACCAGAATTGCACGCAATATTCCAACAATGGCCTAACCAATGTCCTGTACAGCCGCAACATGACCTCCCAACTCCTGTACTCAATACTCTGACCAATAAAGGAAAGCATACCAAATGCCTTCTTCACTATCCTATCTACCTGCGACTCCACTTTCAAGGAGCTATGAATCTGCACTTCAAGGTCTCTTTGTTCAGCAACACTCCCGAGGACCTTACCATTAAGTGTATAAGTCCTTCTAAGATTTGCTTTCCCAAAATGCAGCACCTCACATGTATCTGAATTAAACGCCATCTGCCACTTCTCAGCCCATTGGCCCATCTGATCAAGATCCTATTGTAATTTGAGGTAACCCTCTTCGCAGTCCACCTCACCTCCAATTTTGGTGTCATCTGCAAACTTACTAACTATACCTCTTATGCTCGCATCCAAATCATTTATGTAAATGACAAAACGTAGAGGGCCCAGCACCGATCCTTGTGGCACTCCACTGGTCACAGGCCTCCAGTCTGAAAAACAACCCCTCCACCACCACCCTCTGTCTTCTACCTTCTAGCCAGTTCTGTATCCAAATGGCTAGTTCTTCCTGTATTCCAAGAGATCTAACCTTGCTAATCAGTCTCCCATGGGGAACCTTGTCGAACGCCTTACTGAAGTCCATATAGATCACATCTACTGCACTGCCCTCATCAAGCCTCTTTGTTACTTCTTCAATAAACTCAATCAAGTTTGAGAGACATGATTTCCCATGCACAAAGCCATGTTGACTATCCCGAATCAGTCCTTGCCTTTCCAAATATATAGGTAAAAACAATGACAGCAGATGCTGGAAACCAGATTCTGGATTAGTGGTGCTGGAAGAGCACAGCAGTTCAGGCAGCATCTGAGAAGCAGTAAAATCGACGTTGCGAGCAAAAGCCCTTCATCAGGAATATATTTCTTTCCAAATATATGTACATCCTGTCCCTCAGGATTCCCTCCAACAACTTGCCCACCACCGAGGTCAGGCTCACCGGTCTATCGTTCCCTGGCTTGTCTTTACCACCCTTCTTAAACAGTGGCACCATGTCTGCCAACCTCTTAAACTGAGAACTCCAAAAAATGACATTGCAGAAGTCATGAAACTGCAGATGAAAGTAGAGGAGCAGGAAACTTTCTTGGACACCCGTAATCTATGACATACATATGAAAAAATGTGCTAAGTAAAAACAATTAACAGTCCTTGATCTAGCATTGTGCAAAAAACTTTGGTTAGAATGAATCAGACTGCTATCCATATGGTTAGCTCTGCTGCACGAGAGGAGGAATAAGTGTGAGATGGCTATAGTAGTAAGGGATTCAATTGTTTGGGGAACAGACAGACATTTCTGTGGCCGCTAATGAGACTTGAGGATGGAACTTTGCCTCCCAGGAGCTAAGGGTCAAGAACGTCTCAGACATTCTGGAGTGAGTGCATGTACAGCCAGAAATTGTGGCACACATTGGTACAATGAGACAAGTAAGAGAGAGGAGGTCCTGAAAGCAGAATAGACTGAGTTAGGAATTAAGTTAAAAAGTAGAACCTCTAAAGTGGTGATCTCAGGATTGCTGCCAGTGTCACATGCCAATCAAGAGTAGAAAGAACAGGATATTTCAGGTGCATATGTGGCTGGAGGGATACAACAAGGGAAAGGGCAAGGTTTCAGATTCCCGGGGCATTGAGACAGTTTTGTGGGGAGGTGCGACAAGTACACGGTGGCACAGTGGTTAGCACTGCTGCCTCACAGCACCAGAGACCCGGGTTCAGTTCCCGCCTCAGGCGACTGTGTGTGTGGAGTTTGCACATTCTCCCAGTGTCTGCGTGGGTTTCCTCCGGGTGCTCCGGTTTCCTCCCATAGTCCAAAAGATGTGCAGGTTAGGTGGTCACCTTCTCAAACAACTAAATAAGATTTGTGAGGTACGACCAACCCTTCACAAACTATGTTGACTATCCCTAATCAATTTATTCCCCTCAAGAGGATTATAAATCCTCTCTCTTAAAACCTTTCCAACACTTTTCCCACAACCAAAGTAAGGCTCACAAGGTCTATAATTTCCAGGGTTGTTTCTACTCCCCTTCTTGAACAAGAGAACAACATTTGCTATCCTCCAGTCTCCTGGCACTATTCCTGTAAAAGATGATGACATAAAGATCAAAGCCAAAGGCCCGGCAATCCCTAGCTTCCCAAAGAATCCTAGGATAAATCTCATCTGGCCCAGGGAACTTATCTATTTTTAGACTTTCCAGAATTGCTAACACCTCCTCGTGAACCTCAATCTCATTTAGTCTAGTAGCTTGTATCTCAGTATTCTCTTCGATCACACTGTCTTTTTCTAGTGTGAATACCGACAAAAAGTATTCACTTAGCCCTTCCCCTATCTCCTCTGACTCCATGCACAACTTCCCACTACTATCCTTGATTGACCCTAATCTTACTTTCATTGTTCTTTTATTCCTGATATACCTATAGAAAGCCTTAGGGTTTTCCTTGATCCTATACGCCAACCTTTTCTCATGTCGCCTCCTGGATCTTCTTAACTCTCTCTTTAGGTCTTTCCTGGCTAACTTGTAACTCTCAAGTGCCTGAACTGAACATCACATCTTACCCTAACATAAGCCTTCTTCATCCTCTTGACAAGAGGTCCAACTTCCTTAATAAACCATGGCTCCCGTGCTTAACAACTTCCTCTGCAGTAGTTGGTCCTTGAATAAGATGCACATTCCAATTGTGCCCATCCCCTGCAGTTTCGTTCCCTACCTTATGCATCCTAAATCATGCCTAATCGCATCATAATTGCCTAACCCCCCCCCCCACCCACCCCAGCTATAACTCTTGCCCTGTGGTATACAGCCATCCCTTTCCATCATTAAAGTAAACATAACTGAATTGTGGTCACTATCTCCAAAGTGCTCGCCTACTTCCAAATCTAACACCTGGCCCCTTGTTGGCCTGCCTACATACTGTGTCAGGAAACCCTCCTGTAAACACTGGACAAAAACTGACCCATCTAAAGTATTTGGACTATAGCATTCTCAGTCCATATTTGGAAAGTTAAAGTCCCTCATAACAACTCTCGCTCGTATCGAGGATGATCTTTGCTATCCTTTCCTCTACATCTCTGGAACGATTTGGAGGCCTATAGAAAACTCTCGCTCGTATCGAGGATGATCTTTGCTATCCTTTCCTCTACATCTCTGGAACGATTTGGAGGCCTATAGAAAACTCCCAATAGGGTAACCTTTCCTGTTTCTAATCTTAGTCCATATGACCTAAGTAGACGAGTCCTCAAACGTCCTTTCTGCAAAGAGTAGCAATAAAAAGATCATATTCTGAGTGACTAGTGACCAGTGGGCTATTGCAAGGATCAGTGCTTGGACCCCAACTTTTAGGATGTTTAGATAAGGAAATAAAATGTACTCTCTCCAAATTTGCAAATTACACAAAGCTGGGTAGGAGGGCGAACTGTAAGGAGGATGCACAGATGATACAACGTGATTCGGAGAAGTTGGGTGAATGGGCAAATCATAGCAGATGAAGTACAATGTCAATGAACGTGAGTCTATCAACTCTGGTAACAAAAACAAAAGCGGAGTATTATCTGAATGGCGATGGATTGGGAAAGAGGGAGATGCAACCAGACATGGGTGCTCTTAGTCCTCAAGTCATAGAGATGTACAGCACAGAACCTTCAGTCCAACTCGTCCACGCCGACCAGATATCCCAATCCAATCTAGTCCCACCTGCTAGCACCCAGCCCATATCCCTCCAACCCCTCCTATTCATATACCCATCCAGGTGCCTTTTAAATGTTGCAATTGTACTAGCCTCCCACACATCCTCTGGCAGCCCATTCCACACATGCACCACCCTCAGCGTGAAAAGGTTGCCCTTAGGTCTCTTTTATATCTTGCCCCTCTCACCCTAAACCTCTGCCTTCTAGTTCTGGACTCCACACCCCAGGGAAAGTACCTTGTCTATTTACTCTATCCATGCCCCTCATGATTTTATAAACCTCTATAAGGTTACCCCTCAGCCTCTGATGCTCCAGGTAAAACAGTCCTAGCCCATTCAACCTCTCCCTTTATGTCAAATCTTCTAACCCTGGCAACATCCTTGTGAATAGTTTCTGCTCTTGTACACCAGTAACTGAAAATAAGCATGCAGGCACAGCAGGTGGTCAAGATGACAAATAGCACTTCATAGGGGAGAGGATTTGAGTACAGGAGCAGGGATGCCTTGCTGCAATTGTACAGGGCCTTGGTGAGAACATGCCTGGAGTAGTGTGTGCAGTTTTGATCTCTTTATCTGAGAAATGATGTCCTGGCTCAGGAGGGAATGCAATGAAGGTTTACTACACCAGGTTTATCAGAAACTCAATTGGACTCACCACATAAAGACAGTGGCTACAAGAGTAGTTCATATGCTAGGAATACTGCACTGAGTAACTCACTCTGACTCTCCAAAACCTGTCCACCATCTACAAGGCACAAGTCAGGAATGTGATGGTATACTCCACACTTGCCTGGATGAGTGCAGCTCCAACAACACTCAAGCAGCCTGACACCGTCCTGGACAAAGTAGCCCCCCTTGATTAGCACAACATCTATAAGCATCCACTCCCTCCACTACCAATGTCATTGTGGGTCAACCCACAGCAGGTAGGCTTCAGGAAGGCAGCTCAGCACCACCTTCTTAAGGGCAATGAGAGACATACAATAATGCTGGCTAGCCAACGATGTCCATATATCTCAAATAAATATTTTTTATAAAAAAGATTAGCTCCTGGGATGGAAGGACTGACATATGAAGATAAATTGGATCAGTTAGGACTATATAGACTGGTATTTAGAAGAATAGCTTGGGTGTTTGGGGAACCTCATGGAAACCTATAAAATTTTAACAGGATTAGGCAGTTTAAATGCTGAAGGATGTTCCCAATGACCAGGGGTCACAGTCTAAGCTTACAAGGTAGATAAGAAGAAATTTATTCAGTGGATGGTGCTCCTGTTTCCACAGAGAGCAGTTGAGGCCAAAACACAATGATTTTCAAGAAGCAAACAGATATTGTTCTGAGAGCTAAAGGGATCAAAGGATATGGGACGAAAGCAAAAGCAGGGTATGGAGTAGGATGATCAGCCATGATCATACTGAATGATAGAGCAGGCTCAAATGGCCTACTCCTATTTTCTATCTTTCTTTCTATTTTCAAAGAACAAGCATTTACTCTGAAATGTGTGATATTCTAGAGTCAGCCTCAGGGTTGAACAGAGGTTTGTGGATTTATCATCACTTCAGGTGACTTGTGACCTATTCTGAATTGGAAAAGGTTTCCCTCTAACTGAGTGACAAAGGTCTGGCTCCAGGAAATTTCTTTATTTACACTATCGTACATTTCAAGATATGTGCAGACTACTCCTTTTCTCTTCTCACATTATAGCACATTGTTACTGATGTCACTGCTGCTTCAACACATATCTCACCATCTCATTACTCAGCACAATTTTAAGCTGTCAAAATGCATGAACAGAATCCCCAAAATTGGAATCTTTTGTTCCTAATTGACCACGTTGGAGACAGTTAGACATGACTCCAGCATCAAACATCCTGCAAAATGAGCCCAAGAAACCACAGGGCAAGGTGAGAGATGCCAAACAGCCGAGACATTGTAGCAGACACAGATGGAGATACTGCATCTCAAAATGACTGAAAATGTTGCTGTCCCAATTAAATGACCCATGCAAAGCTGTGAGTACGGCAGCCACCATACCATATATAAAAGAGGATCCGAAGCAGAAATTATCTTTATGTAATTTCTCAGAGGAATCATTTTTCCAGATTGCTGCTACATGTTCCTCATCACCATTCAGTCCTCAACCATGGAAAGAGAACTTAGAAGCAGCAACAAATTTGGCAGCAGAATATCCTACATCACAGGTGTAAAACATGAAGGAAGGGAACAAGAATTTTTAACAAATCAAATACTGTATAATAAGTGATAGAAATTTGATATTTGATTTCACACAGCTAATAATTTAGACTGTTTCTTTTCTGTAGCTTGACTGGGATAGGAATCCATATTCACTGAGATATTAACAAATATGAACTTTGCTGCACTACCTCATTGGGAACATATATTTAGTAACGCTGATTTTTTTTTAAACTGTGTTTACAAATTATCACTGAATTTGACTTCCTTCCTAAACTTTTAGCAACTCTTAACTTGAGGACCTTCAATGTTCAAATCTTCCACTTCTGTGTACCATGGTTACTCCAATTCTATGGATGTAACTGCCTAAAACAGGCAGCATGTTACTATAACCTTGAATATTTTTTCAGGATTATGTGATAGGGGATTCTTATGTAGCTCCATGCAAGCAACATACTTTAGCATTTCCACCATATTCTCTATATGGATTGAAATGCCAGCTTAGATCAGCTTTGGTATTTTTCAAAATTAGGTTTCGGTTTCCATCCTCACAAGAGGTTTCAGCACAATCTTAAACTGTACGCAAAGAATGCTGCGCAATTAACAGGAGCCACTCTTTAGGTGAGGCAAACAATTAAAACGAGCACAACAGATCTCCTGGCATTGTGTACGTATTCTGGCTGACATACCTTTCTTGACTAACACTAGCAAGAAGAAACTAACCACTTCTATTTAGTGCATGCACATTTACTGCTGTATTTGACTAACAGTGACTTTACCTCAAAAATTGACCAACCGACTGTAAATTATTCTAGAACATGCTTAGCATGTGAATAAGGCACTAAATTAAAACACTAAATAAATATTTCTTTACCTAAAAACTTTTAAATGTTGTTCATATTTTGATTTCCAACTTAACCATGCATTTTCTCACCTGAGAGGCCTTCTCCCGTTCTGTTAGAACTTCTTGGCTATGCTTGTTTGCTAGCATGTTTGTATGCGCAGTCCATTCATTACGTAATCTATCCAGTTCTTTACTTTTTTCAGCCAAGGTCTAAACATGAACATTTAGCAGTAAGTACAGATTCACTAAAATAAATGGAACCTAGTTTGGTGTATTAAGCTACTTTTACAGTTGCATTATTTTGTTGTTGTGAATAGAAGAGAAAACTGGAAATAAATTTACAGTGTGGACTGCAACTGGGTTATACAGTATACACATATTTAAATGGATCATTTTCATTCACAATGTATACTCTAACCATCTATTTAACTGTGCCAATTAAAAAAGTTGGATACATTTCCTTGAGACCAAGATTTCCTTATGACATTATATTAAACTAGAGGAGAGAGTTTTACCCATGTTGTTCCAGTACATGTAAAAATGCATATTGGGAAACTAGATGTTTCACTGCATGCACTGGATCTGTTAATCTTAGTGGATGACAAATCACGAATGGCGATACATACAATTTCAAAATATTCATTCCGAGTACTTATGCAGAAATAGTTTACATAATCTAAACAACGTTGGAAGTTTCTTTCTTTAAAGAAGAGACTCGAGACCAGTGGAGTGCCACAAGGATCGGTGCTGGGTCCACTACTTTTCATCATTTATATAAATGATTTGGATGTGAGCGTAAGAGGTATAGTTAGTAAGTTTATAGATGACACCAAAACTGGACACATAGTGGACAGCGAAGAGGTTACCTCAGATTACAATGGGATCTTGATCAGATGGGCCAATGGACTGAAGAGTGGCAAATGGATTTTAATTTAGATAAATGTGAGGTACTGCATTTTGGGAAAGCAAATCTTAATGGGACTTATACACTTAATGGCAAGGTCCTAGGGAGTGTTGCTGAACAAACAGACCTTCGAGTGCAGGTTCATAGTTCCTTGAAAGTGGAGTCGCAGATAAATAGGACACTGAAGAAGGAATTTCGTATGCTTGCCTTTTTATTGGTCAGAGTATTAAGTACAGGAGTTGGGAGGTCATGTTGCAGCTGTCAAGGACATTGATCAGGTCACTGTTGGAATATTGCGTGCAATTCTGGTCTCCTTCCTATCGTAAAGATGTTGTGAAACTTGAAAGGGTTCAGAAAAGATTTACAAGGATGTTGCCAGGGTTGGAGGACTCGAGCTATAGGGAGAGGTTGAATAGGTTGGGGCTGTTTTCCCTGGAGTGTCGGAGGTGACCTTGTAGAGGTTATAAAATCATGAGAGGCATGGTTAGGATAAATAGATAAAGTCTTTTCCCTGAGGTGGGGGAGTCCAGAACTAGAGGGCATAGGGTTAGGGTGAGAGGGGAAAGATATAAGAGACACCTAAGGGGCAACTTTTTCATGCAGAGGGTGGTACGTGTATAGAATGAACTGCCAGAGGAAGTGGTGGAGGCTAGTACAATTGCAACATTTAAAAGGCATCTGGATGGATATATGAATATGCAGGGATATGGGCCAGGTACTGGTAGGTGGGACAAGATTGGGTTGGGATATCTGGTCGGCATTAATGAATTGGACGAAAGGTCGGTTTCTGTGCTGTACATTTCTATGACTCTAAGACATTGGAAAACACGAGAAATCTCCCAGAAGACTTTACCAAACAGAATACAAATAGCATACAGGTTGTTCTGCTATAACGCACATTTCGTTAACACAAATTTGCTATAGCACGATTGACAAATTGGGGACACTGTTTCTAAAGCATGAAGTTTTAAAACATGTATTGATTATAACGCAATGCCAGCCCCATTAGTTTAAATGGTGCAGTTATTAAACGATTTTCTTAGAACACAGGATTGCACGAGAATGGAACTACCGCGTCATAGCAGAACTACTGTATGACAAATCAGCATGAACACAAGCTCAATTATGTTAACTCTGCACAAATAGCTGTGGATCAGCAAACTTATCACTGGGCAAGGAGAGATCCCATTCAGAGTGAGACACAGCCAGGGTGAGTTTGTAGTTTTGGGAAATTGGAAATTTGGAGGCAATGTGGATATTTAGTGCAGAGGGGAAGAGATGCTTTTTGCTTGCTTTTTTTTTGGTTTATAGTTTGTTAGGTCTTTTTACAGGACAACTGTGGAAGATCAGAGGCCCAGCACAAAGAAGTAACATCACAGATAAACAGTAAGCTTGTTGGTTGATGACAGCTACTAATTTGACCATTATCGGTTACTTTCAGGTTGAAGGTAAAAAGTTGAAATACTTAGATGCTACAAACTAAAAGACAAGTATGATATTTTTTAAAATCAAATTAAGAACTAAGTAATTAAAACAGAGATGTCAGGCCAGGCATTGCGTTGCAACTGCATGATGTGGGAGTTGGTGGACCTCATTATGGTTCATAATGACCATATCTGCAGCAAGCGTTGGTTACTTGAGGAACTCTAGCTCAGAGTTAATGAGCTGGAGTTTGAGTTTTGACACTGTAACACATCAGAGAGGGGAAAAGATTACTTGGACATGGTTTCAGAAGGCAGTCACACTCTTTAGATTAACGATCTTAAATTCGGTCAGTGGACAAGGACAGGAGGATATGACTGTGAGCGAGGCAGGTCATAGCGGGATCCAGGTGGTGATGATGAAAGAGCCTCAGTCCTTGAGCTTGTCTAACAGGCTTGACGTTCTTGTTCCCTATGTGGATGAAAGTGGGGGCCCTAGGAAAGATTATCAAACTGACCATTGCACCATGCCACAAAGAGCCATTCAAGAGTGGGAAGAAAAAAAGAGAATGTAGTTGTAATCGGGGATAACATAGTGAGAGAAACAGACACTGTTCTCCATGACCAGGATTGACAGTCCCAAGGGCTATGATTTCTGCCTGGTGTCTGGGCTCACAAAAACTCATCTGAAGAGAGGAATTGGGAGTGGGAGGGGAAAGATCCAATTGTCGTGGTCTATGTCGGTACCAATGATACAGTAGAAAGAGGAAAGAAGTATTTTCTGCATTTTCTGGAAATTCTTTTATTTGGTAACTAATCGATTCTGAAAATTCAAAATTAGCTCATGACAAAATAGATTCATAATGGGGTTTAATTCAGGAATTCCATCTAAGTGAGTCCATGGAGGTTGATGGAATCAGCACTTAAGAATTAAATCATAAAACTTTCACTTTGTCAATGTCGAATCACTGGAAGTTCTAACTCATTCAGAGCTTGACGTATGATATACAGATAATAGTTTCCAATTAATATCATTACAAAGGAAGTAGATTTAGGTGCTAAAGACATCCATGTGAAAGCCAGTTTATTTCTTGCAATTACTATTGTTAAGGGAAAACTAAGAGAAAACTAGTAATATAACCTTATGACAGAGCAGTGGTGACCACATGGCCTAAAGAAAAGCGAGAATATAGAATTGCAGAATACTATTGCGCAGAGAATGGCTATCAGCCCATTAAGGATGCACCAACACTCTGTATGGAATGCTCTGTCCCAGAAGGCTGTGGAGGCCAAGTCTCTGGATACTTTCAAGAAAGAGTTGGATAGAGCTCTTAAGGATAGTGGAATCAAGGGTTATGGGGATAAGGCAGGAACAGGATACTGATTGAGGATGATCAGCCATGATCATAATGAATGGTGGTGCTGGCTCGAAGGGCAGAATGATTTACTCCTGCACCTATTGTCTATTGAAGAGCCAGACCTAGCCCATATTCCATTTGCTCCATATTTATTATGGTTAATCCAAACACATAGGAAACCCTAAATGAGTTTTTTGCTTTGGTTTTCTCTAAGGAAAGGGACCTTGTGTGAATGAGAACTTTGAAGAGCTGGGAAATAGGCTTGAACAGATTAAGATTGATGAAGTTGATGCGCTGGAAATTTTGGTAAACATCTGGCCAGACCAGATTTTTCCTAGGTTGCACCGGGAAGTGAGAAAGGAGGTTGCTAAGCCACTGGTGCAGATCTTTACTTCCTCACTTGCCATGGGAGTCATACTGGAGGATTGGAGGGTGGTGAATGTTGTTCCTCTTTTCAAGAAGGGGATTAGGGAAATCCCTGGCAATTACAGACCATTCAGTCTGTTTTGGGAAGAATTCCGAGAGATAGAATTTATGACTATTTGGAAAAGCATAGCATGATTAAAGGCAGTCATCATGGCTTTGTGAGGGGCAGGTCATGCCTCACAAATCTTACTGCGTTCTTTGAGGAGGTGATGAGACAGGTCGATGAAGATCGAGCAGTGGATGTGGTGTACATGGACTTCAACAAGGCATTTGATAAGGTTCCCCATGGTAGGCTCATTCATAAAGTCAGGAGGTATGGGATACAGAGGAACCTGGCTGCCTGGATTCAGAATTGGTTGGTTAACAGGAGGCAGAGTGTGGTCGTAGATGGAAAGTATTCTGCCTGGAGGTCAGTGGTGAGTGGTGTCCTGCAGGGCTCTGTTCTTTGTAGTTTTTATAAATGACCTGGATGAGTAGGTTGAGGGGTGCGTTAGTACATACGCCGATGACACAAAAGTTGGAGATACCATTGATAGTATTGAGGGCTATTGCAGACTGCAACGCGACATAGACAGGATGCAAAGATGGGCTGACAAATGGCAGATGGCAATCAATCTGGATAAATAAGAAGTGATGCAGTTTGGAAGGTTGAACTTGAATGCTGAATATAGGATTAAAGACAGGATTCTTGGCAGTGTGCAGGAACAGTGGGATCTTGGTGTTCAAGTGCATAGATCCCTCAAAGTTGCCACCCAAGTGGACAACAGGGTTATTAAGCAAGCATATGGCATTTTGGCTTTCATTAAGAAGGGGATCGAGTTTAAGAGCTGCGAGGTTTTGCTACAGCTCTACAAAACCCTGATGAGATCACACTTGGAATATTGTATCCAGTTCTGATCGCCTTATTATAGGAAAGATATGAATGCTTTGGACAGGGTGCAAAGAAGGTTTACCAGGGTGCAAAGAAGGTTTACCAGGATGCTGCCTGGACTGGAAGGCTTGTCTTATGAAGAGAGGTTGACTGAACTTAGACTTTTCTCTCTGGAGAGAAGGAGGAAGAGAGGTGACCTGATCGAGGTATACAAGGTAATGAGAGGCATGGGTAGAGTTGATAGCCAGAGACTTTTCCCCAGGGCTGGACTGACTGGCACAAAGGGTCATAGTTTTAAAGTGTTAGGAGGAATGTGTAGAGGAGACGTCAGAGATAGGTTCTTTACATAGAGAGTTGTGAATGCATGGAATGCATTGCCAGCAGTGGTGGTGGAAGCAGAGTCATTAGGGACATTTAAATGATGGCTGGACATGTACATGGACAGCAGTGAATTGAGGGGTGCGTAAGTTAGGTTAGAATTAGATTACTTTTAGATTAGATTACTTAGAGTGTGGAAACAGGCCCTTCGGCCCAACAAGTCCACACCGATCCGCCGAAGCGCAACCGACCCAGACCCATTCCCCTACATTACCCCTTCAGCTAACACTACAGGCAATTTATCATGGCCAATTCACCTAACCTGCACATTTTTGGACTGTGGGAGGAAACTGGAGTACCCGGAGGAAATGTGCAAACTCCACACAGTCAGTCGCCTGAGACGGGAATTGAACCCAGATCTCTAGTACTGTGAGGCAGCAGTGCTAACCACTGTGCCACCGTGATGCCCACTATTTTATTTTAGATTAGGAATAATCCTCGGCACAACATCATGGGCTGAAGGGCCTGTTCTGTGCTGTACTTTTCTATGTTCTACCTTTGGATATATATTGACAAATATGAAGGAACCAATAAGTGTGCTGACACGGAGATGGATCTTGAGAAGAAAGAATGGCGAGAATGGGATGGTCAGCAGTTTGAAAGTCAACGCACATGTGAAGTTTCAGCCATGGAGGAGTTGTTTGCTTACTCCATATTTTTATTGTCACCTCACTGTGCATTTATATACCCTTTAGTCCAATTTCCTTTCGTTCATCAACATAAGGATCAGAAACACTGCATTGCTAAAGACATCAAAAGAAATTTCCCAAAAAAAATCAGAATCCTGATAGTGGCCAAAAATGCAACACACCCAGCAAGCAGCATTCCCTCCCTTTGATTTCACAGCTGAAGAACAAGGTGTCAGTTGGGTTTCTTTCCTGTTCGGTTTGGCTGTTCCCCAATACGAGGACTGGCAGTATCAGCAACAGCGGCCAGTGCTGAGCAAAGCTTGAACCCTTCAACCTACACTAGATAGGCTGAAGAAATTCTTATATTAACATTAAAATTATATAAATGGAGACGTTCCAGTATAATTGGTAGGGCCATTCCCCGTGCCTGGCCTCCATGTTTGAAAAAAAGAAACCTCCCCCTCTGGGACATCACCAAGAAGTTGTCCGCATTCAGCTGGAGGCTCATTCATTGTCAGAAAATGTTTATAGCTAGAAAAAGTGGGGCTTCATAGAGCTGCTGGATTTTTACTTTGCTCCCCATATTATTGTGGTGGCAGGAGGATAGTTTAAAGTTGGCCTCATTGTTGGTACAGCTCTTCTCAATTTTAGCATTTCTATCCAACCCTTCTTGCTATGTTCATGCCTTGTAGAGGCCAGCAAATTCTCATCGTCTTGTCGGACATTTTAAAAAAAAACTTACAACAGCTTAGGTCAAGATTAAGTCAACAAATCTTCATACTTGATATATAGCAATGCGCACTAGTACTTCAGTTCATACTACTATTATACTGCTGAAAATCAAGGCTTTAATCTACAAACCTGTTGAGTGATACTTAATCTTTTTGTTAGATCTTCTTCTGTTCTGTGCAACCTTTCTTGCAGAGAACTATTTTCTATCTGAAAAAGAAAATAACAAATTTCAAAGTTATAGTTAGCCTATTCAAAGGTTTCTTAAATCCATCAACTTAGTAGTTAGCATTATACATAACATAGTACAAAGTAAAACTGAAATATACTTTTAAGTGGTACATTATTTTTTTGTGTTAAGCAATATATCATAAAAGTGAAATTGACACTTGAATTAAGCAACATTGTACTCACATCTTTTTCTCCCCGGATGGATTCTTTTCATTCCTGTTATATAGTTTTATTATTTTAGTCAGAGATCATTCACAATTGCTGAATTTGATCAGAAATAGTATGGTTCTAGAAATAATTCAATTTGATATCTGCAATAATATTTTAGTGGATCAATGAACAGTTATCAACAAATGGAGGACTAATTGAACATGTTTCTCTGCAATAACCTCATTGCAAATTCAGTAAATGAGATAACTCAGGTATACATATATAGATGGGGGGGAGACAAAGAGGCCACAATGATGCCAATCAAAATCATGAACATAAACGGCAGAAAAACAGGTTAGAAATGTTGAAATTTTACAGCATTTTTTTATTCAGCAGTCATCCCTTACCCAAAGTACAATCTTCCAAGAAAAAAAAGACTAGACATGGAGCACACTGAAAGTGTCCAAAACCTAATGTGCCTACCATCACCAGGTGATCTCTCATCCAAGAAGCAACTAAATTCTGTTTTGCTTTGCTTCCAGTATCATACAAAAGTGTTACTGAGGTTGGCCTAACATACTTTATTACTCTCTGCTTTGGCCTCGGTTAGTAATTTAATGATACTGAGCTGTCAGTATTTATCTAGTTTTTCATAAATTAGACTATATTGATATAGAATTTTTCAACAAGATGACTAAAAGGAGAATTAAAGTTTTGCCTATAAGGAAAGAAAGCATTTGCAGCTTTTGTCCAAAATCATACCTTGAGAAAAGATTATATAAATTAATGGATTAGTATCAGATTATTATAAGACAACTTTTTAAAGAATGTTTCATTATTGGAATAATCAATCAGAATAAACTTAAGAACATGCTTAATATACACTGGAAATAGGATTAGAAACAAACCTTCACATTTTGCAAGCAGATAGCCAAATATTTCTTAATATCATTGTCATTTCCTGGAAGCAGCTTTAAGGAGAGGTGGGTGAGGTGCTTGAATGGATTGGTTTCTACTATATCTAAACTTGCAGGCATGCAGTCCAATGGATGATGCTGGGTTGCCAACTGAAGCATAAATCTACAGAAAATTAATAATGTAAAGCATTTTAAAATCAGAAATTGTTTAAATACAATTGGACAAAAATAACCTTTCAGCTACAAACTATCTTTTACAATCTCAAGCTACCCCTCAACACTTCAGACAATTAAGTACTTTAGATGTCTACTCATTGTTTGCTACACTGTTTTGCATTTCATTATTTTGCACACAATAGGTTCCACTAGCAATATTAGAATAAATGACCAGATAATCCATATTGGCTGAGTGATAATTATTGGCTAGGATAACAGGAAAATTTGCCTGGTCTTTTGCCAAGGAATTTTTTACAACTACCTGAGAGGCAGATGGGACTTTGGTTTACTGTACTATTTACAAATTAGCAATCTGCTTTATAGCATATTTCACATATGCAACGTGCTGGAAAGGTGACGCATATAATGTTGTCTCTCATTTCTGCTCATGTGGACTTCTAGCATTAAAAACCACCAACTACACAGTTTAACACTTTACTAAAGTAGAGTTATTTCAATGTCTTCAATATCAAGCAGTGCCAATGGATTCCTTAAGGCTACCTTTTCGGTCATTCTCAGTCAAGAATCATTTGAATTATGGATAATGCAACTCTCAAATGTCCCTGGATATTCTAGTTACAGATGTTCTAATTGTAACTGAGGACAGGACAAGATGAAAGCAAGCTTGAACCACTTATGCTAGGAGCCAAATATAAACTCCAGTAACCTCTTGGTCAATGGTTGGAAAATGACTGGCACAGAGCTTGATATTTCTCCCGCTATCCCCTCAACCCAATGGGTCAGGTACCAAAAAGTTTGATGAAAGATGCAGATCTCAAGGAGTCTCTCAAAGGAGAAAAGTGACGTAGAAAGGTTGGGAGAATTCCTAAGTTTCCAGGCTTAGGCGAGTGAAAGCACCACTACCAACTGTAGAGAAACTTAAACAGCAGCTGCTTCAGATAATAGAATAGAGAAGCACAGATATCTCAGAGAGTTGTGGGGCTGCAGAAGATGATAGAGATATAGGGTTTTGAACACAAGCTTGTGACTTTTAAAAGCAAAGTACTGATTACATAAAAATTGAATAAATGAGCAACAATCTGATCATAAATTGAAACTGAAATTAAAGCGTCTCAGCTAGAAACAACAGGATGAATCTGTAGATCCTGCTCATGATTATGGGTCACAGCAGAAATATTGCAGTTATTTAGTACACTAGGAAACCCCTCTTAATTTTTTGATAATTCAAGGTCACAGAATTCAAGACTCATAAAAATGTAAAGGATGGAGGTAATCATTCCTAGAAGCGAATCAAGAGAAATTCATACTTCTGTTCAATTAGATGATATATCAAACCCACCTTGGCACCTCTTTGCTTTGTTCCTGGATACATTGGTCCAGAAGCTCTATGAATCGGTGTGGAAAAGCAGAAAATTCTACCAGCAGTCCTTGCTGAATCTTTAAACTGTAAAATCAAATAGTTAACTTAATTTTACATCATACAATATTCCCAGTACTAAGACAGGTCATCTCGTTAAACAGGAATAGGTCCTGATGTTCCATATCAGCAAAGCATTCTATTCCTTTCACCATCAAGTGTTTACATAGCTAATCTCTTCAATATACCTATGCTGTGTGCTTCAACTACTCCAAGTTCTATAATCTGACCAATGAGTAAAGAATTCACCCTATCCAACTCCGTCATCGTTCTAAGAAGCTCTAAGTGATTATTTCTCAGCCTTCTCCCTTCCGAAGGAAAAAAGTCCTGTTTCCTTCATTATGTCCTGATAGTTATAATTTCTCAGTTCTGATATCATCTCTGCAAATCACTTTTTGTACCTTAGCCAATATAACTATAAATCATTTTGCAATTTGGAAGCCAGAACGGAACACCGTAAGTGCAACCTACCCAAGGTTCCATGCCACTATTGCAATATTTTGCAAGATTGTGAACCCATATCACTGGTTTGAACTGTAATGCCAAAACTATTTTTTCTTTCTTTCCAATAATTATCATCCTCTCTCGAAGTTGTCAAGAAGAAACAGAAAAGAAAGGTTACTGCTTCCATTCTCAGATGTATCCACATGAAAGATAGAAATAATCAGAATCAAAACTATAAAACGTGCCAAATAGGAACGTGGTTACTCATTTTTTTCTCATTATTTACTAAGATTGCAAACTATTGATAATTCCATTCCATTATTTCCAGGGAGTAATATGAAAGGCCTTCAAATGGATAGGGATGTCGCAATTCATTTTAATTTTAAAGAAATAAGGTTTGCTATCAACACTCCTGCTCACCTCAAACAGAAGCTTAAACAACACACTGTTTAAAGGCTTCACACTTCTACTACCAGGTTGTAAAGAGCGCAGTATTGATTTAATAATGACACATGGATGAAATAAAAACAAGTTTTCAGGATGGATTCATAATTTAAGTTTAAGAGAATATATGCATAAGATTAATAGACAGTAAATATTGTCAATACACAGACTACTTCAAAATATAATGCTGAGGTAGTTAAATATTGAGCTTAACAAACATCGCAGAATACTCAGAATCCTTATTTCCACAGTCCCTAACAAAATGAACTATGAGCCTTTAAGTATCATTAACTTAATTTTCACATAAGGATATACGCTCAAGAGAACTAAAGACAATAAAATTGCTATCATAATGCACCCAATAACCCAGATTTTGTTTTGGGAATTAAGGTGAGACAACCAGCAGTCACCATTATTCTGAGCAATAACATCCAGATTTCATACCTGTATAGTTAACCCACTTTCTTAAGTAATCAAGCTCCTCCACTGACTTTGTTCAAATAAAACCTCACCAACAGGCTTGATTAACACCAAGAGGTGAAACTGCAGTATCTATTTAGTGAACATGCCAGGAAATGTTAAATCTGATGCAAATGTGAACAAATTTTTAATAGCTTATCAGTCTGAACTACTGATTGAAATAATAAAAAAAATCTGGATCTGATAATCTAATTTAATAAAAATAGAAACTCCTACCTTCATAACTTAGCATTGGTGATTTAATTAAAAGTGTTTTATTTTATCTCTCTAGCTTAGTTTTAGCTTATTTTCCCCATCATGTCTTTATGCACATGATTTAAAGCTAATTTGCAAGCCCTTCTTTAGAGTATTCATATTGCTCCAATCCAAATGGTTGAAGAGCTTTACTGGGGCTTACCCTGCTCAAAGATGCTACAGATCCCCCGTGGACAGCATACCCTGGATCAGGCTCACACTGAGAGCATGTCTATATGATACCTGTCAAAGATTTAGTTAACTGTTGGTGTAGCGAACAGTAAGTATCGTTCACCACTGGCCACAAATCAGGTCTTATCTTATTGGCCCAGATAATTATTGGAATGGAGTATACTGGAGTTGCACATTAAGATCATGTGAAATCTATCTGCAGCTGGCTTCACTGAAATGAGCCAATAAATTGAATTCCTGACAGGCAATTCCCTATATTTGGAACCCTCAGAAAAAAATCTTCCTTAAAGTTGGAACTTGAGGATTCTGACCCAATCGAGCTTAATAGTTAACCAGGAACAATTAGAGGGTTAAGAACCCCTATTATAACTTCACCTTGAATTCAGCACTGACCAGCCTGGCTGGTTCAATAACCTTTTTATGACACCCATCCCAAAATGTCATGACCCCACCTCCAGCATATCCAACACTACCCCACAACACAACCCATCCTGACAATCCTCATGCCAACTTTCATTCTACCTATACCCATTTACCTAGCACCTTATTCATCTCATCACCTGACATGGTTACCCCTTTGTAACCTTACAAGCTCACTATTTCACATGAGCTGTCAAATGCTAGACATTTAAACTATAGTAGAATACAGCACTCAATGAAAAGTTTCTTTGCTGCTGGATTCGAGAATTCCTGGACCAGTTCATTACATGAGGCCCATGCAGGAATCTCCAGCACAGAAGTCATCTAGTTGAAGAAGCCAATCTGAAAGTTATAAAACAAAATAAACACTGCTTTCAAATCACCCTTAAATTTATTTAGCAATAACTTATTAAATAACCTAAAGTTTGGCAAGTTGGTAAAATCTCAACTGAAAAGCAATTATCACAACTGACTGAATTAAAAAATTGAATGCATGCGTGAATCTGACTTCACAAATCAAATAAATAGTCGCTAGGAATTAAAAATGAATCACAGCATTTTAAATTATTCCTTGTTCTATCTCATAAACTTGCAACATTTTCCTGAAAAGAACTTGGAACAAGAATTCAAACTGCAATAGCAAGGTTTATAGTGAATTATTTGAGTTGTAAATAAGTTAAAGAACTTCTTCAAAACTACTGAGCACAGGGGACAAACAGTAAAAATTATTTTACATTCATCCTTGAAATGATGCTAATTCCTTGCATTTGCCTTGTCTGTTTAGCTATTAATCCCGATGGAGAATGCAACAGAGATAACCACTGAACAACTAGTATCACTCCTTTTTATCTGTAACATTTTGCTTGTAATACCAAGAATCAATAAGTAATTAAATTTCCAAGGTGAATGTTAAACAACTTTTAGTTATGAGATTATCAGATTTTGATGTATTCATTCAACTGATATGTACATCTTTTTCAATCGTTTCCTGTGAGCTTTCAGAATGGGGATGTATTGGTTGTAAACAACAAAAACAGAAATTGCTGGAAAAAACTCAGCAGGTCTGGCAGCATCTGTGGAGAGAAAGCAGAGTTAACATTTTGGGTCCAGTAGTTGAAATTAACATAGCTAGCAAAAAGCAGTCTTAGATTCTATTTCTAATTATATCATCACAAACCCACAAGATTCAAAAACAAAACTAACTTAGCTAATTTACACAAAAACAAAATATTGCAGATGGTAAAGATCTGAAGTAAAAACAGAGTACTGAAGAATGTCTGCTGGGTCTGCCGGTATCCACGCTAGGATAGGGTGGAGAAGGAACAAATTACTATCTTTATGTTACTGCAAAACAGGGATAGAAATGTGATGAATTTTGTGCTCATGATGAAAAAGGAACAAATTTACATTTGTTCTATTGAATTTTACTTACAAGATTCATAACTTACCCTTGAAAATCTTCTTCACCAATTGTAAGGTTATACAAGAAAAAAGGATTTGTGTCATCAGTCAACCGGATAGTTAATTCCTAAGACAAAGCATAGAAATTCTTATAGCAAGAACAAATTGGAATTGATTTTGAGTGCCAATACTTGCTAATTAAAATTCATCAGTGAAGTACAGACAAAAATAAACACTTCTGAACCTGTAATATCCTGTGCAATGAGGGAATGTTGGGTTTTTTTAACATACTGTTCATACTTTTCAATTAGATGTAATAAAAATCTGCATTCAAATGGTGAATGTAATAGAGTGCAAATATGCTTCTATATCTATGAAGCAAATGTAACGACAATACAATATTACATAAATTGTGGCTTAATCAAAAATGCCAAAACTCCTCAGCTGAAGTTTGGACCAAACACAGGCACACTTTTTATAATAATTTCTATCATGCTGGTCAGTTGGAATACATCTGTTGGATGACTGACAATACAACACTGATTTCACATAACTGACCATATACCTTCAATTATAGAGTCATAGAAATGTACAGCATGGAAACAGACCCTTCGGGCCAACCCATCCATGCCGACCAGATATCCCAACCCAATCTAGTCCCACCTGCCAGCACCCGGCCCATATCCCTTCAAACCCTTCCTATTCATATACCCATTCAAATACCCATTCAAATACCACTTAAATGTTGCAATTGTACCAGCCTCCACCACATCCTCTGGCAGCTCATTCCATACACGTACCACCCTCTACATGAAAAAGTTGTGTCTTAGGTCTCTTTTATATCTTTCCCCTCTCACCCTAAACCTATGCCCTCTAGTTCTGGACTCCCTGACCCCAGGGAAAAGATTTTGTCTATTTATCCTATCCATGCCCTCATAATTTTGTAAACCTCTATAAGGCCACCCTTCAGCCTACGACAATCCAGGGAAAACAGCCCCAGCCTGCTCAGCCTCTCTCTGTAGCTCAGATCCTCCAACCCTAGCAACATCCTTGTAAATCTTTTCTGAACCCTTTCAAGTTTCACAACATCTTTCCGACAGGAAGGAGACCAGAATTGCACGCAATATTCCAACAATGGCCTAACCAATGTCCTGTACAGCCGCAATATGACCTCCCAACTCCTGTACTCAATACTCTGACCAATAAAGGAAAGCATACCAAATGCCTTCTTCACTATCCTATCTACCTGCGACTCCACTTTCAAAGAGCTATGAATCTGCACTCCAAGGTCTCTGTTCAACAACACTCCCTAGGAACTTACCATTAAGTCCTGCTAAGATTTGCTTTCCCAAAATGCAGCACATCGCATTTATCGGAATTAAACGCCATCTGCCACTTCTCAGCCCACTGGCCCGTCTGGTCAAGATCCTGTTGTAATCTGAGGTAACCCTCTTTGCTGTCCAGCACACCTCCAATTTTGGTATCATCTGCAAACTTACTAACTGTACCTCTTATGCTCGCATCCAAATCATTTATGTAAATGACAAAACGTAGAGGGCCCAGCACAAACCCTTGTGGCACTCCACTGGTCACAGGCCTCCAGTCTGAAAAACAACCTTCCACCACCACCCTCTGTCTTCTACCTTCTGGCCAGTTCTATATTCAAATGGCTCATTCTCCCTGTATTCCAAGAGATCTAACCTTGCTAATCAGTCTCCCATGGGGAATCTTGTCGAAAGCCTTACTGAAGTCCATACAGTTCACATCTACTGCTCTGCCCTCATCAATCCTCTTTGTTACTTCTTCAAAAAACTCAATCAAGTTTGTGAGACATGATTTCCCACGCACAAAGCCATGTTGACTATCCCAAATCAGTCCTTGCCTTTCCAAATATATAGGTAAAAACAATGACAGCAGATGCTGGAAACCAGATTCTGGATTAGAGGTGCTGGAGGAGCACAGCAGTTCAGGCAGCATCTGAGAGGCAGTAAAATCGATGTTTCGGGCAAAAGCCCTCCATCAGGAATATATTTCTTTCCAAATATATGTACATCCTGTCCCTCAGGATTCCCTTCAACAACTTGCCCACCAGCTCAATAGTTCCCTGGCTTGTCTTTACTGCTCTTCTTAAGCAGTGGCACCATGTTTGCCAAACTCCAGTCTTCCGGCACCTCACCTCAATGATACAAATATCTCAGCAAGAGGCCCAGCAATCACTTCTCGAGCTTCCAACAGAGTTCTCAGGTACACCTGATCAGGTCCTGGGGATTTATCCACTTTTAACCGTTTCAAGATATCCAGCACTTCCTCCTCTGTATTCTGGACATTTTGCAAGATCTCACCATCTATTTCCCTGCAGTTTATATCTTCCATATCCTTTTCCACAGTAAATACCGATGCAAAATATTCGTTTAGTATCTCCCCCATTATCTGTGGCTCCACACGAAGGCTGTCTTGCTGATCTTTGAGGGGTCCAATTCTCTCCCTAGTTACCCTTTTGTCCTTAATATATTTGTAAAAACTCTTTGGATTCTCCTTAATTCTATTTGCCAAAGCTATCTCATGTCCCCTTTTTCCCCTCCTGATTTCCCTCTTAAGTATACTCCTGCTGCCTTTATACTCTTCTAAGGATTCACTCAATCTATCCTTTCTATACCTGACATATGCTTCCTGCTTTTTCTGAAACAAACCCTCAATTTCTTTAGTTATCCAGCATTCCCTATACCTACCAGCCTTTCCTTTCACCATAACAGGAATATACTTTCTCTGGGCTCTCGTTACCTCATTTCTGAAGGCTTCCCATTTTCCAGCCGTCCTTTTACTTGCGAACATCTGCCCCCAATCAGCTTTTGAAAGTTCTTGCCTAATACCGCCAAAATTGGCTTTCTCCAATTTAGAACTTCAACTTTTAGATCTGGTCTATCCTTCTCCATCACTATTTTAAAACTAATAGAATTATGGTCGCTGGCCCCAAAGTGCTCCCCCACTGACACCTCAGTCACCTGCCCTGCCTTATTTCCCAAGAGTAGGTCAAGTTTTGCACCTTCTCCTAATAGGAATATCCACATACTGACTCAGAAAATTGTCTTGTACACGCTTAACAAATTCCTCTCCATCTAAACCTTTAAAACTATGGCAGTCCCAGTCGATGTTTGGAAAGTTAAAATCCCTTACCATAACTACTCTATTATTCTTACACATAGCTGAGATCTCCTTACAAGTTTGTTTCTCAATTTCCCTGTGACTATTAGGGGGTCTATAATACAATCCCAATAAGGTGATCATCCCTTTCTTATTTTTCAGTTCCACCCAAATAACTTGCCTGGATGTATTTCCAGGAATATCTTCCCTCAGCACAGCTGTAATTCTATCCGTCATCAAAAATGCCACCCCCCCCCCCCCCCCTCCTCTCTTGCCTCCCTTTCTATCCTTCCTGTAGCATTTGTATCCTGGAACATTAAGCTGCCAGTCCTGAGCATCCCTGAGCCATGTTTCTGTAATTGCTATGATATCCCAGTCCAATGCTCCTAACTATGTTCTGAGTTCATCTGCCTTCCCCGTTAGGCCCCGTGCACTCAAATAAATGCAGTTTATTTGTCCTACCTTGTCCCTGCCTGGCCTGACTGTTTGACACACTTCTGTTTTCAGCTGTACCCATCTCAGATCGATCTCTTTCCTCACTATCTTCCCGGGTCCCACGCCCCCACCTTACTAGTTTAAATCCTCCCAAACAGTCCTAGCAAATTTCCCTGCCAGTATATTAGTCCCCTTCCAATTTAGGTGCAAACCGCCCTTCTTGTACAGGTCACTTCTCTCCCATAAGAAATTCCAATGGTCCAAAAATGTGAATCCTTCTCCCATATACCAGCTCCGCAGCCATGCATTCATCTGCTCTATCCTCCTATTCCTGCCCTCACTAGCTCGTAGCACTGGGAGTAATCCAGATATTACTACCCTTGAGGACCTCCTTTTTAAATATCTGCCTAACTCTCTGTAATCTCCCTTCAGAGTCTCAACCTTTTCCCTTCCAATGTCGTTGGTTCCAATGTGGACAACGGCCTCCGGCTGGACCCTCTCCCCGGTGAGAACATTCTGCACCCTCTCTGAGGCATCCTTGATCCTGGCACCAGGGAAACAACACACCATTCTGCTTTTTCTCTGCTGGCCACAGAAACGTCTGTCTGTACCTCTGACTACAGAATCCCCTAATACAACTGGATCTCCTGGAAGCCGACGTACCCCTCGTTGCATTAGAGCTCGTCTCAATACCAGAAACTTGGCTGTTTGTGCTACGTTCCCCTGAGAATCTATCACGTTAATATGTTTTTGCAGCATTTATCTGCTTGCACATTTCTGTTTCCACAAACAATCTCATGAGGTACTAAGCCCTGAATGTAATAGTAAATTGCTCTCAGTCATCAGGTGAAGCCTTACATCTGTCTCAAATCTCAATTTTCTTATCAGTTATATATAAATATATGGTGCAGGAATATGCAGAATATCTTGGGCCACACCAGCTAACGTTCTAGCTATCTATGTCTGTGGCTGGTTTCCAGGTTCACTGTACTTATTCTAAATATTTAGGTTTTAAAAACAGCATCATCCTTGGATGTCAAAAATTACATAAACCAACAAAATGTTATTTATACTTAACACAGCCATCTAACACATGACAACATAAATAAAATTTATCTTTTGAATACAAAAGCAAAACATAATAGGGACATTTTTCCTTTCTAAATTCTATCATTCACAATTCTTTTGTTTTTTTATCCAAAAGAACTGCTGATGCTGTAGATCAGAAGCAAAAACAGAAGTTGCTGGAAAAGCCTAGCAGGTCTGGTAGCATCTGTGAAGAAAAAATCAGAGTTAAGGTTTCAGGTCTGTTCTGAGGATGGGTCACTCAACCTGAAACATTAACTCTGATTTCTCTTCACTGATGCTGCCAGACCTGCTTAGCTTTACCAGCAACTTCTGTTTTTGTTTCTTATCCCTTTGATTCTGCCCCACCAACACACATCAGTTTATTTCCCTCTCATTGTATCATGGACCTTCCATTTTGCTCTTTTTCATCCACTTAAGATCTATTATATTTATTAATTACGCAGTTCTAATAAAAAGTAATTGATCTGAAATATAAATCATGTTTCTTTCTCACAGATGGCAGCTGACCTGAGTTTCCCAAGTTTATCAATGTTTGATACAAATTATTTTAAGTTTTATTTTCCTCTCTTCTCCTCACCAGTTATCTCAAGGCAACAATGATTTGAATTGTGGCAGTCTTGTGATAATACTTCTACAATTATGTTAATAGGCAATTTCACAACATTGTTGCTGACAAAGGGATAAAATTAAAATAAGAATAGCTTGTTTCTTGGAGGGTCATGATTCTTCTATGAAACTAACTGTCTTTGTTCTCGCTGGTGTAAGAACTTGTGAGAATCTCAAAAGGAAACTTGGTGGATTGCTGCAATGTCTCCAGTATATAGTACACACTGCAGCTACATTGCACCATCATTGCAATATGTGGATGTCAGACCTCATACCAGGAAGTGCACCATTCTGGATCCTGTCTCTTTTAGTTGGTTTTGTGGCTTCATACCTCCAATGAAGTGTCATGACAGCCATTCTGTATTACCAACCTGTCCTTACAGGACATTGCATTTCTTTATGTTATTAAAATTCCTGCTAAAATCTATATCCCTGCTTCAAATTGATCCATGGTCTCACCCTCTCTGCCGATCATCTTTTCCTATATGACAACAGCCAACCTCTGTTCCTCTGGCTTCATCTTTCCCAATTGTCCTAAGGAGAATATCACAAAGTTGTGATGCTTTCAGCTGTACACAACCCAGCTATCACTTCCTAAACTACTCCACTTTCACTCTTTGCTGTCCTCAAAAATGTTTGATCAAATTTTTGATCGCCACTCTAAATAGGTTTTTCTTTTACGTGGCATCCATTTTTGTATGATCAAACCTCAATACAGCACCATGTGATACTTTCTACCTTAACAGCTAACATACAAAAGGTGAGTTATCGTTGTGATGCTTTGGTGAAGAACATATTAACTACATTATGTAGAGATCAAACTACAAAATATCATTTACTGTACCTTTTTGTGAACTGAATTCGAAGAGCTTTGCCATCCCACAGTTAATCGAACATTTTCCCTTCTGGAACAATAAGTTAATGGATTAGTACAAACTGTAAAACAAGTTGCTTTCCGCAGATGCAATAAACTGTTCAAATTATTTGAAATGGATTTGATGTAAGCAAGGGTTTAAGCATATTCTATTTTCTTTGGAGGGTGCTATTTGATTTAGGACCCCCGACAAACAGTGTAATATCCTGGAGATTCAATCACTGAAATTTGAAGATATTCTTTGCATCATAAATGACAACACAGACAGCCACATCACCAATGCCTTCTTCCCAACAATTGCAAACTTGTATCAAAATTGAGAGGGCTGACTGAGACTCATCAAGCAATTAATTCTCAACAAATCATATCTTACAGGCAACATCTGAGAATCACCATCACCACTCCTTGGTCTATCCCACTGGTAAGACACTGTTTTAAAAAATTCTCAAGGTCAGGTTCGTAGGAGAGTAGTCTGACACAGAACAAACGACCAAGAGGCGAGTCTGCTAGAATATGGGCATTTTATTCCCCGCAGCGTCGCCACAACCAACGGGTCTGGCTTATACTCACTCTACATGTTACCGGAACTGGGAGCCGTCAGTTCTCGTAGAGCGGTTGCCAACAACCCGCGCTCGGCGGTTAAACGTAACCCCGGAGCAGACTCACCGAACTGGAGACTTTTCCAGCTGATATACTCTTTTCCAGATATAAACATTCATGTGAACAGCAGAGCAAGGCTAAAAAACACATTCCATTCTGGTTACATACAGATAAGAAGATTCACACGGGGAGGTGTGTAATAAGATTCACACGGGACTAAGCAACACCTCCATTCCGGTTAGATTCACACATGTATTGGGACATAATTTTTAACCGTTTCACCACATTCCACTGCTTGGCCCAATACATGTGTTACATTATGATTCACACATGTATTGGGACATAATTTTACACCACAGACACCCATCAAAATGCAGGGGCAGCACATGGTAATTGCAGTCTAAAAGGAGTTGCCCTGGAAGTGGTAGGTATTGACTCAACCCCACGAATCCTCTCGGGCATCAGGTCAAACACGGGCAAGGAAACCTTCCACTATTTCATCAGTTGATAAATCATGTGTCCTTCATGTAGAATATCAATTGGAAAAAGCACTTAGGATGTACAGGGGGTGGACGACTTCAATATCTATCACTGGGTGGCTTGGTAATGCTACTATAAAGTCCACGTCTTGTTATAATTCTGTATTTTTGACTGTGAGAGGTGTAGACTGAAATGAGAAAACTGAGTTCTGTTAAACCGAGTTCTTTTTAAAAGCAACCCATTGCAAGTGGTGTTCACACTGTTGTTTGTTCAAACACTGGAGAAATATTAATTGCAGGTGAACTGGCACCAGCGAGTGTGTACAAAGTGAGATTCATTCAGCAAACAGTTGATTGATCTATGGAATGGTGACCAGCTGTAGATGACAAAGGCCTTCTGCCTGCCAACAACTTTATGATTTATTTCCAGGTAGCTGAACAGGTTGTGGGTATGAATGGTCAGCCAGAAGCCTTCAGATCTCAAAAGTGGAGTTTTTCTGAAATAGAAAATGCATAAAGCCTGGAAAAAGTTAGTTTATTTTTCTCTCACCAGTTGCTGGAGGCTGCTGCTTTAACTAATAAAGTCAGACAATTTAAGTTGTGAACCAATTGCTGAGCATCTCCTGCAAGCAAGTGGAAGCACCTATAGAGCAGCCAGTCCTGGCAAGCCAAAAGGACCATCTCAGTGAACTTTGTGGGGAGGGGCCATTCAACTACCTTCCCAGTTCATCCCTCTACAGTGAACACCAATTACTCTTTTTTTTTACTTTTATGTCTGTCTGCATTTGTGTGTAGGGGGAGTTTATATCTGGTTTAGAGTTTTAACTAGTAGAGTCACATGTCAACAGTTCAAAGATGTTTACCTCTAGATAAAACTTTTTATTCTTTACAAGATAGTAATTCGTGTTCAGCACAAAAACCTTATCAGGCTACCTAAAAATGATATGTATAAAGTTAAAAATCACATAACACCAGGTTATAGTCCAACAGGTTTATTCAGAAATACTAGCTTTCAGAGTGCTGCTCCTTCATTAGGTGATTGTGGAGAATAAGATCGTGAGACACAGAATTTATAGCAAACATTTACAGTGTGATGTAACTGAAATTATATATTGAAAGACCTGGATTGTTGAACATGTTGGTTTCAGTTCTTTCATATGTAAAAGGCAGAATTTTTTTAAAAGTTACATTTACAAGTGAACTTTAACAATTGGTGTCAGGTTGGCCCAGATAATGCATTGAAGGTGTGAGCTGCCCTGTGTGAGACTGCCTGTGCCACAACGGTCAGACTGATTCTAATCTAAATTTGTACTTGCAGAATTACATTTTATTTTGCTCAAAAACTGCATGAATCCATGTAAGATTGGGCGGCACGGTGGCACAGTGGTTAGCACTGCTGCCTCACAGCGCCAGAGACCTGGGTTCAATTCCCGCCTCAGGCGACTGACTGTGTGGAGTTTGCACGTTCTCCCTGTGTCTGCGTGGGTTTCCTCCGGGTGCTCCGGTTTCCTCCCACAGTCCAAAGATGTGCAGGGTCAGGTGAATTGGCCATACTAAATTGCCCGTAGTGTTAGGTAAGGGGTAAATGTAGGGGTATGGGTGGGTTGCGCTTCGGCGGGTCGGTGTGGACTTGTTGGGCCGAAGGGCCTGTTTCCACACTGTAATCCAATCTAATCAATCTAATCTAATGTAATCCAATCTAATTCTGTAAATCCATTTTTTAGATTAGAATCAATCTGACCATTGTGGCATAGACAGTCTCACACAGGGCAGCTCACACCTTCAATGCATTATCTGGGCTAACATGACACCAATTGTTAAAGTTCACTTGAAAATGTAACTTGAAAAAAACATTCTGCCATTTACATCTGAACGAACTGAAACCAACATGGTCATTCTGAAAGATGAGAGATTTAATAAACAATCTAGGTCTTTTTCAGTTTTTAATTTCAGTTACACCACACTGTAAACTTTTGCTATAAATTTTGTGTCTTACGATCTTATACTCCACAATCACCTGATGAAGGAGCAGCGCTCCGCAAGCTAGTGCTTCTGAATAAAACTGTCGGACTATAACCTGGTGCTGTGTGATTCTTAACTTTGTACACCCAATCCAACACCGGCATCTCCAAATCATAAAAATGAGGTTTCAATCTTAAGTTACAATACAGGACTACCTTCATGTTAAACAACAGAAGCAATATGTAACAGACAGAACACATGCATCAAGATTCAACAGAACATAGGACAGTACAGTACAGCACAGGCCCATGTCTTTGCAGATCATGATGCCACTCTAAATCAAATGCATGAGCCTGAACATGGTCCATGCCCATTCATGTATTTATCCAAATGACTCTTAAAACATTTCTATTGTATTTCCTCTACCACATCCCCTGGCAGCAAGTCTCAGGAACTTACCACCCTCGTGTTAAAAAAAACACTTGCCTCGCAAATCTCATGCCTCCACTGCACACTGCGGCAATGAATTCCACAGGCCCACCACTCTCTGGCTGAAGAAATGTCTCCGCATTTCTGTTCAGAATTTACCGCCTCTAATTCTAAGGCTGTGTCCACGGGTCCTAGTCTCCTCGCCTAACGGAAACAATTTCTTAGCGTCCACCCTTTCCAAGCCATGTATTATCTTGTAAGTTTCTATTAGATCTCCCCTTAACCTTCTAAACTCCAATGAATACAATCCCAGGATCCTCAGCCCTTCCTCGTATGTTAGACCTGCCATTCCAGGGATCATCCATGTGAATCTCCGCTGGACACGCTCCAGTGCCAGTATGTCCCTCCTGAGGTGTGGGGCCCAAAACTGGACACAGTACTCCAAATGGGGCCTAACCAGAGCTTTATAAAGGTTCAGTAGCACATTGCTGCTTTTATATTCCAACCCTCTTGAGATAAATGACAACATTGCATTCGCTTTCTTAATCGCGGATTCAACCTGCATGTTTACCTTTAGAGAATCCTTGACTAGCACTCCCAGATCCCTTTGTACTTTGGCTTTATGAATTTTCTCACCGTTTAGAAAGTAGTCCATGCTTGTATTCTTTTTTCCAAAGTGCAAGACCTCACATTTGCTCACGTTGAATTTCATCAGCCATTTCCTGGACCACTCTCCCAAACTGTCTAGATCCTTCTGCAGCCTCCCCACTTCCTCAGTACTACCTGCCTGTCCACCTAACTTCGTATCATCGGCAAACTTCGTTAGAATGCCCCCAGTCCCTTCATCCAGACCATTAATATATAACGTGAACAGCTGCGGCCCCAACACTGAACTCTGTGGGACACCGCTTGTCACCGGCTGCCATTCTGAAAAAGAACCTTTTATCCCAACTCTCTGCCTTCTGTCAGACAGCCAATCCTCAATCCATGCCAGCAGTTCACCTCGAACACCATGGGCCCTCACCTTACTCAGCAGCCTCCCATGGATAGGATAAATAGACAAAATCTCTTCTCTGGGGTGGGGGAGTCCAGAACTCAAGGGCATAGGTTTAGAGTGAGAGGGGAAAGGTATAAAAGAGACCTAAGGGGCAATGTTTTCACGCAGAGGGTGTACATGTATGGAATGAGCTGGCAGAAGAAATGGTGGAGGCTAGTTTAATTACAACATTTAAAAGGCATCTGGATGGGTATATGAATAGGAAGGGTTTGAGGGATATGGACCAGGTGCTGACAGGTGAGGCTAGATTGAGATATCTGGTCGGCATGGACGAGTTGGACCGAAGGGTCTGTTTCCATGCTTACATCTCTATGACTCTATGACAGTCATAGAGATGTGTAGCACGGAAACAGACCCTTCAGTCCAACTCGTCCTTGCCAACCAGATATCCTAAATTAATCTAGTTCCATTTGGCCAGCACTTGGTCCATAGCCTTCTAAACCCTTTCTATTCATGTACCCATCCAGATGCCTTTTAAATGTTGTAATTGTACCAGCCTCCACCACTTCCTATAGCAGTTCATTCCACACATGCATCACCCTCTGCGTGAAAAAGTCTCCCCTTAGGTCCCTTTTATATCTTTCCCCTCACTCGAAACCTATTCTGTCTTGTTCTGGACTCCCCCTCACCAGGGAAAAAACTTTGTCTATTTATCTTACCACGCCCTTCATGATTTTATAAACTTCAATAAGGTTACCACTCAGCCTTCGACGCTTCAGGGAAAACAGCCTCAGCTGAGCCCGAGAGCTCAAATCTTCCAACCATGGTAACATCATTGTTAATCTTTTCTGTACCTTTTCAAGTTCCACAAAGTCCTTCCTGTTGGAGGGAGACCAGTATTGTGCACAATATTCCAAAAGTGATCTAATCAATGTCCTGTACAGCCGCAACATGACCTCCCATCTCCGAGACTTAACGCTCTGACCAATAAAGGAAGGCTTACCAAATGCATTTTTCACTATCCTATCTATCTGCGACTCTACTTTCAAGGAACTATGAACGTGCACTCAAAGGTCTCTTTGTTCACCAAAAACATTCCCCAGGACCTTATCATTAAGTGTATAAGTCCTGCCTTGATTTGCCTTTCCTAAATGCAGCACCTCACATTTATCCAAATTAAACTCCATCTGCCACTCCTTGGCCCATCTGATCAAGATTCAATTGCATTCTGAGGTAATCTTCTTCGCTGTCCACTACATCTCCAATTTTGGTGATATCTGCAAACTTACTAATTATCCCTCCTACGTTCACATCTAAATCATTTATATAAATAAGAAAAGCAGTGGACACAACACCGGTCCCTGTGGCACACCACTAATCAAGGACCTCCAATCTGAAAAGCAACCTTCCACCACCACTCTCTGTCTTCTACCTTTGAGCCAGTTCTGCATCCAATTAGCTAGTTCTCCCTGTATTCAATGAGAATACCTTGCTAACCAGTTTACCATGAGGAACTTTGTCGAATATCTTACTGAAGTCCATATAGATCACATCTACTGCTCTGCTCTCATCAATCCTCTTCATTACCTCTTCAAAAAACTCAAAAAGTTTGTGAGACATGATTTCCAATGCACATTTATCAGTCCTTGCCTTTCCAAATACTTGTAAATTCTGTCCCTCAGGATTCCCCCCAACAACTTGCCCACCACTGATGTCAGGCTCACTGGTCTCTAGTTCCCTGGCTTTTCCTTACCACCTTTCTTACAGTGGCACCACGTTAAACAACTTTGAATCTTCCAGCACCTCACCTGTGACTATCGACGATACAAATATCTTAGCAAAGGGCCGAGCAATCATATTCCCAGCTTCTCACAGAATTCCAGGGTGCACCTCATCAGGCCCTGGGGATTTATCCACCTTCATGAGCTTTAAGAATCCAGCACCTCCTTCTCTGTAATATAGACATTTTCAAGATGTCACCATCTATTTCCCTGCATTCAATATCTTCCATATCCTTGTCCACAGTGAGCACTGATGCAAAATACTCGTTTAGTATCTCTCCCATCTCCTGCAGTTCCACATAGAGGCTGCCTGAATTGCTGTGCTCTTCCAGCACCACTGATTTCCAGCATCTGCAGTCATTGTTTTTACCTCGTTGATTTTAACCCTACTGCGAATCCTCTTGCAAGGATGCCTGCCTTGAAGAAGTTTTCCTCCTCTCTCTCCACGCTTCAGGCTCTCTGCCTTTATTCCTGATGAAGGGCCTTTGCCCGAAACGTCGATTTTGCCTGTCCTCGGAGGCTGCCTGAATTGCTGTGCTCTTCCAGCACCACTGATTTCCAGCATCTGCAGTCATTGTTTTTACCTCGTTGATTTTAACCCTACTGCGAATCCTCTTGCAAGGATGCCTGCCTTGAAGAAGTTTTCCTCCTCTCTCTCCACGCTTCAGGCTCTCTGCCTTTATTCCTGATGAAGGGCTTTTGTCCGAAACGTCGATTTTGCCTGTCCTCGGATGCTGCCTGAATTGCTGTGCTCTTCCAGCACCACTGATTTCCAGCATCTGCAGTCATTGTTTTTACCTCTCTGATCTTTGAGGGGCCCTATTCTCTCCCCAGTTACCCTTTTGTCCTTAATATATTTATAAAATCCCTTTGGATTCTCCTTAACCTATTTGCCATGTCATCTTTTTGCCCTCCTGATATTTAAGTATACTCCTATTGCATTTATACTTGAAGGATTCACTCGATCTCTGCTGTCTATACCTGACTTATGCTTCCTTCTTCATCTTAATCAAACCCTCAATTTCTCTAGTCATCCAGCATTCCCTACACCTACCAGCCTTTCCTTTCACCCTAACAGGAATATACTGTCTCTGGACTCTCATCATCTCATTTTTGAAAGCTTCCCATTTTCCAGCTGTCTCTTTACCTGAAAACATCTGCCCTCAATTAACTTTTGAAAGTTCTTGCTTAATATCATCAAAATTGGCCTTCCTCCAATTTAGAACTTCAACTTTTAGATCTGGCCTATCCTTTTACATCACTATTTGAAAACTAATAGAATTATGGTCACTGGCCCCAAAGTGCTCCCCCACTGATTCCTCAGTCACTTGCCCTGCCTTATTTCCCAAGAGTAGGTTAACTATTACGTCTTCTCCAGTAGGTACATCCACATACTGAATCAGAACATTTTCTTGTACACACTTAACAAATTCCTCTCTATCTAAACTCTTAACACTATGACAGTCCCAGTCTATGTTCAGAAAGTTAAAATACCCTATCATAACCACCCAATTATTCTTACATATAACAGAGGTCTCCTTCCAAATTTGATTCTCAATTTCCCACTGACTACTGGGGGGTCTATAATACAATCCCAATAAGGTGATCATCCCTTTCTTATTTCTCAGTTCCACCCAAATAACTTCCCTGGATGTATTCCTAGGTATAAGTACAGCCGAAGTGTTAACCCTTATCAAAAATGCCACTCCCCCTCCTCTCTTGCCTCCCTTTCTGTCCTTCCTGTAGCATGTGTGTCCTGGAACATGAAGCTGCTAGTCCTGTACATCTGGTCTTCTCAAGTCCTCCTGGTCTGAAATTCCACACATCGTTGATCCATTTCTTTCGATTCCTTCAACCATCCAGCCTACGTTGTGACAGTGATCAGTATCACCTTCCTCTACTTTCTTTATGGAGACTTTGCACTTGAATATTACAGTCAGCTTTAATTCTGTGCTGTCCACCAAAAGAGAATTACAGTGATCTATGTTTTCTTGTGCCAGTTGTCTTTACAATGGCAGTTTTTTCCCCAACCAACCTTGAGAAAGTTCTTTTTATGTTCATCCAGCATTACCAATGCAGACCAACCAAAATATATTCTTATTTTGAAATTGTATGATAAAATTATGACATTTGAAGGTTTTATTGTTGAGCTCAGATGGTAGATGCTGTGAAATTGTTTTCTGTTCGAATATTAATCCACGCCCTTTCATGAAATGGTCTTGAATTTAGAATACTATCTTTCTTCACTTATGTGGGTATGGAATCAGTGGCTGCACTGTGCTTACATTAAAATTTTCTCAATAACACATTCACACATTCTGCCATTCTTTTGCTAGATGGGACCATTTTCTCAGTCTTCCTTTGCTGGTACATTTCTCCTTCAGCTTTTTAGTTTATTGGATACCTTTCTCCAGTCTATAATTATTTTCTTACAAATACTAAACACTTTTGTTGCACAATTCTTGTACTTCTCAGTGAATGTTACAATCTTATTTTAAATTAAGCAACATATTTCTCATGCTCATTCCATGGTAGTATGATAGATCACATGATAATCAACTCTTGTTGATTGGTGGGAGATTTGCTAGAATTGGCAAAGCAAAAATCTAATAGATTGCCCCCAATTACCTTTAGTTAATGTACCAGAGCAAGCATGATTAATGTAGTATAAACACTGAATATCTAAAGTTGAATTTTATGAGGCACGTTAAAAAGTCCATTCAAGGCAAAAGTCTTGGTGTCAACTTTTATCTGATAACTATTTGGTATATTCCCCATCATGGGCTTATCCTTGATTTGCAACTTCTAGTTTTAAATTTGGTTATGCTTTGATGTTGAAATAGTTGTTCACAAATTACATATTATGCTTGGGGCTATACAATATTCCTGGCTCCCTTTGGGCTAGGCGCCCTTTTAAGACATTTCTGTATATTCCTATATGCATCCAGCCAATTACTTAATCTTTCTCCATGTAGGATTTGCACAGTTTATCTGTCCTCATTTCAGTTTAATTCATTTCTTAAATCACTAAAATGTTAGGTCATAAATTCATTTTAAGTCTACAAAAAGTGCTGGAAATAAGCAGGAGGTCTGGCAGAATCTGTGGCAAGAGAGTTAACATTTCAAGTCAATCACATCATGTCCTGATGAAAGATCTTTGATCAGAAATGATAACTCTGTTTTTCTTGCCACAGATACAGCCAGACCTACTGAATATTTCCAAATATGTGCTTTAATTTCCTATTTCTAACATTTACAATATTTACTTTTGTTTCAATTATTCTTCACCTTTATTAAGCTTTTAAAACTTTCCCATTTCTCCTTTCCAAGTAACATTATAAATATGGACATTCTTCACTGGGCTATCTAAAACACAGATCATGAATTAGTGGGATCAATTCTTCAGCCATCCCTCCAAGCCTTGGTAATCATTTCCATAAAATCCATGCAATTCTGCACATATCAATGCTGATATTTCTCATTCAACGTATTTTTTTTTAAATAGTGGTAGTGTCCTTACATCTGAACCAAGAAATAAAGTTTTAAAGTCACATATCTTAACAGAGAGATTTAAAATATCCATAAAAATTTGTAACAAGAGGTCTCAAAAGAGATTTATAAAAAAAAGTGATTAATTCACTGTTGAATAATAAGCAACTTATATTTATATAGTGACTTAAATATAATGAAGGATTGCAAGCCATTTCACAAGAACATCATCAAACCAATTTGTGACACCAAACAATGTACAGATATAGGCTCACATGATTAAAACTTGGGCAAACAGTAGGCTTTGAAAGAGTGCCTTAATGGGGGAACACTATCTGTTAGATGTAATATTGAAAAATTAGTAGGAACTTGGGGAAGGGCATTAGGTCAATTGCTCTTGTTGGCAGGCATGTCGGGCAGATTGGCGACCTTCTGTGCTATAACAATTCTATGTTTCTATTCAATTTAAATAGCCAAGACTTCCTCAATTGCACCTAACAAATCTATTAAGGCAAGAAACTGAAGGGCAATATTAATTGACATTCAACTCTAATGTCATCTCATCGAACTTCTTCAAACAAGTTTTTACAAAGTTAACCAAATAAAATGCCTGCTTACAATTGCAAAAGACAATGATTAGTAATTAGAAAAAGACTCCTATTCATTTAATGCTTTCCGCATTATTTTAAGCACTTCAAACACTCAGATAATACAGTTATTTTGCACAGAACAAAATCCTTCCTGCAGTAACTTGGCGGTGCCAATGTTGGACTGGGGTGAACAAAGATAAAAATCACATACCAGGTTATAGTCCAACAGGTTCATTTAGAAGCACTAGCTTTTGGAGAAGAAATAGAAATCATAAAACACCAGGATATAGTCCAACAGGCTTCAAGTATTTGGAAGCACTAGCTTTCAGAGCGCTGTTCCTTCATCAGTATACTCCACAACACCTGACGAAGGAGCAGCGTTCCGAAAGCTAGTGCTTCCAGATAAACCTGTTGGACTATAACCTGGTGTTGTGTGATTTTTAACTATCTTGAGAATGTAGTTTAAAAGTAGTTTTGGGATTTACATATCAAAGAAGAAAAATCAGCATTTCCTATTATAAAAGGTGAAAGTTTTAATCTTAAGATTGTTTACTGTATCACACCTCCATAACACTGGACTCCCTTGGTTACAAATTCTGTAAGCATGATCTTAACCTCCACAACCACCTGATGAAGGAGTGGCGCTCCGAAAGCTGATGCTTCCAAATGAACCTGTTGGACTATGACCTGGTGTTCTGTGATTTTTAACTTCCTGCAGTAAGTGAGGCAACTGATCAATAATCTGTTTAGGTGATAGTTCAGGAATAATATAGACAAAGAATTAAAAAAAAAATTGCTGCTCTTTGATAGGCTTGCCTTGGCATCCTTTACATCCACCAGAAGATGAGACTGCAATTTAATAACTTGTGAAAGATGGTACCACCAACAATGCAGAAGGCCCTCAGAATTAGTGATTGCTGACAATGCCAATTCTGTGTTTCAATATTATCTGTTAAATACTTATTCTACCCAGTGTAAACTGCGAATAACCAGAAATGTGACTCCCCTTGGCTGAGTAACGCTTCATAATGTCAGTAACAATATGTTCTAGAATAAATCAGTAGAAAATACTCAATACATTACGTAAACGGCTTGCTGTATCATATCCATTACTGTTTTAAGCTTATTCAAATTACAGTTATCGACAAAGATTTATTTTGACATTGATGTTGTAAATTGGGTCACCATCCAATCAAACAATTCAGCCAAATGACAAAGACTTTGTAAGAGTTCAGACCAGCTTTCATTCAGTGCTTCCAGTTAACAAGAGAGAGTATACAACTTTAAAGTGAGAATTTGTGTTATTATAGTTTAAAATGTTCATTAACTGTCGGCAACTTTACAAGATTTACTACAAGACTTCCAGTCGTAACAGAATTTGGTGCTTCTAAAGCAATGAATTCAGAATAAATCCAGACTTTATTTCAGAAAAAGACAGTATTTTGTATGATACTCAGTTCAAAGAGAGCCAAAATAATAAGTCGAGATCACAGCACAACTGCAGCCAAAAATAGCTAATTATGGAGAAGCATAGAAAATAAGAGCAGCTATTTGCCCTGCTCTGCCATTCAAAATCACCATGGCTAATCATTCAATTTACCACCTGCACCTACATCCTCCCCATACCTTTTGATTTCTTCAGCCCGAATAACTATATCTAACTTATTGAAAATATTCAATGTTTTTGCCACAACTGCTTTCTGTGATGTGGGCAAAACAACTTAGAACCTCAGGAACTTGCACCTGCGCAATGCCTTCAATACAAAGTGAAGTTTTAAAGAAAAACTAAAAGAAAATCAGAAATTACATATTTCTCAATAACATGTTTAGATTATCCACTGCTGTCTTTGCTTGCTTTAAACGTCTTCAAGTCAAAAAAATGCAGCCTCAGTCTTAATAGATAATAGTTTTGATTAAAGCTGGAGTGATACACGCCAAATTTGAATTTGGATCTTGCAGTAACAGCATATGGATTGCATTTAAACTCCCGAGGCATGACATCGCACAGTACTGAAGGACGTAGCAATAGATAGTGAATGAATTGGTGATTACCTTTTGTAATTCAATACACTCAGCAAGGTTCTGGATTAGTGGTGCTGGAAGAGCACAGCAGTTCAGGCAGCATCCAAGGAGCAGTAAAATCGACGTTTCGGGCAAAAGCCCTTCATCCTGATTTTACTGCTCCTCGGATGCTGCCTGAACGGCTGTGCTCTTCCAGCACCACTAATCCAGAATCTGGTTTCAGGCATCTGCAGTCATTGTTTTTACCACATTCAGCAAGGTTCCTGCTGACTGGAAGGTAGCAAACGTAACCCACTTTAAAAAGGACAGAGTGGAAAACTACACACCTGTTAACTTGATGTTTCTAGTATGGAAAAGGTTAGCACGCATATGCTGTTTTGGAAAACGTAGGGGGTGATGGATTCTCAGGGAAACGTAGCACAAACAGCCAAGTTTTTGGCATTGAGACTGGCTCCAATGCAACATGGGGTAGCTCGGTTTCCAAGAGATCAACTGTGTTAGGGGATTCTCTAGTCCGAGATACAGACAGACGTTTCTGTGGCCAGCAGAGAAAAAGCAGAATGGTGTGTTGCTTCCCTGGTGCCAGGATCAAGGTGCAGAATGTTCTCATGGGGGAGAGGGGCCAACAAGAGGTCATTGTCCACAATGACATAGGAACCAATGACATAGGAAGGGAAAAGGTTGAAATTTTGAAGGGCGATTACAGAGAGTTAGGCAGGAATTTAAAAAGGAGGTCCTCGAGAGTAGTAATATCTGGATTACTACCCGTGCTACATGCCAGTGAGGGCAGGAATAGGAGGATAGAGCAGATGAATGCATGGCTGAGGAGCTGGTGTATGGGAGAAGGATTCACATTTTTGGACCATTGGAATCTCTTTTGGGGCAGAAGTGACCTGTACAAGAAGGATGGATTGCACCAAAATTGGAAGGGGACTAATATATTGGCAGGGAAATTTGCTAGAGCTGCTCGGGAGGATTTAAACTAGTAAGGTTGGGGAGTGGGACCCAGGGAGATAGTGAGGAAAGAGATCAACCTGAGACTGGTACAGTTGAGAACTGAAGCGTGTCAAACAGTCAGGCCAGGCAGGGGCAAGGTTGAACTAATAAATTAAACTGCATTTATTTCAATGCAAGGGGCCTAACCGGGAAGGCAGATGAACTCAGGGCATGGTTAGGAACATGGGACTGGGATAGCATAGCAATTACAGAAACATTGCTCAGGGATGGGCAGGACTGGCAGCTTAATGTTCCAGGAGATAAATGCTACAGGAAGGAAAGAAAGGGAGGCATGAGAGGAGGGGGTGGTGGCATTTTTGATAAGGGACAGCATTACAGCTGTGCTGAGGGAGGATATTCCTGGGAATACATCCAGGCAAGTTATTTGGGTGGAACTGAAAAATAAGAAAGGGATGATCACCTTATTGGGATTGTACTATAGATCCCCTAATAGTCAGAAGGAAATTGAGAAACAAACATGTGAGGAGATCTCAGCTATGTGTAAGAATAATAGAGTAGTTATGGTAAGGGATTTTAACTTTCCAAACATAGACTGGGACTGATACAGTGTTAAGGGTTTAGATGGAGAGGAATTTGTTAAGTGTGTCCAAGAAAACTTTCTGAATTCAGTATGTGGATGTACCAACGAGTGAAGGTACAAAACTTGACCTACTCTTGGGAAATAAGGCAGAGCAGGTGACTGAGATGTCAGTGGGGGAGCACTTTGGGGCCAGCAACCATAATTCTATTCATTTTAAAATAGTGATGGAAAAGGATAGACCAGATCTAAAAGTTGAAGTTCTAATTTGGAGAAAGCCAATTTGGGCGGTATTAGGCAAGAACTTTCAAAAGCTGATTGGGGGCAGATGTTCGCAAGTAAAAGGACAGCTGGAAAATGGGAAGCCTTCAGAAATGAGGTAACGAGAATCCAGAGAAAGTATATTCCTGTTATGGTGAAAGGAAAGGCTGGTAGGTATAGGGAATGCTGGATAACTAAAGAAATTGAGGGTTTGTTTCAGAAAAAGGAGGAAGCATATGTCAGGTATAGACAGGATAGATTGAGTGAATCCTTAGAAGAGTATAAAGGCAGCAGGAGTATACTTAAGAGGGAAATCAGGAGGGGAAAAAGGGGACATGAGATAGCTTTGGCAAATAGAATTAAGGAGAATCCAAAGAGTTTTTACAAATATATTAAGGACAAAAGGGTAACTAGGGAGAGAATTGGACCCCTCAAAGATCAGCAAGACGGCCTTCATGTGGAGCCACAGAAAATGGGGGAGATACTAAACGAATATTTTGCATCTGTATTTACTGTGGAAAAGGATATGGAAGATATAGACTGCAGGGAAATAGATGGTGAGATCTTGCAAAAATGTCCAGATTACAGAGGAGGAAGTGCTGGATATCTTGAAACGGTTAAAAGTGGATAAATCCCCAGGACCTGATCAGGTGTACCTGAGAACTCTGTGGGAAGCTAAAGAGGTGATTGCTGGGCCTCTTGCTGAGATATTTGTATCATCGATGGTCACAAGTGAGGTGCCAGAAGACTGGAGGTTAGCGAACGTCGGTGGTGGACAAATTGTTGGAGGGAATCCTGAGGGACAGGATGTACATGTATTTGGAAAGGCAAGGACTGATTAGGGATAGTCAACATGGCTTTGTGTGTGGGAAATCATGTCTCACAAACTTGATTGAGTTTTTTGAAGAAGTAACAAAGAGGATTGATGATGGCAGAGCAGTAGATGTGATCTATATGGACTTCAGTAAGGCGTTCAATATGGTTCCCCACAGGTGACTGGTTAGCAAGGTTAGATCTCTCGGAATACAGGAAGAACTAGCCATTTGGATACAGAACTGGCTAGAAGGTAGAAGACAGAAGGTGGTGGTAGAGGATTGTTTTTCAGATTGGAGGCCTATGACCAGTGGAGTGTCACAAGGATTGATGCTGGGTACTCCAATTTTTGTCATTTACATAAGTGATTTGAATGCGAGCATAAGAGGCACAGTTAGTAAGTTTGCAGATCTGGACCAGATGAGCCAATGGGCTGAGAAGTGGCAGATGGAGTTTAATTCAGATAAATGCGAAGTGCTGCATTTTGGGAAAGCAAATCTTAGCAGGACTTATACACTTAATGGTAAGTTCCTAGAGAGTGTTGCTGAACAAAGAGACCTTGGAGTGCAGGTTCATAGCTCCTTGAAAGTGGAGTCGCAGGTAGATAGGATAGCGAAGAAGGCGTTTGGTATGCTTTCCTTTATTGGTCAGAGTATTGAGTACAGGAGTTGGGAGGTCATGTTGCGGCTGTACAGGACATTGGTTAGGCCACTGTTGGAATATTGCGTGCAATTCTGGTCTCCTTCCTATTGGAAAGATGTTGTGAAACTTGAAAGGGTTCAGAAAAGATTTACAAGGCTGTTGCCAGGGTTGGAGGATTTGAGTTATAGGAAGAAGCTGAACAGGCTGGGGCTGTTTTCACTGGAGTGTCGGAGGCTGAGGGGTGACCTTAGAGGTTTACAAAATTATGAGGAGCATGGATAGAGTAAATAGACAAAGTCTTTTCCCTGGGGTTGAGGAGTCCAGAACAAGAGGGCATAGGTTTAGAGTGAGAGGGGAAAGATATAAAAGAGACCTAAGTGGCAACCTTTTCACACAGAGGCTGGTACGTGTATGGAATGAGCTGCCAGAGGAAGTGGTGGAGGCTGGTACAATTGCAACATTTAAGAGGCATTTGGACGGGTATATGAATAGGAAGGGTTTGAAGAGATATGGGCCGGGTGCTGGCAGGTGAGACTAGATTGGTTGGGATATATGGTCGGCATGGACGGGTTGGACCGAAGGGTCTGCTTCCATTCTGTACATGTGATAATTCAACATTTAAATAATGGCAAAACTGTGGATAGTCCACATGGATTCATGAAACAAATCATACTTAACCCATGTGGAGTTTCCTGAGGATGTTAATTATAGCATATACAAAGGGGAACCTATCGATGTGGTACATTTGGTCATTCAGAAGCTTTTCTAAATGACCAAATAGAAGGATAGGAAAAAGTAAAGTAGGGCACAAGGCATTAGGGACAAAATACCTGCTCAAATAGATTCAGAATTGGTTAATCGCTAGAAGAGAGAGAGTAGGAAAAAAACAAATCATTCTCAGGATGGCAGGCTATTAATAGTAAAGATACCATGTGGGTCTTGTAATCATCCATAACCTACATAAATGATTTGGAGACCAAGTGTAATATTCCCAAATTTGGTGATGATACAAAATTGGATGGAAATGTAAGTTATGAGACTTCAAAGCATAGAACAGGCTAATTGAATGGGCTCAAAGATGCCAGGTAAAATATAATTTGGATAAGTATGAGGTTATTCCCATTTGTTTTTGGAAAAAAGAAAACAGTTCTGAAAGAATGGGAGATTGACAAATGTTGTGTCCAAAGATCTGGGCGTTCTTGGCCACCAGCCACTAAAAGCGAGCATTCAGATGCACCAAGCAACTGGAAAGGTAGAATTAAGTTAGCATTCATTTCAAGGGGATTTGTGCACAGAAATAGAAAAATAAAAACAAAACACAGCAGATGCTGTAAATCAGAAACAAAAATAATGCTGGAAAAGCTCAGCCGGTCTGGCAGCATCTGCAAAGACAGAAAAATAATTCATGTTTCAAGTTTGGTATGACTGAAGAAATCATACAGGATTTCAAATGTTAACTGTTTCCGTCCATACAGATACTGCCATGCCAGCAATCTCCTCAACATTCTCTGCTGAGATGTATTGTTGCAGCTGTATGGAGCTTTGGCAAGACCTCACGTGAAGTACTGTGTGCAAAAGTTTGGTGTCCTTCTCCAAAGAAGGATATATGTACCACAGAGGGAAAACAGTGGAGATTCAGCACATTAATCCTTGGAAGTGCAGGGTTGTTTTAAAAGTAAAGATTGAGAAAACTGATTCTGCAGTTATTAATCTTCTGAATGGACATTGCAAATTTTAAATTTAATGCTGACCTCCCTCTCTGTGCACCTTCTCTGCAGTCGTAACTTTGTATTCTTCGCTCAGTTCTATTATCTTATGCACTTTGTATTGCATAATCTGCACACAAAATAAAATTTTTCACTGTAAGTAGATACACATGACAATGATAAATCAAATCTGAAGTTTTGAAGAATGAAAGGTGATCGGGTTGAAAAGGGCACAACGGGGCAAATATCGACAGGATGTTTGCCTCGGCTAGTGACTCTAAAACCAGAGGACATAAATTACTTGACCTTTATCCTGAGATTAAGTCTGATATGAAGAGAAAACTCTTCACAAAGACAGTCATGAATCTTTGGATGGATAATTTCAAGGGAGTTGTATAATCTCAGTGATAAAGCAAATTCAAGACAAGTATCAAGGGGTTCTGGAGTCTCATGACATTAAGGTATATGTTCAGTTCTGGAAGCTCCAGAGAGGGTGCAGAGGAGATTTACCAACATGTTGTCCAGATTGGAGGACATGTCTTATGAAGAAAGGTTGAGAGAGCTAGAGCTTTTCTCATTGGAATGAAGAAGGATGAGAGGTGACTTGATAGAGATGTACAAGATGGTGAGAGGCATCAATAGAGTGAATAGCCAAAAGCTTTTTCCCGGGGGTAAATGACAATCACGAGGGATATAATTTTAAGGTGATTGGAGGAAGGCTGAGGGAGATGTCAGAGGTAGGTTCTTTACAGTGAGTGGTGGGTGCATGGAATGCTCTGCCAGCCATGGTTGCAGAGTCAGATACATCAGGGACATTTAAGCGACACTTGGATAGGCACATGGATAATAGTAAAATGAAGGGAATGTAGGTTAGTTTGATCTTAGAGTAGGATAAAAGGTTGGCATATCGAGAGACAAAGGGCATGTACTGTTCTATGTTCTCTTGGAAGATAGTGAGAGTTCTGTACCAGAGGGCACCAAAGTGTGTTGCCTGGAAGACAAGCCAGAGACTATTGTACAATTGCCCATTCCTCCAACGTATGCCAGTCATTTTCCACAATCCTGATACCAAGTTTTATAAAGTTACCATCAAGTTTTAAGAAAGTTGTTTCTCTACAAATAGAGCTATTGTTGGTTGTTTTGGTTCTGTTCGCTGAGCTGGGAATTTCTGGTGCAGACGTTTCGTCCCCTGTCTAGGTGACATCCTCAGTGCTTGGGAGCCTCCTGATAAGCGCTTCTGTGATCTTTCCTCCGGCATTTGTAGTGGTTTGAATCTGCTGCTTCCGGTTGTCAGTTCCAGCTGTCCGCTGCAGTGGTCGGTATATAGGGTCCAGGTCAATGTGCTTATTGATTGAATCTGTGGATGAGTGCCAAGCCTCTAGGAATTCCCTGGCTGTTCTCTGTTTGGCTTGGCCTATAATAATAGTGTTGTACCAGTTGAACTCATGTTGCGTGTCATCTGCGTGTGTGGATACTAAGGATAGCTGATCGTGTCGTTTCGTGGCTAGTTGGTGTTCATGGCGCTTCACAGGAGGCTCCCTAGCACTGAGGATGTCACCTAGACAGGGGACGAAACGTCTGCACCAGAAATTCCCAGCTCAGCGAACAGAACCACAACAACGAGTACCCGAGCTACAAATCTTCACACAAACTTTGAGCTATTGTTGGTGTTCTTGCTGGCATCTCACAGAAAAAATCTCAGAATACCTACAGCACAGAAAGAGGCCATTCACCCCATAGAGTCTGCATTGACCTACCAAACAGCATCCAACCCAGATGCAAACACCCCCACACCCCCCCCCACTCTAATCCTACAATCTCACATTTATCATGGCTAACCCATCGAGCCTACATATCCCTTGGACATTACTGGGCAACTTCACCATCACCAACCCATTGGCATATTTTTAGACTGCTGGAGAAAACTGGAACACTTGGAAGAAAGAGCTGAAAAATGTGTTGCTGGAAAAGCACAGCGGGTCAGGCAGCATCGCAGGAGAATCGATGTTTCGGGCATAAGCTCTTCTTCAGGAATGAGGAAAGTGTGCCAAGCAGGCTAAAATAAAAGGTAGGGAGGAGGGACGTTGGGAATGCGATAGGTGGAAGGAGGTTAAGGTGAGGGTGATAGGCTGGAGAGGGGATGGGGGTGGAGAGGTCGGGAAGAAGATTGCAGGTCAAGAAGGCGGTGCTGAGTCAAGGGTTGGGACTGAGATAAGGTCGGGGGAGGGGAAATGAGGAAGCTGGAGAAATCTGCATTCATCCCTTGTGGTTGGAGGGTTCCTAGGTGGAAGATGAGGCATTCTTCCTCCAGGTGTCGTGTTGCCATGGTCTGGCGATGGAGGAGGCCAAGGACCCGCATGTCCTTGACGGAGTGGGAGGGGGAGTTAAAGTGTTCAGCCACGGGGCGGTTGGGTTGGTTGGTGCAGGTGTCCCAGAGGTGTTCTCTGAAACGCTCCGCAAGTAGGTGGCCTGTCTCCCCAATGTAGAGGAGGCCACATCAGGTGCAGTGGATGCAGTAAATGATGTGTGTGGAGGTGCAGGTGAATTTGTGACGGATATGGAAGGATCCCTTGGGGCCTTGGAGGGAAGTGAGGGGGGAGGTGTGGGCACAGGTTTTGCATTTCTTGCGGTTACAGGGGAAGGTGGCGGGAATGGAGGTTGGGTTGGTGGGGGGTGTGGACCTGACGAGGGAGTCGCGGAGGGAGCGGTCTTTCCGGAACGCTGATAGGGGAGCGGAGGGAAATATATCCTTGGTGGTGGGGTCTGTTTGGAGGTGGCGGAAATGACAAAGGATGATACGATGTATCTGGAGGTTGGTGGGGTGGTAGGGGAGGACCAGTGGGGTTCTGTCCTGGTGGCGATTGGAGGGGCGGGGTTCAAGGGAAGTGGAGGAGATGCGGTGGAGAGCATCGTCAACCACGTCTGAGGGGAAATTTCGGTCTTTGAAGGAGGAGGCCATCTGGGTTGTTCGGTATTGAAATTGGTCCTCCTGGGAGCAGATGCGGCGGAGGCGAAGGAATTGGGAATATGGGATGGCGTTTTTACAGGGGGCAGGGTGGGAGGAGGTGTAATCTCGGTAGCTGTGGGAGTCCGTCGGTTTATAGTAAATGTCTGTGTTGAGTTGGTCGCCCGAGATAGAAATGGAGAGGTCTAGGAAGGGGAGGGAGGAGTCTGAGACGGTCCAGGTAAATTTGAGGTCGAGGTGGAAGGTGTTAGTAAAGTGGATGAACTGTTCAACCTCCTCGTGGGAGCACGAGGTAGCGCCGATACAGCCATCGATATAGCGGAGGAAAAGGTGGGGGGTGGTGCCAGTGTAGCTGCGGAAAATGGACTGTTCCACATATCCTATGAAGAGGCAGGCATAGCTGGGGCCCATGCGGGCGCCCATGGCTACTCCTTTGGTTTGGAGGAAGTGGGAGGATTGCAAAGAGAAGTTGTTCAGAGCGAGGACCAGTTCAGTCAGTCGAAGGAGGGTGTCAGTGGAAGGGTACTGGTCGGCGGGAAAGGAAGAAGCGGAGGGCTTTGAGGCCTTCGTGATGGGGGGTGGAGGTGTATAAGGACTGGATGTCCATGGTGAAGATAAGGCATTGGGGACCGGGGAAGCGAAAATCATGGAGGAGGTGGAGGGCGTGGGTGGTGTCCCGAACTTAGGTGGGGAGTTGTTGGTCTAAGGGGGACAGGACCGTGTCGAGGTAAGCAGAGATGAGTTCGGTGGGGCAGGAGCAGGCTGAGACAATGAGTCAGCTGAGGCAGTCAGGTTTGTGGATTTTGGGCAGGAGGTAGAAACGGGCAGTGCGGGGTTGTGGGACTATGAGGTTGGAGGCGGTGGATAGGAGATCCCCTGAGATGATGAGGTTATGGATGGTCTGGGAGATGATGGTTTGGTGGTGGGAGGTGGGGTCATGGTCAAGGGGACTGTAGGAGGAGGTGTCCACGAGCTGGCGTTTAGCGTCAGCAATGTAAAGACCGGTGCGCCAAACTACCACCGCGCCTCCCTTGTCTGCCAGTTTGATAGTGAGGTTGGGGTTGGAGCGGAGGGAGTGGAGGACTGTACGTTGCGAGGGTGAGAGGTTGGAGTGGGTAAGAGGGGTGGACAGGTTGAGGCGGTTAATGTTGCAGCGGCAGTTGGCTATGAAGAGATCGAGGGCGGGTAAGAGGCCAGCACGGGGTGTCCAGGTGGATTGGGTGTGTTGAAGGCAGGAGAAGGGGTCGTCAGAGGGTGGGCGAGAATCCTGGTTGAAGAAGTAGGCATGGAGGCGAAGGCAGCAGAAGAATTGTTCGATGTCTCGCCGCGTGTTGAACTCGTAAATCTGGGAGCGTAGGGGAATGAAGGGGAGGCCTCTGCTGAGGACTGATCTTCCATCCTCAGAGAGGGGGATGTCTGGAGGGATGGTGAAAATACGGCAGGGCTGGGAGCTAGGACGTGGTGTGGGGCTGAAGCCCCCTCCCACTCGCTAAGGACATGTAGGTCCTTGGCCTCCTCCATCGCCAGACCTGACGCCTGGAGGAAGAGTGTCTCATCTTCCACCTAGGAACCCTCCAACCACAAGGGATGAATGCAGATTTCTCCAGCTTCCTCATTTCCCCTCCGCCCATCTTATTCCAGTCCCAACCCTCAGACTCAGCACCGCCTTCTTGACCTGCAATCTTCTTCCTGACCTCTCTGCCCCCACCCCCTCTCCGGCCTATCACCCTCACCTTAACCTCCTTCCACCTATCGCATTCCCAACGTCCCTCCTCCCTACCTTTTATTTTAGCCTGCTTGGCACACCTTCGTCATTCCTGAATAAGGGCTTATGCCCGAAACGTCGATTCTCCTGCTCCTTCGATGCTGCCTGACCTGCTGCGCATCAAAGCGGTAGACTGTGTGGTACCAAACATGGTACCATGGTAGTTTATGCATAAATTTTAAAACTTATTTTAAAAACAGAAGAGTGAAACTGGACAATTCTCTTTATATATTGCCGTTGTGATCTCTAATAAGAAAGAATACACAGGTGGGTGAGAAAGCATTTGGTTTTGCTGTTATATTCAACAGGCCAAGGATGGTGTTTTTATAACTCATGGGAAAATGAACTGAAACACAGGTGGCAATTGCAAAGAAGCAATTAAATATAATGCTTCAGTTGTATTTTGAAGCAGACATGGTATACTTAACCGTTTTGTGTAAAGTACATACAAGATGAATTAGACAAAAATAAGAACCTTTAAGAAACGAGGAATGGGGACAGGGAGAAATAGGAAGATAGAGTAGACGAATGCATGGTTGAGGAGCTGGTATATGGGAGAAGGATTCACATTTTTGGATCATTGGAAACTTTTATGGGGTGGAAGTGGCCTGTATAAGAAGGACGAATTGCACCAAAATTGGAACGGAACTAATATATTGGCAGGGATATTTGCTGGAGCTGCTTGGGAGCATTTAAACTAGTAAGGTAGTGTGGTGGTGGGAAGTGGGGGCAGTGGCACCCAAGGAGATAGTGATGATAGAGATCAATCTGAGACTGCCACAGTTGAAAACAAAAGCAAGTCAAACAGTCAGTGCAGGCAGGGAAGTAGAGAACTGACAAATTAAACTGCATTTATTTCAGTGCAAGAGGCCGAACAGGGAAGGCAGATGAACTCAGGGCACAGTTTGGAACATGAGACTGGGATATCATAACAATTACAGAAACATGGCTCAGGATGGACAGGATGGGCACCTTAATGTTCCAGGATACAAACACTATAGGAAGGACAGGATGGGAGGCAAGAGAGGAGGGGAAGTGGCATTTTTGATAAGGGATAGCATTACAGCTGTGCTGAGGGAGGAGATTCCCAGAAATACATCCAGGGAAGTTACTTGGGTGAAACTGATAAATAAGAAAGGGATGATCGCTTTATTAGGATTGTATAATAGATCCCCTAATAGTCAGAGGGAAATTGAGAAACAAATTTGGAAGGAGATCTCAGTTACCTGTAAGAATAATAGGGGATTTTAATTTTCCAAACATAGACCGGAACTGCCATAGTTTTAAGGGTTTAGAGGGAGAGGAATTTGTCAAGTGCGCACAAGAAAATTTTCTGATTCAATATGTGGATGTACCCACTAAAGAAGGTGCAAAACTTGAACTATTCATGGGAAATAAGGCAGGGCAGGTGACTGAGATTTCAGTGAGGGAGCACTTTGGGGCCAGCGACCATAATTCTATTAGTTTTAAAATGGTAATGGAAAAGGATAGACCAAATCTAAAAGTTGAAGTTCTCAATTGGAGAAGGGCCAACTTTCATGGTATTCGGCAAGAACTTTCAAAAGCTGATTGGGGGCAATGTTCGCAGGTAAAGGAATGGCAGGAAAATGGGAAGCCTTCGTAAATGAGATAACGAGAGTTCAGAGACAATACATTCCTATTAGGGCGAAAGGAAAGGCTGGTAGGTGTAGGGAATGCTGGATGACTAGAGAAATTGAGGGTTGAATTAAGAAAAAGAAGGAAATGAGTATAAATATAGTAGGAGTACACTTAAGAGGGAAATCAGGAGGGCAAAAAGGAGACATGAGATAGCTTTGGCAAATAGGGTTCAGGAGAATCCCAAGAGTTTTCACAAATACATTAAAGACAAAAGGGTAACTAAGGGAGAGAATAGGGCCCCTCAAAGATCAGCAGGGCGGCCTTTGTGTGTAGCTGCAGGAGATGGAGGAGATACTAAACGAGTATTTTGCATCACTGTTTATTGTGGAGAAGGACATGGAAGATTAGAATGCAGGGAAATAGATGGCGACATCTTGAAAAATGTCCATATTACAGAGGTGGTGGCACTGGCTGTCTTGAAAAGCGTATAAGTAGATAAATCCACAGGACCTGATGTGCAAGTCAGGTGAATTGGCCATGTTAAATTGCCCATAATGTTAGGTGCATTAGTCAGAGGGAAATGGGACTGGGTGGGTTACTCTTCAGAGGCTCGGTGTGGACTTGTGAGGACGAAGGGCCTGTTTCCACACTGTGGGGAATCTAATCTAGTCTAAAAAAAGGTGTATCCTAGAACTCTTTGGGAAGCTAGGGAAATGATTGTTAGGCTCCTTGCTGAGATATTTGTATTAATCGATAGTCAGAGGTGAAGTGCTGGGAGACTGGAAGTTGACTAACATAGTGCCACTATTTAAGAAAGGTGGTAAGGATAAGCCAGGGAACTATAGACCAGTGACCCTGATGTTGGTGGTGGGCAAGTTGTCGGAGGAAATCCTGTGTTATGAAGATGTGAATGTACTATTCCTTGAAGAGTGTAAAAGCTGGCAGTGACAGCAGCAAGTGTTCTCAATAAAACACAATGTAACATGTGCTCCACTACTGGGGTAGCTAGTTGACTGGAAATGACAAAACAGATTCCAATTCGGCCATTCCGTTTAAATTATACCCCCAAAAACAAAATACAAATTCCAATCAAGTTAGAATTGAATATACTGACAATCTTAAAAGCCAATGACACAATCCGATGCTTTGGGGTATAAGACCATGGAAAATTAAAGAGTTCGAAGGAGAACTACCATGAAACCAACAGCTGTAGACTTGCTAGTCAGAACTCTCTGAGAGCTATCTATCCAGAGAAAGAGTTTGCACAGAGGAAAACCTCAACACTGAACTGGACAGCCAATCCACCAACCAACAAAAAGAGATTTGGCCACTGGCTGATTTAAAATTTGAATTTTCCCTTAAATCTTATTTGGGAGTTATTTTGGACTAGTATTATAGAAGGGAGGGTAAAGATAAGTTAGAGAAATGAGTAAATAGTTCTGAGTTAATTATTCTCTGTTATACTTTAAGAAATAAAGATTTTAATTTTTAATTTAAATAGTTCTTCCCTCTCAAATTTTCACAGATTACTGCACGGGATAAAGTTTTTCTGTGTTGCTGGTTTAAATTAAGCAGGAGGGTTTACCCCATGTCATAACACCTGAGGGACAGGATATACATGTATTTGGAAAGGCAAGGATTGATTAGGGATAGTTAACATGGCTTTATGCGTGGGAAATCATTTCTCACAAACTTGACTGGGTTTTTTGAAGAAGTAACAAAGATGATTAATGAGGACAGAGTAGTAGATGGTGATCTATATGGACATCAAAACGTTCGACAAGGTTCCTCATGGGAGACTGGTGAGCAAGGTTAGATCTCATGGAATACAGGGAGAACTAGCCTTTTGGACACAGAACTGGCTTGAGGGTAGAAGACAGAGGGTGGTGGTAGTTGTTTTTCAGACTGGAGGCCTGTGACCAGTGCAGCACCACAAAAATCGGTGCTGGGTCCAATACTTTTTGACATTTATATAAATGATTTGGATGTGAGCATAACAGGTATAGTTAGTAAGTTTGCAGATGACACCAAAATTCGAGGTGTAGTGGACAGCGAAGAAGGTTATCTCAGATTACAATGGGACTTTGATCAGATGGGCCAATGGGCTGAGAAGTGGCAGATGGAGTTTAATTTAGATAAATGCGAGGTGCTGCATTTTGGGAAAGCAAATCTTACCAGGACTTGTACACTTAATAATAAGGTCCTAGGGAGCGTTGCTGAACAAAGAGACCTTGGAATGCAGGTTCATAGCTCCTTGAAAGTAGAGTCGCATGTAGGGTACATGAGTTGGGAGGTCATGTTGGGCTGTACAGGACATTGGTTAGGCAATTCTGGTCTCCTTCTATTGGAAGAATGTTGTGAAACTTGAAAGGGTTCATAAAAGATTTACAAGGATGTTGCCAGGGTCGGAGGATTTGAACTATAGAGAGAGGTTGAATAGGCTGGGGCTGTTTTCCCTGGAGCTTTGGAGGCTGAGGGGTGACTTTATAGAGGTTTACAAAATTATGAGGGACATGGAAAGGATAAATAGACAAAGTCTTTTCCCTGGAATGGGGGAGTCCAGAACTAGAAGGCATAGGTTTATGGTGAGAGGGGAAAGATATAAAAGAGACCCAAGGGCCAACTTTTTCATGCAGAGGGTGGTACGTACATGGAATGAGCTGCCAGAGGAAGTGGTGGAGGCTAGTACAATTGTAACATTTAAAAAGCATCTGGATGGGTATATGAATAAGGAGGGTTTGGAGGGATATGGGCTGGGTGCTGGCAAGTGACACTCGATTAGGTTGGGATACCTGGTCAGCATAGACGAGTAGACCGAAGGGTCTGTTTCCGTGCTGTCCATCTCTATGACTCTATGTGCTGTAAAACTGTTTCACATTGTATGGAATATCCATTTATTTAATTATATCTTAGTAATAGCATTTGAAAGCATATTCTGTTCAAATCACTGTAAAGAATGAAATTAAGTGTAAAACACAACAGGTTTAAATCTATATATTAATCCATTACAACTAGAAAATCTAACACAAATTGTATTCGGAAAACAATAAACTGAGAATCGTATGCAACGACTAACTTGCTGCGAGTTCACCTCTTTGCATCCTTAACACTCCAGCAAAGGGAAAATCAAGGCCAACTGCACTGATCCAGTTACTGTATTGCCTCAAATCAAATAATTTTGTGCCAAAATAGCCAGGAATATACTTTTCTTATGGGAAAACGAACAGGAACACAAGTGGCAATTGGCAACTGAGTGATTCAAAATAATGCTTGTGTTGTATTTTGAAGCAGAAATGATATACTTAATTGTTTTGCCCAAAGTACATACTTCTGTTTGTACTGTAGCTTTAATATAAAGTACCTTGAGGTGCAACAACACTTGGCTTTGATTGTTGTTGGACTACTTTAAAAAACAGGAAAACTCACAGCGTTAACAGCAAAGAGAAATTATGAAAATTATTGAAAAGGGGAGATACAGGGAATGAGAAGCTAGATCACACATCAGATATTGATTTTGATATTTAGGGGTCTTGACTTGGTAACTGTAAAAAGGCTGTTTCCTCTTATGGGAATGTGTAAAACCAGAGGACATAATCTCAGAATAAGGAGTAGCATACTTAAAACAGATGAGGAGGAATTTCTTCTCTCAGAGGGTAGAAAATCTATGGAATCTCTACTGAAAATGGCTGTAGGAGCTAAGTCATTAAGTATTCTCGAAGCTGAAATAGACAAATTTTTAATCAGTAAGGGAATCAAGGGTGATGGGGAAAAAGGCAGGAAAGTGGAGTTGAGAATAAGATCACCCATCGTTTCATAAAAGGGACGCAGACATGATGCATTGAAGGCCTACTTCTGCTCCTCCATCTTATGGTCTTATGACAAAAAAGTCCACAATGCCTGAAATGTAACTCACATCTTCATCTTTCAACAATGCAAATGAAGTTGCTGATTGCTCATCCCTAATTGCCCTCAGAATGACAGTAAGCTACCACTGCAGTCTCATGCAAAAATATCCATAATGCTGTTAGGAAGGACATTTCTTGGATTTTTATAATTATAAACGTACAGCTATATAGTACTAAGTCAGAATGATGTGAGACTCAGAGGGAAATGTGCAGGTGATTTTGTCCTTCTAAGTGACAGAGGTTTGAAAAATCTTGGTATCTACAAGATGTTACACACCATTGCCACTGTGTGTCAGTGATGAAGGAAGTGATATTGAAGATGGCGAATAGGTCATAAATCAAGTGATGTGCTTTGCCTGGATTGTCCAGTTTCTCAAATGCTGTTGTAGTCCTCACTCAACAGAGGAGATTGCTTATCATCCATTCAAGTAAATGTAGATTACACTACATGCAGCTCATCGAGTATTTTAATGTCTCTTAATGTGAGAAATCTCACAACCTTTGAAAAGTATGTGGATGAGCACTTAAAATGTCATAACATTCATAGTTATTGACAAAGCGCTGAAAAAGTTGGCTTAGTGTAGATTTAGAATAATTCAGTCACAATAATCTGAAGGTGCATTTCTGTAATATACAACTGCATGTACAGAGGCTGTTGTATTGCAGCTACTGGTTCTGGGTAACCAGAAAATGCTCTTGCTCTTACCACCTTGCACAGGCACATCAGAAGGATTTACAGGTTGATACTCAACGCAATCAATTCTTGATTTGTGACAATCGAGTCCTGGGTTGGGACTTGAATCTGGAGCTTCTAGGTCTGAGGGAGGGACGCTACCCTCTGCATCGTAAGACCCCTAACATTCCACTTCTCTAATGCCTTTCGGGACCTGGATGCCCAAACATGCTTTACAACGACTGAAGAATTGCACCTGAGCTTGTTGCAACATTGGCATACAGCTGGCTATTTGCACACAGTAAGCTTCCAGATAAGTGGATTTGAACATTGGGGATCAAAAGCTAAAAGCAAGCCAAGTTATTAAGGTAACCACCCCTCCAGGAAATCTTAAACACCAAGCTGAGGGGGAAAGACAGAGCCTTAGTATTCAAATGGGTTCGTAGTTAGCATGGCAGAGATGCATACATCTGCAGTATAAAGACAGGACTGAATCTGATTCTGTTCACTTGGTGAGCAGTTACCAACTTCAGCAGAAAGGGCTCAAGATAAAATTCACACAGGATACAATATTCACCTGTTTGTGAGCAAGTTAGGACACGTGCCTTAAACTGGAGGTGTACATTTTTTTTTAAATATGAAAGATCGTGACCTTTTTTGCCTTGCTAACCAAGATGGATGGAAGAGCCAGGCCTTTTATTTCTCTTATTGGGTCACATGAACAGGATTGTGACTCCAGCTGCACCTAAAGGGTTGGTTCAAGTTTCCTTTAGCCCACGCTTTTCTTCTCATCATTCCCTCCACCTTTCAAATCAACATATCAGAGTACCAGTGATCATTCCACTGGTCCTGGCCAATCCGTCCACTTTGCTGCCACATGCCAGCCAGGTGGCATCTCCCAATCTTGCTAGGGGTCAAGTAGGAAATTGTTCAAGTTAGAGTAGGAAGGTGGTACGAGATGAGGAACAAACTCATTGACTGCATGTTGATTACGTCAGAATAGTTAGCCACTCACCTGTGTCTGAAGTTAAAATCAGGAATAAAAATAAAAATCAAGAGTAAGATAAACAACAGTGGCACCTTTCTTCTTTGGCAATCCCTTTGGATCAAGGGCGACTTGCTTCTGATCTGGCTAAGTGGTCTCTTCAAAGCCACTTTGAAGCATATTTGCATCTCCTCACAATTTGCTCCCACCCAGTTTTGTGTCATTTAAAGTTATAAATGTTACTTTAAAATTTCTCCCATCCAAATCATTGATAAAGATTGTGAGTAGCTGAGACTCAAGCACTGAAGCTTGTGGTCACACTGTCCACCAGTCACAGGCTATCAACCTGAAAACAAACCATTTATTTATTTCTGTTTTCTGGTCATCAATCAGCTGATGCGTTAAAATATAATTCACCTAATCCCACATGGTCTAATCTTGTTTACAAACATTTTATATGGGACCTTGTCAAAAGTCTTCTGAAAATCTAAGTAGAACCATATCCAAAAGTTCCTCTCATCTATTCTACTGGATACATCCTCATAAAATTCTAAAAATTTGTCAAAAATGATTTCCTTTTCAGAAATCTATGTTGACTCTGTCCAACCCTATTATTTTCTAATTGTTATGTTATGATATCTTTTTTATAGATTTGGAATTTCTCAACTATGATGTTGGACCAATAAGTCTGTAGCCCTACTGAATGGCCTGGACAGAGTGAATGTTGGGAAGCTGCTTCCATTGGCAGGAGACACTAGGACCCAAGGGCACAGACCTAGAGTGATTGGAAGACATTTTAGATCAGAGATAAGGAGAAACATCTTCAGCTAGAGAGTGGTGGATCTATGGAATTCACTGTGAGAGAAGGCTGTGAAGGCCAGGTCACTGAATATATTCACTCGGAAATAGACAGGTTCTTGGCTGTCAGGGAGAACTTTCCAATCATCCCTTTACCTGTTGAAATTTCTTACCTAATACGGTCAAATAGGCCGTACTCCAATCTAGAACTGTAACCTTTAGATCAGGCCTATCCTTTTCTTAACTAATTTAAAACTAATAGAATTATGATCACAGGCCCCAAAGTATTCCCCCACTCATCTCAGACACTTGCACTGTATTATTTCCCAAGTTCTGATTAATAATGCGAGTTACCTAGTCACTGTTGATTGATGGCGTATAAATAGCTACTAAAGTTTTCTTTGTCTCTTATCGTTTCTTAATTGCACTCAATCGGATTCTACATCTTGAACTTTAGAACCAAGTAATATTTCACAACAATACTAACGTCCTCATTAATTAAGACTTTCCCACTAACTTTGCCTCACTTCCTAAATTACATGTACCTTGGATTCAGATCCCCACTTTGAGTTTCTCGTAGTCATCAGATTAGGAATACGAATTTCTATTTGAGCTGATGATTTGCCTGTCTTGTTGTGATGAGGGGATCTGTTTGCTCAGTTGTCTGGACAGCTGGTTTGCGATGCAGAGTGTAACCAGTGTGGGTTCAATTCCCACAGTGCTTAGGGTTATCATGAAGGACCCTCAAACTCTCCCCTGCTCAAGGCATGGTGACCCTCAGGTTAAACCACTACCACCCGTCTCTCTTTAATGATAGAACAGTTTATAATCTGGTTGGACTATGGCAATTTTTATCTTTACCTTTGTTGTGATACAGTGGGCATTCAGCTACACAACTCTCTTATTTTGAAAGGAGAACAAAATTCACTTTTAGTTTACTGTTTTTGTAAATTTGGACCCTATCCATTAGGATTGCCTTCAGTTTACAATCACTGTCACTTCCTGGTACATTATTATCATCTTGACCACTGTTTCAATCAATTGCCTGGTCATTTCCCTTTAATTTATTCAAATTTTATCCAAGCATGATCCCACACTTTTCTGCTCCATTAAATTTAAAATCCCCTCAAGTAGTACTAATGCTCTTGTTATATGACTTGCTCCAGTAGAATTCAGGTGACATCTGTCCTAACATAATTTCCCCAATACTGAATCGAGTACCAGAATTGAATTTTCCCCACATCTTTCTTTGAGCATTTATTCACCCCTCTAATTTCCTTTGCCCTTTAGCAATTTGCACATGGTAACAGAGCTTTGAGCTTCTGCTTTCTAAATTAGTGCCATGCTGTTCGTGGTCCCTTTCTCGAACCTCTTTCCTAGTCTTAACCATTGTGTTGGTATATACATGGAAGTTGGTATATACTGTTTTTGTAAATTTGGACTGCAACTTCCACCTTAGACCTGAGTGCCACCTCTCCGTTAGCCTTCCAGATTACCTGCTGTAATTGTGCACACAAGTACCCCCAAGTTTCTGTGTTGCAGCTTTCTGCATTTTTTTCTCCATTCAAATAATACTGTTCTTTTGTTGTCCTTATCAAAACAAACAATTTCACATGCGCCCATATTATTCTTTATTTGCCAATTTTTTTGCCCACTTACCTAGCCTACCTCAAACTGTTTGTTCTCTCCCTCAACTTGCCTTTCCTACTTTTGTGTCACCTGTAAAATGTGCTACAGTACATTTGCCTTCTCCCTCCAAACCATTAATACATATAGTAACAGTTCTGATTCCAGCAGTAATCCCGATGGAACTCCACTGGTTACAGATTGTCAACCTGAAAAAGAATCCCTTCTCCTCACTTGATATTTTCTGCCCATTAGCCAATATACTATCCATGCCAATATACTACCACTAATACCATGAGTTCTTATCCTGGGACAACTCTTTTATGACGTACTTTGTCGAGCACCTTGTGGAAGTCCAAATACAACACATCTGCTGATTCCCTTCTATCCTCAGCTATCTGGATTCTTCCTACCAGCTGGTGTGAATGGTGTCTATTCCTGTGGCTATGCTGATCCGTATTAGCACTACGTTCTTTTCACTCCCCTCACTCAAATGTCTTGTCCCATGATGAATCTACTTATCCATTCTACAACACTTGCTTTTGTCCATACAAGCTGCACTGGCTTTGAACTTAGTGGAAAACTACAAGGACTGAGGCTCCACTGTCCCACCTTCGTTATTACCTTAACTGCCAGGCTCTCAGTCACACATTTCTGTCGCTGACTATTGACCAAATCAGATCACATTAACTGTGGGGCAGGTGTGACTGCCTTGTGGAATAAAGTGTCCAGGTTACTTACCCACTCCCTGACGCACGACTGAAGATCAGACTCCAGCTCAAAAACTGAGCTTAACCTCCTCAAGTTGTAGACACTTATTACAAATGCATTTGCCTTAACTGTTATGGTATCTAGGAACTTCCACAATGCTACAGTCATTATGGATCACCTGCCCTGACATCTTTATTATGTTAATTGAATGTATTTACTTACAAAATCAATTTACAGCTCCCCAGCTCACCTAACTCTGATTTCACACACAGCGCTTCAAGTAATACTCAGTTCAGGCTTTCCTTCCTCCTGATTTCTTTCCCCAAACAACAGTGCACCAGATAGGCTTTATGACAATGTCATGGACACCATTACTGAGACTACCTTCCAGAATAATTAAACAATAACTGCCATAGTGGAATGCGAACCTCTTCCTTCGAGCATCAGCCTGGGTCGCTGGATTATTAGTGTAGGAACATTACCACAAAAGCACTTTCTAGACAACTACAACTATTCCATGACTGATGATGTGGAGGTGTCAGTTTTGGACTGAGATGGACAAAATCAAAAGTCACTAGTCACATGACAGCAGATTATAACCCAATAGGTTTATTTGAAACCATGAGGTCTCAAAGTGCTTCAGTGTTCTGAAAACTCATGATTTCAAATAAGCCTGTTGGACTATAACCTGGTGCCATGTGACTTCTCACTTATTCCATTACTGAAGTATATACAAGCAATAAAATAAAGGTTTGTGCAGTGCAAGAAAGTGAAATCCAATAATTGCAGTAATCCTCAACATTCTTTAAACATCAAGAAGACTTCAGACTTCCTAGCAGGCCTCTTTACTACCTTAAGTTTTTGGGTCCTCGATTGTTTCCACCAATATTGACTAAATTGCACAGCAAAGAAAACAAGTGGCAATTTATCTCCAATTATATGTCAATATTTCATATTTAACCATTCAAAAATGTAGTAGAAAGCCACTTGATGAATTATTGTCTTTCACTGCTGGTGCAGAAATGTTAATACATACAGTAAAGCAAGCAGATGTCCTCACACATTATATATGAGGGTTGAATATTAATATATTCACACCTGCCCAACATGATATTGTCTGTACACACATCTGTGGGGCTGGAGATTACAGAAATAAAGAGGGATCAGGCCAAGGAAATAATTACATTTTAAAATCAATTTAGCTCAACAAACTTAAGAGTGATGGCAGAATGGCTGTTGGCTTAAGTAGGGAAATATAATGCACAGCAGGCCAGGCAGCATCCGAGGAGCAGGAAAATCAACGTTTCGGGCAAAAGCCCTTCATCAGGAATACAGGCACCTTGCCTCTACTCCTGATGAAGGGCTTTTGCCCGAAACGTCGATTTTCCTGCTCCTCGGATGCTGCCTGACCTGCTGTGCTTTTCCAGCACCACTCTAATCTAGACTCCGGTTTCCAGCATCCGCAGTCCTTATTTTTACCTAGGGAAATATAAAGTTGAGGCAATTCAAAAACATGCCTCAACTTTACAGAGGATGGAATAACCAGGAATGTATTGAACAACATCTAGATGGAACAAGTTAATGATTTGTTATAAAACAAAATTAATGAGAAGCAAAAACTAACCAATAATTAATTTTAAAAACACATATTTAATCAAAATTTAACTTTTTGATGTCCTAATCATTTTGGAACATTTAAGAGGCACTCAATTGAAGGTTTGAAAGAGGAAGAAATAGAAGAATTTATTGTTAGTGTCAGATGAAGAGAGGTGGTGTGGAACATAAACACTGGCATAGTCCATCTGAACTGAATAGCCTACTTTTGTATTGTAAATTCTGTGCAATTGAGTAATCAATTCTTGGCAATACACAGCTTAAAACAGTTTGAAATTATTTCAGACGTAATAATTCTTTGTTAATCACAGGTGCAAATAAGATTAATTATGAAAGATTTTGCATTTGCACAGCACCTTATTGCATTGGACAAAGAGCTCCACAGTTGGTGAATTCTTTATGAAATATACGTGCTGTTGGCAAACACATCAGCTAGTCTTTAAAGTAAATGACCAGTGTATCTGTTTTTGGTTGCCTTGATCAAGAGAAGCAGAGGAGGGGTCAGGAAGAACATAATGGATAAATGTTAACACTTCAGTATATGCTATAAAAACAAGCAAATTGGATAAACATCCGAAGCAAAAAGTCATTGCTAGCAGAGAGGAAAGAGCTAATGAATGAGGATTCGTTTTGAAATAGCCAACACAGAGGAGAGAGCCAAATGAACTACCTTGGTGTTGCAGCATTCTATGATTCTATAAACATAAATTATAAGATTAGGAGACTAACTTCGAACCACACCTAGTCAAAAAGAAAAAGGAAGCAGACATAAGGTTTAGGAAACTGAAGACAGGCAGAGTCCTTGAAGAGTACAAAGATAGTAGGAAAGAACTCCAATGAGGAATGAGAAGTTAAAAGAGGCTATGAAATGTCTTTGAGGAGAAAGTGAGGTCTGCAGATGCTGGAGATCAGAGCTGGAAATGTGTTGCTGGAAAAGCGCAGCAGGTCAGGCAGCATCCAGGGAACAGGAGAATCGACGTTTCGGGCATAAGCCCTTCTTCAGGAATCAAATGTCTTTGGCAAACAGGATTAAAGAAAATCCCAAGGAGTTTGGTACACATATAAAGGAACAAGACGGTAACTAGGGAAAGGGTTGGGCCACTAAAGGACAAAGGAACAAATTTATGCATAGAGCTACAGGTGATGGGTGAGGTCCTTAATGAATACTATATATTGGTATTCACAAAGGAAAAGGACATAATGGATGGTGAGTCTAGACAGGAGTATGTTGATATTCTAAGACATACTAACATTAAAAAACGAATCCACGTAAGATTCTATAAATTTGTTTTTTTAGATTAGAATTAGTCCGACCACTGTGGCACAGACAGTCTCACACAGGGAAGCTCACACCTTCAATGCATTATCTGGGCCGACATGACACCAATTGTTAAAGTTCACTTGAGAATGTAACTTTTAAAAACATTTGGGATTTACATATGAAAGAGCTGAAACCATCATGGTCATTCTAACAGATGAGAGACTTAACAAACAATTCAGGTCTTTTTCAATATATAATTTCAGTGACATCACACTGTAAACTTTTGCTATAAATTCTGTGTCTTACAATCTTATACTCCACAACCACCTGATGAAGAAGCAGTGCTCCAAAAGCTAGTGCTTCCAATTAAACCTGTTGGACTATAACCTGGTGCTTCCACTTAAACTTGTTGGTCTGTAACCTGGTGTTGTGTTATTTTTAACTGAGAAAAAAGAAAGTGTTGGATGTTTTGAAAAGCATTCAAGTGGACAAGTCCTGAGGACCTATTGTGAACTATCCTAGATCGCTGAGGAAAGCAGGTTGAGGAAATTGCTTGGGCCTTGTACAAAATCTCTGTATCCGCTTTGGTCACAGGAGTGATCCCAAAGATCTGGACAATAGCTAAAGTTGTTCCTTCATTTAATAAGGGCAACAGGGCAATTCCAGGAAACTACAGGCCAGTGAGCCTTATGTCATTGGTAGGAAAATTACTGGAGAAGATTCTCAGGGATAGGAATTTGGAAAAATATGAACTTATTAGCAACGGGCAGCATAACTTTGTGCAGGGAAGGTCATGTCTCACAAACATGATTGAGTTTTTTGAGGAAGTGACAAAGGTGACTGATGAGGGCAGGGTAGTCCATGTCAATATGAACTTTAGCAATGCCTTTAACAAGCTCCCTCATAGCAGATTGATACAAAAGGTGAGTCAAATAGGATCCGCAGTAATCTGATAAGACGCTTTCAAAGCTGGCTAAGTCATAGAAGACATAAAGAACAGTTGTGAAAGAAGGGTATTTTTCTGACTTAAGATCTATGACCTGTGGTGGTTTGCAGACATCAGTGCTGAGACCCCTGTTGTTTGTAAAATTATATAAATGATTTGGAGGAGAATGTAGGTGCCCTGACTAGTAAGTTTGTGGATCACACAAAGATTGGAGGAGCTGCGAATGGTGAGGAGAATTGCTAGAGGATACAACAGGATATAGACAGGCTGGAGACTTGTGCAGAGAAATAGCAAATGGAGTTTAATCTGGACAAATGAGAAGTGATGCATTTTGGGAGATCTAATCAAGGAGGGAAGTACACATTAAAAGCAGATCCTTTAATAGTATTAACATTCAGAGGGATCCAGGTGTACAAGTCCACAGATCTCTGAATGTGGGAACATAAGTTGATAAGGTTGTCAAGTGGCATAGCACGTTTTTGCCTTCATCAGTCAGGACACAGAATTGGCAGACGTATATAACTTTAATTAAATCACATTTGGAATACTGCGTATAATTCTGGTCCCCAAAGCACCAGAAGAACGTGGAGGTTTGGAGAACATAGAACTTTACAGCGCAGTACAGGTCTTTCAGCCCTCAATATTGCACCGAGCTGTGAAACCGATCTGAAGCCCATCTAACCTACACTATTTCATTATGATCCATATGCTTGTCCAATGTCTATTTATATGACCTTAAAGATGCGAGAAAGAATACAATACCAAAGTTTGCTTGAAATGGGGGATATTAGCTATAAGAGATTATAGTTTTTACTTGAACGAAGGATGAGGAACGACCTGATAGAAGTTTACAAAATTAAGAGAGGCATCGATAGAATGGATAGTCAGCGTTTTTCCCCCAGGGTAGAAATGCCAATTATTTAGTGACATAGGTTTAAGGTAAAAGGAGGTAAGTTTAAAAGAGTTGAGATGCCAGAGGCATCTTGACAGATACATGCATAGACAGGGAATAGAGGGATACAGATTGCAGAGAGGCAAAAAGTTTCTAAGTTTAGAAAATGCAGTCTTGGTGGGCCAAAGGGTTTGTTCAAAGACATCAGGACATCGCATGCAGGTGGAACAATTTGTGCAATAGCATGCTGACCTTCATAACAAGAGGGATTGAGTATAGAAGCAAAGAGGCTCTTCTGCAGCTGTTCAGGGCCCTGGTGAGACCACACCTGGAGTACTGTGTGCAGTTCTGGTCTCCAAATTTGAGGAAAGACATTCTGGCTATTGAGGGAGTGCAGCGTAGGTTCACGAGGTGAATTTCTGGAATGGCGGGATTACCTTACACTGAAAGGCTGGAGCGACTGGGCTTGTATACCCTTGATTCTGGATTAGTGGTGCTGGAAGAGCACAGCAGTTCAGGCAGCATCCAAGGAGCAGCTAAATCGACGTTTCGGGCAAAAGCCCTTCATCTTTTTTATTCCTGATGAAGGGCTTTTGCCCGAAACGTCGATTTCGCTGCTCCTTGGATGCTGCCTGAACTGCTGTGGTCTTCCAGCACCACTAATCCAGAATCTGGTTTCCAGCATCTGCAGTCATTGTTTTTGCCTTGCATACCCTCGAGTTTAGAAGACTGAGAGGGGATCTGATTGAGACATATAAGATTATTAAAGGATTGGACACTCTGGAGGCAGGAAACAAGTTTCTGCTGATGGGTGAGTGCCGAACCAGAGGACACAGCTTAAAAATACGGGGTAGACCATTTAGGACAGAGATGAGGAGAGACTTCTTCACCCAGATAGTGGTGGCTGTGTGAAATGCTCTGACTCAGAGGGCAGTGGAGACCCAGTCTCTGGATTCATTTAAGAAAGAGTTGGATAGAGCTCTCAAGGATTGTGGAATCAAGGGTTATGGAGATAAGGCAGGAACAGGATGCTGATTAAGGATGATCAGCCATGATCATATTGAATGGTGGTGCAGACTCGAAGGGCAGAATGGCCTACTCCTGCACCTATTGTCTATTGTCAATACTTCAACATTTAGTCACAATTGGTGTTATTCTGAAAGACAGTCTTGGTCCAAACGCAAAGTCACCATGTTTGCACTCCAGTATTCAATAGCATCATATTTTGTATTCAATCCAAACTAGGTTTAGCAGATCAAGGAATCTAACTTTACAACAGTCAAACCTCACTACTCAACACCAATAAACAACAGGAAGCAGAAACCCTTGGACCATTCATTCTTCTTGACAGCATTACAATCAGTTCATTAAATTTACCTGACTTACACTTAAATCAAGGCAAGAAAGCTCATTGAACAGACGACACAATCGACAAAAAGTTTCCATTTCAAACTGCAAAAGGCCCAAAAGAAATTCAATCCGCAAAACATGACTCAATTAAATGTGGGCATCAATCGTCACTTTGTACACCGTTTAAAAGACCAACAAACTATCACACAATACTAGAAAGTGTATCTTCGTCCTTTTCTTGATTTGAATTCCCTTACAGTCCCAACATAACAGCAAACTTTGCGTCATTTTAAATCGATTGCATGAATTAGTTTCAAAACTACAGCAGGATTGACCTGGTGACGTGTCTGGTAACTTGAAGTCGTTGTTTCTTTCACATGTACGAACTAATCACTATAGAATTTATAAATACAAACATCACAATTGGTGTCAACAGGATGAATTCCAAAACTACAGGGAATAAAAAACATCGGAGTGGGGAGGTAGAACAAAGAAGAGTGCTAAACCGTACAAAATTAGTGTAACAGAGAACAGCAGAGACTGAACTTGGAGAGGTGCTGCTGAAACCCAGCCTAGTAATTCAAAACTCAGTTAAAAATCACACAACACCAGGTTATAGTCCAACAGGTTTATTTGGAAGCACCAGCTTTCGGAGTATGAGGAGTAGCGCTGCGAAAGTTAGTGCTTCCAAATAAACCTGTCGGACTATAACCTGGTGTTGTGTGATTTTTAACTTTGTCCATCCACAGTCCAACACCGGCGTCTCCAAATCCTTTTAAACTCTTAACTGATGCGAAGGGAAGTCTCTCCTCGGCCTCACCTGTCTTCACAATCCTTGCACTTGATGAGCACGGCGGCGCTTTGACAGAACAACTCCTCGGCCATGGTGTTTGGGGGTTCGAATCGTGAGGCCACTTTCACCTCATGGTCAGCCCCTGACAGAAAGTCCGGTCGATAAGTGAGCGACTAAGCAGAGCGGCCTTTCTCACATACTGGGTGGCTCGTTCTCCGAGCACCGTTCCTATTTCCAGGTGAAGGCTGTGCTGGGCCCGCCGCTCTGCTCATTCCCTCAGTTGCCAAGGGCGACCGTTCCCGGCCGTGTTCCCGCCACCTACACAGCGCCGCCAAAGAGCTAGCCCCTGACAGCCGGACGCCAAGAGGCAACACCCATTCCAGTTTCTTACACTATCCGTGCTTCTTGCTGCCCCCTCTGGGCTGGGATGAATCCCTGGCGGCAATTGAAGTACAGTACAGTAAATTCCTGCAATCGTTCAACGGTAGGAAAGCGAACTAAAGCGCAATACATTGGAAATAGAACAGTTTTCTAAACAAAAACAGAAAACGCTAAACTCATCGAGCAAATCTTGCTGCAGCTCTGGAGACGGAAATAGTTAACATTTCAGGTCAAGACTATGAATCACAACTGATGAAAAACAGAAAACTAAACAATTGTGATTTTTATTCATGAGATATGGATGTCGCTGGCTAGCCTGGTATTTATTGCCCATCCCTAATTCTTCTTGAGAAGGTGGCGGTAAGCTGCCTACTTGAACAATGTTAAAAATCACACACCAGGTTATAGGCCAACAGGTTTATTTGGAAGCACTAGGTGGACTATAACATGGTGTTGTGTGAGTTTTAACTTTGTCCACACCAATCCAAGACCGGCTACTCCAAATCATGACGACCTGAACAATTGTAGCCTTGGGTGGTGTAAAAACACCCACAATACTGATCGGAGTTGTACAATGAAGTGCCTCTGAAATAGTTAATGTTGGAGCTGAATGAAGTTCAACCTACTCAGACAATCTTGCAGTCTTTGTAAGCAGTCGTGCACAAAATCCCAATCTAGCTGAAAATGTTAGCTCTAGTTCTTGGTAGTAAATAGTTAATGTAGCTAGTCAATTCAACTTAAAGATTGCTCTTTTTAGTGTCTTGGACCTTAGCAAGGTGATACCATTTTTCACCAATGCCATCCAAAAACAAAGGAACTCTCTTTCAAAGGAGAACAACAAATAAAAAGCTAACACCAACTAGTTGTGGAACGACAAAGGCATTATAGTGGATCTCAAGTCTCACCAATGTTAATAGACTTGGACAAAGTACTGGAAAAGAGATACAGAGCCAAAGTGGCTTCATAGTTAACTTTCTGGTCAGCTATTGTATCCAACATTTTCTGCTAAGTAATGGGAAAAGAAACTATCAAACCACACCATTATTTTAATGGCTATCTTTATGTGCAGTAGATCAAGCTGTGTGTAGATCTTCAGCATGCAAAACAAGTGTCACTACATGTTGAGGTTATACCAGTCCCCAGTATTACAAAGGCTGGGATTTAGCCACATAGGTAGGTAGTGTGCTGATCAAGCTGGCCACTTTATCTTGAGTGACTTCCCAGAGTGTTGGTGGAGCTGTGTTCATCCTAGAAAATGTAGAATATTCCATCACAGTCCATACATGTACCTCTTAAATAGTAAACAGGCTTTGAGGAATAAAGGTGAGTCACTCGCTACAGAATTTCCAACCTCTAATTTGCTACTACAACCACAGTATTTAAAAGGATGCTTCATTTACATTTCTAATCAAATTCCAACCCCAAAGCCCTCACCACCGCTATAGATGTTGATGTTGGGGAATTCAGGGGTCAAATGTTTAGGCATGATGATTAAATTTTGTCTCGCTAAATGTAGTCATTGTCTGGCACATGGCACAAATCACAAATGTTACTTATCAACTCAAATCTAAATGTTATCCAGAAGTTGCAGATACGGACTGCTTCAGTATCTGAGCAAAAACTGAAGTTGTTGGAAAAGCTCAGCAGGTCTGTCTGCACCTGTGAAGAGAATTGTGAATGGTACAGAACACTGCAAAATGATCAAAAATATCCCCACTCCTGACTTTATATGGTGGTTCAGTGGTTAGCACCGCTGCCTCACAGTGCCAGGGACCTGGGTTTGATTCCAGCTTTGGGCAACTGACTGTGTGGTGTTTGCACATTCTCTCCATGTCTGCATGGGTTTCCTCCAGATACTCTGGTTTCCTCTCACAATCCAAAGATGTGCAAGTCAGGTGAATTGGCTATGCTAAATTGCCCATAATGTTAGGTGCATTAGTCAGGTGCAAATATAGGATAGGGGAATGGGTCTGGGTGGATTACTCTCCGGAGGGTCGGTGTGGACTTGTTGGGCCAAATGGCCTATTTCCACATTGTAGGGAATCTAATCTGATCATGCACAATTGATTACCATCATTCAAATGAAGGGTACACATTCAAAACATCATTACTTGTCTGTTCTTTTTACCAATGCTGTATGATTGCTGTATATTTCCAAATCCTCTTTTAGATTTCCAGAATTTGTAGATTTTCCTTCCTGATTTACCATTTCATCCTGCAAGCTTCATGTGTAGATATTTGTATTCAATCTGTACAGACATGTTATGACAGATGTCTGATAGGACTTGAACCCAAACAATTAATCAAAACTAATCTATGTAAAATACATCGATGCTGCAAACAAATCAATTATCGCAGATAACAGACTGCACCTTGATTACCAAGTCAGCAAACAATACAAAAGTCTCCAATGTTGCAACTGCAAAAGCCACAGATAGAACTGAAGTGACTGATAACCCTCGTGGTTATGTGAACAGTTTCCAATCTGGGAATGACTTTTGTTTCCCATTGTTAGTTAATTCATTTATGTAAACAAAAATCAGACAATTGTCTTTGAATTGCTCCATACCAGGCTGTTTTGTGTAGTTCTCATCTTCCCTCATACAAAGAAACAGAAAACAATTCCAAAATATGATGTTTTTTAAAAACTGGTACAATACTTACTAGCTACAGATTCCAACAATATCAGAATAAGAGTCATAGAGTCCTACAGCACATAGACTTCAACCCAGACTGATCCATGCTGACCAAAATGTCCATTCACATTAACCCCATTTCCTGCGCTTGGCCCATATTCTTCCAAACCTTTCCTATCCATGTATTTGTCCAAATATATCATTTAAAAGATATATTATGGATGTAAATAATATGCTTAAACAGTTTAAAACCTTGTACATTATTTGGACCAGACTTTGGAAAGATACTATCACTGAGGGAAAGGTGAGGACTGCAAATGCTGGAGATCAGAGTCAAAAATGTGATGCTGGAAAGGCATAGCCAGTCAGGCAGCATCCGAGGAGGAGGAGAGTCAATGTTTCAAGCATAAGCTCTTAATCAGGAATGTTACTGAGGGAGCAGAGGACACATAAGGCTGAAAATTGGTGTTGGTCATGCTTCAGCCAGCAGAAGGAACTGAGGTCATGTTTGGTTGGTGGCTGCCCTCTCCGTTAAGGATGGTGACCTGTCCCAAGAGCAACTACACAAATGATGGGCCAGTAGTTCAGCAGCACCACCATATAGTATTAGGATAATTGATTGAGGATGACAAACGGTATGAAATTTTGTTATTATTACTTGGTAGGTACTTGATAGAGTGGTTATGAAGGGTTGAAAGTAGTGCAGGAGGGGGACGGGAACCAGAGGAGTAGGGAAATAAATGCAGAAATTGAAGAAGGATGTAGAAACCAAGGCAAACATGACTAAGAACAAGAACAGGCAGGGAAACGCTGCTGGAAAAAGCAAGGGAGGTTTTCTGAAATACATTTGTTTCAATGTGAGAAGAATAATGGGCAAGGTAGATGAGCTCAGACCTTTGACTAGTATTTGGAACTATAACATTATCGCAATTATGGAAACTTGGCTGAAAGAGGGACAGGACCGATGGCTGAATGTCCCAGGATTTAGATTAGATTAGATTGCCTACAGTGTGGAAACAGGCCCTTCAGCCCAAACCGACCCTCCGAAGAATAACCCACCCAGACCGATTTCCCTCCGACTAATGGACCTAACACTATGGGTAATTTAAGCCTGGCCAATTCACCTATCTTGTATTTCTTTGGACTGTGGAGGAAACCGGAGCACCCAGAGGAAACCCACACTGACACAGGGAGAATGTGCAAACTCCACACAGTCACTTGAGGCTGGAATTGAACCTGGGTCCCTGGCACTGTGAGGCAGCAGTGCTAACCACTGAGGAGGTAATGAAGATGATTGATGAGGGACAAGCAGTTGATGTTGTTTACATGGACTTCAATAAAACCTTTGACAAGGTCCTTCATAGCAAACTGATTCAAAAGGTGAAGTCACATGGTATCAGGGTGAGCTGGAAAAATGGACACAGAGATAGCTTAGTCATAGGAGACAGAGGATTGTTGTGGAAAGATGCTTTTTGGAATGGAACGGTGTTCCACAGGGATCAGTGCTGGGACCTTGGCTGTTTGTGGTCCACATAAATGATTTGGAGGAAAATGTAGCTGGTTTGATTGATAAGTTTGCGAATGATACAAACATTGTTGGTTTTCCAGACAGTGACACCCCATACCAACACCAGCACCTCCACTGATAGTGAGGAGGATTGTCAGAGGATACAGATCAGTTGGAGTCATGTGCAGAAAAAATGGCACGTGGAGTTTAATCTAGACAAATGTGAAGTGATGCAGTTTGGAAGGTCGAGTTAAGGTGGAAATTATACAATGAATGGCAGTGAATTCCCTAAGGAGGAATACTGATATTCAGAGGGATCTGGATACGCAAGTCCACAGATACTGAAGGTGGCTACTCAGATAGATAAGGTAGTAAAATATGCCCAAGGCATAATGGAAGGGACAATTAGTACAAGGATAGATAAGATATACTTCAGATTTATAGAACTTTAGTTAGGCCATACTTGGAATATTGCATATAGTTCTGGTCACCACACTACCAGAAGGATGCTTTGGAGAGGGTACAGAAAAGGTTTAACAAAATGTTGCCTGGTATGGGGGATTTTACATGTGAAGAAAGGTTGGATGGACTGGGTTTGTTTTCACTGGAACGCAGGAGGTTGAGGGATGACCTGATAGAATATTATGAATGGCAGGGGTAGAGTGGTAAGTATGAGGCTTTTTCCCAAGGTGGAGGTGTCAATTACTAGGAGATACAGGTTCAAGGTGCAGGGGAGAAGTTTAAAAGAAATGTGCAACACAAGTTTTTCATATAAAGGTTGATGAGTGACTGGAATGCATTGCCAGCAGAGGTGGTGGAAGCAGACATAATAGCAGCATTCAAGAAACACCTGACTGTGTGGAGTTTGCACATTCTCCCTGTGTCTGCGTGGGTTTCCTCCGGGTGCTCTGGCAGTGAAGGCAGTTTTAATTTGGAAGGGCAAAATGTGTTGGTGCAGGCTTGGAGAGCCAAAAGGCCTGTTCATGTGCTGTATTCTTCTTTGTTCTTTGTGCAGCTGAGGTTAGATCTCAGAATAGAGTATTGTGTGCAGCTCTGGGCACCACATTCTTGGAAGGATGTGAACGCATTGGAGAGATTGCAGAAACAGTTTAAAAGAATGGTTTCAGGGATGAGGAACTTCAATTATAAGGATATATTGAAAGACATTGGATCCATTCTGCTTAGAGAGAAGACTGAGAAGAGATCTGATAGTGGTTTTCAAAATCATGAGTGGACTGGATAGAGTAGATAGGGAGAAGATGTTCAGGCTTGTAGAAGAGATTTAAAGTGATCTGCAAAAGAGGCAAGGATGAAGTGAAGAAAAATGTTTTTCTTAGATTACTTACAGTGTGGAAACAGGCCCTTCAGCCCAACAAGTCCATACCAACCCGCCGAAGCGCAACCCACCCAGACCCATTCCCCTACATTTACCCCTTCACCTAACACTATGGGAAATTTAGCATGGCCAATTCACCTAACCTGCGCATTTTTAGACTGTGGGAGGAAACCAGTGCACCCGGAGGAAACCCACGCAGACACAGGGAGAATGTGCAAACTCCACACAGTCAGTCGCCTGAGGCGGGAATTGAACCCAGGTCTCTGGTGCTGTGAGGCAGCAGTGCTAACCACTGAGCCACCGTGCCACCCACTCTAAGTAATTAGGGTATAAAGTGCATTGTTTGGAATTGTGGTGTAGATAGATTCAATTGATGCATTCAAGAGAGCATTGGATGTTTATTTGAATATAAATAGACAATGAGGAAAAAGCAGGAGATTGCCATGAGGTAATGATAGAGCTGGTAAGGACTGCAGATGCTGGAAAGTCAGATTCGATAAAATGTAGAGCTGAAGAAAGTACACCAGTTCAAATAGCATCAGAAGAGCAGGAGAGTCGACATTCCAGGCAGGACTCCTCATCAGGACTGGGGAGGGGGAAAGGGGCTAAGGAATAGAGGGATGGGGTGGGGCTAGGGGAAAGGTAGGTGGAATGGTGATAGGTGGATGCAGGATGAGATTGGTCAGTGGGAAGGGTGGAATGGATAGGTGGGAAGGAGGTTAGGAATGGTCAACAGGGTGGGGCAGAAAGGGAGGGCTGGACTTGGGGTGACTTGGGGGTTGTGGCGATTTGGAAGCTGGTGAATTCTATGTTGAGGCCATAAGATTGTAAGCTCCCGAGTTGGGAGATGAAGTGTTTTTCCTCTTGTTTACATGTGGCCTTATGTTGATGAGGGAGGAGGCCCCAGGATGTACACATTGTCGGGGGGGGGGGTAGTTGAAATGGGTGGCAACCAGGGGATGGGGTTGATTGGACATACTGACCACAAATGTTCCCTGAACCAGTTCCTGAATTTGTGTTCAGTCTCTCCAAAATAGAGGAGACCACATCAGGAGCAGTAAATCAGGTTAGAGAAAATGCAGATAAATCTCTGCCAGATTTGGAATGATTAATTGGGGCCTTAGGTGGAGGTAAGGGGGGGGGGGGGGGGGGTGGTGGTGGCAGGTGCTGCACCTCTGAGGCCGCAGCAGAAGGTGCTAGGTGTGGAGGAGAGGTTGGTGGGGAGTGTGGACCTAACAAGGGAGTCACGGAGGGAACAGTTCTTGCAGAGTGCAGATTGGGGTGGGGAAGAAAATATCTTTTTGGTGGTAGGGTCAGACTGCAGGTGGCGAAAATGGCAGAAGGTGATGGGTTGGATTTGGAAATTAGTGGGGTGGAAAGTGAGGACCAGGGGAACTCTGTCCTTGGTGTGGTTGGGGATGTGTTGAGGGCAGAGGTGTGGGATATGTAAGAGATTCAGTTGAGGGCGTCGATGATCACGGGGGAGGGGAAATTACGGTCCTTGAAGTAGGAGAACATCTGGGATGTCCTGGAAGGGATTTGCTCATCCTGGGAGCAGATACAGTAGAGGTGGAGGAATTGGGAGTATGGGATTGCATTTTTTTCAGGAGGCAGAGTTGAAGGAGGCATGGGTCAAGGTAACTGTGGGAGTCGTGGGTTTGAAATAGTTGTCAGTGCTAAGTCGCTTGCCAGAGATGGAGATAGAGAGGTCCAGGAAGGGGAGGGAGGTGCCAGAGATGATCCAGGTGAATTTAGTGTCAGATGGAAGATGTGGGTGAAGTTGATAAACTGTTTGAGCTCCTTGTGGGAGCATGAGGTGGCGCCCATACAGTCATCAATGTAGCAGAGGAAAAAGTGGGAGATGGTGCTAGTGTAGTTGCGGAAGAGGGACTGTTTCAGTTATCCTACGAAGAGGCAGGCATAACTTGGACCCATGTGGGCACCTATAGCCACCCCTCAGGTTTGTAGGAAGTGGGAGGATTCAAAGGAAAAGTTGTTAAGGGTGAGGACCAGTTCCATCAAATGAATGAAAATGTCGGCGGAGGGGGACTGGTTGGATCTGTGGGAGAGGAAGAAGCAAAGGGATTTTAGGCCCTCCTTGTGGTGAACATGGTTTTGGGGGCTGGGGAATTGAAACTCATGGAGAAGGTGTCCCAAACGTAGGAGGGGAGTTCTTGGACCAAAGGGGACAGGACAGAGTCAAGATAAGAGGAGCTGAGTTCAGTGAGGCAGGAGCAGTTGGAGACAATGGGTGGACAAAGGCAGTCAGGTTTGTGGATTTTGGGTAGGAGGAGAAATGGGCAGTGCAGGGTTGGGGAACTATAAGATTGGAGGGCTGTGGATGGGAGATCTCCCGAGCTGATGAGGTTGTTGATGGTCTTGGAGATGATGGTTTGATGATTGAAGGTGGAGTCGTAGTCAGTAGGTAATGATGCTCATTTGAAGAGCTGGTGCAAACACAATGAGCGAAATAACCTCTTTCTGCACTATAACACTTCTGTTATACATGTGTTCTGTGACATACAGCAATGCTTTGAGAAATTAATGAGTTTTTATTCTTACACATACATCACTCTCATGGTCAACATTTATCGTCTGCCCTACTTTCCCCTTAACTGAGTGGCTTGTTTGGCAGAGGGCAGTTAAGATTCAACTACATTGTTCTGGATCTGGACTCACATGTAGCCTCAATCAAATAGGGACAGCAGATTTCCTATCTGTAGAATCTTGATTAACCAGTTACGTTTTTACAATGACAATGCTTCCTGTAACCATAGCTGCAGGAAAGGCGCACTGTCCATGGAGTCGTAGTGCCTGTGAAGTCACTTTATTTATAACCTGCTTTGATTACCCACAACACCAGCAGTAATCTCTTGCACAATTATATCATCATCTCACCTTTTTAAAAAACAAATTGCCTATTTCCATTCTTGACCTCAACAGTTTTACCTATCAAAGTGGACAACTTCACATTTATTCATGTTATATGACATCTTCAATGCATTTGCCCACTCACTTAATTTGTCTAAAACATCTTGAAGACTTTTTACATTCCTCCTTATTACTCATTATCCCAGTTAGTTTATGTTATCTACAAAATTCACTCTATTCTCTCTCCAAACCATTAATTTACATTCAAATACCAGAGGCTAAGCACTGATCTCTATGGTACCTTACTTGATACCATCTTCCAATCTGAAAATAATGCATTATCCCTACTCTATGTTTCATGTTTGCTTAATTATAATTCTTAATCGATGTCAGTATATTATTAGCAATTGAATGTGCTTTGATTTTGTACAGTAATTTTTTTATGTAGAACTTTATCAAAAGCTTTCTGAACATCTACATACACATCTACTAGCGCTTCTTCATCTATCCACTGGTGACATCCTCCAAGACCTCCAGGAGGTTTGTCAAACATGATTATCTGTTCATTAATCCATACTGACTTTATGTAATTCCATTGCTATTTTCTGTGTCTGAATTTTCTATTCTTCTCACCAAAATAGACAAACATTCACTTTCCCATATTATGAAGATGGCGTATACAATCAGCCAAATTTTTGCCTACTCACCTAACCTATTCTCTTTTTTACAGTCTCTTTGTATATCCCTCAGAAATTGCTATCAGTTAAATTGGACCATGTCAGAGTTTAGGGGTAATTACATTTCAGCATGTTCATGTCAATGTGATAATTTAAAAAAAACACTCAACTTGCAGTGTTTCTATAAATGGTCAGGTGTAAAAACAAAGGTTAATTTTGCATTAAATACACAATTCTGAAATATGTGGGAGTGCCTGTGTAAGAATGTAACTTTGACCAGAAGTCGTTTTTGATAAAGCTTGTAATTTGCTGTCACAACAACAAGTGTGGTGAGATCATATTTGTCCTCTGTAGCATTATATACAACATAGGCAATCAGTGCAATTAAAGGTTTGATTTATGCAAACAAAATTCCCATATCCATTGTATTTAAAAACAACTGTTAAGCCATAATGTGTTGGACTTCATCCCGTTTGTCAGAAAGTATATACAAGTTAGTACAACGAACCTTTAATTTACAAGATTCATTTGTAAATTATTTACCTAATAAAATTTATTTGAAAAGTTCTTTGTTAAAACAAAATACTCTCCAATCTACATACAGTGCTTAGCAGTGAAGTGAATAATAGTTTTAGTCTAAATCTCAACTTGTTTTTGAGCCACCACTAAGATTGCATTTCCACCTCTGTAATTTTGCCTGATTTTGTGCCTTCTCAGCTTATCTGTTATTGAAATACTAATTCATGCCTTTGTTACCTCCGGAATTGATTATTACAATCCATATCCTTGTTCTCTCGTCTCTTCATGGTTTTGACCTTCATGTCTCAGTAATCTTATCTGTATCCTCAAACCTCTGAGATATCTATGTTTCTTTAATTCTGACTTTTTGGCATTCCCTGATTTTAATCACTCTGTCATTGACTGCCACACCTTTAGATGTCGAGGTCCCAAGTTCTGGAATACCTGCCCTTCACCTCTCTGCCTCCCTATTTTGCTTTAATCCCTTCAACCATTTCTTTCAAACCTACCTATTTAACCAATCTTTTGGTCATCTAGCTTGATCTTTCCTCGTATGTCTCCCTTTTCCTTACCTTCATTGCAGGAGTGTTTAAATGATTGTTCTCAGAGCTATGACCCGTCTAATTCACACACTAGGACATCAGGCCACCAACAGGGACTAGTGTAACAGTTTGTTTTAACTTTCTTTTTGTATACTTCTCGAAGACCAAAACATAAACTTCTGCAAAGGTGGCTTTCTGCTGACAGGGAGTAGATAGTCAGCCTCCTAATTATTTCTTGCTGTTTAAAATTTCCCTGACAATCATATGATGATTCCATGGGTCCCAAACAGAATTATGTCAGATAGTGCCTGAATTTATGTTGGCGGTCTTTCTTTTTCCTGTACCAAACTTAAAAGAAACATATTTTTGAGTTAAAAGTTAATATCATGGTCCCTCAGAGTATTGATCCAATGTCTTGACACCTACCAACAATTTCAACAATCAGGACTCATACCTGACTCATACATAAGAACAAAAGAACATAAGAACTAGGAGCAGGAGTAAGCCATCTGTCCCTTCGGCCCTGCTCCACCATTCAATCGGATCATGGCTGATCTTTTCATGGACTCAGCTCCACTTACCTGTGGTCTCACTGTATCCCTTAATTCTTTTATTGTTTTTAAAAAAAATCTATCTTATCTTTAAAAATGTTTACAGAAGTAGCGTCAACTACTTCACTGGGCAAGGAATTCCATAGATTTACAACCCTCTGGGTGAAGAAGTTCCTTGTCAATTCAGTCCTAAATCTGTTTCCCCTAATTTTGAGGCTATGCCCTCTTGTCCTAGTTTCACCTGCCAGTGGAAACATCCTCTCAACTTCTTTCTTATCTATTCCATTCATAATTTTATATGTTTCGATAAGATCCCCCTCATTCTTCTAAATTCCAATGAATATAATCCAATCTACTCAGTCTCTCCTCATAAGCCAACTCGCTCAACTCCAGAATCAACCTTGTGAACCTCCTCTGCACCCCCTCGAGTGCTAGTACATTTTTTCTCAAGTAAGGAGACCAAATCTGCAAGCTGTACTCCAGGTGTGGCCTCACCAGCACCTTGTACAGCTGCAGCATAACCCCCTCCTTTTAAACTCAATCTCTTTGGCGATGAATGACAAAATTCTACTTGCCTTCCTAATTACTTGTACCTGCAGACCAACCCTCTGGTCCCTCTGCGTAGCAGCATGCTGCAATTTTTTACCATTCAAATAATGGTCCTTTTCACTGTTATTCTTACCAAAATGGATGACTTCACATTTATTAACATTGTATTCCATCTGCCAGACCTTTGCTCACTTACTTAAGGAATCTATGTTCCTCAGCAAAGTTTCACAGTCCTCTGCACACTTTGCTCTGCCACTCATCTGCCATTCATCTGCAAACTTTGTCACACCACTAGTTACTGATTGCCAATCAGAATAGCACTCATTTATCCCCACTCCTTGCTTCCTGTGAGTTGACCACTCCTCTATCCATGCTAATACTTTACCTGTAATGCCATGGATCTTTATCTTATGCAGCAGCCTCTTGTGTGGCACCTTGTCGAAGGCCTTTTGGAAATCTAGGGACACCACATCCACTAGGTCCCCGTTGTTCACCTTGCTCATAATGCCTTCAGAGAATTCCAAAAGATTTGTTAAGCATGACCTGCCTTTCATGAACTCATGCTGCATCTGCCCAATGGAACAATTTCTATCTAGATGCCTTGCTATTTCTTCCTTGATAATAGACTCAAACATCTTCTCCACTACAAAGGTTAGGCTAACTGGTTTATAATTCCCCATCTTTTGTCTACCTTCCTTTTCAAACAGTGTGGTCACATTTGCTGTTTTCTAATCTGCTGGAACTGCCCCAGAATCCAGCGAATTTTGGAAAGTTATCACAAGTGCACTTGCTATTTCTCCCGCCATCTCTTTTAATATCCAGGAATGCATTCCATCAGGGCCAGGAATCCTTTGTTCATTAGCTTGCCCAACACTACCTCTTTCGTAATAATGATTATTTCCAGGTCCTCACCTACCTTCATCCCTTTGTCATTTTCTGGCATGTTATTAATGTCCTCCACTGTGAAGACCGAAACAAAATACCTGTTCAATGCCTTGGCCATTTCATCATATCCCATAACCAAATGCCCCTTCTCATCCTCTAAAGAACCAATGTTTACTTTTTTGTTTTATATATTGATAGAAACTTTTGCTATTTGTCTTTATATTCTGTGCTAGTTTTTTCTCATGTTCTAGCTTACTTTTCTTTATAGCTCTTTTTGTGGCTTTCTGTTGACCTTTAAAGTTTTCCCAATCTTCTAGTTTCATGCTGTTTCTGGCCACTTTGTATGCCTTCTCTTTCAATTTGATAGCCTCCCTTATTTCCTTAGACACCCATGGCAGATTACCCCTTTTCTTACAGTCCTTCCTTTTCACTGGGATATACTTTTGCTGAGCACTTTGAAAAATTGCTTTGAAAGTCCTTCACTGATCGTCAACTGTCCCACCATAAAATCTTTGTCTCCAGTCTACTTTCGCCAAGTCCTCACTCATTCTGTTGTAGGCTCACTTGCTTAAGCACAGGAACCTAGCATTGGATTTTAACTTCGCATTCCCCATCTGTATTCTAAATTCAACCATACTGTGATCGCTCCTTCCAAGATGGTCCCTAATGATGAGGTCATTAATTATTTCAGTCTCATTGCACAGGACCAGATCTAGGATAGTTTGCTCCCTTGTCAGTTCCACTATATACTGTTCAAGAAAACTATTACGGATACACTCAATGAACTCCTCCTCAAGGCTACCCTGATTGAGCTGGTTCAACCAACTGACATATAGATTAAAATCTCTGATGATAATTGCCTTACCATTTTTACATGCATTAGTTATTTCTTTGTTTGTTGCCCGCCCCCAATGTGATGTTATTATTTGGTGGCCTATGGCTATGCCTATCTTAGAATTTCAAATTTCCACCCAAATGGAATCAATCCTATTCTCCGTAGAACCTATATTAGAATTAGAATCCTTACAGTGTGGAAACAGGCCCTTCGGCCCAACAAGTCGACACCGACCCTCCGTAGATTAACCCACGCAGAGACCCACTTCCCTACCCTGTATTTACCACTGACTAAGGATCTACACTATGGGCAATTTAGTATGGCCATTTCACCTAACCTGCATACCTTTTGGATTGTGGGAGAAACCCATGCAGACACGGGGAGAATGGGCAAATTCCACACAGTCGTCCAAGGCTGGAATCAAACCTGAGTCCCTGGCGCTGTGAGGCAGCAGTGCTAACCACTGAGCCACCATGTTGCCTCCAAATATATCATCTCTCAGCACCGCCCTGATGTTGTCCTTGAATATCAGACCTACACCACCTCCCTTACCTTCCTGTATCCTTCCGAACATAGTACTGTTGCAGATATCACATCCGAATCTCACAGGTTGCACACTTTACTAGCCATTCAATTATGATAACATTGCCACTTAAACACCTTGTACCACACTTGCTGGCGCAATTACTTCAATTACTTTTCCCTTTGCGGGACAAGGTGGCACACAATTGGAAGCAGCTACTGTTAACCTGTGGGCAACAGGAGCAACTGCATACTTTTGGCTCCATGGTATAGATGGTACCTGTGTGGCTATTGCTGAGGATGTGACCAGCAGTGAAACTAAAATGATGAAAGATGCTGGTATCTGCATACCCGATCCTCCATCCTGAATCCCATTCCCTTTATGGGCTTAAGTGGTGGGGGAAGGAAAACCCATTCAGTAGTTAGCAATGGTCTACAGAATCTCCCATAACACAGGTGGATGTAGCTCAGTCAACAGACATTCATGTGTCACTGTTGACTACACAGAGATTGATCAAGACTGTCCAAATATAAGAAGCATTCGATGGCCCCATAATAAACATTTAGTCTGCCTTGTCCTTTCATTTGGTGCCCATCTGTGATAGCTACTGGAGATAGTAAGGGTGACCAAAGTTGTGACTTCAATGTCCAGGGTTATTCAATTTTCAGGAAAGACAGTCAAAGGAAAGGACTGTGTGGAAGTGCTGGTTGAGGAGGAGATTAACACAATAGTAAGGGAGGACATTAGCCTCTTCGATGTGGAATCAGTATGGGTGGAGCTGCGGAACACCAAAAGGAAAAAGACCAAGTGGAAATTGTGTACAGACTACTAAACAGTGGATGTTATAGTGGGGACTGTATCAAACAGGAATTAGAGATGCTCGCAGTAAGGGTCCAGCAGTTATTTTGGGTGACGTCAATCTTTATATTGATTGGAAAAACCAAACTGGTAGCAATGCGATGGTGGAGGATTTCTTAGAATGCATGACGGATGGTTTCCTCGACCACTATGGCAAGGAACAACTAGAGAGCAAGCCATCCTAGATTAGGTCATGTGTAACAAGTGAGGATTAATTAGCAGCATTGTGGTGCGAGAACCTTTGGGGAAGAGTGACCATAATACAGTAGAATTCTCCATTAAGATGGACAGTGACACAATTAAGTCTGAAACAAGGGTCCTGATCTTAAAGAAAGCTAACTTTGATGGCATGAGGCATGCATTGGCTCGGATAAACTGGCCAAGGATACCTAAGGGGTTGACAGTGGATAAGTGATGGCAGATATTTAAAGAACACATGGATGAATTTCAACAATTGTACATTCCTGTTTGGCGTAAGAGCAAAGAAGGGAAGGTAGCCCAATCATAGCTTACAAGGGAAATCAGGAACAGTATTAAAGCCAAGGAAGAGGCATACACATTGGCCAGAAAAAAACAGGAAACCCGAGAATTGGGAGAAATTTTAAAATTCAGCAGAGGAGAACATAAGGTTTAATTTGGAAAGGGAAAATAGAATATGAAAGTAAGCTTGCAGAAAACATTAAAACTGACTGCAAAAGCTTCTATGTTAAGAGAAAAAGCCTGATGAAGACAAATGCAGGGCCTTTGCAGTTAGAATCAGGTGAATTCATAATAGATAACAAAGAGATGGCAGAGCATTTGAACAAATACTTTGGATCTGTCTTCATTAAGGCAGACGCAAATAATCTTCAGGAAAAGCCAGGGGACAGAGGGTCAAGTATGAAAGAGAAACTGAAGGAAATCCATATTAGTCAGGAAATGGTATTGGGGAAATTGATGGGATTAAAACCTGATAAGTCCCTGGGGCCTGATGCTGTGCATCCCAGAGTAATTAAGGAAATGGCCCTAGAAATAGGGGTTATACTGGTAATCATTTTCCAGCATTTTATAGAGTCTGAAAAAGTTCCAATGGATTGGAAGGTAGTTAATGTAATTCCACTCTTTAAAAGAGGAGGGAGAGAAAAAAATGGGGAATTATAGGCTGGTTCACCTGGCATTAGTGGTGTGGAAAATACTGCAGTCAATCGTTAAGGATGCAATAACTGAGAATTTGGAAAACGATGACAGGATTGGTCCAAGTCAGCATGGATTCACTAAAGGGAAATCGTGCTTGTCAAATCTTCTGGAATCTTTTGAGAATGTGATCAGTAGAGTAGACAATGGTGAATCAGTAGATGTTGTGTATCTGGACTTTCAAAGGCTTTTGACAAGGTTCTACACAGAGATTAGTTAGGAAAATGAAAGCTCATAGTATTGGAGGTAATGTTTTCACATGGATAGAGAACTGGTAGGCAGACATGATGCAGAGAGTTGGAATAAATGGGTTCTTTTCAAAGTGGCAGGCAGTGGCATTGGGGCCATGGGATTCAGTACTGGGACCTCAGCTAATCACAATATATATTAAAGATTTGGACAAAGGTATTGAATGCCATATTTCCACATTTGCAGATAACACTAAGCTGGGTGGCAATGTGTGCTGCGAGGAGGATGCTAAGAGGCTTCTCTATCACGGGTGACTTGGACAGACTGGCTGAGTTGCCAAATACTTGGTAAATGCAACATAACATGGATAAATCTGAGAACAGGAAGGCAGATTATTATCTGAATTGTGACAGTTTAGGAAAAGGAATGGTGCAACAAGACCTGGGTGTTATGATGGAACAGTCGCTGATGGTTGGCATGCAGGTACAGCAGACAGTGAAGAAAGCTAATGGCATGTTGGCCTTTACAGTGAGAGGATTTGAATATTAGAGTAATGATGTCTTGCTGCCGTTATTCAGGGCCTTGGTGAGGCAACATCTTGAGTATCATGTGCAGTTTTCGTCCCCTAGTCTGAGGAAGTCTAGCGAAGGTTTACCAGACTGATTCCTGGGATGGCAGCACTGACATATGAGGAAAGACTGGGTTGACTGGGCTTGTATTCGCTGAAATTTGGAAGAATGAGGGGATGTCATAGAATCATATATAATGGTGATGGGACTGGACAGGCCAGATGAGGGAAGAGTGTTCCCTATGTTGGAGAAGTCCAGAACAAGGAGTCACGGTCTAAGAATAACGGGTAAGCCATTCAAGACTGAGATGAAAGATTTCTTTACTCGGAGAGTTGTGAACTTGTGGAATTCTCTATCACGGGAATTTGATGGGGCTGGTTCATTAAGATATATTCAAGAGAGAGATGAATGTAGCCCTTGTGGCTAAAGAGATCAAAGAGTATGGGGAGAGGGCAGGAGTGGGACACTGAGATTGCATGATCAACTATGATTGCATTGAATGGTGGTGCAAGCTCCAAGGGCTAAATGACCTATTCCTGCACCTATTTTCTATGTTTCTATGTATGCCACCAGTTTCAGCTCAAATATAGTTTCAGAAATCATATTTAATTTCTTCTCATTCTCATGTAAATTTAAATTCTGGATATATTACATATGGCAATGAGGACCCACTTGTTGTTTTCTATCTCTCTGTATGGGCTAGTTAGGAATAACTGACTTGAAAATTAGTTTATTTTGGTAATATAAAGGCTCCAGTAATAAATTTACAAAGTTTATGGTAGAAAGAGTCCTTTTCCAATTTCTCATTTTCTATAAATGGACAGAGTAAGGAAGCTGGCAGACTGTGATGAGATCTGTCGCAATCTTACAAAAGAGACGACATTTTAAATAAATTTGTCAGGAATATCATGAGAAAGCTTGATACACGTGTTGTGTAATGAAATTAGGGATGGACTTGCCTGAAATTTTGCTATAAATTAAAAAGAAAGTAATTATTTGAATTGATAGATTGTAGAATGTTAAAGATATGTACTTTTTAATGTTAATATCAATACTATCATAGATCTTGAACAATGGAATTGCTATCCTACCAGATTCTGGCTTAATTACTTGATCAGCAATTATTACTTGCAAGATATGTACTTCATGTAAAAAAATACCTCCATTAGATAAAGAACGGTTAAGTCCCCCATTTCACAATTCAGACTTACTAAAGAATGTGCAGATGCATGAAAGTATATCAGAAATAAATAATTTACTGTATATGATGCCTACTTGGCCTTTTTTTGGTGTACACTGAAATATTTTTAAAAAGCAAAGGTTGTTATCATGATAGCATTTTGAAAGCAAAACCAGCTAACACCAGCAATGAGGTGATGTTTGCTCATGGAACAGGATGTTGGTCATAGAGCCTTAGAGATGTACAGCACGGAAACAGACCCTTTGGTCCAACTTGTCCATGCCGATCCGATATTTCAATCCAATCTAGTTGAACCTGCCAGCACCTGGCCGTATCCTTCCAAACCCCTCCTATTCATATACCCATCCAGATGGCTTTAAAATGTTACAATTGTACTAGTCTCCACCACTTCCTCTGGCAGCTCATTTCACACACATACCACCCTCTACGTGAAAAAGTTGCCCTTTAGGTGTCTTTTATATCTTTTCCCTCTCACTCTAAACCTATGCCCTTTAGTTCTGGACTCTCCCATCAAAGGAAAAAGGCTTTGTCTATTTATCCTATGCATGCCCTTCATGATTTTATAAACCTTTATAAGGTCACCCCTCAGCCTCCGACGCTCCAGGGAAAACAACTCTAGCCTACTTAACCTCTCCCCATAGCTCAAATCCACCAACCCTGGCAACATCCTGGTAAACCTTTTCTGAACCTTTTCAAGTTTCAAAAAATCTTTCCAATAGGAAGGAGACCAGAATTGCAACAGTGGCCTAACCAATGTCCTGTACAACCACAACATGACCTCCCAACTCCTGTACTCGGTACTCTGACCAATACAGGAAAGCATACCAAACGCCTTCTTCACTATCCTATCAACCTATGACTCCACTTTCAAGGAGCTATGAACCTGCACTCCAAGGTCTCTTTGTTCAGCAACACTCCCGAGGACTTGACTATTACGTGTACAAGTCCTGTTAAGATTTGTTTTCCCAAAATGCACCTCACATGTATCTAAATTAAACTCCATCTGCCACTCCTCAGCCCAATGGCCCATCTAATCAAGATCCCATTGTAACCTGAGATAACCTTCTTCGCTGTCAACTATACCTCCAATTTTGGTATCATCTGCAAACTTACTAAATATACCTTTTATGCTCACATTCAAATCATTTATATAAATGATGAAAAGTAGTGGACCCAGCACCGATTATTGTGGCACTCCACTGGTCACAGGCCTCCAGTCTGAAAAACAACCCTCTACCTGTCTTCTACATTTGAGCCAGTTCGGTATCCAAATGGCTAATTCTCCCTGTATTCCATGAAATCTAACCTTGCTAACCAGTCTCCCATGGGGAACCTTGTCGAATGCCTTACTGAAGTCCATATAGATCACGTCCACTATTCTGCCCTCATCAATCCTCTTCGTTACTTCCTCAAAACCTCAATCAAGTTAGTGAAACATGATTTCACATGCATAAAGCCATGTTGACTATCCCTAATCAGTCCTTGCCTTTCCAAATACATGTACATCCTGTCCCTCAGGATTCCCTCCAACAACTTGCCCACCACTGCCGTCACTGGTCTATAGTTGCCTGGTTTGTCTTTACCACCTTTCTTATAAACAGTGGCGCCATGTTAGCTAACTTCTAGTCTTCTGGCATCTCACCTGTGACTATCAATGATACAAATATCTCAGTAAGAGGCCCAGCAATCACTTCCCTAGTTTCCCATTGGGTTCTAGGGTACACCTGATGAGGTCCTGGGGATTTATCCACTTTTATGTGTTTCAAGACATCCAGCATTTCCTTCTCTGTAATATGGACATTTTTCAAGATGTCACCATCTATTCCCCTACATTCTATATCTTGCATGTCCTTTTCCATAGTAAATACTTATGCAAAATACTCGTTTAGTATCTCCCCCATCTCCTGCGAGTCAGGTCATCAGGTGAGCTTATTGTTGTCATTATGCTGCCACGTCTTGGTTTAATATCTCATCTGAGGTATCTCACTTTTGATTACCCTGTATTAAGTTACAACTAATAACCTCCAATTCCTACAATGGAACTTGAGTCATTTGACTCATTGGGAAAAATACTGTTGGCTGAATCAAGCTAATAATGCAGCTGTAACTTTCAAATGCAAACTTAAATAAAACAATGAACTACCAATGTGAAAGTCTGAAACAGAGATGAAGTGCTGGAGGGGCTCGGTAAGTTTGGTGGTGTTTGTGGAGCAAGGATCAGAATTAATGTTTGAAGTCCAATGATCCTTTGTCAGAACCATTCTAAAGAAGTCATACCAGGCTGGGAGCGCTAACTCTGTACCTGTCTTCGCAGGCCCTGCCGGACCTGCTGAGTTTCTCCAGCACTTTCTGTTTTTGTTTCAGCACACAAATATCACTTGGCCTCATCATTTCCATGGTTGTAGAGTTTAGCCAGACTGCTGTTTGGCTGAATCCTCAATGTGGGGCCCAGCAGGTCCGTGTCCTTCACATGTTACAACACACACCCTCCTAAAGGGAAGTTGCATTCATTAGAAGGAAGCTGATGCTGATTGCCTTTTGTGGAAGTGGTTGAGAATAGAAGTAAAGGAACAGGCTTGAGAGTGAATTTGCAAGTTTTTTTTTGTTTATTCACTGTTGGGACGTAGACCTCGCTGGCTGGGCCTAGTTGCTGTTGAGAAGATGGTGGTGAGCTGGTCCCATGCCTCAGTGCCCAAAGCTAGATTTGAAATGCCTTCAACCTTAGTTGGTTCCACTTTGCAGACAGGCAGAACATGTCTATGTACTCAAGTGGGAAGACTTCCATCACACTTCTGACTTGTGCTTTATTGTTTTTGGATACGGTATAGCAGACCTTAGCCCAGAAAGAAAGAAGCAACGTTCCTGTTAGGAGTGGCAGGACATCCATTAGTAACATTTCAAGAAAAGAAAGGAAGCATGTGGCAGCAAAATCAACTTCCTGAGTTATCCCAAAAACTGGCAGGAGTATTACAATAATTTCCGTGGCCTTGAGCAGGTAGTCAAGATCAGCAAATATGTTTAAATGACATCTCTCAACCAATTACTTCATCATTTCCTGTTGCTCAAACACCTACTCCCCCATCAGTAATATCACTCTGACCAAAAGACCATAATAAAGGAACAGGAATGGGCCTTTCTGCCCCTTGGGCCTATTCTGCCATTCAATGGGATCATATATGATCTAATATTCCACAAGTCCACTTTCCTGTCCTTTCCCTATAACCTTGGATTCAAGAAAATTCAGATGCACCACCCCACTCTTGACTGAACGTCAGTGAATCCTTGTTACTTCAACATGTTTATAGAATCATGAGAGATATAGAAAGGGTTAATAGTAGGTGTATTTCCATAGGATAGGTTATTTCAAAAGAAGAGGGCATATTTTTAAGGTGAGAGAAAAGAGATTTAAGAAAGACATGAGGGGGAATGTTTTTACACAGAGGATGGTTTACGTGTGGAACGAACTTCCTGAAGAAGTGATGGATGCGGGCACAGTTACAATGTGTAAAAGACATTTGGATAAGTACATGAATAGGAAAAGTTTGGAGGGATATGGGCCAGAGTAGGCAGGTAGGATTAGTTTAGTTTGAGATTATGTTCGGCATGGACTGGTTGGAACGAGAGGTCTGTTTCTGTGCTGTATGACTCTTCCGACTCTAAAAGAAAGGGTCGAGGTCAGTGGGGGAATGCCATCGTTCTCTATCTTTCCACTCATGGAAGAAGAGGCTCTGGTATTGGTATCACTCATGGTAGCTGCTCCATTGCAGATTGAGAATCAGGGGAATAAGCACAGGAGCATGAATACTCTCACAGTTTGGTACAAAGGTGCCTTGGATTTGCACGAGGATAATGCTGCTGTTACCTCCACTGCACATGCATCAATCTGAACACTTGAAAGTACATGTTGGAAGGGTGAAACCTTTTGACCTTCCTATTCTGTCATGCAAGTCAAGAACACAATCAAAAGCTCCTGTCTCCATCAGATAATCACCACTGCTGAGAAGGAGGAAGAGATCTCAGTTATATCATTCCCCTCCATACCCTTCACTAGTATGGACTTTCCCTCTCAGTTGAGTAACCACTTGAGCTCAGATTCATGGTTACAACCTTGTGAGAATGTTGCAGTTGCAGCCAGATAGCCAAAAGCAATACCACTGATGGCCCAAGGAGAATGATAGACCATGCCCATGTTGAATCCTAGGCTGACAATGTGCCTCTGGAGTGCAGTAAGGTGGTAGATGTTGGATATACATGTGAGTTGCACAAAAATATGGCAGATTCCAGAGGGTATCCATGCACTACTTTGAATATTGGAGGCATCTGTACAGATCATCAAGATCAGGAGCCTACCCTGTCTTCAGATGCCAACAAAAAGGGAGTTGAAAGAACATTAAAAAGAGCACCAGATTCACTTAAGCTTCTCAGATTAATACATTACTGAGGAGTTACACTTTGTGTTCATTATTATTTCCAACATTTCTATTCATTACTGGCAGATCTCTGAAGTAAATGAGTTTATTGACTCACCACAAGGGCTTTCTGGGAGGCAGCATAGCATTTTTGGTCATTGCATTGCCCATGCCAAAAACTGAGGTGTCAAGTGGGAAAAGTGAAGGGGGACAATTAATTGATTGGAAGAATGAGGCAGGAAAAGCCATATGAAACATGTATGTATGAGCACTTTCTTTGCTTCCACAATGCTGATGTCATTGCAACTTTCCATCAGTTCCTGGTGCTCTTCACAATGCAGCCTCTGGTCATCAGCTTCCTTCACATCCTCCATATCAGTTGTGCTGCGCTGTTGGTCAGGTCCTCTCCACTCTGTTGTGCCAAGTTGTGCAGAGTACAACAGGACTCATTGATCTAGGAGATATTTGCTGTTGTCAATGAAGGACACCGTTGGATTAATCCAGGTGCCTGAATCTTAGCTTCATGAGACTTATTATCTGTGAGTTATTAGTTCAGGTTGCCACATGTAAGGTGTTGTATTTCTTCTCTGTTTTCATCCTTTAGTCCCCAGGTGAAGTCAGTAGACATGTCCTTGGACTTGACTGGATTTATCATTCGATTTGATTTATTATTGTCACCTGTTCCGAGATACAGTGAAAAGTTTTGTTTCATGTGCTATGCAGGCAAATCATACCTTACATAAATACATCAGGTAATAGAACAGAATGCAGAATTTAGTGTTACAGCTACAGAGAAAGTGTAGAGAAAGATCAACTTTAATATATAAGAGGTCCATTCAAAAATCTGATAATAGCAGGTAAGAAGCTGTTATTGGATCTGTTAGTATGTGTTTTCAAACTTTTGTATTTTCTGTATGGCAGCTGAAAGCATAGACAAAGTCAATAGAAGGAAAGCTAGTTTTTGTGATGGACTGGGCTGCATTCACAACTCTCTGCAATGTCTTGCTGTCTTGGGCAGAGCAGTGGCCATAACAAGCTATAATGCATCCACAACATCCACCTTCACTCTCAGTGGCAGCAGTATGTACTATCTACAAGATACACTGCAGAAATTCACAAAGATCCTCAGAAAACACCTTCCAAACCTATGACTACTTCCATCTAGGAAGACAAGGGCAACACCACCACCTGCAAGTTCCTTCCAAACCACTCACCATTCTGACTTGGAAATATATCACAATTCCTTTGCTGTGAATATGTTAAAATCCTCTAATTCCCTTCCTAAGGGACAATTGTGAGTCAACCTACAGCACGTAGACTGCATATTCAGGAAGGCAACTCACACCACCTTTTCAAGGGCAATTGCGAACAGCCAATAAATGCTGGCCAGCCAGCAATGCCTCTGACCTACAGCTGAACGAAACAGAAGGGTACCTGCTTTATATAGGAGGGAGCTTATGGTCCCTATTGCTGTCTTCTTCCATATCGCCAACCCGAACTGCCTGTGAAGGTGATCATAAGACGTGTTTGAGGCAGATGCCTGTGACTATAGCTTCCTTATTCTCCTGTCCTCCTCCTCAATATGGAACCTACCTCCTAACCACACAATGTCAATGCCTGGTGGACACTCTCAGTCTTGACCTCTCTCACAGACACTTCTTTCACCCCTCTAGTTACGACCAGCCCCTTTCAGTTTCTTTTATTATATCAAAGTGACAGTAGCTAAATAACAGTCTGGCAGAGGAAACTCCTCTCAAAACTTGATGGATTCCAAATTCATAGTCTGAACCTGCTGCTTCTTTGCAGCCTCCACTGACATGCTGCATGTCTTTTGTGCTTTGTAAAAATTGAGACCAATACATAAATCACAGATTATTGGCACTTTGTGTGTCAAATGTGTGTGCAGATCTGACAAAAATAATTAAGTCACAATGCTGTCTATACCTAGTCGAATATGGAACTGACCTGAAGAACCCTTATCCAATTTTTCTGCATGGAATATTACATTCTACAGCATCCCTCCCCACCCTCCATCTCCCCCCCCCACAATACCTCCAAGGCCCTCCTCATTGGGCCTCTAGAATCCAGTCCATGTGTCCATAATCAATAGACCAGATTAATGTGATTCAGTTTTGTTAATTAACAAATATAGTGTCACTAAGAAAGACAAAATACTGCATTTGTTCAAAGTAAATTCAGTCACACAGAAATACAAAATTCTACTAATGAATCCAGGAGGTCAAACATAATTCCTTCTGTCATTCACATTGTGATAAATGGATGCTTCAATGTCATTGTGAGAAAGCTGTCAGGCTTCTGTGAATAGCATTCAATTCTGCGAAGACTTCCATAAAAACTGTAGTAAAATGCATTTCAATGTGTGTAAGTCTGAATCGAATTGAATGAGAATTTCATTGAAGGTTATTCATTATTTTGTTGACTGGATTAATCCATCAAAGATTTCTTTTGTTCTTTCTGTTAAAAAAACAAACTTTTATTGCCAAATAAGTTTATAACAACATGTAAGCCTATTCTAGAACTCAGAAACAGCAGATTTTATAGAATCAGCTAATCATCAGGATTTCTTATCAAGATCCAACACAAAGACTTCTTTGAAGCATTTTCTTTCTCCAAAACTCAGTCTGTCCAGCTGAGTTCAGTGTTACTGTAAATTCAGAATGTAAAAATGCTCCGCAACATTTCGCTTCCCAATCTCCCTCTCCCATTCTGCAGTCGGGCCATCTTTACACATGCACACACTGCCCACTTAAAAACATTTTTAAAAAAAGGGAGTGCAGGGGTGGTACTGTGGCTCAGTGGTTAACACTACTGCCTCACAGCACCGGGGATGCTGGTTCAATTCCTAGCTTTGTCTGTGTGGAGTTTGCACATTCTCTCTGTGTCTGCGTGGGTTTCTTTCAGGTGTTCAGGTTTCCTCCCACAGTCCAAAGGTGCCCAGGTTAAGTGAAATATAGAGGAATAAGTCTAGGTGGGTTACTCTTTGGAGGGTCGGTGTGGACGTGTTGGACCAATTGGCCTGTTTCCACATTGTAGGGATTCTATGATAATTTTCTCTCTGAGACCATCATATGTTTGATCTATGTTTAATGCCGTTATACATCTATCAAAATTACTTCATTTGATCCTTTCAAACTCAATTTATGTTAGACCAGAGTCCCTCCTGAAACATCTGTGGGCTTCTGGCACAAGCTAATTTGCACTTAAGATGGCTTTCTTCACCTCCTCATACTTCCCAGATACCTCCTCTGATAGTGATGCTCGACCTACCAGCTTTGTTTGGATCAACAAAACTCACATAGTCACTGGCAACTTCATTTGTTTAGCCACTTTCTCAAATGAAATGAAAAAGGCTCCTACATCTTTCTCATCACATTTAGGCAATGCTTGGATATATTTAAACAAATCCGCACCAGGTCTTTGGCTACAATGAGTTTGCTCATCCTCATTATCTTCCTCACTAAGCCTACCTTCTACCTTCACCTCCATCCTTTTACGTTGATTTTCCTGTCTAGTTGCCAACTTCTGAAGTTCAAACCCTCTCTCCTTCTTCCTTTCTCTCTCTTTTTTCATTCATATCTCTCTTTTTCCTTTTCTTCTGCTAAGGCCTTCCTCTCCTTTCCTTTTTATTGTGCCAAAGCGATTCTTTCCTTTTCTTTTTGTTCTGCTAGGGCAAATCCTTTCTTTTCTCATTCCTCTGCTTTTAACTGATATTCGAACTGTTTCAGTTCCTTTTCATGTTCAAGGTGCTTCATCAGCAATTGAATTCTAGCCATTTCCAAATATTCTAATGGCATTTCCAACAAATATAAATGTCAAGCTATTGCTGTAATTATCTGTCCTTTTCTCACAGGCGAAGGGAACCCCAACTCCAGCATGTCTGCCAATTCCAATAGCTGTGCTTTCCTCATTTTTTGCAAAACCCCCAAAGTCACTTCTTCCACTCCCAGAAAACTCTTAGTGACTGAAAGAGCCTTTACTATCCAAAGCGAATTAAACCTACCAAATTCAATACCCTGATCAAATTTGAGTCCAGCAACGCGAAACCCAAAGTGGAATTATAGAATCAATCCCGACAAAACCTCCCAAACTGTTATGGACCAGGCCAGATCCCCTCAAATTATTTAAGAAGGTAGCCTAGACCCCAACATTTTCTTGTTTTAAAGACAGGTGTGAAGTCGATATTCCAGGTATTACGTAGCCGGTCAAATCAGTCGCCTTTAATCAAAACAGAATTTATTTAATCATTACAGTTTTAGATTAGATTCCCTACAGTATGGAAACAGGCCCTTTGGCCCAACAAGTCCACACCAACCCTCCAAAGAGTAACCCACCCAGACCCATTCCCCAACCCTACAATTATCCCTGACGAATGCACCCAACGCTATGGACAAGTTAGCATGGCCAATTCACCTATCCTGCACACCTTCGTGGACTGTGGGAGTAAAGCCGGAGTGCCCAGAGGAAACCCATGCAGACACAGGGAGAATATGCTAACTCCACACAGACAGTCGCCTGAGGCTGGAATCAAACACGGGTCCCTGGTGCTGTGAGGCAGCAGTGCTAACCACTGAGCTACCGTCCCGGCCTGTTGCAACATGAAAAAAAGAAAACAGAATTTAGAATAACAACTAATGGAAAATGTAACTGATCCAATACAGCAATTATTACTAATTAATTGTTCCAGTATATCAACATCCCATAAACACACTCCTTGACAAAAAGGTTAATTCAAACACATATCCTTAAAGACAGGAAGGAACAACATCCAAAGGGAGATTTCAGAAGAAAGTCAGAGTTCTTTATTGAAGCTTGCAACTCCCCTGGACTCACACATCTTGTGACTGCAACAGCTACCACCAACTAGAAAAAACCTGAACTGGGAGAACTTGACCACTCCCCTTCCATTATTAAACTAGACCCCTCAGCACCTCTGCATTTACGACCTCTCTTCAAAAAAAACAAGGACAAAATAACCTTTTAAAGTGACAGCATTGTAACATGGATTACCCACCAAACACAGATCTTGGTTCGTGGTATTTCTCAGAAGCCAGTTTCAGTGTGAGTTTGTGGTATTAAATAGAAGCTTAATAAAGGTGTAACATATTAAGTGTAACTGTATCCAAATTGTTGTGTTCCAGTGATATCTAAACCAGACCTTTCAACCCAGAGAAGGTTTTTTTTAACACCTCTCGTTTATGGTTCATGTAAAACAAAATTGCACAGAGAAATGGGAGATCTAATGTGCCCAATGTTAAAATGAATTCAGACTTTCTTTGTAATGTCACAGCAAAACATTTATCAAAAAAATGATTGACAAACTACAAGGAAGAATTAGACATTTTTCATATTAGTTTGAATTCTATAAACATCAGAATAATAAAGGATATTTTGCAATAAGCATACAGTTATTTTCACCAAGTTATTCACGTTAAGCAGAGTCAGTATGTTTCTAAGTCATTTTCATACACTCTACAACATTTTCCACAAACAATATTTTATATTCCACTCTGAAAAAGTGCAAAAATAAATTTGAGACTACTTAAAATATAATTATAAAATCAAATTGCTCTATGTAAAATGCAATACAACAGAAGTAATAATTACAAGATATCAAAAGATATTCAAGCATACCCAGTATTTTTCTTCATTTGATGTTTTTTGAAATTCTGTTCTTCCTTCTCCTATTTTCTTGTCTTAGGCTACATCCACTGAAGGCAGTGGGATATCGTTTCAAATTCAACAGCAACTTTTTAATCCTCATTCAAGGGCTATTCTTTCTGTGCGAGCATGGATGATGAGTATCATATCTGAAAATGTGTTGCTGGAACAGCGCAGCAGGTCAGGCAGCATCCAGGGAACAGGAGAACTGACGTTTCGGGCATAAGCCCTTCTTCAGGAATGAGGAAAGTGTGTCCAGCAGGCTAAGATAAAAGGTAGGGAGGAGGGACTTGGGGGAGGGGCGTTGGAAATGCGATAGGTGAAAAGAGGTCAAGGTGAGGGTGATAGGTCAGAGTGGGGTGGGGGCGGAGAGGTCAGGAAGAAGATTGCAGGTTAGGAAGGCGGTGCTGAGTTCAAGCGATTTGACTGAGACAAGGTGGGGGGAGGAGAAATGAGGAAACTGGTGAAATCCGAGTTCATCCCTTGTGGTTGGAGGGTTCCTAGGCGGAAGATGAGGCGCTCTTCCTCCAACCGTCGTATTGTTGTGGTCAGGCGATGGAGGAGTCCAAAGACCTGCATATCCTTGGTGGAGTGGGAGGGGGAGTTGAAGTGTTGAGCCACAGGGTGGTTGGGTTGGTTGGTCCGGGTGTCCCAGAGGTGTTCTCTGAAACGCTCCGCAAGTAGGCGGACTGTCTCCCCAATATAGAGGAGGCCACAGCGGGTGCAGCGGATGCAATAGATGATGTGTGTGGAGGTGCAGGTGAATTTGTGGTGGATATGGAAGTTTCCTTTGGGGCCTTGGAGGGAGGTGAGGGGGGAGGTGTGGGCACAAGTCTTGCACCTCCTGTGGTTGCAGGGGAAGGTACCGGGAGTGGAGGTTGGGTTGGTGGGGGGTGTGGATCTGACGAGGGAGTCACAGAGGGAGTGGTCTTTACGGAACGCTGATAGGGGAGGGGAGGTTGGGTTGGTGGGGGGTGTGGATCTGACGAGGGAGTCACAGAGGGAGTGGTCTTTACGGAACGTTGATAGGGGAGGGGAGGGAAATATATCCTTGGTGGTGGGGTCCGTTTGGAGGTGGCGGAAATGACGGCGGATGATACGCTGTACATGGAGATTGGTGGGGTGGTAGGTGAGGACCAGTGGGGTTCTGTCCTGGTGGTGGTTGGAGGGGCGGGGCTCAAGGGCGGAGGAGCAGGAAGTGGAAGAGATGCGGTGGAGGGCATCGTCGACCACGTCGGGGGGGAAATTGCGGTCCTTGAAGAAGGAGGCCATCTGGGTTGTACGTTTTGGAATTGGTCCTCCTGGGAGCAGATGCGGCGGAGATGAACGAATTGGGAGAATGGGATGGCGTTTTTACAGGGGGCAGGGTGGGAGGAGGTGTAGTCCAGGTAGCTGTGGGAGTCGGTCGGTTTGTAGTAAATGTCCGTGTTGATTCGGTCGCCTGAGATAGAAATAGAAAGGTCGAGGAAGGGGAGGGAGGAATCTGAGACTGTCCAGGTGAATTTGAGGTCGGGGTGGAAGGAGTTGGTGAAGTGGATGAACTGTTCAACCTCCTCGTGGGAGCACGAGGCGGTGCCGATACAGTCATTGATGTAGCGGAGGACAAGGTGGGGCGTGGGGCCAGTGTAGTTGCGGAAGATGGACTGTTCCACATATCCTACGAAGAGGCAGGCATAGCTGGGGCCCATGCGGGTGCCCATGGCTACTCCTTTCATTTGGAGGAAGTGGGAGGATTGGAAAGAGAAGTTGTTCAGGGTGAGGACCAGTTCAGTCAGTCGAAGGAGGGTGTCAGTGGAAGGGTACTGGTTGGTACGGCGGGAAAGGAAGAAGCGGAGGGCTTTGAGTCCTTCGTGATGAGGGATGGAGGTGTACAGGGACTGGATGTCCATGGTGAAGATAAGGTCTTTGGACTCCTCCATCGCCTGACCACAACAACACGACGGTTGGAGGAAGAGCGCCTCATCTTCCGCCTAGGAACCCTCCAACCACAAGGGATGAACTCGGATTTCACCAGTTTCCTCATTTCCCCTCCCCCCACCTTGTCTCAGTCAAATCCCTTGAACTCAGCACCACCTTCCTAACCTGCAATCTTCTTCCTGACCTCTCCGCCCCACCCCACTCTGACCTATCACCCTCACCTTGACCTCTTTCCACCTATCGCATTTCCAACGCCCCTCCCCCAAGTCCCTCCTCCCTACCTTTTATCTTAGCCTGCTGGACATACTTTCCTCATTCCTGAAGAAGGGCTTATGCCCGAAATGTCGATTCTCCTGCTCCTTGGATGCTGCCTGACCTGCTGCACTTTTCCAGCAACACATTTTCAGCTCTGACCTCCAGCACCTGCAGACCTCACTTTCTCCTCCTTGATGAGTATCATATGGCTATCACAGCCAAACCTAAGCCAGGTGTCATCGGACATTCATGCACATGCACTTCCAGCAAGTAATTTCAAAGTAAATATCACAACTGAAAACCTACAGCAATATTTTTGAAAGATGGAAGCCAATTGTAACAACTATTATTATTTTCCTGGCTGAGACTGGCACCCAGAAAGGGCCAAAATTTGAACAAGAAACCTCCTAGTCTGTGTGCTCAAGTGTGACATATTTACATTTAACCACCTTTACAATATCACTTCACAAAGTGCAAAAATTATACCATTAACAAAGAGGAGTTCCATTTATTTTATTGAAATTATCTGTTTAGTCTGGAATAATATATTTTGATGCGAAGTAATTAATCAGAATATGAAAAGTTGATTTGGTTCAGCTCACTTATGTGAAATAATTTTTTAAAATGATCATTTATTTTCAACATTACTGAATTAGAGAGTAAGATGAGAATTTTTAAACATTCTTACAAAACATCATTTAAATCTGTTACATTATTCATTATTCAAACATTATGGACAGATTTTGTGTAATGAAAGCAAACAGAAATTCAGTTAAAATGGTTTTCAGTTATCAGTGATAGTAAAAAGCCCTGCTTTCAAATTTCCACTTTTCCTTCTCTTATAAATAACATTCATGGACAGATTCAAGGAGGATCCAGAAAAGAAGTAGTTAGTATTTACAGTTACCTACCAGCTTAATCTTCTCCTGCATTTATCAATGCTACCAACAGCTGGCACAAGATCAGTCAGCCTCATTTTGCTGTGAGATAGTCAAGTCTTGAAAGTACAATTATTGTTCATTAGAAGGAGAACAAAAAACTGCCACATTCTTTGGAACTGTTGTGAACTATGCCCACTGACTGCATAAAGTTATTTATGTTTGTCTTTGTAGACCATAACAGAGAAAGGAAATAATGGAACAGTATGATAGTGGACCTTCCTTCAACTACGGGAATTAAAGATGATGAAAATTATTTTGAACTGTGAATTATTTTTAGGAACCTTTAAGCATATCCCGAATTGACGCTTTGTACTTTTAATTCATAAATGTCTCATGTATAGAGAAATAAGCAGGTGAATGCTAGACCAAAGTGAATATAAGTGATCTCACTTTACAGTAAATGAAATGAAGAAAATACTATGTATGAATGGCTTCAGATGATTGGTTAAAATAACTTTCTAACTGTAACTAGATTCTACTGCAACATTGTGAATTCGGTCAGCCAAGATAGACAAAGAAAATATGCATGGTTATTCATAATCTTTCTTCTGTAACTAATGTAACTATAGTACATTCATGTTAGAAATATCCAGATTGTAATACTATTGCTCATTTTTTTCATTTGGTCATGTAGTCATCTGAACGTTTACTTCAATCAACAAATCACCTCTGGTCAGCCTCGGAAATGTGCCAGAATTAAAAGTCAACCTACATATAGCAACATGAATATCTAACTGTCCTCTAAACCCTTAAATCAGATCGAAATTTGTTCTAATATCCCACTGCTAACTTCCTTATGTCATTTTCCTAGTAGAGTGGATAGATTCTTCACAATGTGTCACAAAGTTTCGTTCTCTTCAGATCCACAATTTTGGTAGTGTATGTTAGAGCTGTAGGCTTAGAGATACCCTTGTAGTATAAGCAGGAGCTTTTTCTGAAGCAAGGAAAAGAAAGATTGTTTTATTTTATTGATAAATAATCATAGAATTCCTACAGTGTGAAAGCAGGCCATTCGGCCCATCAAGTGCACACCAACCCTCTGAACAGCATCCCACCAAGACCCACCCTAGTACTCTATCCCTGCATTTCCCATAGCTAATCCACCCATCCTGCACATCCGTGGATACTATGAGCAATTTAGCATGGCCAACCCACCTAACATGCATATCTTTGAATTGTGGGAGGAAACTAGGAGCACTAGGAGGAAACCCACGCAGACATGAATAGAATGTCCAAACTCCACACAGAGTCACCCAAGGATAGAATCAAACCCAGCTCCTTGGTGCTGTGAGGCACCAGTGCTAACCACTGAGCTGGTGTAACCTGGTTATAGGTAATTTTAACTTCTGCGCCGAAAAGCTGGTGGATTAGCTCACCTTGACTTTTATAGAACCCACCCAAATTTCATTCTCTGAAGGGTCACAACTTGAAGAATAATTTAGTCAGGTTGGAGCCTAGGCATTTGGTGGTAACACACTTTGGGTCTCGCAAAATGTCTGTCCACCATCTACAAGGCATCAGTCAGGAGTGAGAATGAATATTGGCCTTGATGAATGGAACTCTTAACAACACACAAAAAGCTTAACACCATCCAGGATGAGGCAGCTAACTTGATTGGCACTCTATCTACAATCATCAACATCTGTTCTCTTCACCATCAATGCACAGTGGCTGCAGTATGTAACCATGTATGCACCACAGCAACTCATCAGGGCTCCTTTCTAAACAAAATAAAACAAAGAAATGCGGATGCTAGAAATCAGAAACAAAACCAGAAATTGCTGAAAAAACTCAGTAGGTCTGGCATCTTGTGTGGAAATTCTGCGTTAATGTTTCAGATCCAATGACACTTCTTCAGAATTGACTGGAGCAAGAAAAAGGTTGGTATACAGTATATGCTGAAGATCAGGTGAGGAGTAAACGATAAATGAAGAAGGAGCCCAGAGGTCTGGTGTTTGGGGGTTGGGGTAAGGACATTAGGGAAGATGCCCAGGCCCTAAAATTATTGACCTCAATATTGAGCCCAGAAAGCTGCCCCTGTAAGGGTACTAATCCTTGTCATTATACAGGCTGTTACCACAACGAATCCATTGTCAGCTACTAATGGTCCCTGTTAGCAGCTATTAATTCTCTTAGGCTGACCTTTACCCATTCCTTTGTCTATCCATCTGTTGTTCTTTCTCTCTCTGGGGTCTACTTCTCCACACCCTACTTCATCTTTTATTTCCCACTTTCCCCCCCCCAGCCCACCTTCAGCACATGTACCAACTTTCCCCCACCTACAATCAGTTCTGAAGAAGGCTCACTGTACCCGAAATTTTAACACTGCTTTTTTTCCACAGATGTTGCCAGATCTGCTGAGATTTTTTCCAGCAATTTCTGTTTTGTTTTCCTCGTGCCATCCACCATGTAGAAGAATAGGCAAATGATTGGGAACACCACCATTTGCAAGTTCCTCTACAAACAGCATACTATCCTTTAATATGTGACTGGGTCAAAATCTGGAACTCCTGGTATACCTACACTCCAAGGACTGAAGCAAGTCAAGAGGACAGCTCTTCACCATCTTCTCATGGGCAGTTCTGGAAGTACTATGAATATTGGCTAAGCCAGAAGTTTCAATATGCCATGAACAAATAAAAAGGAGAATTCCCAGGAACATAAAATTATAGGACTTACTTTTCTCTCACCATTAAATTCTTTTACTTAGTTTTTCAATTTAAAAATGTCTCCAATTTGCATACAAATGAACAGAACTGCTCCAGCAAAACTGTGATCTGGATCTTCAGCCTTTGTGAGACAGGCTCTGAGGCAGATTGGCAATAAAATTAGTGCTATTGACTAATGTGCCAATTCTCCAGTACTTCTTCATTTTTTGGCTATTGTTGTATAGCTGTTCTTTCAAAGTTGCCTGTCTGCCTGCAGTAATTAAGTGTCTGATTAAGACCAATTGGTGTAGTTAACTGAGATATTGCAATTCCAGAGTCCTGCAAGCAGCGCCAGCCAGCTCAGGAACCTGTAGATGGGCACCTGATGGCTGGCCAGGAGATGAGCACTCCAGGCAGGTCTGTGAGTAACCATGTGCTACTTATAGAGGATTCCCATCTTCTACTCTACAGTGCCGCACTGGCTTGTGATTTTTAAAAATGGAAAGGGAGGAACTCCATACTAAATTGCCTTCTCCCTCTTATTTACCTTTCACTGCAGTCTGCTGCTTCTTTCAAGATTGGCCCTTCAGATTCAAGTGAACATATCCACTGACTACCACTTGGTTGCCCCCAGGAAATTCAAAGGTGAATGACTGTTTCCGTCCAGGGACAGGTTTGGAACCCAAAAAGAGTTTCAATCTCTGCTTCTGGCCATGGAGGGAAAGCCAGCTGTTCATCTTTATATCATTATGTCCCTTTGCTGTTGTAAGGAGTGAATTTTAAAGGTACTCCAGTAGTTACCTCTCTCTTCCAAATCCTTAAAATACATTTGCATCAAGTCTTTTTCAAATTCTTCTTGATCGTCATCATTTTCAAAGATTTCATTGAGCATCCAGTCTTCAAGCAGATTTTCCCTCAGATCAATATATCTGTTAATAGGAAAAAGAGATTTAATCCATTCCTTTTGTGTTACATTGACCTTTTATTCAGGACACTGAGCACTTCTTTTTGCATACTGCTGAGTTTTAGGAAATATATCTGAGATCACTGTCTGACTGCTTGCCCTCCTTTAACTGGTAACAAGGGATTTTCAACCACTACTTTTATCGATGCAATTGATAGAGGGGGCCTCCATTTAATATCATGGCCATTTCTTTATTCACTAGTGAGACACGGGTGTTGCTGGCTGGCCAGCATTTATTGCCTGACCTGAGTTGCCCTTGAGAAGGTGATAGTGTCCATGTGTTGTAGGTAGACCCACAATACCTTTAGGGAGGAAATTCCAGGGTGTTAACCTAGTGACAGTGAAAGTGAAGGAACCATGATGTATTTCCACATCTAGATGATGAGTTGCTTGGAGGGGAACTTGCAGCTGGTGAAGTTACCATGTATCTGCTGCCCTTATCCTTCCAAATGGAAGTGTTTGTGGATTTGGAAGGTGTTGTCTCAGTTGCTTTGGCAAATTTCTACAGTGCATGTTGTAGATGCGACACATTGCTGCTACTAAGCATGAGTAGTGTAGAGAGTGGATACTTGTGGATGTGGTGCCAATCAAATGAGCTGCTTTGTCCCAGATGGTATCAAGCTCATTGAGAGTAGTTGGAGCTGCACTCATCCAGGCAAATGGGGAATATTCCATAACACTCCTAACTTCTGTGTTCTAGGATGGACAGGCTTTGGGGAGTCAGGAGGTGAGTTACTCACCGCAGTATTCCTAACCTCTGCCCTGCTCTTGTAGCCACTGTATTGATCTGATAAGTCCAGTAGAGTTTCTGCTCAATGGTAAACCCAAGGATATTGTTAGTGGGGGGTTCAGTGATGGTACCATCATTGAATGTTGGTGGGCTGTGGTTAAATTGTTTCATGTTCGAGATGGTGATTGTTTATATGATGTGACCTTCAATAGTACTCTTTTAACACTTGATTAAATATGTTAGCTCCAGGAATTGGATTTGAGTCACAACCCAATGACCAAAAAGCAGAACTGTTGTCAAATGAGCTGTAAACTATATCATTGGTAAATCCTTACATAGAAATATAGAAGATGGAACAGGAATAGCTATTCATCCCCTCAAATCTTCTCAGGCATTCAATATGATCATGGCTGATCATCTAACTCAATATTCTAATCCCACCCCTCCCCCCATATCTCTTGATTCCTTGGCCAGAAAAGCTACATCTAAATCCTTCTTGAACACACAAAGTTTTGGCTTCAACCATTGATTGTGGTAGTGAATTCCACAGGCTCACCACTCACTGGTGAAAACATACTCTTGTCATCTCTTTCCTAAAAGAATTATCCCTTACTTTAAACTATGACTCTTGGTTCTAGAGTTCTCCACCATTGGGAACATCCTTCCTGTATGTAATCTGTTCAGTCCTGTTAGTGTTTTATAGTTTAATGAGTGGTCCCCTTATTCGTCTGAACTCCAGTGAATACAATCATAACTGACTCAATCTCTCCCATACATCAGTCCTGGCATCCCAGAAATCAATTTGATTAACCTCCATGTATTCTCTATTGCAGGATCATCCTTCCTCAGAGTCCAAAACAGCACACAATATTGCAGGTGTGACCTCAACAGATCCTGTATAATTGCAGCAAGACATCCTTGTTGCTGCACTTAAATCCTCCTGTTATGAAGATCAGTATACAGCTTACCTTCTTTACTGCATGCTGTACCTGCCCGTTTACTTTCAGTGACTGGTGGATGAGGACATGCATGTCTTGTGCCCCACCCTTCATTTATAGCCATTCAATTAATAATCTGACTTCATATATTTGCTACCAAAGTGGATAACCTCACAATTACCAACATTATACTACATCTGCCATGCATCTGCCCACTCATTCTGACTGCCCAAATCTCACTGCAACCTCTATGTATCCTCCTTGCAACGCACCCTTCCATGCATCTTTCTATCATCTTGTAAAAGGAGGAGATGGCGTTCAGCTATTATCACTGGACAATTAACCCAGAGACCCTGCCAATGTTCTCAGGACCCAGATTTTAGTCCTGCTATGGCAGATGGTGTAATTTGAAATCAATTCATATCTAGATTTAGGGGTCTAATGATGACCATGAAACCATGTTGATTGTCAGAAGAAAAAATCTGGTTCATTACTGTCCTTTAGGGAAATAAACTGCTATCTTTACCTGGTCTGGCCTATATGTAACTCCAAACCCACAACAATGTGGTTGACACTTAACTGCCCTCTGGGCAATTAGGGATGGGTAATAAATGCTTGCCTGGCCAGTGACTCCCACAACCTATGAATGGACTTCTTTAAAAATCATTTCTGGCACATAGTTTTGGTCTTCCCCACTGGTGGAATCAACATTTCTGCAACTGCCCTATCAAACCATTCCAATTTTTTTTTTAAACATATGTATTACTTCACCTCTCAGCTTTCCTTTTTTAGAGGAGGAAGTCCCATCAGAATATTTTTTTCCCAGTATAACTTTTCAGTTGTGATGCCATCCTAGTTAATCTTTTGTGCACATTCTTTCATGTTTGTATAGTGGAAAACTTAAGAATGCAAACCCAGGAAAAACCCCAACAGTTATACATCTGATCTCATGTGAGAATTGTGCATCCAATTCTGTGTACCACACTTCGGAATGGATATGAAGGTTTTAGAAACGCTATGGAAAAGATTCACAAGAATTGTTCCAGGGATGAGGAACATCATCATGTGAAAAGGTTCTCTTCTTTGATAAAAAGATTGAGTAGATTTGATTGAGGTACTCAAAGTCATCAGGGGTACGGACAGGGTGCATAGAGATAATTTGTTTCCGAAGGTGGTTGCATGATTTAAAGTTATTGGCAAACAGCAATGGTGATATGGGGAAAAAAAAATTAAAGGGTGTTTATGATCAAGAATACACTGCTTGAAAGTGTGCAAGAGACAATTCAATCAAAACATCCAAAATGTAATTGAATAATTATCTGAAAAAAATATATGTACAAGGCTACAGTTAAAAGCCAGGAGAAGGCTTTAGGTGAGTTGCTCTGACACAGAAACTGAAAGACGTGATAGGAGAAATGGCATCCTCTTCTGTCACCATTCTCTAATTTTGTGTCTAAAAAAATGTCATAGCTGTTTTAAAACCTCAGACAAAGAATATTCCTGATTATCTGCCTGATTTACAATGTTTGATCAGATTCAATAATCTTGTTTAGCTTTTCTCCCTCCATCTCAGCATTTTCAGGTCATTTTTGTTGGAGGAATGGACAGAATTAAAGTCTGTCAGAATCTTTGATTCAGGGACCCTGGAAAAAGAAGTAGAGTCCCACATAGAGAAAGACAGGAAGACAGCAGCCATTGTGGACAGCATGGGTAAAGGTTGCTCTCTGATCACCACCTTCTTAAAATTGAAAGAGACAGGACTGGTAAAGATTGAAGGAATGCACGATTTATCTTAACATAGCCAGGAGAAGCAGTCACCAAGGTGGGCATTCTGTTGAAAGTTGGTTCTGGGGTGCTCAGCGGAATGGTAGAAATAACTTTTGATGGATACTCAACATTACAAATCACCAAAATGGAGAGAAGCAAGCCTTTTAGAAGCTAATTATAACTTTGAACTTGTTTCGATAAAGAATACGCATATATGGAGAGTATACCATGAATCTAAAAGGTATATCTTTCTGTAGTTTAGTGAATCATTTACCTACTAATTATTTTTGGTTCATATTGATTCTTGTTTGCTTGTTATAGTAAAATTTTTAAATATGAAATCTTGTTGTGTGATCCTTTGAGCCAGTCACAGGGCCTGATGAAGGGCTTTTGCCCAAAACGTCGATTTTCATGCTCCTTGGATGCTGCCTGACCTGCAGTGTTTTTCCAGCACCACACTCTCGACTTTACAAATTATTGGCATGGCTGGGAAATTGGTTGAGTGGCAGGCAACATAAATTGGCACTGTGCAACCAGTGATCTTCTACATAGATTTACAAGAATGATACCTGGGGGTTAAGTGATGAAGAGAGGTTACACAAATTTGGTCTGATTTCTCTAGAATTTAGAAGTTAAGGAGTAATCTGATTGCAGTCTTCAAGGTATTAACAGGAAAAGACAGGCTAGAAAAATATAAACTATTTTCACTGGTTTGGGATTTTAGACCCAGGGAGCATAGTCTTAGAATTAGAACCATACCGTTTAGGAAAAATGTTCGGAAGTATCTCGACCCAAAACGTGTGGTAGATGTTTGGAACAAAAACTGATGTTGCTGGAAAAGCTCAGCAGGTTGAGCAGCCTCTGTGAAGAAAAATCAGAACTGGGTTCCTCAAAACCGAAACGTTAACTCTGATTTTTCTACACAGATGCTGCCAGACCTGCTGAGCGTTTCCAACTTGTGTTTTGTTTCTGATTTACAGCACCCGTAGTTCTTTGATAGATATTTGGAACTCACTTCCACAACCAACTGTGGATGCTGAATTAGCTGTTAATTTTAAATCTGAGATAGATCATTTTTTGTTAAGCAAACGTGTTAAGAGCTAAGGGCCAAATTTGGTATGTGGAGTTAGGCCACAGAGCAGCCATGGTGTCATTGAATGGTGGAACAGGCTGAAGGGGGTGATTGGCCTACACCTGGTCCGATGCTTGTACATGGCCTGAACTTTCATGAAGATAAAGAGGCTCAATTCTAGCCAATGTACCTAGCACCATTTTCCATGCACATATGTGTTTTGTTTTGGGGGGCGGGGGTAGAATTGATAGTGAAATAGGTGAAGGTGGTAGCTATCATATCCATGGTAAATGAGAACAACTGCCAGGTCTTAATTTTGCTCAAAAGGTGTGCAAAAAAATGGGCTCGGCTATTGGAGTTCTTTGGTAATAGGGTATAGGGTGTAGGTTTGCTCGCTGAGCTGTAGGTTTGATATCCAGACGTTTCGTTACCTGGCTAGGTAACATCATCAGTGGGTGACCTCCAAGTGAAGCGAAGCTGTTGTCTCCTGCTTTCTATTTATATGTTTGTCCTGTATAGGATTCCTGGGGTTTGTGGTGATGTCAAACCTTCACAACCTTGCATAGGGTATGCTTTTGTAAATTCCTTTGGATATATCCACAGACATCTTTGAATGCAGTGGTAAGTTCCATTCTGGGATTGGTAAAAGTGGACATGAATGTGTAGCTATGGATAAATTGTCAAACTTATAAGGCAATTGTTAAGCTGTCAAGGGAATATTTCAAACCTTCGAGTCATTTAAATCCCCTACATTGTAAATTTTGAAAAACTACAGCTTAGAAAAATCAATCCCTACTATTTCACTTCACATAAGTTGCCATAAGTCTGAGGGCTTTCATTAAAAGATTTTGCTTCATGATTGATTTTCCATCATATCATAATTACGGTGGGATCTCTGACAGTTCACAATTTGTTTGATAGCTTCAAGTCTTTGAAGTGGGCTATGAATACAAATACTTGTTTTTGAAAGGGATTAAGTAGTTGAAGGAACTTAAATATTGTTAATGGATTTTTTTTATCAATGTATGTGTTTTTAAAATTTCAAATTTCTCAATAGGCACTTGGAAATCTACCTTATTTCTTCTCACCATGGGTTCTTGGGTTTCTTAGGTATGCCCATGTTAAATATTGGGTGATTTGGCAGTTCACATGAGCTTGCTGTAAATTAGCATAGAGACTATGAGGAACTATTATGGTGGGTGGACAGGCATAAGTTGGCATGGAGGCTGTCAGGGACTATGGGCTTGTGTGGACAGCATCGGTTGGCATGAGTTAGCATGGATCAGCAATTTAACACGCAACTTATGGTGTTAGGAGTATATTACTGAAACTGGTACCACTTTTATCCTTGACATGAGCAAATCCATAAGTCAGTCATGCAGTATCATTATGAACACTAAGAAATACAAGACTATTCATCTCTTACAGTTGAAGATGAAATGGTGACTGAATCAAAATTGAAAACTGGAGACAGTGTTTAAATATAAATTTTAAAAGTGGAAAGAAAAAATTGAATTCAGCACTTACTTTAAATTAGGGTCAGTTGTCAGAGAAGTTGGCAATTTCTTTATGTCATCGCCACTGACAACTAGTATCTTTAGTTTATTCATTCTGCACAAGACTTTGGGCAGATAGGTCAGCTTGTTCTTCTGAAGGTACAGGGACTCTAGCTCAGCAAGTCTGCAAATTATAAAAATAGCACACAGGTGTTTCAAATATTATTTTCAAAATATTTGTATCTAGATTTGTTAATGTCATACAACATATTTTTACCCTTAAGATTTTGATGTCAGTTTTGAAATTACATTGCAGTGGCAATATGCAGTGACTCGATGCTGTGCCTCCAAGAAAGGTTTTAGAAAGAAATGGTTAATTCATAATTGTTAAATCTGCTGTTTGTGTGTTTTGGCCCAGGCAAGGAATGTGATGGGCAGAATTTCTAACGAATTGCATCTTCAAAGAGCAGATTAGCTACGAAGAAACTATTTCTTCTCAAGGTTTAGAACTAGGGCATTCAGGACCAAAGTTAGGAAGCATTTTTCACATTAAAGGTAACATATATCCAGAACATTTTTCTGACTCCAGATGGATCACAAAATAGGAAGCTAGTATTCTAGATGAAACAAGCAGGAATCATAACCAAATAGTTAAATCTTTTGAGACAGTTTCAATTTAATCAGTTTTAAGACCTTGAGACTATACTTTCATTCTTTACTTTGAAGCATATGCCATGGACATTCTGTCTATTGGTATTAAGCAGTAACTTGCCCAACCAATCCTTCTTTAATGGATCTTTGGAGGCTGCTCAGTAAATGGTCAGAAAGGTCTTTTATCATCATTTATGCAGAGTCAGGAGAATTGTGAAGTATGTGTAAGGTGGTAAAAGCAAGATAGAGTGACAGCGCTAGTAGGGTTTTAGTTGAAGAAACAGAAATGGGGCATACAAGATATTTTGTTTAAGAAAGCAGAATAATAAGAAGCAGAGCTTGGAAGCTTATTTTAGCAATGAGCAAGTCGGGAAATAATCTGGAGGCAAATAAAGTTTGCTTGTGACAGTAGTGGTTAGTAGGCAGGATCAAGAGGGCTTTTACTCAGAGTTACAGGATATGATTCAGCAGAAGCTTGAAAAACGAATTGAAATTCTATGTGGGGGAAGCATTGGAATGTGGCGTTGGGATTAAAACACTGGCAGAGAAATGCTGGATGCAGATGGAAGGTCAAACTGGATGTGGCATCATGGAGTTTGCAGTGATGGATTGAGGTAGCACAAACAAATGGATGTTGGCTGTGAATTTTGTGGGAGGGGAGTCTAAGGGTGTGGCAGCACCAGGAAGACAATGGTAAGGCATCTGAGACTGAGTCAGGATTTGATTGATGCCGAAAGATATTGTGATATACTGTTGTTAGTTGCTCAATTAAAGGTTTTTTTGTGGAGTTGGATTGGCAGTGAGTTTAAAATTTTGAGTACTTGGCATAAGGCTAGTATTACCTCTAATTTAGTGAGAAATAGTTCAAAAAAAGGTTATATGTTTTCTGAAAACAGAATATAGAACAAACAGATTCACTTCATACAGAATCTTTAGAGGAAGCTGTTGATTTATCAATCTGGAAAGAATTTGAACTTGAAGTTGAAATGCCATGCCTAACAAAGTGCAACATGATACCAACCTCAATAATGTACCTTCAAGAATCAAACTCAACTGATGGGAAGGTCCCTGCATTGCAGTTTCTATTGTATTTGCATATAAAGCCATGTCGTATTAGATAGGTGCATAAATCACATTGTTTGTGTTCTCTGCTATTTTGCATATGAATTGAGCTCTAATGAGCCTAATGTACAGTCAGTACACTGAGTTCAGCTGATGGAATCATTTTAGATCTTTTAGATAGCACTGTCAGCATTTGACGCCGCATAGGTTTCAGGATCCCATAATGTATCAAACCAGAGCCTTGAGGAGAACTGAATTATGACTCCAAAAATCATTTCTCCTTGAAGTTTTTTGTGAGGGAGGACACCTTGGAGGGCTCATCCAGCAAGGCTATATGGTAGAGCTCAAAAATCAGATGACGCAATAATCTTTTGTGGGATTGTACTACATACCTCCCAATAGCCAGTAGCTATCAGAAGAACAGATATGTGGATAGATTATGAAAAATGTAAAAACAACAGGGTTGTTGTAGTGGGTGATTTTAACATTCCCTGTAATGATTGGGATTTACTTGGTGCTCAGGTCTCAGATAGGGTGGAATTTGTTATTCCTGTGAAAATGAAGGATGAAGATGGCAAGATTCAGAAACCTTGCATGACAAGAGAAATGGAGAGTTTAGTCAAGAAGGTAAAAGGAGGTATATGTAAGGTTTAGGAAACTGAAGACAGACAGAGACTTCAAAGAATACAAAGATAGCAGGAAAGAACTCAAACAAGGAAATAAGCAGGCTAAAAGGCAGCATGAAATTTCTTTGGCAAACAGAATTAAGGAACATCCCAAGGTATTTTATACATATATAATTAAGGAGAAAGAGGGTAGCGAGGGAATGGGTTGGTCTACTGAAGGACAAAGGAGGCAATTTATGAATGTAGAGACAAAAAAACTACAGATGCTGGAATCCAAGATAGACAAGCAAGAGGCTGGAAGAACACAACAAATCAGGCAGCAGCAGGAAGTAGAGAAGCCAATGTTTCGGGTGTAACCCTTCTTAAAGACTGGAAGTGGGTGTAAGGGGATCTACAGATAAAGATGGGGGGCTGGGAGAGGGTTTTGGATGGGGAGAAGAGTGGAGTGGTGAAATAGTGATAGGTGAACACAAATAGAGGGTATGGCCTGGTTGGTCGATGAGTGGAATGAATCCGGTTGGGAGGTGGAAGGAAGGGTCAGTCAGAGGAGTGGAAGGGAAGAGGAGGGGCTGGAAAGGGAGTCAGAGGATGTGAAGGGAGCTTATTTGAAATTGCAGAATTCAATGTTGAGTCCTCCAGGCTGTAGATTTCCCAGATGGAAGATAATGCGGTCTGATTCACTGTGGCAATGGAGGAGGGTGAGGATGGTCATGTCAAAGAGGATGTGGGAAGGGGAATCGAAATGGGTAGTGACAGGGAAGTCAGGTTGGCCCCTGCGGACCTGCCTGAGATGCTCGGTGAAAGGTACCCTTAGTTTACGTCAGGAGCATTGGATACAATTTATGAATGTAGCTAGAGGAAGTGGCTGAGGTCTCTAATGATTATTTTGCTTCAATGTTCACAAAGGAGAAGGACATAGAACCATAGAGATGTACAGCGCGGAAACAGACCCTTAAGTCCAACTCATCCATGCTGACCAGATATCCCAATTTAAACTAGTCCCACTTGCCAGCAGCTTGCCCATATCCCTCCTAACCCTTCCTATTCATATACCCATTCAGATGCCTTTTAAATGTTGCAATTATACTAGCCTCCACTACTTCCTCTGCCAGCCCATCCACACAAGGACCATCCTCCACATGAAAAAGATGCCCCTTAGGTCTCTTTTATATCTTTCCCCTTTCAAACTAAACCTATGCCCTCTGGTTCTGGACTCATAATGGATGATGAGTCTCAGGAAGGGCATGTTGCTAGCTGAGGAAATGTCAACATTAAAAAGGAGACGGTGTTGGGTATTTTGAAAAATATTGAGGGGGACAAGTCCCTGGGACCTGATGGAATGTATCCCAGAATGCTGAAAGAGTCAGGTGAGGAAATTGCTGTGGCCTTATATGAAATCTTTGTATCCCTTTAGTCACAGGGGAGAATAATTGGAGAGAATAACCAACCACAGGAAGAAAAGACTGGAGAATAACCAACATTGCTCTTTTGTTTAATAAAGGCAACAGGGATAATCCGGAAATTACAGGTCTGTGAGCCTTGCGTCAGTTGTAGGGAAATTAGTGGAGCAGATTCTTAGAGATAGGATTTACACACATCTAGAAAAATAAGAACTTATTAGTGATAGCCAGCATGGCTATATGCTGGAAAGGTTGTATATCCAAACTTGTTTGAGTTTTTTGACGAAATGACAAAGAAGATAATGAGGATAGAGCCAGTAGATGCTATCTATATGGACTTTAGCAACTTCTTTGACAAGTTCCCTCATGGCAGGCTGATATAAACGTTGAGTCACATGAGATACATGATGAGCTGGTAAGATGAATACAGAACTGGCTTAGTTATAATACTTAGAGTGTAGCGGAGAAGAAGTTTATTTTCTGACAGGAGATGTTTGAACAGTGGTGTTCTACAGAGATCAGTGCTGGGACCCCTGTTGTTTGTAATAATATATAAATGCTTTAGAGTGGAATGTAGGTGGCCTGAATAGTAAGTTTGCAGATGACACAAAGATTGATGGAGCTTCCAATAATGAGAAGGATTGGCAGACAATACAGCAGATACTAGAAAGGCTGGAGACTTGGTTGAAGAAATGACAGATGGAGTTTAATCTGGACAAATGTGTGGTGATGTATTTTGGAAGATCCAGTGTAGGTGGGTATATACAGTAAATGGCAGAACTCTTAGTAGCATTGACATACAGACAGATCTAGGTGACAGTTCCCAGAAAGTAGCAGCTCAAATGAATAAGATGGTCAAAAAACCATTTGGCATGCTTACCTTCATTGGTGAAAGCATACAGTATAGAAATTGGCAAGTCATGTAGCAGCTGTATGAAACTTTAATTAGGCCACATTTAGAATATTGCATACAATTCTGGTTGCTAGAAAGATGTCCAAGACTTTAGAGAGGGTTTTGTTTTGACTGGGACAATACAGCTATCCTGGGACAGGTTAAGCAAAGACATGCCAGAGAATTCCTAGAGGCCTGGCACTCCAACCACAACGCCATAAACAAACACATAGATCTAGATACCATCTATCAACCCCTCAGAGAACGAACAGGAAATGACATCACCACAAACCCCAGGAACCCCATCCAGGACAAACATATAAATAGAAAGCAGGAGGCAACAGCTTCGCTTCACTTGGAGGTCGCCACTGATGATGTTACCCAGCCAGGTAATGAAACGTCTGGATATCAAACCTACAGCTCAGCGAGCAAACCTACACCCTAAACCTCAACCTGAGCTACAAACCTTCACAAACCTTGCAAAAAGTACAAGGACTGTTGCAATTTAAAAACTGACTGTCTAATCACCACCTGCTCAAAGGAATTTGATGATGAACAATAAATGCTTTGATCTTTCCAGCAAAGGCTAAGTTCTATGAATGATCAAAAAAAGCCCATATTGAGTGCCAATAAACTGTATTTTCATATTTAACATACAGTTACCTGTCTAAATCTTGAGGCAGGTCTTTCAGTTTATTGTTGCTAATGTCTAGATTCTTGAGGTTTGTCATTCGGAGCACACAGATAGGCATGCTTTGAAACTGGTTTGTGGACAAATCCAAGCTACTCAGTTTTTGCAGATCCCGTAGCTGAAACATAAACAAAATCCAAATCATTTTGGTTGGACGGCATTACAAACTTGGCTGAGGCATTCTATCCCTGTACATGGTTGAAATTATTCTAAACAGTTAATAGACCCTTATCCATCTGCTCCATTTCCTAGATTCAACAAGGCAATGTAAATCTTCGATTTCCACCCATACAAAATTTCTGATTTTAGCATTATCGAAACAGGAAGTGATCATAAGGATGTGCTAGTGTGACCAACAACACCCAAAGATTATCAGGTTGTTTAGAATCTTGGATTCTGAAAAGACCTAAATCTGAAATAAGTAGCTAGACTGGCTAGCTTTTTTGCATTGACCAGGTGTTGCCACTTTGACTTCATTTCTTGTTTATGTCTGAAAGTAATTTCCACATTTTGTCATGACCATTTGCACATTGAGAAATTCTGGGGTCTTTTTGTCATTAGTCTGAGAGTTTTATCTGGTAATAAAGAAGTTTCCTATTCAACCATTTCAACAAAATTATAGAAGTGGTCACTACAGCTGTGCTGCTTATTACAATATGACCAGTTGTCTTCATTAATAACAGCGTGGGGTGCAAGCTTGTGCACTGGAGGTGGACAGGATAAAGTTTTTCTCAGTTTGCAAACAATATATCTTGAAAGCTAATAGATTTCTATGAAATTTTGCACATTGATAGGTTATGGCTCAAGGAACAACTGACTAACTTTGGCGAATATGCAGTTTCAGGTTGTGGGATTTTCTTTTTGGAACCCATTAACATTGGCAGGTTGGACAACTTTGTTTTTTGAATGCTGTGAGTTTGGATGTGTAGAATATTATGATTATTTTAACATGTTATGAAATGTCTCAATGGCTGTAGTGAAACTTGCCGTACTATTATAAATGTGAGCAGAGTTTGCAGACCAGGTTGTTGGATATGGATTGGCATGAAGCCTCCTTAGTGAGTTGGAAATTGTTAATAAAAAAATTCCTTTTTCAGCTTTGCGGTTACAGCACATTGTCAATCTGCAACCACTCACTAATTAGTATGATTGTCCCTATAGAAAAATCTGTATCACTGGTCATGGATGCTGTTGGTGATGGGTGGCTGATGAGCTTGTGTGGCTGAAGAGCTTGATCTGACAGCCGCATTTCCAATTACACAGAGGTAGTGTTTTGTCTGTGCTTCCGGGAGGTGGAAGTGGTCCTTGGTCCTGAGATCATTGGCATTCCTTTCTCTAGTTCCTTTTCTGTACTTCCTCTTGTTGAAGATTGTTCTCAAAGAATTATGTTTCTCCAAGTCAGTTTCTTCTGAAGGAGAGTGTCCCATGCATTGACATCTATGTTGCGTTTCTTGAGGGAATCTTCAGTGAGTTTTTGAAACACTTCCTTTGTCTTCTTCTTATTCAAGTGCCTTCCTTAAGCTTTGCAAAGAAAATTTGCTTTTGTAGTCAGAACTCAGCCAACCTCAGCACATGGCCAGACCAGCAGAGTTGGTTTTGGATGATCATGGCCTCAATGCTGGTGCTATTGGCTGCTTCAAGAATGCTTAGATTAGTACATCTGTCTCCCAGTTGATGCAGAGAAGCTACCTTAAACAACGCTGATGATAACTCTCAAAGGTCTTGAGGTGGCATCTGTATGTAGTCTAAGTTTTGGAGCATTGGGAAGAGTGGGAAGAATGATTGTCTTATACAGTATGCAATAATATTGGCATCACCAAGCATATCATGGCCATTGAAAACTCTCATCCTTATGAGTCCAAAGGACTCAGTTAAAAGCCGTGACTATGTAGAGTGTTTTGTGTTGTTCCTGGCATTTCTCTGCGAAAATCAGGTCCATAGTTCCATGATCAGGTCGGAAGCCACACTAACTTTCATGAGGCATCCTCTGAGACTGGGAGAAGGCACCTAGCAAGAATTCTGGTGATGATCTTCTCAGCGATGGAGAGTAGGGAAATTCTTCGATAGTTCCCCACTTTGTCTTCTTTCTTGAAAGTGATGGTGATGGCAGCATCGTTGCAATCCACAGGGATTTCTTCTTTATTCCAAATTTTCAGGAACAGTTGATGAAGATGACAGCTCCTTCAAATTGATGGAAGTGATGGGAAAAACTCTGCACTTCCAGTATAACTACATAAAAAAGAACTATTAAGTAAAGCCATGATTATTAACCCAAACATAGACTGAATGGCAGTACCCAGAATGCAATCAGCTAGTGCATAACAACGGCAAAGTGTCTGTCCTAAAGTGATGCTTGATGACGCCTTGTATTTAGTATATAACTGCCTTCCTTTGGTAACACTTGTGTCTTCCAGATCCTGGGTGGTTTCAGCCTGACAGGAATCAACTCCAGTATTGTATCCTAGTCAAAGTCTTTTGGGGAGGAGATAGTCTTCCACTTCTCTGAGCTAGTTTTTAAATGATTCAGTGTAAGACTTCATAAAATTCTCAGCATTGTGGGATACCATAGCATTGCACACTTTGTCTCACGTCTACAATAATTAGAGTGAGAGACGAATTGATAATGACAATATATTGTTGGTCTATTCCAACTTTGCCCTGTTATTGGGTACAATTTCATAATCCCTGTTGATCCATATGGCAGCAAAGCTGATGGGAACAATGTGAAGCACTCAAAATAGATCTTCAAATGTAATCTTTGAGCATATGGAAATCAGAGGAGAGCCCATGGCACCTATGTATTAGTCTTAGATTTAATAAAAAGCAGTGGCATGTATAAGAACCCTTGTTGTGTGAATATTGTTGCATATGACTTACCAATCCTCCATTGTGGTCTGCAGTTCTACAAATCAATCCATTTACACTGAACTGACGTGGGGATTGTACTCATCCACCTGACCCTCACAGTGACATGTTTCAGGGTATGATGGTGCTGTAAATGTATTGTGCCCAGAATATATTTTACTTTAAAGCCATGTCTTCTAAAACCTGCACTCCAGGATTCAGCAGCTGAGGATAATAATGAGTTGATCCTTCAAAAGCAAGTTAATTTTCTCTTTCAGCATTACCACCTGATCTTGTTCAAATTTGTGCATCACCTCTACCTCTCTTTAAATTTGTCAGGTGGATGAACTTTGACCGGTGTTTACAAGGGTAGGAGTGAATGCAAATGGAATGCTGAAAGGTGCTGGCCAAGTTTACATTTCTTAGCCCTGGCACAAATTCCAGAGACACACCTGGAGAAGGAGAACAATGCTGTCACCATGGTGACCTATAAAATGAAGCTTAGAGTGGATTAAATCAGTATTACAGCACGTCTAGGAAAGAAGTAGAAAGTTGCAGAATTCTATTGTTTTAGAGGCAAACCCAGACTCATATCACGCAAGAGCTTCAAGTTCCTCTGCAGCAAAAACAGAAGTTCGGGTTCCCTGCATCATGAGGTGGCAGGCTGATGTTTCATGTTCTGCAAATATATTTGGAATGTAACCAATTAGACTATACTGATATACATACAGTGTCAAGTGAATTATAGCATACCAGCGTGGATTTTCACCTTCACTGCTTGTGTGGTCATTTGGTGGAGCAGAATGCCTGCTTGCTGTAGAATCCCCTTGAATCTCATTTCTTTGGAACCAACATTAATAAAAATGATCCAGTTTTTATATTTTAATAATTGCTCCCCCAATTCACCACACATCAAGGAAAAGCAATCACACTGCGACTGCTTTTAAGAATGCAATTCGCACTGCATGAACCAGCAAGTATGAATGTCAAACAGTTACTTGCTTGACAGGCCTACCCATATTTAATATTTGAATGTGCCCCAACTTGTTTCAGGTGGGAGCTTCTTATGCACTTTGAGATCCACTGGAAAGGTTCCTTATCATTTCTGTCCTGTTCATTAATTCGTGTATCATATAGTCACAGGTCATAACAGACTTGAACATTGACTCCATGCATTTTTAAACATTAGCATCTAATAATCAACATTCTTTGTGGAAAACAATTTTGAAGCACAAAGTGTGCTGTTAGTCCAAAGTTTGTCTGGAACTAGTAGACAGCTGTCCTCTGCAGGTAATGAATGTATCAATCTGACATTGATACATCCAGATCTTCAATAAAATAAAGAGAAAAGAATGTTTTTAAAATGCACTCCAAAACGTTTCACAGGAGCATTACAAACAACAAGCTACAGCTGCAGCTATAATGACATATGATCAAAAGTCTGGATAAACAGACAGGTTTTAAGGAGCATATTAAACATGTCAGATCCCATAGACAGCTGAAAACATTCGACCATTGTTGGACCAACTAAATTCAGAATGCCCAAGAACACAGAATTGAAGAAACGTAGAAATCTCTGAGGATTGAAGGATGGAGAAGGTTAGTAATAGGGAGGACAAGGGATAAGGAGGGACTTGAAGCCTGATAACTTCGAGATTGATAGACCAAGAGGCAAGTAGGTCAATAAACACAGAGGATGACAGAGGAGGTGCAAGTAGGACAGAGGAACAGAATTTTGAATAAGCTCAAATTTATGAACATAAATGATAGAAGACTAACCCAAAATAGTCAATTCCAGAGGTAACAGTTCCTGAGGCAAGGCAAAGGCAGACAATATGATAGACACTTATGGTTTTGATGATAGTGTTGATATATGGATAGCAGCTCATCTCAGGTCAATTAGAATTCCAAGATCAAGATGTGGTTGTTTCAGCCTCATGAATTTGTGGTGGAGACCAAAGACCTTAGTCATCGCAAGACTTAGTTGAAGAAAATTTCTGCTCATCCTAGACTGAGTGTCAGACAAGCAATATGACAAAGTAGAGGCAATGGAAGTATTGAAATGAGTCATGTTAAGGTAGATGTGTGTGTTGACTGCAAACAAATGCTCTATGATGAGTTTTTGATAATGTTATCAAGAAGTAGAAAGAAGCTAAGAATTAGGAGAGAACTAAATAAGAGACACTCGAGGGAAACTGCAGAAAAGGAAAATGCAGACATTGCAAATGATTATCATGTTATCTTTGTATAGATAGCAACAAAGCCAGAGGAGACAGTCCCAGCTTGATGATAAAAGAAGTCAAATATTGCAGACTTTCTTAGAAAGATGACGATGAATAGATTATCACAGTCCCAATCATGTATGCTATTTGTCACTTTGGTAAAAGCTGCTGCAGTACTTGACAAGGTCAGAAACCTGATAGCAGCAGTTAATACATAGACTAGCAACAAAGATGTGAACGGGCTTGAGAAACTGTGTGCAACATGTTTAAGGATGTTGGATAGGAAACCGAGGATGGAGATGTGATATACATTTGCAAGGGTAAAGATTAGGATTGTAACTAAAATGTCTTTGATAATAATTTAAAATTATTCTTCAAACGTGTGTCTGCTTAGTTAATTAAATGGTCCTTCAAAGGGCTTCCAAATTAATAATTAGAAGGTTACACCAAGATTGAAAATAGTGTGATGATATAGAATTACTAAACTTGTATTTTTTTAAAAAATACGCTGGAAATCAACATTTGATCATCCATGCAGCAATACCCTAATGAAATATTACAACTCAAAGTGCAACCCCTTGAAAATGCATCAAATGAATGACTGGACCAAAGAGCAGTTTTATATATACAAATACAGCTCATGTGATTTTTATGGAACAACTTGATTTAGATCTTATATAACACAGAGATCTTAGCTGTATAAGCCAAAGATATTACCTCAAATGGGAGCTCTATCAATTCCAGGTTATTCGATAAATTCAGTTTCTCTAGATTCTCGCAACATCCAAGCTCCAGTGGGACGGATGTCAGCTTATTGAAACTAACATTCAGTTCTTTCAGGCTGACCATTTTGCCTGTCAAAACACAACCAAAAACTTTAGTTTTATCAGGACTTTAAATCTTTACAGTAAAGAAACACGGCAAACTGTAATTAAGATATAAAGTACACACTACTTGTTTTTTCAAATTCTTTCATCTGAATTAATACCTGCAACTTTCATGGACTGAAATAGATTTAAACAGGGACCAAAAGACATCGACTTAAAATGGTCACAGATATCATCCAGCCATTCAGTGTCCAGGTTGGAGCAGGCTTGAAGGGACCAATAGCTTAATCCTGCTCCTATTTTCTCCTATGATTTCGGAAAACCGATAACCTGTCCTGGGCCTTCCAAATAGATGCAACAGTCAAGAAGGCACAACAGGCAACTTAGGAAATTTGGCATTTCCGTAAGGACCCTCACCAATCTTTACAGATGTACCATAGAAAGCATTCTATCTGGCATGGCAAATGTACTGCCCAGAAACTACAGAGACTTGTGTGCACAGCCCAGCCCATCATGGAAGCCAACCTCCCAGCCAAGGAATCCATCTAAACTTCTTATTGCTGCGGAAAGGTTTCAATTTCATCAGAGATCCCTCCCACCCAGTAATGCTGTCCTCGAACCTCTTCTATCAGGCAGAAAATACTGAAGCTTGAACACACACACCAACAGATTCAAGAACAGCTTCTTGCTTTTATTAGACTCCTGAATGGACCTCTCCAACTTCAAACAATGTTGATTTTGTTTTGTGCAGCTCTATTTCAGATGTAACCTTGTATGCCTCTCTCTTCTTAAGCACCCTATGATCTTTATGTCCTTGTTTCCCATGATTTGTCTGTACTGCTCACAAAATAAAGCTTTTCACTGTACTTAGGGAATGTAACTACATTAAATCAAATCAACATTAAAGTGGACAGCTGAACTGAAATCAATATTTTATCAAAAGGTAATGAGAGCAGCCTGAAGACCCCCTGATTAGGTATGAAAAGGCCTTATCTCTTATTTTGATTTACAACTTCTTCAACTGCTGCAGACATGGAGTAGACAAACAAGTTGATATTTCAAGGAGCTGCTTTTAGCGGAGAGGTAGATAATCTGCTGGGGCTGCAGCACAGGCTAAGAACTCTGCTTCTCTCAAGAAGAAAACTTGCTGGATCACAACTGTAAAGGAAACCATAGCAGCACATTTGGAAAATCATAATTTTTCAAGCAGAGTCAGCATGACTTCATGAAAGGGAAATCGTGTCTAATTTAATTGAGTTTTTCAGGAAGTCTCAACTATCGTGGAAAAGGGGAACCAGTTGATATGTCATATTTGGATTTTCAAGGTGTTCGACAAGTTAATTCACAAAAAGTAAAGTCATAGGCGCCCATGATGTTGGAGTTAGTGTATTGGTGCGGATAGAAAATTGGCTAATGGGCAGGAACAGCAAGTGGGGACAAATGGTTTCTATTTCAAGTTGGCAATCTGTAGCCAGTTGGGTTCCACAGAGATCAGTCCTGGGGCCACACTGTTTAAAATATGTATTAATGACTTGAAGGAAGTAGGCAAGTATACTGAAGCCAAATTTGCAGACGACACAAAAATAGGTGGAAAGGCAAATTATGAGAGGAATGTAAACATTTTACAAAGCGATGTTAATGGGTTGCATTAATAGTCAAGAAGTTCGCAAATGGAGTATAATTTGGAACAATGTGAAGTTGTTCATTTTGGAAGGAAGAACAAAAGAAAGGGGTATTATTTATATGCACAAAAACTGCAGAAAGCTGCAACACAAAGGAACTTTGTGCAAAGAGGTACTCATGCATAAAACTTCATGTTAGCAACAGGTGCAGCAGGTAATCAGGAAGGCAAATGGACTGTTTGCCCCTTTTTGAAGGAGGTTGGAGTATAAGAGGAGGGAAGTGTTACTGCAATTGTACAAGGTTTTGGTGAGACCACATCTGGAGTTCTGTGAGCAGTTCTGGTCCTCTTATTTAAGGAAAGATACTACTTCATTGGAAGTAGTTCAAAGAAGGTTCATTAGGCTGATCCCTTCTATGGAGGGATTGATTGTCTTATGAGCAAAGTTCAAATAGGTTGGAACTCTACTCATTGGAGTTTAGAAGAATGAGAGGTGATCTCTTTGAAACATATAGGATTCTTAAGGGGCTTGACAGGGTAAAAGGTGAGAGGGTATTGCCCCTCATGGGAGAGTCTAGGACCAAAGGGCTTGCTCTCAGAATAAACAGGCACCAATTTCAGACTGAGAAGAAGAGGAATTTCTTCACTCATAGAGTTATGAGACATTGGAACTCCTTGCTATGGAGAGCTGTGGGGACAGAGACCTTGTGAACATTTGAAACTGAGACAGATAGATTGCTGATCATTAGGGGAATCAAAGATTACAGGGAAAATACAGGAAGTTAGACAAGAGTAATGCTGGATCAGCCATGATCCTTTTGAATGGCAGAGCATGCTTGACGGTCTGAATGGCCTGTTCCTGTTTGCTATGGTCCTATGAACAATAGCAACTAAAAAGAAAATTCTGAACACCAAGGATAACTACAATATTCACTCATTCTGATGGTTCAAAACACCATCGAACTGTGGTCTCAGCTTAATTTCTTGAAACTGAACAAAATTCTAATGACTTTAAACTGCATATCCTTTCTTTTTTTATATAGGACACCAATCCTCTTTAAGGAGAAAGTGAGGACTGCAGATGCTGGAGATCAGAGCTGAAAATGTGTTGCTGGAAAAGCACAGCAGGTCAGGCAGCATTCAAGGAACAGGAGAATCGAAGTTTCGGGCATAAGCCCTTCTTCAGGAATGAGGAAAATGTGTGAGGGTGTCAGTGGAAGGGTACTGGTTGGTACAGCGGGAAAGGAAGAAGCGGAGGGCTTTGAGTCCTTCGTGATGGGGATGGAGGTGTACAGGGACTGGATGTCCATGATGAAGATAAGGCGTTGGGGACCGGAGAAGCGAAAATCATGGAGGAGGTGGAGGGCGTGGGTCGTGTCCCAAATATAGGTGGGGAGTTCTTGGACTATGGGGGACAGGACCGTGTCGAGGTATGCAGAGATGAGTTCGGTGGGGCAGGAGCAGGCGGAGACAATGGGTCGGCCGGGGCAGTCAGGTTTGTGGATTTTGGGCAGGAGATAGAAACGGGCAGTGCGGGGTTGTGGGACTATGAGGTTGGAGGCGGTGGATGGGAGATCCCCTGAGGTGATGAGGTTATGAATGGTCTGGGAGATGATGGTTTGGTGGTGGGAGGTGGGGTCATGGTCAAGGGGGCAGTAGGAGGAGGTGTCCACGAGCTGGCGTTTAGCCTCAGCAGTGTCAAGGTCGGTGCGCCAAAATACTACCGCGCCTTCCTTGTCTGCCACTTTGATAGTGAGGTTGGGGTTGGAACGGAGGGAGTGGAGGGCTGCACGTTCTGAGGGTGAGAGGTTGGAGTGGGTGAGTGGGGTGGAGAAGTTGAGGCGGTTAATGTCGCGGCGGAAGTTGGCTATGAAGAGATCAAGGGCGGGTAAGAGGCCAGCACGGGGTGTCCAGGTGGATGGGGTGTGTTGGAGGCGGGAGAAGGGGTCGTCAGAGGGTGGGCGAGAATCTTGGTTGAAGAAGTAGGCACGGAGGCGAAGGCGGCGGAAGAATTGTTCGATGTCACGCCCCGTGTTGAACTCGTTGATCCGAGAGGGTAGGGGAATGAAGGTGAGGCCTTTGCTGTGGACTGATCTTTCATCCTCAGAGAATGGTAGTCCTGGAGGGATGGTGAAAACACGGCAGGGGTGGGAGCTAGGACCTGGTGTGGGGCTGGAGCTGGGAGTGGGGACGGAGTTAGGCGTGGGGGCGGGGACGGAAATCAGCGTGGGAGCGGAGTTGGGCATGGTGACGGAGATCAGCGTGGGGGCGGGGTTAGGCGTGGTGACGGAGATCGGCGCGGGGGCGGAAACACATGCGGCGTTGTGGTTGTGCAGGTTAGTGATGTCACAGGGGGGCGGAAGTGGCTGTGGCGACGGCAACCCAGGGGGCGGAAGTGGCTGTGGCGACAGTGTTATTCCCGGTAGCCGTGGAGGCCACGAATCTGTCGGCGATGGTCTTCCTGGCGATTGTGGAGGCGGTTGTCTGGGCGGCGATCGCGGAGTCGGTTGTCTGGGCGTTGATTGCGGAGGCTGCGAGGTCGGGTGGGGGCGGAAGTGACGTCATGGTCCATCGGCCTCCGAAATCAGTCCGGCGCCATTAACCACGCGTCTGCTACAGCGCCCGCGGCAACAACCGCCGCCGCGGACCATGACGTCACTTCCGCCCCCATGACCTCGCAGCCTCCGCAATCGCCGCCCAGACAACCGCCTCCACGATCGCCGCCCAGACAACCGACTCCGCGATCGCCGGGAAGACCATCGCCGACATATTTGCGGCCTCTGTGGCTATCTGGTCAGACAGCATCCATGGAGAGAAAATAAACTAATGTTTTGAGTCTAGATGACTCTTCATCAGCTCTGAATTCAAGTGTGGAGGGGGTAGCATTCATGCTATAGTTTGTGGTGGGGGTGTATGGAGGTAGTGAGTATAGGTTGCTGGTGGAGACAAAATATTGATAGTTCAGATTAAGTGATCGGAATGTGAGAATGGCAGAACAAAAGTGTGTCTCCTGCCAGACTTGAAAGGACAGCCAGTCACCCTGGGGTGGGGAGAGGGAGAAAGAATATGATAACGGAATGTAACAGACTAAAACATAAGGGAAGAAATGGTTCACAATTTAAATATGAAAGGTTCAACATTGTGATGTGTCTGAAATTCATTAAGATAAGGGTGTTAGGGTATGAAGCTGAGTCCTTTGCTGAATACAGGTAAAAACAATGACTGCAGATGCTGGAAACCAGATTGTGGATTAGTGGTGCTGGAAGAGCGCAGCAGTTCAGGCAGCATTCGAGGAGCAGTAAAATCGATGTTTCTGGCAAAACACCTGGAATCAGGAATACAGCTTTGCTGAATACAGTACATTCAGCCTCAGAGAGGGAAATGTCAGGAGATGTGGTGAAAGCATCGCAAAGGCTGGCTTTGGTGGGAGTGGCTTCAGGGAGACAGAAAGTGATGGCATCTGAGGGCTGGAGGGAAATGAGTGCTAAGGGATGGTCCGCAGGATGGATTGGAGTCCTTAAGTCGCTGGAGCTTGCGTGCCTTGATACGATGGATGAGGCGAAGGATGAAGTGAAACTTGGGACCAGTACAGCTTTGAACAAGGGTGAGTCGGTGTTCCTGCAGAGTGGAGTCAAGTGTGCACATATGGTGTGCACATGGTGTTGATCACGGATCACAGGATCCAGCAGGAATAGCAGTCCGAGAAATGTTGCACATCATGGAGATACTTGTAACCCTGGGTGGATTCGAAACATGAAAGGTGAAACTTGAGTTGAGATCCATGTGGTGTAAGTCTGAGTTGTTGGTAGTTGCTGAGGAAAGGAATTTAGCTGTGAAAACAAGTTATGCCAAACACCTTGTCAAACACCAGCAGTGAAATGGACAACAATGAACATGTACAGTACATGGTGAAAGATGCAACCAGAATTTACCTTCAAATTGTGAACCATTTCTTCCCCTTATCTTTTAGCTTGTTACATTGTGTTATCGTGTCCTCACTCCCCTCCTCCCAATGCTGGGGGACTGGCTGTCCTTTCAAGCCAGGAGACGCACCACTGTTCTGTCTTTCTCACATTCCGAACTTAATCTGAACCAGCAACATCTTTTCTCTACAGGCACCCTACACCCACTACCCCCACATTGCCCAGTCCCAAACTATAACACAAATGCTATCCCCTCCACCCTTCACTAGCTATGATGAGTCATCTAGACTGGAAACATTAGCTTGCTCTCTCTCCATGGATGCTGTCTGACCAATTGTGATTGCCAGCATTGATTGTTTTCAGTACAGATTCTAGCATCTGCAGTAATTTGCTCCTACTCTTTAACTTTATATTGAGTATGTCAGAGACAGTGCCCATGTAATTTCACGAGATATGCTTGATATTTCATCTTTATTATTTTTCTCAGGGTTAGCAAGTAATAAATTTGCTCTGTCCTTCACTCAGAAATTTTGGAATTGGCTCTCATTTTTTTGTGAAAGTAGGTAACTCATTTAATTGGGAAAAGATACAACCACTTACTAAAAAGAACTTAAATCTTTGGTGCAACCAACAGAGAGTTTAAAAAGAGCCAAGCTGATTTGCTTCTTTCCAACTTATCAGAACAAAACTAGGCTCTTAAAGCCTGGTATGGTTACCACATGCTGAAGAAAGAATTGGCGTTCGGAAAATAAATTACTCCTTCAAAGCTAAGGAGTTTTGAGAAGATTTGTAGCTCAGGTTGAGGTTCTGGGTGTAAGTTTGCTTTCAGACATTTCATCACCATACTAGGTAACATCATCAGTGAGCCTGTGGTGAAACACTGGTGGTATAGCCAGTTTTTATTTATGTATTTAAGTTTCCTTGGATTTGTGATGTCATTTCCTGTGATTGTGTCATTTCCTGTTCTTTTTCTCTTTCCTTTCAAAGCTATTTTCAAAAACTAGGAACGGCCTATTTAGGTCTGAAATAATAACTAGCTAAGGTAGCCATATTTGATATCATGTGTTCATAGGTCAGGACAAGAAACTTGAAAAATGCTAGAGGTATTGTCCTTGAAAGATTTAAAAGCTATGCACCTAGAAGTGGAGTTATGCCCAAAATCCAAGAAAATAATAAATCACAGAAAGATGACAAAAATTCTTTCATGATGGTGATTATGAGTAGGCTGTTTATTTAAAAATTCCATTATCTGATTTTAATAACTGCGATCCTTGTGAAGAAAATGTCATGGACTTTTAAAGTAATATGCAAAAGAAAATAATGTGATATGGGAAAATACTTTTTCACTCAATGAGCATTTAAGGTATGGATTGCATTGCCTGGTGATGTGGTGTAGACAATTGTGTCTCCCCACCCTGGAGGCTTCCTGTCTCTATTCCTGATGAAGGGCTTTTGCCCAAAACGTTCATTTTCCTGCTCCTCGGATGCTGCCTGACCTGCTGTGCTTTTCCAGCACCACTCTGATCTAAACCTCAGGTCCATTTGAAGCATTCAAGAGAGCATTTGATAATTATTTGGATAGAACGGTATATAGGATATGGGGAACAGGCAAGGGATTGGCACTAGGTAATAGAACCAGTGCAGGCACAATGGGCTGAATTGCACCATAAAGATTCCTGTGATTCTGTATATTGTTTTAAAACAAGTTAAAAACTGCTGACTGAAAATGGTCACAACAAACCCCTGACCACAGATCAGCTAAGCCATGAAAGCAATGTGAGAACCAAAGACTGACTGTGCTGAAAGAAACAGAAGGGCTCTGAAACTTTGTCAGGTGTGAAAAACCCTTCATCTCCTATTTGGATTTAGATCTGCCTGATAGATTTTGCATATTGGAAGTGAAAGACATTGCTAAGACATTGGAATACACAAGTGAAAGACATTATAAGACATTGGAATACACAAATAAGCTGCTTTGTTACAGCAAGAAAGAAGGATTTGTGACTCAAACCAGCTAGAAAAAGCTTCTGTTAGGTTATCAAGAAGGCAATTACACAGTGACACTAGATTAAAAAGAAATATTGGGTCACTGACGACATAAGGAACAAATGAAATACGTGCTACTATTGGAGCGCATCAATTAAACAACTGGGCGAGGTTAGAGCCATATGCCTCAAGGGCACTTTTCCTCCAGGTGCTCTGGTTTGCCCCACAGTCCAAATATGAGCAGGTTAGGTGAATTGGCCATGCTAAATTTCCTGTAGTGTTAGGTGAAGGAGTAAATGTAGGAGAATGGGTCTGGGTGGGTTGCTCTTTGGAGGGTCAGTGTGGACTTGTAGTGCCGAAGGGCCTGTTTCCACACTGTAAGAAATCTAAATCTAAATCCAAAAATTGTTATATCCCTTTCATGTTCCTTTTGAACAGGGCACTATCCCTTTTCAACTTTGTACCTCTGTACGCTTGGCCTCACATCTTTATTATCTTTCCCACAGTTCATATATAATAGTACCTTTCTTCTCTTCAAGAAAACATTGTTTTATTGTTTCTGTGAACTGGTTAATTACATTTTAATTGGGCTGAGGTACAGTATACCACATGCTAAAAAGAACATTAAAATTTCTGTTACTGCCAACTGACAAGGTTGAAACCAGGAGAGCCAATTCATCTCTGCTCATCTGGTTGCCACAATCTAGAGGTTGAAATTGAGGATGCTGAGACAGATAAATAAAAATTAGAACAGCAGAATTTAGAGAACCAGAAGTCCAACAGTAAAAAGAGGAAAGAAATTTTCAGGCACAGGAAAGAAAGAGAGAGAGAGCAGGAGAAGTAAAGAAGAGTGAGAATTTCAGGAAAGAAAAATACAGAAAGAAAGGCAGAAAAACAAAAGACTAAAAGGAGGTTAGATTGAAACTGTTCAAGATGATGGTGGGGGAATCCCAACGTGTCCATTGAAGAAATTGTCCTAAATCAGATTTAAGGGCTGAGATACTTAGGTTTACCCAGTCAATGAAACTTTTCAAGAAGAAGAGGTGGAAACCTTCCATGTTTCTTTCAAATGGTTAATGGAATCAAAGTAGCCAGTCCCACACTGACACTGCTGTTGTTGTGTGAGGCAACAGGAAATACTTAAAAAATTATCCCTCTTATCTGATGAGAGTGCAAGCAACTATGAAGTGACAGTTAATGCCTCGGCACACCAGCAAATAGTCTTGGAGCATCATTTGACCTTGACATCAGAAGTCTTGAAGCCCACAGGGCAGCATGGTGGCTCAGTGGTTAGCACTGTTGCCTCACAGCGCCAGGGACCCAAGTTTGATTCCAGCCTCGGCTGACTGTCTGCATGGAGTTGCACATTCTCTCTGTGTCTGTGCGGGTTTCCTCTGGGTGCACTGGTTTCCTCCCATAGTCCAAAGATGTGCGGGTTAGGTGAACAGGTTATGCTAAATTGCCCGTGGTGTTCAGGGATGTGTTGGTTTGGTGCATTAGTCAAAGGGAAAGTTGAGTTAGGGAAGGGGAAAGGGTCTGGGTGGGTTGCCCTTCAAAGGGTTGGTGCAGATTTGTTGGGCCAACAGGCCTGTTTCCACACTGTAGGGATTCTGTGAAAAATCATGCCCTCAGTCATTGATGCAATATAAGAATAAAGGACCCAATTTGGGCATTAGAAATATTGTTCAAATATTATTATGATAACAGCTAAATTATTTTTATTTTATTAATGCTGGTTCAGGCATAAATATTGCCTAGGAAATGAAGAAGAACTGCACTTTTTCTTCAAAATAATATTTTACTTTGTAAACAACTGAGTGCCTTGTATGCATCATGTATTTAATGATTATACAAGTTGTTTACATGTTGAAAAGCTGGTTGAGAGATGAGTGAACCAAGTCAAGGAGTGATCGGTGATATTTGGCTCTCTACAGTTGCAGTCACTAACATGTGATGAACAAAGTAGATTAGCCGATGTGTGTGACACACAGCAATGGAAAATATTACACTGGCTTTGCTTAGTTAAAAATTACAACAGAACTCTTCAAGAACTGTAACTAATTAGCAAATGGAACAACTGTTTAAAAAGGTGCCAACATGCTTGAATTGTGTGATACTTTCCACAATTTCAGGAATTCAAAAAGCGTTCTTCAAGAAATAATCCACCATGAGTAATGCATTGATATTCATGTTACAGTCTGATATGGATGAACTAACATTACTGTTAATTCCATGTAACTGGAAATGTTGCTCTGTGATTTCTGAAGTACAAAGTGTATGACTAAGTCTTAACAGGAAATAGATATCATAGTGATTCAGATAGCTTAACTAGATAATTCCAACATGCTTTGATCACAGGCATAAGAAATAGTGGGAAATTCAATAGTAATTAAATTAAGAGATCAGTGAATAATGGAATGAAAGGATTATTGTATCTCTGGGGTTTAGATTTTATTCTTAATGATATGATAAATAAAATAAATGATAAATTTTACATATGAGAGATTACAAATTAACATTGGTTAGTTATTAAGTGGGATATTTCGAGATTAGAAAAGCAGCATGAAGAGTAATAAAGCAAGATGGTACTACAAGGTTAACCTGTCATTGTGACATTTAAATGCTGCTGGCAGATTTAGCTAAAGGGGGACAGATTATTGATTCTGTTCTTAGTGAGCTGTAAAGCACAAATCAAAGGAACACAATAATAAAACTGAATCTATTACCAACTGAATAAACTACTCCTTTTCTATCAATATTCTGTACTCATGCATAATAACCAGTACAAGTATTCAAAATAATATCTGACAACATCAAACTCCACGTTAATGTTTAAAGAAGTATTATTTGCATACTGAATAACTATCTCAGTTGAATATTTTTCAAATAAGAGCTAAAACATTTAGCAGTATTCTGATAGTGATGCAGAATAAGGTTGTGTATGGAGATCCAGTGAAGTAATATAGTTCTATTAACTCTTAAATCGCTGTGACATTAGAATAAAAGTGTTTATAAACACAGTTACATAGCATTCATTTTTATTAACATTTCTAAAATAAATAAGTTAACAACATGGCTGCAAATAGAATAGAGGAAGTTCATATTCATGGATTAAGTGTTTACACATTAATTTAAACAGTAATTTATAAGCTATTATTCTTTAAAAATGGAAAGGATTTGAATAGACCAAAGGTCTGAGATATCACAGTTACTGAATATACCATATGAATCTCAACTGGATTGACTAGCTTTGACCCTTGATCTGTCATACATTAGTTCAGCTAGCACCGTAGTGGCAGAGTTAGCTTCAGCATTCATGATTGACAAGCAGGAGGCTGGGAGAACACAGCAAGCCAGGCAGCATCAGGTGGTGGAGAAGTCGACGTTTTGGGTGTAAACCTTCTTCAGGACTCCATGAGGCAGGGAAGGAAAGCATTTGTAAGGGTTCCTGTTCATATTTCTATTTGATTCACCATGTCAAAAATATGCATTTTAATGATAGGTGAAGGCAGAACATGGCTCAGATTCCTCCATTGGGCATTAGTTCACTGACACTCAGTACTAATTAAAACTTGAAGAAAGAACTACTCCATTCCAATAGCGCGCCCATGTACAGAAAGTAGTACAGTGCTGGTCTGAAGTAACAAATGAGCTCTGATATGACTGCTTGGAGTCGGGGGTGTGATCCATAGTCAGAACTCAGCAGCCAACCTAACTGAGTATGCTAGTACCACCACAGACTTCATCATTAAATGTGCAGAGGACTGCATGCCAAAGAAGATAATCCAAGTGTTCCCCAAATGGAAACCATGGATGAACTGGAAGATTCATTCCCTACCTAAATCCAGGTCTGAGGCATTCAAGTTGGATTACCCTGATCTACACAGAAAATCTACGTACAATCTTTGCAAAGCCATCAGGGATGCCAAGAGACAATACCAGACTAAACTGGAGGACCAGACTAACCACACAAACACATGTCGACTGTGGCAAGACTTACATGATATACATCGAGTAGAGTAGCTGGTAACAATGCATCCCTCCCTGATGAACTCATTCTATGCTTGTTTTGAACAGGTCAGTGCAATGATGTAACCTGCCCAAATAGCCTCAGGTACACCTGTACCCATAGTCATTGCTGCAGATGTCACATGACCTTATTGAGAGTGAACCCCCAGAAAGTGACTGGCCCAGTTGGAGTCTTTGGCTCTGCACTCAGCTACTGCATAGATCAGCTGGTAGGAGTATTCGCATACATCTTTAACCTCTCCATACTTTGATGTGAGGTTCCCACCTGCTTCAACAAGACCACTATCATCCTGGTTCCAAGGAAAAATTAGGCAATGTGCCTTAATGACTATTGTATGGTAGCCCTGACATCCATTATTATGAAGTGCTTCAAGAGGTTAGTAATTGCACACATCAACTCCAGGCTTTGATCCATTCCAATTTGCCTACCATTGCAACAGATCCATGGCAGACACTATCTCCCTGGCCATGTACTCATTCCTGGAACATCTGGATAACAAGGAGACCATTATCAGACTGCTATGTATTGAATTTAGCCCCACCTTTAACACCATAATCCCAATCAAACTCATCTCCAAACTCCGAAACCTAGGGCTGTGCTCCCACATTGCAACTGCATCCTCAATTTCCTGACCGACAGACTGCAATCAGTAAGGATAGGCACAACACCTCCTCCATGATAATCCTCAACACTGGTGAACCACAAAGCTGCGTATTCAGTCCCTTACTATGCTCTTTATATTCATGACTGTGTGGCCACAGAAAGCAACTGACCCAGTAGGTGTCTTCTGCTGTGCACTCAGATACTGCATGAGTTAGAAGACTCCAGTCACTTTCTACAGATCCACTGTCAATAAGACCAATTTGATGTCTACGGCAGTGACTATGGGTACAGGTGCACCTGAAGCTATTTGGATAGGTGACCTCATTTCGGGCGGCACAGTGGCTCAGTGGTTAGCACTGCTGCCTCAGGTTCCCAGGTTCGATTCCAGCCTCGGGCGCTTGTCTGTGTGGAGTTTGCACATTCTCCCCACGTCTGCATGGGTTTCCTCCGGGTGCTCCGGTTTCCTCCCACAGTCCAAAGATGTGCAGGCCAGGTGAATTGGCCATGCTAAATTGCCCATAGTGTTAGGTGCATTAGTCAGAGGGAAATGGGTCTGGGTGGGTTCCTCTTCGGAGGGTCGGTGCGGACATGTTGGGCCGAAGGGCCTGTTTCCACACTGTAGGGAATCTAATCTAATCTAATCTATTCCAATTTCACTGACTTCCTGTTCAAAATGAGCATAGAATGCATTGTGCTCATCAGGGGGAATGCATTGTTGCCAGCAATTCTACTCAACTTCACTTTGTAGCCAAATTATATCATGTAGGTTTTGCCACAGTCTGTGAATGTGTGGCCTAACTCTGTAGGGGTCAGGTGTCAAACAACGACATTGCAGAGTATAGGACAGAGATAGACAGCTTAGTGGTCTGGTGTAAAAACAACAATCTCTCCATCAGTGTCAGCAAAATGGAAGAGTTGCTCATTGACTTCAGGAAGCCAACAATGACTCTTACTAATTTTTATAGATGCACAATAGAAAACATCCTATTCAGATGCACTTATGGTATGTCATTTGCTGTGCCCAAGACCATAACTACAAAGAGATGTGAATGCAGTCCAGTCCATCACAGAAACCAGTCTTCCTTCTATTGACTCCGTCTGTAATTCACGTTGCCTTAGGACAGCAACAAACATAATCAAAGACCCCTCCCACCCTGGTTATACTCTCTTCCATCGGCCAACAGGTACAAAACTGTGAGAACACATACCAACAGATTCAAGAACAGCTTTTTCCCTGCTGTTATCAGACTTGTGAATGGACCTTTCATATATTAGAGTTGATCTTTCTCTGCAGCTACTTTGTAGTTTTAACACTATATTCTGCATTCTGTTCTGTTATTCTGACTTGCCTGAATAGCATACAAAATAACACTATTCACTGTATCTTCACACATGTGACAATAATAAATCAAATCAAATCAAACCAAAAGTCTGATAAATGAGTCAGAAAAATCTGCCTGACATGTGGCTCAAGCAGCAATGTTTGCTACAAAGGGTTTATTCAATTTAAATTACCCATCACGAGGTATGCCATCTTGGAGTCACTGGAATATAAGGAGAACACGTTTATGTTCTGTAGGGTGGTGGTCCGAACCTTCCCTTGGTTTGACAAGCAGCAGAAATTCTCCTAAGTGGCACAGTGCACAATATAGTTCACCGTAAAATGTGTGAGGTGTTCCTAAGCTCCTGACTACTGTATGGACCTTAAACATCCATTCTAAACTTAACTCTGGTTGATTAGATTCACAGGCCTCTGGGAGAACTGCCAGATAAAGGAAGGTTAATTTGATTGAATAAGGACCTAAAAACCCTCCCACCTATCACCTGGATCTATTTCATAAAATCATAGAATCCCTACAGGGCTCAAAAAGGTCATTTGACCCAATCAGGTTCACACCAACCCTCTGAAGAATATCCCACACAGACCAATTCCCCTAGCCTTTCCCAATAATTCTGCATTTCCCATGGCTAATTAACCTAGCCTGCACATCCCAAAACACTATGGACAATTTAGCATGGCCAATCCACCTAATCTGCACATCTTTGGACTGTGGGAGCAAACTGGAACATAGACACAGGGCAAATGTGCAAACTTCACACAGATAACTTATCCTCTCCCCATGAACCTGATACTTCTGATTTTCTTCCAGTTGGTCTGAACTTCACTTGAAACCCTTCCAGTTGTTCCACCGAGGAACTACATTGCATAGCCTTTGTGGTGCAGTGGTAGTGTCTCTACCTCTGGGTGAAGAAGCACTGGTTCAAGTCCCACCTGCTCCAAACGTGTGTTGCAACATCTCTGAACAGATTGATTAAAAAATTTCTAATCTGCATTGTGGAAGGCATAATGTTATGGAGGAAATGTAGATACATGTAGAGCACAGATTTAGGATTGGTTTAAGTGTCATGATTTGAAATCATTCAAATTCCCAACCCTATAAAATTGAACAGCTTTCATGTGGACTTAAAAAAACATTAATTTTCAGCGTGTACTAAATGCCAAGCTATCTGGTTTAATTTAGAAATGAAACAAATCATCAAACATTTGTTAAGATTCCCCCAGGTTGATAATTATAGTAGGGGCCATTCTGACTTCTTGGTTTGATTTCTATTGGTCCAGAATCACTTAGTTCAGCACTCGGCTGCATAGAAAGTTTGGTTGATAGATTTAAAGACATTATTAAATTATTAACTTCTTTGATGTGATTGACGATTTTATTTTTATTACAGATTGACTACTTTAGGTTAATTACGTTTTTGAAGTGGTTTCATGAATATGATTTTTTTTTCAGATTTGAGTGCGTTTGACTATTAGATTGTTAGATTTATTTTTGACTCCTCATGATTTCTGTGACTTGATCATAGTGGATAAAGAGTGAATGGTTATGCAGTGTATGGGGGGGGAGTGATAAGGACATGAGGTTTGAGGGTACATTGGAAATAGAATGGCATGGAAAACTTTTTTTTTCAGGAGGCATGAGAGAGTATGGGAATAAAAAAGAAAATGTGGGGCAGTGCACATGAGGGTGTGAGGTGTGAAGATTAGAGGACTGAGCAATCTTTAATACAATTGGGGTGAAGTCTAGTGAACTGAAGCAGGACTTCTAACCAGCCCTCTCAGCACGTGTCTGCCTCTGAGGCCTTTTCTGAACTGCTTCTGAAGGCAGTGGGCCAGATTCTATTCAAACCCTAGCTGCCTGGAACACAAACATGGCAGCTACTGTGTGTGAAATTTTCTAACTCAATCTTCCAACCTCTTCAATCAAAATTTAGTCCTAGATACATGTTTGAGGGAGAAAGGGATAGAATGTTTTATGGGTAGTATTTGGTGAAAAGTGTTGGGAGAAATCTTGTCTGTAGCATAAAACTAGCATGGGCCTGGAGGACTGAATGGCCTGCTTCTGAGCAGAAAATCTTCTGTAAGATGATTAAACCATGAATATTTAGTTACAATAAGAGTAATAAAGGCCTTGCAAAAAGTGATAATGTCTACATTTTTCTCCCAGGTAACACTTATTTTTAACCTTGAGTAATCATTTCAATGTTACCATGGTTTCCAGACCTCTTGTTCTGCTTCTAATTGCTAAAATGACAGTAACTGGAGTCCTTAATCTGGAGATAATATTCTTTCATGCAACTGGCAATTCTGCTGCTGGACAATCCAGTAAGTGGGCTGCATGTTTATGTTTAAATATTGACAATGTTTCAGGGACTTCCTATTTCAGTGTAACTTCACCAATCAAATTCTAGCTGGCTAGAATTCCATTCCAATCAGTTTCCAATAGTTGGTACGCACTCCATTAGGAGGTTTGGTAAAATAGTTTGCACTAAAAGATTCTGACTTTGATTAGACAATACATAATTGTTATTTAAATTAAGAATTAAAACAGAGCAAGTGGATATGGTAATCCCAAAAATATCAGTTGAAAAATAAATTATAATTGGTCGAAGTCTATTCAATGCAAAGAAGAACTTATCTGTTGCCCAAAGTCTTTGTCAAGAAGAAAACCATTGATAAAGTCAAAGCTGGACTTGCAATATATTGGGAGAGGGAAAGTTTTGGGGCTTAAGAAGTTAGGTCAGAATTAATGGCCAGGGTACATTGAAATGATTACTCAAGGTCAAAGATGTGTTACCTGGGAGAAAAAAGTGGATGATATCACTTCTTTCAAGGCCTTTATTAATAGGTTATAGCTACAACTACTTCCCATCTTACCAACTCTCACACACTCAACACCTCCTCACTGCAGCTATTTTGTTTCTTGATACCAGCCATGGAAATGACTGAATCCTGAAAGAAGGGTAAGCAATCCTCAACAGGTGGACATATGTTTCCTTAGAGGCCCGTAGCAAATGTTCCTGCTCCTCCTAGACCCCAAGTAGTGCTGTAATACTGCTTGCCTCTTCCATACTGCAGTCCTCACTATTCTTTAGTTGCCCAAGGTTTGGAAAAAACATCCAGCCCTAATTGCAGCAAAAAAAGAAATCAAATCTGAGGTACCAATCTGGTCTCTAGGAACAGATTATCTACTCCTTTTAAAACCAGAAGTAAAACAGTTTGAGATGGTTTGAGCCTGATGAGATTTTTTTTAGAAAGCATATCTCACTTATTCCAAAACTATCTGCTTTTGAGTTAAAATTTCCTACCAAAACCACTAAATTCTATATGTCAGGTTGTTGTACTGCACCCAGTTTATATTAGATTCAACCAATCACTTTAAATTTGGAGAGATGATTATTGTCAAAAATCTGCAGATTTACATGTTGGAAGATTGCAGCAGACTAGAATACTGGGGCTGAAATTTTGATCTTGCCAAATTCAAGACTGGAAGTGGTTGAGGCCAGAATTTTAAGCCCAGTTGGTGTGCCTAATTCTCAATCCCATTGTTGACATTAACCATCATACTTAATAAAACTCAGCCAGGAAATGTTTTCTGACTCTTTGAAGAACAGATTATTGAACATCAAAATTCAGTCAAAACATTAAAAGCCCGAAGTCGTAACACACATTGTCCTCAGGCAGGAAACTTGGTAGCCAGCCTTAGAGACCAGGAGAATTCCAGACAGTACCAGTATGATTTCCAAATATGTGTGATCTGTAGGTGATGCTCTTTCCTGTACCAATCCAATTCAGCGCACATGCACTGAAAATGTGTCCTTTAGATGCCTGCACCAGTCCAGTTTAGCCCTTACCTCAATAATCCATTCACCCTCCAACCAGCACAACCCATTCTGTTAAAATTAGGGCTATTCTGTATTTTAAATTTTTTTTAATGAAAAGTTTTTTTATTCTTTAATTCAGCCTTCATAAGTACCTTAATTAGACAATACCTGATTGTGGAGAGAACTTGGGAGTGTTTCAAAGTTTTCAATAATTTCCTCTGTAACCAACAACCAGAATTTATGCAGGAACAGTTCAGAGAAACTGAGAATTCCATTGTCCTCCTAGCCCATGAAAAGCTCTTGGCCTCTGCTCAGCACTACTTTCCAGTAGCATGAAACTCTGGATACAGATAAAAGTTTACAATAAGAAACAGAGTGATATTTATGGCATATAATCAGGCTTTTCAGCCTTCATGACTGATATCATTGGATGAAAGAGGAATGATCCAGCTAATCTCAGTTCTTAGGCTGTAGCCATTAAAATGACACTTTTATATATCCAAGTGCATTCTAAATGTGTTGAGGGTTCTATCTCAAGCATCCCTTCAGCAAGACTTCCAAATCCTCATCACACACAGGATGAAGAAAGTCCTGCCTCAATTACTATCTAATTCTGCTACTAATTACTTTAAATCTAGACCCCTGGAACTGACAACCCTGATAATGGAATTAGGTCCTTCCAATCCATTTTGTCCAGGTGTCTCATAATTTTATTCCTTCAATTAAGTCTGTGATTCAATCTACCCTGCTTCAAAATAAATAGCCCCAGCCTATCCAATCTTTCCTTATAGCAAACATCCTCCATTCCTGCAATGTCCTAATAAATGTCTGTACCCCCTCTCATGTGATCACATCCTTTCTGTAGCTTGGTGATGAGAATGTTATACCGTAAAATCACCATAATCCCAGAGGACCACAGAGTTGCATTCTCATTAGAGAGAGAAAGATGGCTGATGGTGGTTAAACCTCCACAGTCTGTTGTGGAGTGAGGTTGAGAAGGTGGATAACCTTCATGGTAACCTCAGTCAGTATGGGAATTGAACCTGCATTGTTGGCATCATTCTAGATTGCAAACCAGCTGTCCATTTACTGAGCTAATAAACCCCCGCAGTATTATGTTTTATTTTAACTGCAGCCTAAATAGGTTTTGCTTATATAGTTCTAGTGTTGCTCTTATATTCTATGCCGCTGTTAGTAATGAAAACAATCTTATATGTTTTCGTATATTTACTTCATATGATTTGTCTGGTTACCTTCAGGAATTTTCAGACATGATCTCTAAAATCCTGCTGTTTGCTCAGTAACATGCCATTTAATGTATAGTCTCTGACCTTGTTTGCTCTCCCCAAAACTGTTTTCTCTCAGTTCCCCTCATTTGCTACTTTTCTAGTCATCCAGCCATTCTAATAATATTCGTATATCGTCTATAGTTTTCTTCCTCATCACAACTGCAAAAGGTTCTCATAAGAGATAAGCTTGTCATAGGCATAGGAGCTCCTGCTGTGGGAGTTTTATCAGCTGGGAAGGGATAAACCTATTCTCAACAAAGCAATCAACACGCATTGAAACTCCGAGCTTATCTATCAATCATCAACTGGAACATAGTAATGGGAGAACAAACGAAGTTTTGAATTACACCAAAAGGCATCCCAGGTGTAATGAGAACAGCATATTGGATAAAGCAAAGAAATATTTGCAAAAGAGTCAGCAGAAAGATCAAGATTCAAGGCAGGGTATAAATATTGTGGAGGCCAACACAAAAAAAGATAAAGGAAGCTAATTCAGTGTGGGGACAGCAGTATTTTAACTGCAAAAAGCTGAATTGCTTTGACACAAGTATTAAGCTAGAAAGAAGCAAAGTCTTTAAACCTCTGGAGAAATGTCATCCAGTGATTCTAACAATTCACTCTACATGATACAACAGGTTGGCATTGGTTAAAGGTGATAAGTGGCTTACTTTTAGAATGATGTTAAAAATTACACAACACCAGGTTATTGGCCAACAGGTTTATTTGGAAGCACTAGCTTTCGGAGCGCTGCTCCTTCATCACAGCCACCTGATGAAGGAGCAGCATTCCAAATGCTAGTTGTTCCAAATAAACCTGTTGCTGTGCGATTTTTAATTTTGTATACCCCAGTCCAACACCGGCATCTCCAAATCATGTTAGAATGATGACTGCACAAAGAGACAACAAAGTGAACATGAAATGTCAAAAAGAAGCTTTGGGAAACATTATGAATTTCACAGATCTGTGCGAAGTGGCTCAAGATTAAGACCCAATAATGAAACCCTGGAAAATAAAGTCAAAGCTAAATCATACAACAATGCTCATTACATGAGAAGAAATGAAGCTGAGAACTGAATGAATTGGGAATAATGAAGATCAGGAGATCTTGAAGGTAGTTGTTAAACAAAATTCACTTACGTCAGAGGAAGTAAGCCTAATGGTTGCACTAGTAACCATAGATGTGAACAGATCCTAGATGATTACAAGGGTGTTGTTGTAGGGAGAAAATAAAATGTATAGCTAGAAAAAGCACATTCGGTCAAACAGTATCAGAAGAGCAGGAGAATTGATGGTTCAGGTCAGGACCCTTCAACAGCACTGAGGTGGGGAAAGGGGGCTGAGAAATAAGTAGAGGGAGAGGTTGAGGCTGGGGTAAAGATAGGTAGAATGCTAATAAGTGGATGCAGGTAGAAGGTGATTGTGACTGGTCAGTGGAAAGGGTGGAGCGGATAGGTGGGAAAGAAGATGGACAGGTGAGGTTGAGTCAAGGGGGCGAGATGGAGGAGGGATGAACATGGGATGAGTTGGAGAGATTTAGAAGCTGGTGGCTTTTATGTTGAGGTCATATGGTTGTAAGGTCCTGAAGTGGAAGATGAGGTTTTGATTAGACTCCCTACAATGTTGAAACAGGCCCTTCGGCCCAACAAGTCCACACCGATCCTCCGAAGAGAAACTCACCCAGATCCATTCCCCTACATTTACCCCTTCACCTAACACTGTGGGCAATTTAGCATGGCCAATTCACCTGACCTGCACATCTTTGGACTGTGGGAGGAAACCCGAGCACCCGGAGGAAACCCACGCAGACACGGGGAGAATGTGCAAACTCCACACAGACAGTCGCCAGAGGCTGGAATTGAACCTGTGACCCTGGTGCTGTGAGGCATCAGTGTTAACTACTGAGCCACCATGCTGCCCATTGGAGGTGCTCTTCCTCCAATTTGCATGTGGCCTTATTTTGACAGTGGAGGATGCCGAGGATGGACGTGTCATCGGGGGAGTGGGAGGCGGTGTTGAAATGGCTGGCAACTGGAAGGTGGGGTTGATTGGAGCGTATGGACCATAGGTGTTCCCAGAGTTTGCACTCAGTCTCTCCTGGAGGAGAGGAGACTACATTGGGAGTAACGGATGCAATAAATCAGGTTAGAGAACATGCAGGTAAAGGGAGTATCATTTTAAAATAGATGGCAGTGTTTAATCAAATCAATATCTGCCAAAGAGAGTTCGAGCACTCTTAAGTACAGCCTGAAAGTCAAGATAGAGGAACTAACACCAAGATGGAGTCCCCAGAACCAAAGTGATCCTAAAAATTGAAAGAAAAGAAAGCCAAGAAATCATTCTTTGAAGAGCTGGCAACTAGATGTAAGCAAATAGAAGTAGGAAAGGCAGTTATCACAGATCAACAGGAAATAAAGTGTGATAGAAGAAAAGAAAGGATCAAGAAGAAAAAGATGCTAACAAGAATCCTGAATTCAAGCACATTGGTCACTTACTGACAGCAAAAAATACTTTGTGTGTGTCCTGACTAGGTGAAGGTTGTCGCAGAGGTGCAGTGACCGACAAATTTGTTGAATTTGTGAACTGTCTCGCAATGTTCTTGTCTAATTCATCATCTGAGTTTGAACCTCTTTGCCAGCTCATTGCTTAGGATGTGCAGTCTTCTTAGGATCAGAACAACAAACAACTTAGATTAAAATCGAACCCTAGTGATGACAACATCAGTGATGAGGTAAACAATTTGTCAATGCTGAAGTCACCTCGCAGTGTGTTGCCAATAAGGCAAGATTTGGACCAACCCTTATGCATCATGGACAACTAGTTGCATTTGTAAGCTGACCACTGCTATGCTCAGATCGAAAAAGAGTACCAGCTCTTATTTTTACTTGTGAATAGTTCAATCAAAACCTGTTTGACAAGGACAAAGTAAGTAGATCACAAAACAATTCAAAACTTCTTCCTCAAGCTGCTTCTACTTGGTCCGTAGCATCCACAAAGAATATTATTTCATCATAGAGCCATCATCTGGTCATGAAATACAACAAAAGAAACAAAAATACATTTCTGGCATGCAGATGACAGCAGCATTCCCGCTGAAGGAAGTTGAGGGTGCAAAGGCTGTGAACGAAATTTCTAGAGTTGAATAAGGAGCAACAAGTAGACCAGGCCGGAAGTCAACAACCCATCAGAGATAGTGAAGTTGAAAAACAAGTATCTTTCTCAAATAAGGCAAACTGTGCACCCAAGATGCAACTCTTCAAATGCTATAGGAAGTGTGATAAAATGATGGTGTGCAACCATTGAGGACACACCTATTGACATAACTGATTATTAGGTATACAGAAATGAAGTGATATCTGAAGATCATTGAATTGCTACAATGTGAAAATAGGCCATTCAGCCCACTAAGTCCAATTCGATACTCCAAAGAGCCTCCCACCGAAAGCCGTGCCCCTATTTCTGTGATCTTGCATTTCCAGTGGTTAGTCCACCAAGCCTGCAAATCCTGGACACTATGGGCAATTTAGCACGGCGATTCCACCTAACTGGAGCATCTGGAGGAAACTCATACAGTCAAGGAGAGAATGTACAAACTCCACATAGACCGTCACCTGAGGCTGGAATCAAACCTGGTCCCTGGTGCGGTGAGACAGCAGTGAGCTACCTGCTGCCCAAGATAATATCTTTGGCAAAGCACTTTGCCATTATTGCTAAGGACAGAGAAAAGAGATGCTGAAGCATGTCCATGAAAGACTTCAATGAATTCATCTAGTTTGAGGAAGGTAAGAGAAGTGCTCTATTGACCAAACATAAGCAATGTGACTAAGGACTCCATCAGCCTTGGAGTCATTGAGTCATAGAGATGTACAGCACAGAAACTGACTCTTTGGTCCAACTCACCCATGCCAACCTGATATCCTCAAGTAATCTAGTTCTATTTGCCGGATTTTGGCATATCCCTCTAAACATTTCCTATTCATATACCTATCAGATGCCTTTTAAGTGCCTCCCCCACCTCCTCTGGCAGCTCATTCTATACATGCACCGCCCTCTGCATGAAAATGCTACCATTTAGGTCCCTTTTAAATCTTTCCCATTTCACCTTAAATCTATGATCTCTAGGTTTGGACTCCCCTACCCTGGGAAAAAGACTTTGGCTATTCACCCTATCTATGCTCCTCATGATTTTACAAACCTCCATAAGGTCATCCCTCAGCCGTTGATGCTCCAGGGAAAATCACTACAACCTATCCAGCTTCCCCCAGTTGCCCAAACTCTCCAACTTTGGTGATATCTTGTAAGCTTTTCTGAACCTTTCAAGTTTCACAACATCTTTCCTATAACTGGGAGACCAGAATTGAATGCAGTATTGCAAAAGTGGCCTAACCAATGTCCTGTACAACAACATGACCTCCCAACTCCAATACTCAATTCACTAACCAATAAAGGTAAGCATACCAAACACCTTCTTCACTACCCTATCTACCTGCGACTCCACTGTCAAGGAGCTATGAAACCTGCAGGAGCCTGCACCCAAGGGCTCTTTGTTCACCAACACTCCCCAGGACCCCAGTGCAGTCCTTGAAACAAATACCGAGCTATGCAAATTAAAGAGTCATTTATGATACATCACATCTCAGACAGACTATAGAAGCTTAAGGAACTATCTTGTCACTAATTGCTATTCTGACCACTAGGCATTAGACCTGATATCAGCAACTACTAGTGAAATTGTAAAATTCCCTGAAAACAAATCTTACTCAGTCCAGACATTGTGATGAATGACAATAACTTTCAGTGCACAAGTAAAGAATTCAGCCATTTTACAGAGGATTGGAACATTCAATAACTAAAAATTCTTACTTTATCTACATACTATCCCAATCAAATCAAAAGGCTGAGTAGGCAGTGAATCAGAATAAAGAAATCAAGCAAATCCAGTACAGACTTGCACAAAGTAATCCTGAAGTGGAGAAATACTGCTACTGAAGTCAGCGAAAATAGTCTAATATAAACACTAATCTAATCCTGCACACACACTAGTCATAGATCCATATCTAAACTTTTCCTATTCAGGTACCTGTCAAAATATTATTACAATAGTGGTAAAAATACTGAAGAGCCAGATGTGGTAACAGGCATGAGACATAAAAATCAATGTCAAACAACTGGAAGACAAATTTTATCTAGATAAAACTGTCAGCACTGGAAAGTTAGTCAAGAGTGCAAGCTTTCAAAACTCTCAACAATAGTTAGCCCACATGGCAAATTGAAGTCAGTGTTCAGCAGTTGCCTCCTCAATCACACTTGGTGAACATGAATGACCAAATATATTGCTGCAAGCACAGATATATACTTGCAACCAAAGAAGCTGTTCCTTCATTAAAGGCAGTTGATTAGGATCATGATTTCACCATTTGCACACAGCATACAGAATGATCATCAGTTGCAGAATTCCAATGGAAATAGCTCAGCAAACCAGCTCCCCACAGATCGGGAGGGGGTGAGGTTGATGTCAGGTTGGATCCAGTGGGAAAAGGGTTAGTCTCAATTTAATAGAAATCATAAGTACCTATTTCAATTGGAAGTTCCTTGATACAGTTTCTGGACAAATCCATCACAATCAGGTTCTGAAACATGACAATAAAAGATGGGATGTGTTCTATGCTTGTTTTCTTAATATGCCACTCTTTTAGATAAGTCTTGTCCTTTAACGTTTCAGGAAAATCCTGCAGCAAAAAATAATACACAAGCACATCACAAAGCAAATAATTTTCAATTTGGCAACAAATTGGACATTTACAAATCATTTTAAACAATGAATTCACTTCCTTGAAGTGTTTGCTGCCATGTGTGACAAATAAATCAATTTGTTCATATATTTCCCAAGGAAAGAGCTACATTTTCCTAGGTTGTCTATTGTGACATAAATATAGTCTGTGCTTTTTGAAAAGTAACAGCAAATCTTTCCTTATTCCATATTTACAAGGCTCAGTGAAAACTCAAAATACTCACAAAAATCCTTTTAAAAAATAAATTTTCATTAGTTCATATTGTACCTACTTATTGCTTCTTCATTGGTAATATTTTACATTTGTCAATTACTCACTGGTACAATGCAGTTCTCATTGTATACATATTAGTGTCAGTCAGCATTACTTAATTAATACTGAAAGGTCCTTATTTTAGTTTTGAATCAATATGTTGTTCTTTTACTTTAGCTGCTTGCCATATATGACCCTTACACTGGATTTTAACTTGGCAAGGATTACACAGACAACAGGATTAAAATGCCAGGGTATAGGTATGGCTGGGGTCACACGATGTTCACAATGTTAACCATGCCTGCCACCTTGAGCTTATGGAAAAGATGATTTGCAGAACCCAACAAGACAAACCTTCCTTGCACACATAGAGCAGCATATTCACTTTTCCAGCTGTGAAATGGATTTGAGGTCTAAACTGCCTCATCAGTGGAGCACAGAAATCATTTTATGTCTTAACTAGGGTTTAATCTATGCTTGACTTTGGCAATCCACCTTCCCACCACCAAGCTATATGATAGAGAATTTCGAAAAGATTTTTTTAAATCCTCTAAATGTGGAAGTATCCTCTGCTTGCAATGCTGACACTTACTGTTAAGTAACTAGCTCATTATAAATATTACTAGCACCGGATATTCTATTCAAATCCTCCCCAGCTAGTTCTACCTCTGACAAGTTCACCCTCATCAGATCAGTATGTGTTGAAAATGCACTCTAATGTTTTAAGTGACCTATGCAAGAGCACTGATGTTGTGCTTGAATTGGTCTCAAGATCACATAATTGTTCATTTCAGGCAAATATCTAAACATCTCAGTTTTCCAGCACTTTGCCCAAAGTGAGGTTCAACCCACAATGCCACAACCTCCACCACAGATAGGACAATGGGAGAGGTCCTGATTCATCCCAGCCAGAATGAAGCTCATGCTTTTGGCACTAACCTGCCATCCAATTCAGCCAACTGACCTAAACAGCCCCACAAGCAGTCTGAGTTGCTATGGCAACATACACTATGTATGTTATAGACTGCAGATATAGATGAAATAAAATATTTGAACAATGATGGTAATGGCTCCAAATTTTTTCCATCACATGGTAATCAACTATTATTGGTATTTGTTAGAAAGATTTACAAGTTGATACTTAATTGATTATGAATGTGTCTCTAGCCACCGAATCCCAGAGTGAACCCAGAGCTTCTGGCTCAGAGGCAGAGACATTATCCACTGTACCTCACTGAAGGCCTCATACATCATTCAAGCATCATGCTTTTTCTGTGCTTGAATGAGCTTTGTACCTGAAAAAGTGAAGCAAGTCATTGGAACAAAGCACATGCTTTATTTAGACTCCAAGGCATTATCATCCGATGCAGCCGTAATAAGAATGGGGTAAACCATGTACAAAAAAAGACTTTTCTCCAAACTAATAACACCTGTGGCACTGTTTTGATACTGCCTTGTTGATTGTCTGCGCGTGGGTATATTTCATTGTTACACAAGAAGCATTTTATGATGCTAGGGCACTTTCAACACTGGATTTAGCTTATGAGTTTACTTCAATAGAAACAAAGAGGATTAGGTTAGACTTCAGATTTCTGCTTATATCACAGGAATTCCCTCCCTAACAGCAATGTGGGTTCTCCTAAAGCACTTCAACTGCAGAGGTTCAAGAATGCAGCTCACCACCGCCTTCTTGAGGGCAACAGTAGACTGGCAATAAATGTTGTCTTGGTCAGTGAAGCCCATGTCCCACAAGTAAATAAGGAGACTCCAGTCCTGAAAATATAATTAGTGTGTTTTCAAAAAGGAGCAATATATTTTTACACAAACCTTCCACTCTATTCCCTGCAGTTCGAAAATAAATTTTCTTTCCTCAATTGTGACATCCTTTCTCGATTCTGGTAAAATTAGGTTTCTATATCCAGTGAGCTGTGAGTTCTTTTCTGTGCCATTTAATTGATTCTTCTGAACATGCACTTCATCACTTAATTGATCTGTTTTGTTCTGAATATACTTGTTAATGGCTCTTCTTCTACGTTCAAGTCTCAGTGTCCACTCTTCAGTAATCCTTAAATAAAAGATGATGAAATGACGTGAAGATTTTTAACATTTACTACAAACTGTTGCTAATCCAAAATCATGATCACTGAATTTGGATCTGTAGTGCTAGTAAATTGTATGCTTCAGGTGCTATTTTCATATGAAAATGGGGCTCTAGCTATATGCACACTTTTGGTGCAAGCTGTGTTGGTGCCATTTTGGTGAGGACATTGACTCAGGCATAAGAAGTTTACACTGGAAATATGCTAAATTTACACTATGTTTCTGACCCCATCACTCCTATGAACAGCTTCTCTTAAACACGGCAGATGAATTCAGCATCCAATACATTCAGCAGCAGGAAGAACCTTATTTTAAAAAATCAACCACATGCTGTTTATTTGCTGACTAATTTCTGCAGCTAAGTCTGAGTTTGTGGAATTGCTGTGCATTTTCTAATATTAATTAAAGTTGGTGAAATTTACAAAGTGTGCATGGGGCAAGGTGGATTATTCCTTTTGGCCTGTAACATGGCAGGGAGATTGTATAGAGACAACCAGAGTAAAACAGGATTCATGTCGAGGGACAATATTTGCGGTGGTGTTATGGAGGGAGGTGGTTTAGGCAGGTGCCCTTAGTCAGAGGCCTGATCCACCTAGCAGTTTTAGAGATCATTTCTTTTATCTTGAGCAAAGAAAGGGTCAATATATCTGAAAACTCTATTGGATGAGGGAAGTTCTCACAGAAATTTCATATCTTTTCTGATGTAGTTTTAAAGCAAGGCAATGCATTGGTGGTGAAGGTGACTACATCTATGAATTTCCTCATGTTGTGATCTTTCTATACTGGAAAAGGCAACATCTCCAACATCTTCCAACCATTCACTACCGCATGAAAGGATATGACTAATGTTGTTATGGTAGGGGATGATAGTACATGATATTGTCTATGATCAGAGAGAGAAATGTATGATTTTGTCAGGACTGCCAGCTTCCCTGTGTTGAGTTTTGCCATTATAGGTTGCTAGGCATTATAGTGAAATGCACAACTGAAAGGGTTCCACTTCCTCAATATGCAGATTGCACAATTATACTTGACATATTACGTAGGTGTATGTCTGTTATCCTTGCAGCAGTGTTAAAAATAAATACTGTATATGAAGCAGATTATTAACTGGCATTATTTGAACTGTGTCGATCCAGAGGTGTTTGGATGATAAGGGCTATTAACTGATAACGACTCAGTATTCTGCATCTCAACCTTGCATAGGCAACATGCATTTAAGGAGACCCCTGGTCCTGCATGAAACAGTATAGTGCAGACAATTGGGAAGCTCAGACAATGCTTCTGCTGTCGGGTGCTCTCTGATAAAGGTACTACAGTATTTGCCAGGTTATGTGTCATGATTTTTCATGGGTTTCGGCAACCTTCACAACCTCATTACCATGAGGCACAGCCACTGCATCAGAGTTTATTGCAAGAAACTGAGGCAAAGCAGGAGGAAAGTAGGAAGCAACGAACACCTCTTTTTTGACTAGGCTGTTTATAGTTATCTGATTGCAGTTGCAATAAATTATATCTCGATTCTCTGTTCTAAGACAGTCCAACACCTCACTCTACTCTGTCACTATCACAATGCCCTCCTGACTACCACATTGAAACAAATGCTACCACAAAACAAATTTTCCAAACCAACTTTATCCACCAATTACTCAACATCCAGTTCAAAAGTCAATAACTAAAATGTGCATTTCTTTAGTGCCCAATTTCTGGAACTTTGCCGAGTGCTCCCACATAGACACTTCCCTGAGGCTGCAGCATGGCTCGTGGAAAGCTGCTGACTTTCAGTGGAGGGAACATCAGACAGCCTGGGAGGATGCTATTGAGCATGTCTGATTCTAAAAGGTCCAACGTTGAACTGCAACATTTCAGCATGGCAGCAGCAACCTGGGTTGGCTGGTTGAGAAACTAAAGCAAGGAAAATGAGGTGGCAGGGGTAGAAAGACAAATCCTATCATCCTAAGACAGGACAGCAGTTTCAGGTTCCATAGTGACATCATAACTTTCCCAGGCAGTGTCTCAGTAACCTTAGCAATCCTAGAAAGTTGGAGGACAGATTCTTGTAAGACCCTACAAGAGCCTTTAAGAACGTGCATCGGCATCTGTGAAAGCAGCAGATTAAACTCGTAGTAACCATTTGTCCTTGCACAGCAACAAACTATGATCATATGACCTTTCACTGCAACAGTCAGATCATACGAGACATCTGCTTGTACTGCCATGCAAACAAAAGTATCCACCTTCAAATCTGCTTCATGTCTGCAAATGTTGTCATAGGCTTGGCCACCACTTCCACTTCGCAAATGATGGATTCTAATTTCTGAATGAAGCTGAATGCTAATTTGGAGTTGGCTTGCTCCATGCTCCTTCATGTGACATCAAGAGATTTCAGTAGACCAGCCAATGCATTAACATTTCAGTCTGCACTCCCATCAGACTTTTCCTGTGCTCCCCATTATAGAGATCTTCACCCGACTCTTTGCACAAGCCATTTGCATCTCTGCACAATTTTTTTCACCTAACCTGGCTGCAGTCCATTCATGCCCAGGAGCTCACCAGTGGGAATATTCCCAACATTCATACATGAGCTTGGAGGTGTTGGCATTGGGTTAGGGATGGGATGTGTGTTGTAAATAGCAATAGATAATAGACTGATATCCCAATGTCTTTCTTGGGGTTTAGTTGCCACAACAGTGGGTGCAACACATAGCCAATTAGGACAAACTCATGTAGGACAATTAAGAAGCCAATAAAGAATTATTTTACAGGTATAATGGCTCATGCCCAATACTGCTAGGTTTCCTATTGTAATGGCAATATAGCAGAGGAAATAAGATGGGTTTGGAACGGAATGGCTGGAGGGCTCAATCCACTATCCAGGAATTCAAAGTGCAGCCATAATATAAAGTTAGCACAAATGTAAGCAAGAACCTTGGTATCATTTCATTGAAGAGGTTGGCTGTATTGACTTTTAAGACTATGTCCTTTCACGGGATCTTGGATTCCAAGTACACGAGTATTGGCTGGCTTCCTCTTACCATTCTCAATGGTATAAACAATATACCATAAACAATGTGCCTTCATACCCTCCTTCCGTCATGTCTTCAAGTGACATGTCCCTGGATCTTTCAGATACTGTTCTGTTCCTGACATCCATCTTGCTTCTCCTTTTGTTTCTGAAAGATTGCTGTCCACAACAGAGCCCTGCCACATTACATGCTTTCGGTGTCCCTTACAACAATCTACCCTCTCTGAGCTTCTGACCCTCTTTCTGCCAACTGCATCTAATTGGACATCAATACTGGAGGCTTGGACTTTATTTCAGGCTCCTGTAAAATTCAGAGGTAGGCCCATTACTAGCAGTCAAATTATTGACTTTTGATATGGCCTCCATGCTCCATGATAAAGATAAATCAATAATATTCTGCCTATCATTTATCGATCCCATCACTTTGCTACCTCTAAGGTATGTACAGTGCAAATATCTGCTCTGATGGCTGTGGTTGTGCAACCTATGACCTCTCAGACCTCATGCTTTTAACATTGCCTTGCCAGGTGGCAGGCCTGGGATGTGTAAAAGGAGAAAGGAGAAAGAGTTATGATGCATTGAGAGAAGAACAAGAGGTGCATTTGTCTGGAGTTATTGAAGTTCTTATTGTTTTGCTTGGAATTATTCTACTTATGTCTACTTTGCTGTAACTACTCCCACTGTCGTCACAGTGTCTGGTTGAAGGGTCTCCTGGTTCCTGTGTAGAGGGCATTTCTCTTCTTGCCCACCCTCAGTTGCCAAAGAGCTAGTATTGCTATAACCCTCGAGTACACTTAGAGTCATAGAGATGTACAGCAGGGAAACAAACACTTCGATCCAACTCGTCCATGCTGACCAGATATCCCAACCCAAACTAGTCCCACCTGCCAGCACCCGGCCCATATCCCTCCAAACCCTTACTATTCATATACCCATCCAAATGCCTCTTAAATGTTGCAATTGTACCAGCCTCCACCACATCCTGTGGCAGCTCATTCCATACACGTACCACCCTCTGCGTGAAAATGTTGCCCCTTAGGTCTCTTTTATATCTTTCCCCTCTCACCCTAAACCTATGCCCTCAAGTTCTGGAGTCCCTGATCCCAGGGAAAAGACTTTGCCTATTTACCCTATCCATGTTACTCATAATTTTGTAAACCTCTATAAGGTCACTCCTCAGCCTCCGACACTGCAGGGAAAACAGCCCCAGCCTGTTCAGCCTCTCCCTGTAGCTCAAATCCTCCAACCCTGGCAACATCCTTGTAAATCTTCTCGGAACCCTTTCAAGTTTCACAACATCTTTCCAATAGGAAGGACGCCTGGATTGCATGCAATATTTCAACAGTGGCCTAACCAATGTACTGCACAGCTGCAACATGACCTCCCAACGTCTGTACTCAATACTCTGACAAATAAAGGAAAACATACCAAACGCCTTCTTCACTATCCTATTGACCTGCGACTCCACTTTCAAGGAGCTATGAACCTGCACTCCAAGATTTCTTTATTCAGCAACACTCCCGAGGACTTTTGCAAGGTTTGTGAAAGTTTGTAGCTCAGGTTGAAGTTTAGGGTGTAGGTTTACTCGCTGAGCTGTAGGTTTGATATCCAGACGTTTCATTACCTGGCTAGGTAACATCATCAGTGGCGACCTCCAAGTGAAGCGAAGCTGTTGTCTCCTGCTTTCTATTTATATCTTTCTCTTGGATGAGGTTCCTAAGGTTTGTGGTGATGTCATTTCCTGTTCTTTTTCTGAAGGGTTGATTGATGGCATCTAGATCTATGTCTTTGTTTATGGCGTTGTGGTTGGAGTGCCAGCCTCTAGGAATTCTCTGGTATGTCTTTACTTAGCCTGTCCCAGGATAGATGTGTTGTCCCAGTCAAAATGGTGGGTTTTTTTCATCCGTGTGTAGGGCTACGAGGGAGAGAGGGTCGTATCTTTTTGTGGCTAGCTGGTGTTCGTGTATCCTGGTGGCTAACTTTCTTCCTGTTTGTCCTACGTAGTGTTTGTGGCAGTCCTTGCATGGAACTTTGTAGATGACGTTGGTTTTGTCCACGGATTGTACTGGTTCTTTTAAGTTTGTTAGTTTTTGTTTGAGAGTGTTAGTGGGTTTGTGTGCTACTAGGATTCCGAGGGGTCTTAGTAGTTTGGCTTTCAACAACATAGTCTACGAACAAACCAACAGCACACCCATGGGATTTCCGCTATCAGGATTCATAGCAGAAGCAGTAATGCAAAGACTAGAACAAACAGCTCTACCAACCATCAAACCAAAAATCTGGGTCCGCTACGTAGATGACACCTTTGTCATCACAAACCGAAACAAGATAGAAGAAACATTTAACATCATCAACAACACCCTCACAGGCATAAAGTTCACCAAGGAGGAAGAAACTGACAATAAACTCGCATTCCTGGACGTCACGGTCGAAAGAAAGGACAACGGAGAACCTACAAACCTGTATATACAGAAAACCAACAAACACTGACCAAATACTTAACTATACACATAAACAAAGCTGTATCAGAACACTATTCCAACGAACCACCACACACTGCAGCACAGACGAACTTCAGAAAACAGAGGGGAACCACCTAAACAACGTATTCAAGAAGAACGGATACGCAACAAATACAGTGTGCAGATTCCTCAAGAACAAACCATGACAAGCTGACCAAACACAGCCAGAAACCCTAACCACCTTACCATTAATCAAAGAAGTTTCAGAAATGACAGCCAGACTACTAAGACCCCTCGGAATCCTAGTAGCACACAAACCCACCAACACCCTCAAACAAAAACTAACAAACTTAAAAGACCCAGTACAACCCATGGACAAAACAAACGTCATCTACAAAATGCTGAAAATGTGTTGCTGGAAAAGCGCAGCAGGTCAGGCAGCATCCAGGGAACAGGAGAATCGACGTTTCGGGCATAAGCTCTTCTTCAGGAATGAGGAAAGTTTGTCCAGCAGGCTAAGATAAAAGGTAGAGAGGAGGGACTTGGGGGAGGGGTGTCGGAAATGTGATCGGTGGAAAGAGGTCAAGGTGAGCGTGATAGGTCAGACTGGGGTGGGGGCGGAGAGGTCAGGAAGAAGATTGCAGGTTAGGAAGGCGGTGCTGAATTCGATGGATTTGACTGAGACAAGGTGGGGGGGAGGGGAAATGATGAAACTGGTGAAATCCGAGTTCATCCCTTGTGGTTGGAGGGTTCCAAGGTGGAAGATGAGGCGCTCTTCCTCCAACCGTCGTGTTGTTGTGGTCTGGCGATGGAGGAGTCCAAAGACCTGCATATCCTTGGTGGAGTGGGAGCGGGAGTTGAAGTGTTGAGCCACAGGGTGGTTGGGTTGGTTGGTCAGGGTGTCCCAGAGGTGTTCTCTGAAACGCTCCGCAAGTAGCCGGCCTGTCTCCCCAATATAGAGGAGGCCACATCGGGTGCAGAGGATGCAATAAATGATGTGTGTGGAGGTGCAGGTGAATCTGTGGCGGATATGGAAGTTTCCTTTGGTGTCTTGGAGGGAGGTGAGGGGGGAGGTGTGGGCGCAAGTCTTGCACCTCCTGCAGTTGCAGGGGAAGGTGCCGGGAGTGGAGGTTGGGTGGGTGGGGGGTGTGGATCTGACGAGAGAGTCACGGAGGGAGTGGTCTTTACGGAATGCTGATAGGGGAGGGGAGGGAAATATATCCTTGGTGGTGGGGTCCGTTTGGAGGTGGCGGAAATGACGGCGGATGATGCGCTGTACATGGAGATTGGTGGGGTGGTAGGTGAGGACCAGTGGGGTTCTGTCCTGGTGGCGGTTGGAGGGGCGGGGCTCAAGAACGGAGGAGCGGGAAGTGGAAGAGATGCAGTGGAGGGCATCGTCGACCACGTTGGGGGGGAAATTGCGGTCCTTGAAGAAGGAGGTCATCTGGGTTGTATGTTTTTGGAACTGGTCCTCCTGGGAGCAGATGCGGCGGAGTCGAAGGAATTGGGAGAATGGGATGGCGTTTTTACAGGAGGCAGGGTGGGAGGAGGTGTAGTCCAGGTAGCTGTGGGAGTCGGTCGGTTTGTAGTAGATGTCCGTGTTGATTCGGTCGCCTGAGATAGAAATAGAAAGGTCGAGGAAGGGGAGGGAGGAATCTGAGACTGTCCAGGTGAATTTGAGGTCGGGGTGGAAGGTGTTGGTGAAGTGGATGAACTGTTCAACATCCTCGTGGGTGCACGAGGCGGCGCCGATGTAGCGGAGGAAAAGGTGGGGGGTGGGGCAGTGTAGTTGCGGAAGATGGACTGTTCCACATATCCTATGAAGAGGCAGGCATAGCTGGGGCCTATGCGGGTGCCCATGGCTACTCCTTTCGTTTGGAGGAAGTGGGAGGATTGGAAAGAGAAGTTGTTCATGGTGAGGACCAGTTCAGTCAGTCGAAGGAGGGTTTCAGTGCAAGGGTACTGGTTGGTAGGGCGGGAAAGGAAGAAGCGGAGGGCTTTGAGTCCTTCGTGATCGGGGATGGAGGTGTACAGGGACTGGATGTCCATGGTGAAAATAAGGCGTTGGGGACCAGGGAAGCGAAAATCCTGGAGCAGGTGGAGGGCGTGGGAGGTGTCCAGAACGTAGGTGGGACTCCCAGACCATCCATAACCTCATCACCTCGGGGGATCTCCCATCCACCGCCTCCAACCTCATAGTCCCACAACCCCACACCGCCCGCTTCTACCTCCTGCCCAAAATCCACAAACCTGACTGCCCCGGCCGACCCATTGTCTCCGCCTGCTCCTGCCCCACCGAACTCATCTCTGCATACCTCGACACGGTCCTGTCCCCATTAGTCCAAGAACTCCCCACCTACGCGAAATTGAGCGCTTCATCTTCCGCCTAGGAACCCTCCAACCACAAGGGATGAACTCGGATTTCACCAGTTTCATCATTTCCCCTTCCCCCACCTTGTCTCAGTCAAATCCATCGAATTCAGCACCGCCTTCCTAACCTGCAATCTCCTTCCTGACCTCTCCACCCCCACCCCAGTCTGACCTATCACCCTCACCTTGACCTCTTTCCACCTATCACATTTCCAACGCCCCTCCCCCAAGTCCCTCCTCCCTACCTTTTATCTTAGCCTGCTGGACAAACTTTCCTCATTCCTGAAGAAGAGCTTATGCCCGAAATGTCGATTCTCCTGTTCCCTGGATGCTGCCTGACCTGCTGCGCTTTTCCAGCAACACATTTTCAGCTCTGATCTCCAGCATCTGCAGTCCTTACTTTCTCCTTTTTGTCATCTACAAAATTCCATGCAAGCACTGCCACAAACACTACGTAGGACAAACAGGAAGAAAGTTAGCCGCCAGGATACACGAACACCAGCTAGCCACAAAAAGATACGACCCTCTCTCCCTCGTAGCCCTACACACGGATGAAAAAAACCCACCATTTTGACTGGGACAACACATCTATCCTGGTACAGGCTAAGCAAAGACATACCAGAGAATTCCTAGAGGCCTGGCACTCCAACCACAACGCCATAAACAAAGACATAGATCTAGATGCCATCAATCAACCCCTCAGAAAACGATCAGGAAATGACATCACCACAAACCTGAGGAACCCCATCCAACAGAAAGATATAAATAGAAAGCAGGAGACAACAGCTTCGCTTCACTTGGAGGTCGCCACTGATGATGTTACCTAGCCAGGTAATGAAACGTCTGGATATCAGACCTACAGCTCAGCGAGCAAACCTACACCCTAAACTCCCTAGGACCTTACCATGAAGTATATAAGTCCTGCTAGGATTTGCTTTCCCAAACTGTAGCGCCTTGCATTTATCTGAATTAAACTCCATCTGCTACTTCTCAGTCCATTGGCTCATCTAGTCAAGATTCCGGTTGTAATCTGAGGTAATCCTCTTTGCTGTGCACTACACCTCCAATTTTGGTGTCATCTGCAAACTTACTAACTGTACCTGTTATGCTCGCATCCAAATCATTTATGTAAGTGACAAAAAGTAGAGGACCCAGCACCGATCCTTGTGGCACTCCACTGGTCACAGGCCTCCAATCTGAAAAACAACACTCCACCACACCCTCTGTCTTCTACCTTTGAGCCAGTTCTGTATCCAAATGTCTAGTTCTCCCTGTATTCCATGAGATCTGACCTTGCTAATCAGTCTCCCATGGGGAACCTTGTCGAAAGCTTTACTGAAGTCCATATAGATCACATCTACTGCCCTGCCCTCATCAATCCTCTTTGTTACTTCTTCAAAAAACTCAATCAAGTTTGTGAGACATGATTTCCCATGCACAAAGCCATGTTGGCTATCCCGAATCAGTCCTTGCCTTTCCAAATACATGTACATCCTGTCCCTCAGGATTCCCTCCAACAACTTGCCCACCACCGAGATCAGGCTCACCGGTCTGTAGTTCCCTGGCTTGTCCTTACTGCCCTTCTTAAACAGTGGCAGTACATTTGCCAACCTCCAGTGTTCCAGCATCTCACCTGTGACGATCGATGATACAAATATCTCAGCAAGAGACCCAACAATCACTTCTCTAGCTTCCCACAGTTCTAGGCACACCTGATCAGGTCCTGGGGATTTATCCACCTTTACCCGTTTCAAGACATCCAGCACATCCTCCTCTGTAATCTGGACAGTTTGCAAGATGTCACCATCTATTTCCCTACAGTCTATATCGTCCATATCCTTTTCCACAGTAAATACTGATGCAAAATATTCGTTTAGTATCTCCCCCATTTTCTGCTGCTCCACACAAAGGTTACCCTTGCTGATCTTTGAGGGGAGAAAGTGAGGTCTGCAGATGCTGGAGATCAAAGTTGAAACTTTATTGCTGGAACAGCACAGCAGGTCAGGCAGCATCCAGGGAACAGGAGATTCGACGTTTCGGGCACAGGCCCTTCTTCAGGAATGAGCAGAGAGTGTTCAGCAGGAGAAGATAAAAGGTAGGGAGGAGGGACTTGGAGGAGGGGCGTTGGAAATGTGATAGGTGGAAAGAGGTCAAGGTGAGGGTGATAGGTCGGAGTAGGATGGAGGCGGAGAGGTCAAGAAGAAGACTGCAGGTCAGGAAGGCGGTGCCGGGCTGGAGGGATCCGGCTGAGACAAGGTGGGGGGAGGGGGGATGAAGAAACTGGTGAAGTCCAAGTTCATCCCCTGCGGTTGGAGGGTTCCCAGTCGGAAGATAAGACGCTCCTCCTCCGACCGTCGGGTTGTTGTGGTTTGGCGGTGGATGAGTCCAATGACCTGCATATCCTCGGTGGAGTGGGAGGGGGAGTTGAAATGCTGTGCTACAGGTTGGTTGGGTTGGTTCGTCTGGGTGGCCCAGAGGTGCTCTCTGAATCGCTCCGCAAGTAGGCGGCCTGTCTCCCCAATATAGAGGAGGCCACACCGGCTGCAGCGGATGCAGTAGATGATGTGGGTGGAGGTGCAGGTGAATCTGTGGCGGATATGGAAGTTTCCTTTGGGGCCTTGGAGAGAAGTGAGGGGGGAGGTGTGGGCGCAAGTGTTGCACCTCCTGCGGTTGCAAGGGAAGGTGCCGGGAGTGGAGGTTGGGTCGGTGGGGGGTGTGGATCTGACAAGGGAGTCGCGGAGGGAGTGGTCTCTACGGAAAGCTGATAGGGGAGGGGAGGGAAATATATCCTTGGTGCTGGGGTCTGTTTGGAGGTGGCGGAAGTGACGGCGGATGATGCGCTGTACATGGAGATTGGTGGGGTGGTAGGTGGGACCAGTGGGGTTCTGTCCTGGTGGCCATTGGAGGGGCGGGGCTCAAGGGCGGAGGAGCGGGAAGTGGAGGAGATGCGGTGGAGGGCACCGTCGACCACATCGGGGGGGAAATTGCGGTCCTTGAAGAAGAAGGCCATCTGTGTTGTACGTATTTTGAACTGGTCCTCCTGGGAGCAGATGCGGCGGAGACGAAGGAATTGGGAGAATGGGATGGCGTTTTTACAGGGGGCAGGATGGGAGGAGGTGTAGTCCAGGTAGCTGTGGGAGTCGGTTGGTTTGTAGTAGATGTCCGTGTTGATTCGGTCGCCTGAGATAGAAACAGAAAGGTCTAGGAAGGGGAGGGAGGAGTCCGAGACTGTCCAGGTGAATTTGAGGTTGGGGTGGAAGGTGTTAGTGTAG